>NC_137263.1:13197894-14397894 GCF_053477335.1 Acartia tonsa | reverse complement strand
AAGCAATACACCCAATACAATATCTTAGCTGTAATATTATATTTGAGAATCATCCCCCTGATGGTCTGTTTACACTCAGCAATACAGCCAATACAATATCTTGGCTGTAATATTATATTTGAGAATCATCCCCCTGATGGTCTGTTTACACTCAGCAATACAGCCAATACAATATCTTGGCTGTAATATTATATTTGAGAATCATCCCCCTGATGGTCTGTTTACACTCAGCAATACAGCCAATACAATATCTTGGCTGAAATATTATATTTGAGAATCATCCCCCTGATGGTCTGTTTACACTCAACAATACAGCCAATACAATATCTTAGCTATAATATTATATTTGAGAATCATCCCCCTGATGGTCTGTTTACACTCAGCAATACAGCCAATACAATATCTTAGCTGTAATATTATATTTGAGAATCATCCCCCTGATGGTCTGTTTACACTCAGCAATACAGCCAATACAATATCTTGGCTGTAATATTATATTTGAGAATCATCCCCCTGATGGTCTGTTTACACTCAACAATACAGCCAATACAATATCTTAGCTGTAATATTATATTTGAGAATCATCCCCCTGATGGTCTGTTAACACTAAGCAATACACCCAATACAATATCTTAGCTGTAATATTATATTTGAGAATCATCCCCCTGATGGTCTGTTTACACTCAGCAATACAGCCAATACAATATCTTGGCTGTAATATTATATTTGAGAATCATCCCCCTGATGGTCTGTTTACACTCAGCAATACAGCCAATACAATATCTTAGCTGTAATATTATATTTGAGAATCATCCCCCTGATGGTCTGTTAACACTAAGCAATACACCCAATACAATATCTTAGCTGTAATATTATATTTGAGAATCATCCCCCTGATGGTCTGTTTACACTCAGCAATACAGCCAATACAATATCTTGGCTGTAATATTATATTTGAGAATCATCCCCCTGATGGTCTGTTTACACTCAGGAATACAGCCAATACAATATCTTGGCTGTAATATTATATTTGAGAATCATCCCCCTGATGGTCTGTTTACACTCAGCAATACAGCCAATACAATATCTTGGCTGTAATATTATATTTGAGAATCATCCCCCTGATGGTCTGTTTACACTCAGCAATACAGCCAATACAATATCTTGGCTGTAATATTATATTTGAGAATCATCCCCCTGATGGTCTGTTTACACTCAACAATACAGCCAATACAATATCTTAGCTATAATATTATATTTGAGAATCATCCCCCTGATGGTCTGTTTACACTCAGCAATACAGCCAATACAATATCTTGGCTGTAATATCATATTTGAGAATCATCCCCCTGATGGTCTGTTTACACTCAGCAATACAGCCAATACAATATCTTGGCTGTAATATTATATTTGAGAATCATCCCCCTGATGGTCTGTTTACACTCAGCAATACAGCCAATACAATATCTTGGCTGTAATATTATATTTGAGAATCATCCCCCTGATGGTCTGTTTACACTCAACAATACAGCCAATACAATATCTTAGCTATAATATTATATTTGAGAATCATCCCCCTGATGGTCTGTTTACACTCAGCAATACAGCCAATACAATATCTTAGCTGTAATATTATATTTGAGAATCATCCCCCTGATGGTCTGTTAACACTAAGCAATACACCCAATACAATATCTTAGCTGTAATATTATATTTGAGAATCATCCCCCTGATGGTCTGTTTACACTCAGCAACACAGCCAATACAATATCTTGGCTGTAATATTATATTTGAGAATCATCCCCCTGATGGTCTGTTTACACTCAACAATACAGCCAATACAATATCTTAGCTATAATATTATATTTGAGAATCATCCCCCTGATGGTCTGTTTACACTCAGCAATACAGCCAATACAATATCTTAGCTGTAATATTATATTTGAGAATCATCCCCCTGATGGTCTGTTAACACTAAGCAATACACCCAATACAATATCTTAGCTGTAATATTATATTTGAGAATCATCCCCCTGATGGTCTGTTTACACTCAGCAATACAGCCAATACAATATCTTGGCTGTAATATTATATTTGAGAATCATCCCCCTGATGGTCTGTTTACACTCAGCAATACAGCCAATACAATATCTTAGCTGTAATATTATATTTGAGAATCATCCCCCTGATGGTCTGTTAACACTAAGCAATACACCCAATACAATATCTTAGCTGTAATATTATATTTGAGAATCATCCCCCTGATGGTCTGTTTACACTCAGCAATACAGCCAATACAATATCTTGGCTGTAATATTATATTTGAGAATCATCCCCCTGATGGTCTGTTTACACTCAGCAATACAGCCAATACAATATCTTGGCTGTAATATTATATTTGAGAATCATCCCCCTGATGGTCTGTTTACACTCAGCAATACAGCCAATACAATATCTTGGCTGAAATATTATATTTGAGAATCATCCCCCTGATGGTCTGTTTACACTCAACAATACAGCCAATACAATATCTTAGCTATAATATTATATTTGAGAATCATCCCCCTGATGGTCTGTTTACACTCAGCAATACAGCCAATACAATATCTTAGCTGTAATATTATATTTGAGAATCATCCCCCTGATGGTCTGTTTACACTCAGCAATACAGCCAATACAATATCTTGGCTGTAATATTATATTTGAGAATCATCCCCCTGATGGTCTGTTTACACTCAGCAATACAGCCAATACAATATCTTAGCTGTAATATTATATTTGAGAATCATCCCCCTGATGGTCTGTTAACACTAAGCAATACACCCAATACAATATCTTAGCTGTAATATTATATTTGAGAATCATCCCCCTGATGGTCTGTTTACACTCAGCAATACAGCCAATACAATATCTTAGCTGTAATATTATATTTAAGAATCATCCCCCTGATGGTCTGTTTACACTCAGCAATACAGCCAATACAATATCTTAGCTGTAATATTATATTTAAGAATCATCCCCCTTATGGTATGTTTACACCCAACAATACAGCCAATATAATATCTTAGCTGTAATATTATATTTGAGAATCATCCCCCTGATGGTCTGTTTACACTCAGCAATACAGCCAATACAATATCTTAGCTTTAATATTATATTTGAGAATCATCCCCCTGATGGTCTGTTTACACTCAGCAATACAGCTAATACAATATCTTAGCTGTAATATTATATTTAAGAATCATACCCCTGATGGTCTGTTTACACTCAGCAATACAGCCAATACAATATCTTAGCTGTAGTTTTATATTTGAGAATCATCCCCCTGATGGTCTGTTTACACTCAGCAATACAGCCAATACAATATCTTAGCTGTAATATTATATTTGAGAATCATCCCCCTGATGGTCTGTTTACACTCAGCAATACAGCCAATACAATATCTTAGCTGTAATATTATATTTGAGAATCATCCCCCTGATGGTCTGTTTACACTCAGCAATACAGCCAATACAATATCTTAGCTGTAATATTATATTTGAGAATCATCCCCCTGATGGTCTGTTTACACTCAGCAATACAGCCAATACAATATCTTAGCTGTAATATTATATTTGAGAATCATCCCCTTGATGGTCTGTTTACACTCAGCAATACAGCCAATACAATATCTTAGCTGCAATATTACATACACACACAGGGAATAATCTTTACAGGGATCAACAGCCGCAAATTTTGAGGACGATTGGGCGGCAGCTGAATGTTGTTAGAAAATGCGATGATCTATAGAAGCATATGAAGATTGTTGCGGCTAGGTAAAACTCATGAAAAACATGGATGACACAATCCATAAAAGCAAAGCTCTGAAATAAAATTAAAGGGCATGCTTACATTTTTAGGTCATCATTATGCTTTACTTATGATATTGTACCTTGTTGTTCGAGGAATCACAATTAAAAAATCAAATAAAGAGGATAATTATTACATAAAAATAATTTTGTTTAAAGAGTTAAAAATCAGCATTTTTTCAATGGACGTACAGACTATCTGGTAACGATTATAGAGTTGCTACGCCATTCTGACAGCTTCAGGTTATACATAAATATTACAGCTGTCTTGCGGCTGATTTTATTGGTGAAGTGTATAGCTGCGATATTATTTTAAATTTAACAATAGGCTGCTGATGTAGCTTGCTAAAAAAAGCGGCTTAATATAGATGCGGCTGAAGGACTGAACAATCTTTACATGAACTAACAATTTTCTTATATTATCAGAGATTATAGTCATAAACAGAGAATCATTTAGTTCACCTAATTACACAACTATAATTCAATAGATACAACATTCTTAATTATATCATACAAATTGATTTTGCAGCTTAGGTAAATATATCTTTATTAATGTAAAATTTTCTAAAAATATGTAAAGGTATAAAAATGCCCATATTTGCAATGGATCGATGATAATTAAGAGGGAGTTGAGTAGCATACCATACCCCCCCCCTGCCTCCCTCCTGAGAAAAATATTTGAACGCGTGGGACATAAAATGGGACATCAAATAGCCTAAAACCTGAAAGCTATCGAACATATGCCGGTATAACCGTAAAGGAGACTCTATTAAACTTGGTCAATGAAAACAGAAATACATTCTATTGCTTTATGAAATAGGAAATAATGAAATTATCAATTAGGCATTTTAGTTTCAGAACTAAAACTAATTTGAGAAAAGACGAAAAAATCACAAGGAGGGGGGGGGGGGGTTCGGCTTATTTTTTTTTTAAGTAAGAAAAATATTTAAATAATTTTTGAGATTTTACACTTTCATATAAATTTGTGATAATGAAACCAAAATTTCTATCAAAATTATTAGTCTATTTTCTGTTGATAATTTAAATTTTGTGAAAACAAAATCACCAAACCTCTCCATGTGTCTTTCACGTCAACCAGTATTTCTACATTAAAAAATCAGCAAATTTAAAATAAAGACAGTAGATCCAATTTTTTTCTGAATTCATACAAATGGATTAATTGTGACATAGAATTCACTAGATTATTTTAGATTAATTCTGATGAATTTTCATTATTATCATTTTTTTCCTTTTTTCGTGATTTAGTCTAATTTACACTTTTTTATTTTACATAAACTAAAACTTTTCATAAATTTGATTCGACAATTTAAAACATTTTTTTATATAATTTTAGACAACTTAGCATGATTTGTCAGATTTGTACTTTATTTTTTACAATCATTTTAAAGAGTAAAACAAAAAACAAGTTTTTATGCTAATTGTTTGAAGGTAAAAAACTGAAACTTTGTAATATTAATAGACTTCGGTCCTCTCTTTGTAATGTGATAACACAATAATGATTAAACATTTAATAAACAAATTAAGTTTATGATAAACAGGGATGGCACCATCCATAAAAGCGAAGATAAAAAAATACACAGAAACATTAACATTTGTAGAGTAAAAATTCATTTCACAAAAATAAACTTCATTATTTAGAAGTCTCAACGAAAAAAAGTCGTTAAATTTACCCTAAAATTTCTCAAATACAATATGCTTAATTAGGACGTACTTATATTTTCAGGCTCCGTTCTAGAGATGCTTTGCAAAATTCTAACTTATTGTCATAGGCCGAAATCCACATTTTTAAAATGGACATACGGTTTTTCTGGTAATGATTATATGATTAAAGAGTTTCTATGCTATCCTATTTGTACCTTACTGTTACAGGAATCATCATAATAAATTTAAAACAGAAAGGACAACTTTTACATGCCTGAATTACATTTAGGGACGGACGACATACCTTAAATATAGAAAGCTTCGTTTTTAACAAAGATTTTTGATATGTAGCATATAGAATTCAAATTTGTTTCAAATTGCTCCAATCTGTCAAAAAAAGTGACAAACAATTTTTTGTTATACATACAGATGGACAGACCGACCCACGTTACATGGTAGCTACACTATCAAAAATTAAAACAACACTTTTTATGACTGTTGAAACTTTGTATTTCAAAGAAAAACTTTATTGATTGATTGATAATATTGATATTAACAATAATATGCCGAAGATAATACAATTTAAGAATTGTCTACAACTTTAATCTAACTCAAAAACAATTCATATCTTTTTTATAATGATTTTTAACACTTATTTTAATATTAGACAATAAATATAAACAAAAAATATTAACATACGAATGAAAAATCGATGTGTATAAAGTATATTTGCACATAAGAGTTTTTTTTAAAGGCGCAATAGGCGCTTATTAATTATCACTAAAAATTATCCAATTATAATTATTAATTAGAAGAAATTACATATAAAAGTTTTACATAATGTTTATTTATTTTCATATAATTGCATTGATCTATTTTTGAAATAATTAAAATTAATTGCTTCATTTTCTTAAATATTCCAAATGTTCAGAAAGTGTGGTCATGACCGCGGGAGTTTTTAAAAATTTATTTAGGATTGTTGTTGTGAGCTGACAGATCTTATTCCCTGAGATGTTGAGGAATAATATCCTCCTCATCTTCCTCGTCCTCATCCTCCTCCACATCAATATCCTCCGTGTCTGATGCCTCAATAGAACTATTCTTGTCCACCACCTTGCCCATGAAGCTGCGGATCTCATCAAAGTATCCGAGGTCGTCTTCCATGCGGACACTCTCCGGACTGTCCACAATCTCGGATGGATCTGAGCAGGTCTCGTGCTTCTTGATGTGCCTCTCCAGGTTGGTCTGCTGGCCGAAGCAGCGCTCGCACAGCGGACATTTGAATGGCTTCTCCTTGTTGTGGATGTTTCTCACATGACGCTGCAGGTTTGAGGAGATGGAAAATGATCGTTCACAATACTTGCATTTGTATGGTTGCTCGCCTGTGTGGGTGCGCAAATGCCGGGTTAGATTTGCAGATCTTGGGAAGATTTTACCACAAAATTTGCAAGAATACCGGTCTTTTGTCTTGGATTGTGAACCGTTCAAGACATCCTGGTAGCAGCTAAGTCTCCCTAGCAAAGGAAACGCACTAGGGTTTGGAAGAAAAGCCGGGTTGTGAAGACCCGACATGAATGGCGAAGAAAACGGAAGCGGCGGCCGCGGTGCTATATGCGGCAAAGCCCCGGCGGGTGATAGCGATGGTGGGAACGGCGAGTAGGGCGGCTGTTGCATTCTGTACATTGCACCTAGCAGAAAGGGATTAACAGGCTTAGGAAAAGGAAGGTTTGAGTCAGAGCCCATACCTGGAGCACCTAGGCCCTGAAGCTTTGAAAAGGTACTTGTTGGTGTAGATACTGGTGGTGGATTGGGCTCCTCACTGCTGTGCCGGGGACTAGGAAACGGTGAACTCTGTGACAAAGGTTTGAAAGATTTATTGCTTGGAAAGACTGGTTTAAACCCTCGAGGCTCCTCTTCCTTCCCCTCCCTGTCCCTTGGGAACTCCACCTTTTCAGAATATTCTATTGTTGAAATATTTCCCTGGTCGGGTTGAACTTTACTGCATTGTATGGAATCCATTTCTGTATCAGATTGAGAACCATTGTCCAGGCATTCATCTCTTCTTGAATTGCTAAGATCCAGCGGTCTCTCCTTTCCCTTTTTGTTTTTGTTCACCTCTTCTCCCCCCGCTAATTGTCCCCCCTCCTTGTTCAGGCCTGATGAGGGGGTATCGCTGTCAGACTTATTCCTATTAACGTCAAATCCCTGGTTTATTTCTTGCTGGGGTTGGGTATTATTGTCCTCAACTTCTTGCTTTATTTCAACTTTTTGCTGGCTGTTTTGTGCATCATTGTTAACAACTTGCCTCTCATTTATTTCTGTGTTTCTATTAAGAGAACCATTTATTAGTCGTTGGCGAAATTCTTCAATACTTTTAAAATCAGAAATATTAGTTTTTACATTGTCTAATTTTGCTGCAGTAAGAAACGAGTTTTCTGGAGATGGGGTTGGTCTCATGGATGGTTTAATATCCTCTTTGAGTAATCTGTCAGGACTGCTGGCGGGCGGCAAAGGGGGCAGCAAGGACTTGCCATTCAGCTGGTTTAACGCCATCCTGGTCAACATGCTCGGGAACATCATATTTGGGTTCTGTAGGAAGGGGAAGCCCGGGGCTCCTGGACCGTTGGGACCAAGTAGACTGTGGAGATGACTAGAGAAGGGTGATGGAAAATATGGCGGTCCCGGCAGAAATTTGTTGTTTAAGTTTAGGGGTGGCGAAGGAAAGTGGCCGTTGCTAGGGCCCATTGATTCCGACCCAACAGGATGATCCATGTGTGACAGCTTGTGATGGCCGAGGTGAAAGGGCACTGGACTAGAATCACAGAACCTGCGGTGCTTAGACAGGGAGGTGACGGTGCTGAAGGCCTGGCCGCACTTATGGCACTTGATCTGCATCCTGCAGTTGGCGTGCATGCGCTTGTGCCGACACAGGTTGGAAAATTGGGTGTAACTTTTGAAGCAAACCTCGCAGCGAAACGGCTTGACTGAGCTGTGTATGTGAGTGTGCTGTTTCAATCCGCTGGAGGTTGCGAATGTCTTGCCGCACTCTGGACACGCATGACACCTGGCACCCACGTGTGAGGTGCGGATGTGGCGCTGCAGGTTGCTGGGATCTGTAAACACTTTATCACAGTTCTCACACGGAAATCTGCGGAATTCTCCGTGTATCATTTTGTGTCGCAGCAAGTTGGGTCTCCATGCAAATCCTTTGTTGCAGTGCTCACAAATATATTTATCTGGCTCGTATCTGTGTGTCTCGATCATGTGTTTGTCCAATCTGAAATTATGGAAAATGTTAATTAAATTATAGAATTTTAAATTAAAAAATCAAACAATAAAGTATAATAAAGTAAAATTATTGGGTTATTGTGGGAACTGACAATTAATCGGTAACTTATCATCATCATAAGATTTAAAGCAGTAAACAATTTTACATTTTCAGATGTTTTGCTAATAGTGTCATTAGACAAGAACATGTCTTAATGAAAAAGTATCTGCGCTGATAAATATGGATTAGTGTTTTTTTTTAATTAAATGAAACTTACATATATACATCCGGATATAGTTTGTCACACACCAAGCACTTGACTCCATTATCCTCAATATCAACACTTTCCTCTTCATCAATCCTGTCATCATCTTTTCCCGCCAGCTTATTCTCATCTCCGGCGGCCAACCCGCCGGATCCTTGTCCGCCATCCCCGCCATCCAGCTGGATAGGATCCCGACCGCCCAGGCAGAGCTCCTCGTCGGGTTGAATTGTGCGCAGTGACTCGTAGAAAATTTGTCCTGCAAGCAGGATATGCTTCAGGTTCTGCTTGGATTTGTCCCGCCGGATAAACTTGAGCCAGGTGCCAAATTCTGATGCGTCCAGGAAGCCACGCATACCTGCGCTGGGTACTAGAACCTGAAATAAGACAATTCTTAATCATAGGAAAAAAGCATTTAAGCGAACTAGTAAGTCGCAAACTAGAAGTAATTTAGAATTGTAAAAAAATTATTCGTTTTAAAAATAGAGAGGGAAGCTGAGCTTTATAAAACACACTTTCCGTGATAAAAAAATTATAATTGAGTTATCTGACTTTTTGTGTGGTTTCAATGTATTCAGGGATGCAGCAAAGATGATTTTGTGTGTGTGTGTGTATGTGTGTTTCAGTGTATGTGTGGGTGTGTGTGTGACTGGATAATGTGAGTAATTGTTTCCAACCAATTTGGCGTATATATATGTGTGTGGGCGTGGTAAGGGGGCGGATACACACACACACAGAACTATAGCTACAGCTCTGGATATATATGAAGCTGTAATGGATACAAAAATAGATTACTTTATAGGACGAGGTTAGGGGGGGGGGGGTTAACTGATGGTTCCTTAACACAATGTGCCGCATCTGCTAACTGAATTATATTATGCTATCACTAGATTTTTTTATTTTCACGGTGTTAATATTTTTTACTTACATATTTATTATGTAATAATGTTTCCATTAAGATATATAGAATTTCTGTAAAATGTTAAATATCAAATTCTTAATGAAAATAAATAAATAAAATAAAAATCATATTCAAATGACACAGAACCTTTTATCCATAGTGTAGCTATAGCCTTAAACAACTTAATTACATATATCATAAACTATTTTTAAAGGCGAAGCTATTCTATAGCTAGGGTAGGTCTGTCAGCCCGTAACGAATAGCTCTTATCATTAATTTATACATGTTAAAATTATCCTATCGATTTCAAACTAAGCATGATGATTCATGTAACAATTTTGAAAGTCAAAAAAACTTTATATATAATCATATTGATAAGATATATTTTTGTTTGGAGTTTTGAATTAATAATAGCAACCATATTAGATAGATTTGTATTTGTATAAAATCATGTTGATTGTACATGAAGGAACATAAAAAGACCAATTAAGTTCATATGTTGACTTCTTATTCATTTACTAGAGAGAATATAGATCACCTAATTTTAGACTAATTGGTCAGTCAGGGAGAGGACTATAGCAGATAAATTAACCTTCAACCAAATATTTTTACAAGCAGCTAAAGGCAAAATATGACAAATATGACAACTTTTATCTATTGTCTTATCCCTGAATAATTTGTCATATGACCACGCAGGGCCAAGTGTAATAGATTACAAAATATAGAAATATTATAGACAGCTTTCCGCGGATATTAAAATGAAAATTTATGAGATTAAAACCAGCAAAATGGTTAAAAACCTTCCCAGGATCTAAATAAAAATTTCCTAAAATAAATATGAAAAAGGTACAGCGCTTATCGAGATCTTAACAGACAGACATAAAAACTAACTTTGTATTAAAGAGATATATCAATATTGTAGACATGTCAGACATAATACATATATGAGAATTATCCAAAATAAAAATTCCATTTGTCCCCCCCTGAAATCAATTCATCATTTGTCTCGGCCGCCAAATTGTATTGTCCATGTGAATCCATTTGAAAAAGAAAAAAACTACTCATTGCTTTCAGATCGATCTGATTGACACTAGGGATATGCTCTCTCCAGTGATATTAAGGGATAAGGCAATGAAAGATAAATTAAGGTATATTCCCGTTGTCTACCCCATCTGTAGATTTAAATCATTTGTGGAAAATCTTTAAAACTGTTAGTTCAAACCAACCTATGAAGATTATATAAAAGTGACCAACATTTTTAAGTCAAAGAATTATATATTGTATTTATGGATATTTTAGGTACCAATTTAATTTACAGTCCCAAATCCTATCCCTCCCTGGTTTTCTCAAACAAATGGATGGGTTCCAGAGTCGCTTAGTCACTATTATTCATTTGCCTAAACTAATCTATAATTTTTACAGTGTCCTAATGTGACAGAACAACCTAAGAAGCCAACTAAACATTTCTTTATCATTACCCCCCAAGATTACTTTATTTTGAAAAAATGAATCATGATTTAAAATAAATACTAAGCTTAATGACATGAAACATGTATGTATGTATATACACACTGAGCCTCTAGTGCAAAGATTTATATACTTTTATTTAGTGTGCTAAATAGAGTTGTCTGGTTAAAAAAGGAATATATATATATATTTACTATTCAACGATGCCCTCGCATATTTCAGCACAATAGTTCACAACCCCCCCCCCCCCCCTCCCCCTTCCACACATTTTCATACTCCTCTTATTATTATGATAAACCCTCCCAAATGCATTAACTAAATAGCTCGAAAAATCATTACCCCCGCCCGCCCCCGACCGCTACTGACAATAAATTGGACCCAATTTCATTGAGCAACCATCTACACCCACCCCATCCCCCCAAATCCTCCTCTCAAATGATTTTAGTGTCCATATTACCACAATTGATTCTTAGTTTGTATGGTTGTGTCACGAATATTCGCTTACATACTAAAAACCCACAAAAATTATCTTTTTTAGACGATTATAAAATTGTAACTAAAAGTAAAACCATAAAACCTTAAAATAATTTTTAACATATAAATATCCTAATCATCTAATTGTTATAATAATGATTTCTAGGACAATTAGGCACTATGTCATGAACAAAGCATCCTCATAATCAAGTCTTAAAGTGATAGGCGTATTAAGCATCTTTTTATTCATATGATTTATAGAATAGATTTATTTAGAATTTTTATCTACACTTCTAGGAAATGTTGAATTAGTGGATAGTTACTTTTTATATATTCGTTTATCTATCTTTTTTGTGCTTCACTTTTATGTATGTATATTATCTTCCTTGCTTAGGTTTTATTTCTGGGATGGTTGTGGCGCTACTTAAATATTATCATCCTTGCTATAGTTAAAATTTCTAGGATGGTTGTGGCTCTACTTAAATATTATCATCCTTGTCATGGTTATAATTTCTGGGATGGTTGTGGCGCTACTTAAATGCTACTTAGCGCTAAAATATTATAACTCACACCCCCTTCATTAACCATTATTTTTTCCTTACCCCCTTTTTAACATTTAAACCTAATTCCCCTTTCTAACTAACCCATCTAACTATTTGAGTAGCATTGTATTCTTTTTGCTAGTAGCGTAGCTACTCGTAAACTAGTATACGTCCATATTTCCTCCCCTGTGTCACAAGAAAGTATTTTCCACAGTATGGTTTGGAAACCGATTACTATCCGCTGGATTAGAACTGATTCTCAGCCATACTGAAAAATCATGTATAGCATCGAATTAGAGACAATTTCCACATATATAAAAATAAAAATAAAAACTGGATTTAATCTTATAATTTTTCATTTTAATATTTGTGAAAAGCTATGTTTAATACGAAGCGATAATAGTTATTTAATACGATGCTAGACATTCGTTTTAGTTTTTTTCGTATGGATGAGAACCAGTTCCTATCCACAGGATTCGAATAAATACGAGAAATAACTATTATATGCATCCACGTCTTTTTCATGCTTACTTTTTTCTTTATATTTTTTCTTAAACTCATAACGCTACTCATGTCCAAAACTGTCCTTGTTGGAAAAAGTTTGAAACCATTTTAACACAATATTTGAGGCAAAATCTTTTTTTAAGCTCATAATAAAGAATACTCGAAAGGTATTTAACCGCGAAATCATATTTGTTAAAAAGATTCATAAAGTGGCAAAAAACATGTCCGGTGATTTCACGCTCATGAATAAAAAAAAAACAGACGCAGTTTTTAAATTTTGAGGAACAATACGGGGATGGGATACAAGAACAATCATCTATAATACAAAGTAGAACGATGTCTGTCTGTTTGTCTGTCTGTCTGTCTGTTTGTTTGTCTGTCTGTTTGTAGCGAAGGATCTCGCTAACCGCTGAACCGATCAGGTTCTCCTTTATAGGGTAGCTTCTCATAGGTCTCGGAAAGGTTTATAACTATTTTCTGTGGGGGTGGGACACCTCTAACCCCCCCCCCCTCCAAAAAATAAAAAATACCCCCCCCCCCTCAAAAAATAAATTTTCTAAAAAATTTCAAAAAATATAAAACACGAAATTTTAGTTTAATAAAACCTCTTGGGGCAAAGCCCCTAGAGGCTAGGGGCGAAGCCGCTAGTATTATATAAAGAAGTAAGGTTTTTTTTGTCTGATAAGATCTCGTTAACCAATGGACCGATTATTTTTTATATCCTTGGATGGCTTTAGGCTATATTACAGCACTCTCTGTGCTACATGGTACGGGCGGAGCAACTAATTATGAATATAAAACATAAATATAATTCCAAAAGTATAGATAAGTAATTTTTGCAATGGTCGCCCATACAAAAAGGTCCTATTTATGAGAAGCTTCGCTTAAAGAAAATGCGCCTCTATATAAAATCTGCGTGCCGCAAAATGGTATGAAAATCAATATTTCCAACACTTGAATTAAAAAGTAGAATATTTATATTCGTGGAAGAGAGGATTGACAAGGAGGGGGCAAAATTGAGTTTACGTCGAGTTTAATCCGATTTAGTCTCGTTAAATCATTTCAGTTTTTTTTGCAAGGGTTTATCCCATAGCGAAATAATAAACAAACATTTCTTAAAATTGCAGTCAATTTAAAAATAATGGAACATGTCTCATGTTCGACATTAAAGGAGGCAAAGATTAAAACCAAACACTGTTTAGGCTTTGAATATGAAAAATATCAATTAAGCTTAAGCCTAGATAACGTTAACAATGCATACTAACTACCAGTTAAATACACGAATAGATTACTGTGTACTGGAAGAGACATTGTACTGATAAATGTTCTAGTCCTAATTTTGTTAATTTATAATAGAAGTTTCGTTGTTTACTAGCATGTTATAGGAATGGATGTATCGATTTTTTTTTAAAAAGTATGTTTATTTTTTACACCAATAAAAAGTTTTTTTTTTTATGAAAAAAGTCTTATTTTATCAGTTGGTGAAAATTTACAAAACCAAGATCTTAAAAATTTTTTTATCATTAGCTCTTCTTTTGCACACTGATCCATTCAAATATCTAGCTGATATAACGCCTTTGCTGTCAGTAGCACCACATATCTCTATTCAAAAATAAATTTGGTGCCCAAAATTTCCCTTAAAATTGTGGGGTCATATATTGACAAAAAAGGACAAGGAAGACTGAAAATTGCAAGGTTCAAATATTTCGGGTTACTACCAAATATTTCAATTTATTAAACAATTTGACACTTTGGTTTTAGACTATTAATAAAATAAGTTTTGTTTATAATAGGGACACAAGAATGCTGATATCCACTATAAACATAGCACATGGCATAGACCTTCAGAAAAAAATTAATCTGGTATAAATATACAAAAGTGTAAGACCTTTTATATATATAAAACTACATTAACAGAAGCTTTTTATTTCATTTTCTAGATCCATATTATTATATATTTAAAAAGTTTTATGAAGCTTAATCTTTATCTGATACATATGCAATTTAAAAACCTTGAGACCTATAAATCCAAAAGGATACATCCGATACAATCTTTTCAAAACTGATTTCTTTTCTATACCATTATATTCTATTCTAGGCTAGACTTTTGCTTCGTTTGCATTTTGGTTTCACATACAATTAGACAACTTCCCCCTTCACCTCACCCCCAATTTTAGTAGCGCAGCTACTCTATAATTAACAGTAAATAAAATTTACTATCATTATTTTGGAAAAAAGTGTGAAGAAAATCTTTCAAATTAAATTATCAAATGTCTTATTTATTTACAAAGTCTGCCAAAGTTTGTAAAAAAAAAGATATTCATTTACTATCTGACTATACTTATAATTATTGGCGGCTACCTCCCTCCCCTTTTCAATGACCTTATTCGTCTGCTAGCAAATTGTTTTCTGCTACCTGGCTGTGTTAATACACACCACACGATTGGTTGATTTTCAAAGACCCAATTGAGGGTCGGCACAAGTAATACACACCAAACCATTGGTTGATTTTCAAAGACCCAATTGAGAGTCGGCACACGGATATTGCGATGGGGAGATACAGTTATTTAACCCTTTCCTTTTTACTCTAATATGCCATTCATGAACAGGTTCGTCCTTGTTATTCTATATTTTCAAGACGCTATGCTGGTATTATATCTCTAACAAGACTTGACATCCCAATTCGGACAATTTCTTTCCACTTTACATTTAAATTGAAAGGATTTCCTGTTCCTTTTCATTGAGATGTTAAATAACCAAGTTTCTCACAACCAAATATCACAAAATACGTTGAGAAAAAGAAAATGGTTTGGAAAAATTGAGCATTGCAACCATTTGATACAAAATTTTATTTTCCATGAGAAGTGCAACAATAAAATTTTATGTAAAAAAGGATAAAAAAGAACAGTAAACTCTTACAAAGTAATTACAAAATCGCGAGGCATTTCAGAAAATTTTATTTTTACTGTTTGTTCACGTTAAGAACAATATTTTATAAGGCATGATACAAACATAAGTTAAAGAAAACCTACGCTGTCACTTAAAATAAAATTTGTATATTGTAAAATATTTGTAGTTTATTCGGACAAAGTTTTTGGAGAACAACGTTTTTAAAGTCCCAAGGGTCATACTAAAAGACGAGAAAATATTTTTCTAAAAATTCACTTGGCGTAGGAAGTAAAACTATATGCTTTGTTTAATAAATTAAAAAAAGAAGAAAAAAAGAAAACAAATTTCTATAATTTCATTTGAATCAAATAATTAGTCTTACAGTACCAATTATTAATGGCGTGCACATGGTCTTGCCAGGGGGAGAGTTTGAACCTTGTTGGGGTAAAAAAGATGAAGACAAACTCCAAATACCAATTAGACGACCCCTACAACACGCCTCTGGATATAATCGTTCTTGTTTCACAAAAGCTTAAATTTTGTTTGTGTATCGGTTTCACTTTTTGGGGCTGGCAAGAATTGGTTGCTAATAGATTAATACACGTATACAGGGATAGCATAATCAACAAGAATTTATTCTTCCCTCAAAAATCTAAATAGTTAAATTTGTTGGGTAGGTATTAATATATCGGGGTAGAAATTGATGTAAATTTATTGTCATTGTCCTTTACTTCCCTAAGATTAATGTAAGCTTGTGATATATAGATATCATAGTATTCAATTCCATCTCTCTCTCTCTCTCTCTCTCTCTCTCTCTCTCTCTCTCTCTCTCTCTCTCTCTCTCTCTCTCTCTCTCACTCTCACACACACACACACCTTCTCTTTCTCGCCCTCTCTCTCTCTAAGAAAGGAGGAGAGAGAAAGGTGTAAAGCTACTGTGAAAAGTTGATAAGCAGAATCATTTAAAACAAGGACAACAATACCTTAAGTATGGCACATGAAATACAAGTGGCTAAAACCAGCTCGACTGTAATATTGAAAATGGATTACTTTTCCTTAAAAAAGAAAATCTACATGAAGAAAGAAGCCTATTTCCTTTAGCAAAAAAAAAAAATTAATCATTAACAGTGTTACACTTATAAACTGGCATGCTCATAATTTTATAGTAGCTGCGCTACTTGTAAGAGAAAAATTTTGAGAGAGGTGAGAAGGGGAGGGAGGGGGGAAAGAGTGGACAAAAAGTGACAACAAGAAGCAGAATAGGTATTCACACTGAATAAAGTGGGGATCCGACAAGAGAGAAAGAGAGAGGTTAGGTAAATAATAGAAAAATAGAGGGGGGGGGGGAGATGTAGCCTAAGGGTTGGTTGAGGTGTTATAGAGCAAACAAAGAGATCAGTGGCTATTGTGTTTAGGCAGTTCCACCACCCTGTCATACATTTCTCAACTCTACATGCCTCACGGGTACAGGGATAGGACAATGGACTAGAAATTTATCTTCTAAGTATGCTTTCCTAGCAATTTTATCTTTCGAAATATTTAATATTAAATATAGATGTCTTCTATCCTGTAAATAACCTACATCAACTTTCCACCATTTTATATTACATTTAATCTATTTTATCTATGTCTCTCATGTCATTTATTTCACACCCTCTATCTCTCTCTCTCTCTATTCTCTTTCACAAGCCTACTCCCTCTTTATTTTCCACAAAGTTTGAACCAAATACTTTAAAAGGACAACTTTTAATTTTTTTGCTCGTTTTAAGCTACGATATATTTAAAGAATCAAAAGTATGTTGAACAGGAACTCGAACTCACATAAGATCTCAACTCATTAGGTTAGGTTAAGTTGGCTTTTAAAATTGCAATGCTCGTTTAAGGTTAAGGCTTATCCTTGGGGTAAGGAGAGCTTTTGCAGTTAGCAGGCTAGATCTTGCCAACCCACAAATCAGTGGGAAACATGTTTGAAAAAAAACCTAAAACCAGACAGTCCTTTTAACCTTCGTAAATGATCTTTTGAAATGATTCCATCCAGGTCCACCTTCCCCTCCCCCCCCCCCCTACTCTGCTCCTAATTCTGTTGACAGATCCTATTTTGAAAACCAATAAAGATGTCACTTTTTGGCTTCTAGCCATAGTTTAAGTAACCATTGAAGGAATACATACATATTATACAAACTCTAATGTTTTTTGTTTTTGTTTGAAAACAATGTAGTTTGTTAGATTTGCTTGTGTCTTTAAATTAAGGTGTTTGTGTCAATTCATTATGTAATGTTATCAAGATAATTTCAGGGATAAGACAATGGACAATAATTAATGTACATCCCTGAAAAGTTTAAACACTAGAAAATTAAGGCGATACTCTAGCTTTAACAAAAACAATTATATCCACATAGAGCGCAGCAAAACCACCAAAGATATTTTGAACACATTTTCCATTTCTTGCAGGTTTTTTCAATAAGATTTTTAAATTTATTCATAAACAAGGATGAAAATGGTTCATTACTTTAGAATTTTTCGATTACTGACCGTAGGCCGTAGGATGACCTTAGCTATAGAGTGGCTGCTTTACTTAAATCTACTACTTTTTAAAAATATATAAAACCTTATATAAATGAGTACAAAGGATTTAAATAAAACATTTACAAATTTAAGATCTAGCGGATTAAGAAAATTATTTATAGTCAAATATATTTGTAGAAGAATTTAGCAAATTTGACAAAGTTAAGCATTGGTTAGGTTGAGAATACATAAGTTAGTGAAAAACATAAATCAAGACATAGTCGCACCTCGGGCTTTAGCTTCCCACACTCACGCAATCTTATTATACACAACTTAGAGACATTTGTTATAAACGATTAGCTTCATATTGAGTATCAAGATCCTTAGTCCAACAATTAAGGTAGGGAATAAAGAAAAAAATCGTAGATCGGCTGCCGCGCGGCTGCGGCCGCACCTGACTGTGATTGAATATGTCTGCGGCTGAAGGTAGCCTAGGTTAATTGGGCGTTTTAGAGATAACAAGAAACAACACACATACACATTTAAAAACTTTTTCATCATATTTTAAAAATAATCCTTTTAGTTATGTATTTGCTTTAATATTTAAAAAATAAAAATCAATTAATATCTATTCCTCATTCCTAGTTTCCTCCAGGGATCTTAGGGGATAAGACAATGGACGAAAAATTTATAGTCGTCCCCAATGATGTTTAACAAAATTAACCTGTAATCTGAAGATTAAAATTATTGGTTGAAAAGATTCGACACTGCTAGTTTGGAACCAAAAAATATAATTCAATAAAAGTTACCAAAGTTTTTAAGCCAAAGAATAAGATAACGTGGTTATAAAACTTTGGGTACCAATGTAATAACTAGGGTTGGGCCGGATACTTTTTTGGCCGGATACCGGATATCCGGCTGATTTCTTATGCCGGATATCCGGTTTCAGCCGGAAATCTGGCCAACGTTCGATATCCGGCCGGATTACCGGATATCCGGCGTCAAAAATCAGCCGGATATCATGTAACCGGATGATAACCGGCCAAACCGGATATCCGGCCCAACCCTATAATAAACAGCCCAATGTTCCATCCATCCCTGGGGTTTCTCAGCTCATATTGTCCCATCTATCATTCCATTTCTTTGTACTCTTGCCTATTCAATGCTTTAAGTATGGAAAAACTGACATGATGAAAGGGACATTATGAATTTATCAAAACATTTCAACAATTAGGTTATACAGCAGGAGAATATCATCAAAATTATAAAATAAAACTTTAAGTTATGTTGTTAAAATTTTCAGAAATCTTTTAAGAAATAAAATTTTTGAAAGTAATTAATATTTTTAGACATTTCTCAATTTTGTAAAATTGAGAAATAAATTTAAAACTGTCTTGATAATAATTAATTTTTAAAAGATAATTTCTAATTGTTTAAAGTAGTGTCCCTTGAAGCATCCTTTTTTATATATAAAAAAGTTGACACTAATGTAGTCTTTATTCATCATAATTATCAATATTTTAAACTCCGCTAAAAAGTCCAAAAAAATTTTAATAATAAAAATTTCTAATTTCTAAAATATGTAATACACAGTGATTGGGATATGGTATCTAAAAAACTATTACAATCTATTCTTGTAAAAAAAGAGATCGAGTTGGGGGAGGGGGGGGGGGGAGGTTGTGGAATAAATTTATTCTCAAGTATTATATTTTTGACCAGCAGAAAAGTTTAAGGAAGTTTTTCTTCAGATGCCACAACTCTGCCCCTTGCAGGGAGGGAGGGGACATTGGGATGTTTGTTATACAAGTTTTATAATAACTTTTCCTTATTCGCTGGCTTAACAACTTTTGAGATTTTTTATTGAATTTTGATTGGATGGTTCATTTAGTTGAGTGTCCAAACCTTTCAACCCGTTATTGTAATCTACAGAAGGGTTAATTTTGTGTATCATCATTGAGGATGTACATTATTTATTGGCCATTGTCTTATCCCCCTACTTCCCTTGGTGATAAGTATGCGTATTTATATTTTTTCTATGGAATGAGGAGTACTTCAGGATTGAGCGTAATTTTCAAGTGTCCGCTCAACAACAATGTGTCCTTATTTTTATATTTATATAAATTCCAGGGATTGGCAGCAGCACAATTTTGGCTCTGCTGCAGTTTTGTTGTAAAATAAGGCGAATCGAACGCTAATTTTAAATTTACTATCTGCTGCAGATTTTAAACGCACTGTTATTGCGGTTGCAAAACAAAAAAAATAAAAAAAGTGCAGATGAGGCTGCGGCTGCCGAGCCCATATGAATTGAATGTATAAAGAAATTGCCACTTCAAATATATTTTTCCGTATAAATAAATATTTCACAGCTAAGCATTGTCTATAAAATTTTTAATTCTTTTTAAAATTGAGTTTTGTTAAATAATTTTTTAAAAAGCACATCAGGCAAAAACAAAAATGTCTTACTGACCTCCCAGGCATAGTCCTCGTTTCTAGGTTCAGGCACCCATTTTCCAAGGAAGGGGCCGAACCTGGTGCCCGCTGGAACAATTGCCCGCGCCCACACTCCTCCTTTTCTCAATTCCAGCTGTGGTGGCGGTGTGATGAAATGGGCGGATAGACCGCCGTCTTCTAGGTTCCGCCAAACATTAAGGTTATCCTGCTCGCCGCTGGATTCAGAGCCGGACCTGCTGTCCTCGCCTAAAATTAGATTACGTGTTTAAAATTTCTCTTGTTCATTTATTTTTGAAGTACCTTAAAATAACAACATCTGTAATAATTATTTATCGCATCGAATTGTTATTAATTTTATGATTTTTATTTTAATATTCGTGAAAAAATGTCTGTAATACAATTTTAGGCTATAAATACTTTTTTAAAACAAGAAATACTTTTTCATTTAACTATTTTAAAAATAAATGTGAGGAATGAAGTATTTTTTTTCAGGTTCAATATCTCAATTCCCTAAAAATATGCAAATCAAAACAATCCAAATTTAATTTACAGACATGTATCTAAACAAAATTAAAAGGTCAGATTTCTTTTGATTGAGTTGCAATCTTGGCGTGAAAACATAAAAGAAACTGAGAATAGAATACTATTGAGAATGGGGGGGAGGGTGTGTGTGGGGGGGGGGGGAGTAAGTCAAAATATATATTTTGCACAAATCTTTATCAATCATTTGTTTGACATCCATCTAATAGCAGAAGCCAATTATTTACCACCCTCAAGGGAGCAGAGAAGGCAGTGAGAAATTGGAAGTAGGAGGGGGTTGGGGGGTTAATTTTGAGGGCCAAATGTGAGAAAAAAATTGGTAATTTAACACTTAATGTCGGATTGTGTTATGATTTAAGAAAACTGTTAACGCTGAGCACAGCGGCGTAGCAGGAGTAGGAGGAGAGGTATTTATATGTTACATGAAACCAACACTTACAATCCTATTAACCTTCAATAATTAAAAATTCATTGTTTGTCAAAATCCGTTAATATTCAATAAATTGGAAATACTGAAAAAACCTTGTTTCAATAAAATAGAAATTTAATAATCTTTGATTGTTTAGAAACCTTTACTATTTTTTCACAATTATTATATTAGGGAGAAGACATTGGGCTGTTTATTACAGTAGCCCCCAAAGTTTTATAATAACTTTTTCTTATTTGTTTGCTTTAAATAAACTATGATTTGTTGGTTCATTAAGTTTATAGTTCAAACGTTTTGACCACTAATTGTAATCTACAGAAGCTCTAATTGCATGTATCATCTATGGGGATGAACATCAATTTATTGTCTAATCACTTTAGATCCCTGGTTGCATTCTCTTTCTATTGCTGTGCTACTCATGGATATAATAATCATTGTCTTTGTTTTTTAAACGAAACTTTTCTGCAATTCCAAAGCAATATTTTGTTTCTTTTATAATAACTAGCGGCTTCGCCCCTAGCCTCTAGGGGCTTCGCCCTATATAGTTTTGGGAAGTCAACCCTCCTTAATAGAAATATTCAAAAAAATATTCTTTGTTTAATTACTCTGTGGTAAAATTAAACCCAGGTTGAACGCTTTATGCAAAAAAATTTTAATTTGTACAAATTAAACCCAGGTTGTTTGCCGTATACACAAAAATTTCAATTCGTAAAAATTAGACCTAGGTTGTTCGCATACACAGAAATTAAAATTAAAAAAAAATATTTTAATTTTTTTTTTCGGGGGGGGGGGGGGGGGTATTCATGGGGGCTTCGCCCCATGTTGCAGTGGGGTTCCCCCACCCCAATTACTGGTTTTTGTTTAAAAAAAAAAAAAATTTTGGAAGTGGGGATTTTTTTATTTTTGGGGGGGTTTGGGTGTCCCACCCCCCAAGAAAATAGCTTAAAACCACCAGAGGACCAGTAGGTATATTCCCAGAAGGGTAGAGCCCAATTTGATCAGCAGTTACTGAGATTTTACAAAAAATGTAAAAAAAAAATTTGGGGGGTGGGATTTTTTAAATTTTTGGGGGGTTGGGGGTGTCCCACCCCCCAAGAAAATAGCCTAAAACCACCACAGGACCAGTAGGTATATTCCCTGAAGAGTAGAATCCGATCGGTTCAGTGGTTACCGAGATCTTAAGGGACAGACAGACAGACGGACAGACAGACGGACAGACGGTCAGACGGACAGACATCAAGCTACTTTGTATTATAGATAGGAAAGTTACTCAATATGTTCTGCTTATCTTTTATGGATGATGTCATCCTTGTTTCCCCTAAAAATTGCATTATTTTTGTACAAAAAAAAACTTGCAAAGAGCAAAATGCTCATCAAATAAGATATTAAAGTGTTTAATCGATTGTAATGTTTATACCGTGACAAATGTAATCAGAAAAATCTTGGATCAAGTCCATTTCATGACCAAATTGCTTAAACTAAAGAAATTGTAACAAATGGAGGGTTTGTCATTGTAAACATCTCGTAATCAATGTGTGAAGTAATAAAGGTAATATTTTATTATAGCTTAAAAAAAATAGCACTAATATTCTTGAATGACAAAAACGCCATTCGCCTTTAATTTACATTACAATAAAACACTTTATATACCCATCACTTTAATATTAAATGTATGGCCTCAAAAAATAACAAATTCTTATTAAATCTTGTTCTTTACTAATGTACTTGAGACTTCGATCCCAGAAAAAAACGCCTGAAATCAACCCAAAACTGGAATTTAAAAGTATAATAGTATAAAAACCATCCTGGGACCTATGTAAAGCCTCCTTCAAATGAAGAACGTAATTGCTTTAGTGGATTGCAGGATCTTGAAGCTTATTTAAAAGAACTTACTACTTTATATTGTAGATTTCGTTGAATTTTCAATAAATCCAGGAAAATGAACATGAGCTAGACTTGAATTATTATCTGATTCCCCTGTAACCACATTGTGACCACATGCTTAACTTCCTTATATGTAACTAAACCATACTTCAAAACTAACTTGGAAAAGTTTTAATTCGTTTATTATGTCTTATGCCATTACTTATATTTAAGGTTATGATATTTTTAAAAGAATCTTTTTAAAATGCTTTAGTTTGTTAAGTACCTAAATTTAATCCAGTTTACCTCACACTTTTAATTTTTTATTTTAAAAACTTTCCTTTTTTTCCTAGCAAATAATCTTTTAAATGGATGTGCAGTGCAAATTTGATTTGGAAGCCAGATTTCTACAGGTCCTTAGTTTAAAGCTCGAATATTGTATGAATAAGACTACCATTTAATAAGTATTTTCTATATCCTTTTCTATATAGCAAAAAATATGATTTCTGTAATATTGTCATGGTAAAAATGTAAACTGTTTTATTGCATGCGATGTTAACCTAATTGTTTTCAGCAATATTTTTATTCTCCTCAGAGTATTTAAAGATAATTTGAAGGTTGTAATATACAGGGAATAAAAACCAGGTTTAATCAATAATACAAAAAACTGCATTATTTTTTTTTGCATTTTGCAGACTGATTATCTTTTTAGTGAAAATGAAAAAATCGTACATTTTAAGCTAAAAAGTTACAATGTAAGAAAAATTCCCTTTTTTGTAGTATTGACTGTTGTAATATTGTCCTATGTTATCATTATAACATTGTCAATCATCAAAAATTATAGGGTGATCAGGTGAGGGCAGAGGGAGGGTGGGGAGGGGGGATACTTGATAACAATTATGGTTGTGGTGATAGGGGGGGGGGGGATATCTAACCTCCTATATGCAGGAATATCAGGTATCTAAAGGGATAAGACAATGGATTATGAATTGATAATTATCCTATTGCCCTATCTGTAGATTAAAATTATTGGTGGAAAAGTTTTAACATTGCTAGTTTGAAACAACCAATGAGAGGACATACTTTAAAAACTTTTGGCACCAGAGCTTGACCTTTAAATCATTTCAATGGTGCGCCAAATCGGGGTTCACCGAATTTCAGCCAACCACAGCGCGGCATTTCGTAGAATGCTGTGCTCTCATTGGTGGAAAGTTGGCTCACCCCTATTTAGCGCATCATTGAAATGATTTAAAGATCCAGCTCAGAGGTGGATTATTAAAAAAAATTTGCCCCACTAATCGCTTAGTGGGGCAAAATTGTTTTCGTGAAAAATCCACCAAAATCACATTAAAAATCTACAAAAATTAAACAAAATCATATGTTAATAACCCTTCTATGATTTTGTTTAATTTTTGTAGATTTTTAATATGATTTTGGTGGATTTTTGACGAAAACAATTTTGCCTCACTAAGCGATTAGTTGGGCAAATTTCTTTTAAGAATCCACCTCAGTATGATTAACAGTCCAATGTCCTCTCCCTCCCTGAGATTAGGGAATATCAATGATAATAAATCGGTAAATAAAATGACTTTTCGATACTAGAATATAAGGCTTCATAAAAAAAACTATACACTTCAAAATAAAATATTTTCATAAATTGCTTTAAATTTTTCGAGGGTTTAACATAAAAAGGCATTTATTTAGTATTAAGTAAAGCAAGACAAAAGACAAACCACGTTTTATCACAAAAAAATATGTTAAAGTAGATTTAAAATACTGTGTTAGATACTGGTTATTTTTAAAGACAGTCAAACGAAATGATATAGTTATAGAAAAGCTTAGCTTAATATTAAGCATAAATCTTTTATTGTCTATATATAGTGTAAACCAAATCATTCTTTCATATATAATTATGTACTATTACTGTATACATATAATATAGAATTAAATATATTGTGTGAAATGTCTCCCTATGAAAGGTAATTATTCCCATGAAAGACTGTAGAGTCCAATATAAAATGATTGTTTGCATAACATTGGCATAATCATTGTCTCACCCCCCCCCCCCCCCCCATCATCCTAATTATTGTCCTATACACCTTTACCTTCCATTAATAACTGTCTCTGGGAGAGTCCCCCCCCCCCCCCTCCACCTCCTGCAGTCAATACACCCATGAGACTTTCTCTCATAGGGTGTAAATAAGAGTCAGCCATATTTCAAATAAAAAAGTACATTGCTCATGAAAAAAAAGATATAGAAACCCTGATTTGATTGAGTTTTTTCGTTTTTTCTGTGCTTTTAATAGAATATTTTTAGATCGTTGGTTAATATTTTGATAATCTAAGGTCAGGAAAAGCCTAAAAAAAAGAAGTTCAATTTTCTTTTGTTATATTCTTTTAATATATTATGAAAACTTTGCATAAAATGCAAATTACGAAGGACTTTTTTCGCAAAACAAAGCAGTTTTTATCGCACACCAATAATGTAAGCAACAATCAAAGGTATTCTTTCAAATTTCCCTTCTTAATTGTGCTTCCCTTTCTCCCCTTTTTACCAATACTTCATTTAGTCTTATTCCTATATTCGAACAGTGGACCGGACATACCCCTCTCTGTTTACAACATATTTTGAAAACTATTTTTCTGAACCATGCTCAAAGATTTTACCCTTCAGTTAATCTTAGAAGGCAATATCCTTGCAGGGCTCTCATAAACCTCAATGTAACCTAACCTAACAAATTACAAAGCAAATTTTCATACAAAATATTTAGCGGGAATGGATGGTCCATTGACAATTCTAGGGATATTACCCTATATTTTGATTACATTAACCATTATTCTTGTCTCTATAGGAATTTATATAAAACAATTGATCCTGCTATACACACACACACACATACAAACATTGGAAATCATATTAAATATTAATTTTGGGAACAAATTCGATATTTCTACTACTCCCCTTTTTGGTAGTACTGCCACTCTACAACAATACAAATAAAAACTGCTTTAATCAAAATAATAAGTTTATTATTTGTTGCAATACTCCACAGATTTTTGCCTTTTTTTAAACAGAATAATTTTGATATTAAAATTTTGAAAGTGACATTGCTTAAGGCAAACCTTTTAAAGCATACAATATAGGCATTTGCATGTAAATAGTATAAGCATAAAAAAATCAAAAACATTTTGTTAAAAAGTCCGAAAATATAATTTAACAAAAATATGAGAAAAAGAATAGCTACAAGAAAATTATAAAGATAAAATATTTTGCCTACAGCTTATTTTAGAATAATATTTAATATGATAAATGCAGCTGGGTAAAATTTATAATATTTGAAAAACTGATTAATTTCCAACAAGGCTGGTAGAGTTGTAGCTTAACAAATGTAAGGTCAATAGTCTAATGTTGCAATGGATATAGAATGTATGGATATATTGACAGGAAATTATTTGTCGTCAATTTAGGTTGTTAACATAAACCTCATTTATTTGTCAGAACGTTAATCCATTATGAGAGGAGGGGATATGGTTAAGGGGCTTGATTAGGGGTATTGTTAATTAAGTCAGCTATGAGCATTACTTTAACAGAGTTCATGCAAATGTGGTGCAACATCCAAAAAATAAAAGATCCATTGTAGTGGCATGGAGTGGCGTGAAGTAGGAAGGTTCACGGGTTAAATACTGTTCAGCATGCCACAACAGGACCTACAACTTTTTTACATATTAAAGATGCTTGAAAACTTTATAAATTATGCTAGTATTCATTAGAAACAAATTGGAATTAAGTAAAAATAAGATAGGCCTACAAATTAAGATATTTATACCTAAATTGTAGAAATAAACACCTATAGATATGGTATCAATATACCCAAATCTTCATGAATGCCAAGCACCAATAAGAGGCTTTCCTAAACATATCAACTCGCTGCAACATTATACACACATACAATTCAAGAGAACAAAAAATTTTGTTATTTTAAAAATCCAAGTTGTTAAAAAGTTAAAAAGAACATAATCTCCCTGTTTTTTTGTTTTTCTTTTTAATTTCCATTATGCTCCCCGAAGTATTCTGTTTGATGGTTGGAAAAGTTAAATTAGCGCCCCCTCTCTGAAAAACAAGACAAAATATTAATTTAGGATGAAACACAAGAGCGGAAACCAATTATTAATGAAACTCTGACAACTTTACACAAAGTTTGACAAGGAAGGGAATATTTTATGCATTTCTAATTTTTGAGAAACAGAAAAAAGTTTGTTGTTTTCAAGAGTTAATTCCCAGAGTTTTATTTTTATTTAGATGGATTTATTTCGTAACGCAGCTCATGGAGGGAGGAGACATTGGGCTGTTTATCACACTAGTCCACAAAGTTTTATAATAACGTTTTTATATTCCTTGGCTTAACAGCTTTGGGGACTTCTATAGAATTTTATTTGGTTGGTTCATAAAGTTTAATGTCAAAACGTTTCAACCACTAATTGTAATCTACAGAAGGGGTGTCATCATTGGGAATATACACTAATTTATCGGCCATTGTCTTATCCCTATAGATCTCTGATAGGATTCTATCATTGAAAAAATGTGACCAGAAAGAACAAAATAAAAATAACCTTTCTCATAATTAACTTTAAAGTTTCCAACTTTTTTATTTAAAAACTAAATTATGGAAATTTCAAAATATAATTTTGTACCCTTTTACATTAAAATTTTAGATGTTGTTTTTTACTTTAAGTGCAAGTGTTAGTTTTTATAACTTATATTAGATTGTTTAAAGTCAAGTGATTCACTTTTAAGTAAATATCCAAACATAGAATTTTTTTCAAAATTGTATAGGATTAAGTAAAACACAAAAAATAATAAAGAAACAAAAAATTATTAACATTTTTAAGAAAAAGTAATTTTTAAAATGTGTTTTAATTAGAAATGATTCAAATTATTAAACTTCCATACTAATAAAAATACTAAAAACAAAGCTTGCAATTTGTCTTGGGTGAACAAACAAACTTTTAAAAGTTTACTAGGCTAAACAAATTAACTTGTAATACTATGTAGGTAATATGTTTAGCTTTTAGTTTTGATTATTAAAAGTGAGTTTTAATTTTAGGGATATTACACCTAATAGTTAAATATAAATAGAAATAATTTTTAATTAGAAAATCGTCGAAATAATAGATTTTGCAAGAATTATTTTTTTTGGTTTATAGAACAGATATTATCGTTAATACAAGGCAACTATGTGTATAAGAAATAGACATTGAACAAAAATGACAAAAAGTATAGTATTGTGTAATATACATAGTTAAAAACTTAAGTAAACAAAAACCTTGTTTTACTATAATTGAACATGACAAATTTTTGTAATTGTTTTGCTACAATGAAATTCAGGCATGGAGCTAGCTTGACACCATTACTCCAGATATTAAACCTAGGCATGGAGCTAGCAGTACAGCCTTGACATGACTCCATTGCTCCAGATATTGAGTCAGAGAATGATTTTATGATTGTGTGAAATATCTAGTCTATCAGAGAAACACCGTAGACAAATAGTTTCCTTCCTGTCATGCAAACGTGAAAAAAATCAATGTTTTTATAACAAGGATGGCAAAATTCATTGGTTGGAAGTCAATTTCAGTAACTTTAATAAGAACACGAGAAAAAAATTTTTTTACAGAAATTTTCGATATCTAGACTAAAAAGTCTTGTGTCCTCTAAACTATCTCTTATAGACGGACATATGTTTAAATGAAATTATTGAGTAGATTCTTTATTATTGTATTTTATTTTCAATACATTTATAGAGTAGCTTCGCTTTAGACAATGTCCTTCTATGTCTATAATTTTGAACAAATTAATTATTTATATTTTAGATAATTTTGATGTAATCATAATTTAATTATGAAATATTTTTTCAACTATCATTGCTAATTCTAATTGCCAAAGATCGCTCATTAAAAATTAGTAAAGATGAATGTTTATCAAGATGGACCATTTTAAACTGTTTCTCTCAATCATTGTTTGTTGTAAAATCTGCTTTATCAATTTTAAATAATATGGGTATAAATTCTGATTGATTTTCTTGAGTTTCTATTAAAACAAAAAAATAATATCTCATACTTCAAATGTACATGATTTATATTCCGTAATTCGTAATTTATCTATTATAAACATTTAAAAATACATAAATTCATAGTTTGTTTCATGTTTAACTCGAAATAAATTATATAAAAACAACAATTATGATCATATTGATGAATTTGTCGGTTAAAAACAAAAAAAATCAACGAACATTTGTTTTCGATTTTAATAAAACAAGGATGACAAATGTCCATTCCCCCCCCCCCTTTCAAATGAGGAATAATGTAATGTTGCCTTTCCATTAAAATCTCTGCAACCACTGGATCGGTTATATTCTCCTTTGGCAGGAAGCAAAAATCTTCCAAACTTTTAATAGTCCCCCCCCCAAAAAAAAAAAAATTAAGGTGGTGGGGGTGACTACTTTAAGCAATGCCCCAAAGGGCTAGGAGCGAGGCCACTCAGCATATCATAAACTAATAAAAGTTTGTATGTGTGTGATGTTATCAAATATGTAAATAATAATTCAGTTCTATTGTAAAATGAAACATGCAACATTGTAAAAAAAGGTTTTTTTTCTGATTCATCGTTCTATCAAAGTTTATCTATAGAAAGTTTAATTAAGGTTCAATTTTTAAACTATTGACACTAGATTTAAAAGTGGAACAACCTGATTTACAGAGTTATCATTTTTATGGGAGCTTCGTATTGGCCTTATTAAATGGGATAAAGCGTTTCTACGAGGATTGTTTCATATACAAGAAAAAAAATTATACCAAGATTTAAATACTTTGATTACTCAAAAACTACTGATAATAAAACAAAACATTGATCTTTCACATTTTTTGGCCGTTGATGTTCATTTATCGACCTTATTTTTTTAAAACGAGAATTACAATATCCACAAATGCAAAGCTAAACCTATCGGACAGACAAACGAAATATTGACGAAATCCATCACTTTTGATATCAAAGAAACAAATTAATTCAAATAGAAATGAACTGACGGGCGGACGGACGAACGCAATAGTGTATTTGAGTCAAAATTTTAAAAATAATTTTAGGGGCGTGCAGGAAGTTTAAAAACCCCAAAATTGCCTTTTTTATCATTTTGAATGCACGTGACAGTATAATTTACTGACACCAGCCATAGTAAAAGTTTTAAATTTAAATTTTATACGTTATAGTTTCTTTTATAGAAATTTGAATATATTGATTGTGAAGAATGAAGATATAACTGCTCACATCAGGAGGGGATTAAAAGTTTAGCTTCGAGTAGTTTATTTAATACATACATACCATCAATTCGATATAGAACAGAAACAAAGACAAATATGTTCGTAGGAAGCGCAGCAATAAAAAGCTAACAAAACTTTGATGGAAAATAGTAAATATTAAGCTTTTAACAGTAGATATTAAATTTTGCATTTCCTCCCTCACCTACTGAGATTTTTCACCCCCCCCCCCCCTCCCCCTAAAAACCTTGGACGTTCTTCGAACATCAAAATTAAAATAAATAATTCTCTTTGGTGTGTGTGAGTGTGTGTATGTGTTTAATTTTTTTTTGAAAATTTTAAAGATTAATTATTTCATGAACCAAAGATAAAAATAAACAATTAAGACATTTTACTAGATAATAAGAAAACATTGCCAAAATTGAAAAGAAACCTAAATGGCTTTTGTATATAAAGAACACTCTAAATTTCCTCTGATTTTCACATATTGAAAATATTGTCCAAAATCTCATAAAGGTTCCTAAAGCTGTCCATTAACTTAAAAATACAGAAGAGTCCAGCTGATTTGTGAATAAAATATTACTGCTATATCAAGTAATGATATGTTTGTAGAACCAAGCCCTAGTCTCATATGTGTATGTAAAGCTATTCATCTCATGGTTTGACCTGAGGGAGCTCAACTTTTTCAATAGATCATAGTCATACACTATTCTTTTTATCTTTTCATATTTGGACTAGTTTTATTCTATTCAAATTCATTTTTTAACATTCTTTTTTCATACACTTTATCTCAATTAATTACTAAAGTAATTCACAGTTTGTTTAACTGTGAAAATGTGTTTCCTAAGATCCTAAAAACTATTGAAATGTCAGAAATAAATTTTCTACGGATACATAAATTTATTCTGGACGGGTTTTATGCTACTTTACGCCCCTAAAGAAAAGAAAAGTTACCATACTTTAAATCGAAAAAAATAAGAGGGTTTTTAAAGAAGTTACCTATGATTCTAGGGGCGCAGCATCTATTCAATTGTAGCTTTTGTTAATATACATTCTAGCATTGTATTCTTTGATGACGATATCATGACAACGGTCACCCTTAATCCAGATTTAACTTTCTATTTTTATACAATACACTTAGATAAATAAGGCCTTTTCAAGCTTAAAAATCAAAAGCTTTTCGTATTAAAATATCAAATCAAGGTGTTTCGGTAAGTTTTTCTTGTATTCCCTGGCAAGTTCGAACCCATTAATCCCTGTTTCCTTACACCAAATTTCCTAGAGAATGAGTGTGTTACGCGGCATTCCTAACTATCTCCGCGCGGCGCGTGGCTTGTAAACGGACAAAAGAAACGCGCACTTTTCCTTTGATTAGTCCCACGTGAGGAGCTAAGTGAATAAAAATAATGTATTGCTTTAATATACATGTGCTCTGATGTGTGGAATATCTCAAATAAGCCTTCCTGCTTAGTTTGACATCATATGTGGTAAGAATTTATCTTTAATTCTTGAAATTAAGTGTAAAATGGTATGATTTTATGAAGAAATTTTAAAACATTAATTTTTCAATAAATAGACCATTTAACTGCTAAGTTTTGACATACGAATATTCTCCTTTATATTATTGATCATTTTATTCTAAAATTATCAATTTCTGATGCTATTTAATATGATTCGTGCCAATTTAAAGTTTTTTATAAATTTCATATTTTTCATTAAATTGAAATCACGCAACCTCGATGTTACAAAAATAATAACCATTAATTTTATGATATTAATTCTTATATTTTTGTTTTAGACTCACTGTTTTCATGGTAATAAATACACATTTGTAAACTTCACATGTTGGTCATTCGGAGGGCTTGAGATTAAGATTTCGAGAACGGCTAGGATTGCGTTCCGAAACAATGAAAACAAGACAGAACAGATGCGGCTAAGAATAATCTGTGAAGTTTTGTGAATGTGTTGGTTGTGATACCTTACCACACATTATTATTATAGTCATAATCAGTACAGTTAACTTTAGTGACAATTATGGGTCCTAAAAAGAATAAAGGTGAACAATTGAGTAAGCGGCTGCGTCCAGCCGTTGATGCCCTAACCAGTGAGCTAAATAGAGTGATGAAGTTGGTCAGTGATACTTCAGAACTTAATGTTAGACATCTCACTAAGGAGTCAATCCTTGTCCACGACAAGTTCGAAACGTTCGACAGCATCATGGGCGGTTTTAGCAAGCTTGGTTTGAGAATCCAAGAACTTGATGAGTTTAGTGACATTTATTCTGATATAGTTACTGTACAAAAAGACTATAGTGCCTTGAAAGATGCTCTTGATGCTATAGAAGAGCTTAGTGACATTCAAAGTGTTGTTGATGTTGTTGGTGATAATTTGCCTAACCATCAGGCTGAACTTTATGATCGATGTTTGAAGATTGTGAAAGTTATTAAAGGGCCATATTTTCCCTTACCTGATGCAATTATAAACACTTTGTCTGCATTGATGAAAAAATTGGCTGAGGTTAAGCTTGAACCTGTGAAGCCACCCACAACGACGGCGGGTGCCTCGACAGCATCGCCATTTGTGTCACCGTTTGGCACATCACAGTTCGCCGCCGGTTCTATGTTCACGCCAGGATATATGAATCGTGTCGACGAACGTCTTCTTCCATCTTTCGACGGCCTGGAAGCATCCTACGTAAGTTTTAAAGACACTTTTAAAAAGCTTACTGTAGGACAAGACCCGTCGTATTTACAGTTATTGTTGAGCAGTGAAAAGGTCTGTAAAAATAAAGAGTTGAGACTTCAGTTAATTCAGATTCAATCACATGAATCTCAATGGGCTTACCTTGATGCGCGTTTTAAGTCCAAAACACGTCAGATGCTCTGCCTTTTCAACCAATGGGAGAAGAAGTCTAAACCGTCGGACTCCAACCAGATTGTGACAGTCTTAGCAGAGTTTGGTGGTGCAGTTAGCCAGCTGGAGCAGTTGACTAAAGATGATGAAGATGATGAGGTCACCACCAGCCAGTGGTTGACCGTGATACTTCTTGTGATGTTATCCAAGAAGTTGCCACGTGATTTTCAAGATAAGCTCAATTTATCATTGGGCTCGATGGATGTCCCAAACGTCCCAAAGCTGTTAAAGATTATTGAAGAACAGCGTGGCGCCATTTTAATGAGGTGTTCGACTGATATGGACACCCCCTCTAAGAAGAAAGGTAACCCTGCGACAGCCGCTACCGCCGTAGGTAAACCTGGTAAATCTAAGATGAAGCAGTCATGTTTTGTAAATGGCTGTAATGATATGCACTTTCTTTACAAGTGCCCAAAATTTCATGACCTGTCAGTGTCAGACAGGAAGAGTATTGTGGAGAGTGCTGGATGCTGTTGGACTTGTTTGCAAAAAGGGCATAAATCTGTGGATTGCCCGAAGGCAGATGTAATAGGCGGCTGCAAAGTGGACAATTGTGGTCAGGCCCATAACAACCTTTTGCATGAGAGTGTTGATATGGCTGCCGCCGTCTATGAAGTACATACTTCCCCTGAGGCGAATCTAATGTTAATGTTACAACAGTTAGACGTCGTTGACATTAATCGCCAGAAGGTCCCAGTGAACGCCATGTGGGACACTGGTTTAACTACTTCAATGGTAACCCAGTCACTTGTTAATAAACTTCAGTTACCTTTTACTGGACGTTCAGCAAGAATTTCTCTAGCTGACGGTGAAGTTAAATGTTTCCCGACGGTCAAGCTATGTTTAATTGATCGACACAAGAATTATCACATGTTAGAACCTGTGGTAGTGCCTCTCATTGGTCCTGAGGAGGCGATCTGCTCCATAAATCCTGTGGAGGCAGCTGTTTTATTTGATATGAAACCTGAAGATTTTACTTTGGTTAATGGGCAGGTTGATTTGCTCGTAGGGCACCTGCACCCATCGATGTTTCCCTACTCTGAACGTTCAGTAGGAGAAACCATGCTTTACTCCAGCCTGTTTGGATCTGGATATTTTGCTGTTAGTGCTAATGGTTTAGCAAAGAGTAGGTATGTTGTCTGCTCAGATTTCGAGTTGGAAAGTGAAGCTATAGGGTTTTTAAAACCAGAAAGCTCAGATGTTCAGCCGCAGCCGACTGTTGGTACTGCTTGTGATGCTATTATTGCACCTTTTGGTTCTGCTAGTGCTGCAGCCGTTGACAACCTGGCTACGGCGGGTGTTGCCGTGGTTATTACTGATAATGATGTTAGTTGTGCTGCAGTTATTCCTGATGATATTGGTGACGATACTGTCGCCGTTGATGACATTGTTACGGCGGGTGTTGAGCCGCTGAATGATTCGGTTCCAGCTGGACAAGAGCCGACGGGAGTTTCGGTTCCGGCTGGACAAGAGCCGATCAGAGTTTCAGTTCCAGCTGGACAAGAGCCGACGGGAGTTTCGGTTCCAGCTGGGCAAGAGCCGATAAGATATTCGGTCTCGGCCGGACAAGAGCCGACGGGAGTTTCGGTTCCGGCCGGACAAAAGCCAGTAGATGATTCTAAGTCTTATGACAGCCACACTTTTATTACGTGCCCTGGTGGTGTTATGAATCAAGAATCGACTTGGTTGCTGCCAAGCTGGCCGCCCGACGCAGGGTAAGAGGCCTGCCAATGGCGGTTGGAAATATGGCGGGTGTTGCCGCCAGAAAGTCATTGAAAATATTCAAACCACACATATCTAATCTACAACATAAACTATTATGTGAAAATGATCTTTAAAGAAAAAATATTACAAGTTATATATTAGGCTTGCGAAGGGAACCAAAATGGGTTCTGTAAAGAATAAGTATTCATTATTCAACTAGTTTTATTGTTCATACCTAAGCACAAAAATTCTACAAAACTGTTTAGACTTTTAAAGCAGATTTTAAAAGATTTTGTTTCTTTAAGTATGATTTTGAAAAGCAAAAGTTCGTATGTATTAACTACCAAATGATTTTTGCAGAATTAAAATACCTCGAAAAATGTATTTTTTATGGTTCACGTTTACTTAAAAAATGTTATTTCTCAGATTCTCATATGAAATAATGCATTAAAGTAAAGAACACAACATGTAATATTATTATGATAATGTTTAAGATATTCCTCGTTATTATTTTAAAAGATTATCGCAAAAAATCAAGATATTTGTTTAAATTTGTAAGCAAATCAAAGATTTTCTTTCATTCCGGAGGCAGAGATTCTTAACAATTCATGTACAAAAGTTTTTTTTTGGTCACTCCGGGAGCTGGGATTCCTATTAATCCACGCGTAAAGATTTTTTTCATTCCGAGAGCAGAGATTCGTAGTAATATACGTACCTAGCGATTTCGGACAATTTTAAACCTTGAGAAAATACTTTTAGCAATTATTTTCCTAGGTATATGTATTTTCGTTCATGTTTAAGCATTTATAATAATGAACACGATGTATAATATTATTAAAATATTGATTAATATTTTATCTGAATGCCACAGAATTAATTTAAGATAAACTATGCATATTTTAAATTAACTCTACCTTCATTTTTATCGCATATATTAAAATACTGCTTCAATAGTATTTTTGTAAAAAGAAATTAACCATTTCTTAAGATTTGTAAGTAACGCAAATTTCGATACATTTTCGTTTAAACTTTCAAATCGACGCAAGATTTTTTCATTTGAAATGCAAACTTAAGTTTTTCATACGTTTTCGCAAGTTTTTTCAATGATTTAAGTCTTTCCGGGACCAGGGATTTTTTCGCGGAAATTTTCCTAGGTGCCTACGCAAATACAAACATTTTATCCTTGTTTGATTGAAATTCGATATGATAAAAAATTAACACAATAGATTTTTTTTACATCATACAAATATTTCTTTAAGATTTATTACAATCACATAAATAATTTAATATTACATGCATATTAAAATTATTACTATTTACCTTTTAACCGATGTACCTAAAGAAAAAATGCAGATTTTTTTTCGCCTTGAATTAAGTAGATTCTTTGAGTTTCGAAGATTTAAGCTTAATAAGACCGCTCTACGGTGTATCTTAGCTCTGTTTCCTCGGCCAGACATACCGCAGAACGGCAAAACTAAAGCATAAGATAATTTATTTAATTTCGATTGCTTTGATTGATGATTTTAAAAGTTTCTTTGAATTATTCATGATTCTTTTATTTTTGATTTGATTCAAACATCACTAATTATGTTTGTTCAGTTGATGTAGCCCTGCGCCAGAAATCCTGTTAGAAATTATGCAGTATCAAAAGTTGTGATGGAAAGTCATAACGTCCGACAGGATAGCTGGAACATGGCATTATTTAATATTGATGGATTTGTTAGTTTGTATCTTGAGGGGTTCATTCTAACTGAGGCCCCAAATTGCCTTAATTATGACTGTTTGAATATGTATAAGTTGCTTTCTTCTTAAAACAGAGAGAAATTGCAAATTCAGCATTTAGAGAAGTTCTTTTCTTATATTGAGCTTTTGTTTTATTTGGTAATTTTAATTTGCATATTAATTGCATTTTTAATTTTACGCAAATTTGATTCACGAAGATTTAAAATTATGAAATTTTAATTTTCCGAAGTTTGATGATTTTTTACAGTCATATTTTATTTAGATTTAAGTATCTATTTTATAAAACATGTTTAGATTTAAGGATCTTACCTATCTTATCTGAGAAATGTTTAGATGTAAGCACGAGTATTTTTCCGCCGGAGAAAAATGCTAAATATTGAGAAGTTTTTTATGAAATTTTACTTTTCTTTTCTAGCAAAAAGATTTAGTAGAAAAAAATGTCATTATTTAATCTTTCTTTCTTTTGATGAAAAAAGTTTGAGTTGATTATTTAATTATTGATGCGATTTTTAATATAAAAATCATTTGCCTATTATTATGTAGATACCTAATCAAAGTTTAGGTACTATTGATTATTAATTCATGTATTCGCAATTACATGGTCTGTAATTCTAATTTTAATTGAGATTATGAGGCCATGATATAATGAGATGTGTGAGTGGTAAATGTGCAATTCATGAATGTTGAATGCTTTTCCCATTCCTTATTCCTATCCTTATGTGGTAGTGGACTCGGTTTGAGTTATTGTGGTATTCGCGAGTTACCATAATTAATTTTAGGCCTTATGGCCATAACATTTTAAACTCTTGTGGTTTATGTGTTGTGAGATTGTGATTTCGTGGACACTGTCTGCACGCATATTGCAAAGATGAGGTATTGTGTTCGATTCCCAGTGAATAGACGGGTGTGTTTCGGTATGTTTTTCTTGTATTCCCTGGCAAGTTCGAACCCATTAATCCCTGTTTCCTTACACCAAATTTTCTAGAGAATGAGTGTGTTACGCGGCATTCCTAACTATCTCCGCGCGGCGCGTGGCTTGTAAACGGACAAAAGAAACGCGCACTTTTCCTTTGATTAGTCCCACGTGAGGAGCTAAGTGAATAAAAATAATGTATTGCTTTAATATACATGTGCTCTGATGTGTGGAATATCTCAAATAAGCCTTCCTGCTTAGTTTGACATCATATGTGGTAAGAATTTATCTTTAATTCTTGAAATTAAGTGTAAAATGGTATGATTTTATGAAGAAATTTTAAAACATTAATTTTTCAATAAATAGACCATTTAACTGCTAAGTTTTGACATACGAATATTCTCCTTTATATTATTGATCATTTTATTCTAAAATTATCAATTTCTGATGCTATTTAATATGATTCGTGCCAATTTAAAGTTTTTTATAAATTTCATATTTTTCATTAAATTGAAATCACGCAACCTCGATGTTACAAAAATAATAACCATTAATTTTATGATATTAATTCTTATATTTTTGTTTTAGACTCACTGTTTTCATGGTAATAAATACACATTTGTAAACTTCACATGTTGGTCATTCGGAGGGCTTGAGATTAAGATTTCGAGAACGGCTAGGATTGCGTTCCGAAACACAAGGAAAAAAAATCATAGGGGACAGTTTTTATATCAAGTCTATTTATATTCTTGTATTGTGCTTATTGTTATTGTTAATACACATCAAAAGGTTTCAAAGGGACGGACTGACCAATTAATGATAATTAAAGAATTGCTACGTTTCCAGGGTTATACCTTATCACCTTATCATTACACAAATCTTCATTCTACAATATACAATCAGAACAATAACCCTAATTGAAGAAAATCTTCGCTTTTAACAAATATTCGTTAGATAATAAAATTGGTATAAACAAGGATGACAACATCCATAAAAGCGAAGCACTGAAACGGTAGGACAAACGGACATTAACACTTGTATAGTGTTAGAACTTAATTATCATAATATAAATTTATAAGAGTCAAAGCAAAATTGTAAGTAAATTTGTTGTAAAACTGCTTGATACAGGATAATTTTTATGGACATACTTACATTTTTAGGGCTTGATTATAGAGTTGCTTCGCTTATTACATTATACTTTGTTGTCCTAGGAATCAATATACCAAAAATCAGATCAATCCGATGATTTGATCACATAAAAATTTGTTGGTAAAAAGTAAAAAAATCAACATGTTTAAAATGGACGTACGGACATTTTGGTAATGATTATAGAGTTGCTACGCTTTCTAAATCGTACCTAACTACTAAAGGAATCACCATGCAAAATTTGAAATCGATAGGACAATTCTAACATGCCTAAATTAACGGAAAAAGCTATCCGTTACGGACGGACGGACGGACGTACGGACGTACGGACGGACCGACCCTAATTATAGAAAAGCTTCGCTTTTAACAAAGTAAGTAAGTAAGTATGTACATAAAATGATAAGTTGCTAAAGTTGATGTATATAAACTTATCTATTTGGTCGGTGAAGGTAATAAAATTGTTATCTATGCTACAAGTTATGGAGCTGCTAATCCATAATAATTAATCACAATGGATTAATACAAATATTTTTGTGCATTTTTTCATTCCAACAATTTAACATTTAATTTTTTCTGCATTTTTAACTTACGGCGTACATAATTAAATCTTAAGATGGTGAAAAAATATGAAGGGGAGTAGTAAGTTCGATACCCCCCTTCCGCACAACCATAAGTATATAACTAATAGATAAACATATATCTCATACATACAAATTTTATTATTACTCTATGTAAATAAACACTTATATGGAGGATTTTAATAAACATTAAATATAACATTAATAGTAAAGAAATTTTGATTAAAGTAAACTTTTTAAATGTTGAAGGTCTGAGCTACTTTCTTATTTTACCCCCCATCCCACCTCCCACTTCCAACATTCCCTCAATTCTTTTATCTGTGAATGGTGAGTAAAAATGTCATCCTAGGATTATCGGATTCTGTGTGACTAGCTTACATTTTTATTTCATTTTTATCATGGATTATAACGATCCTTTGAGACTCATGGCGTAACAAGAAAAGTTCTTTGTGAATCATTTTCTTATTGTTAATAAAGTATTATATATATAAATGGATATAGAATATACGTGGATATTATGACAGGGGAAAAAATGTCGTCAGTTTAGGTTGCTAACAAAAAACTCATTAATTGGTCAGTTCGTCCATATATTAGGAGGGGAGTGGATGGGTTAAAGGAGGGGCTGTCGTTATATTAGCCAGCTTCGAGCATCACTTTATCAGATTACAAGAAAATCTGTTGCAATATCCAAGTAATAATATATCCATTTATATAGCTTCTGGACGAGACACATTCATCATTTTATAAGAACAGAATATACTCATTCTCTAAATATTATGACTTCATTCTGATTTGTTTTAATACAGGCTAAAAATGATATTTTATGTTTCTGAATGCTTATTAACATACAAATAACTAGCGGTTGCGCCCTAGCATATAGGGGATATGTAGTGAGGAAGAGAAAGGGGCAGAAAAATAGCCCAAAACCATCCCAAAACCTATGGAAAGCTTTGTTTAAATGAAGAACTCAATCGGTTCAGTAGTTATTAAAATATTAAATTACAGACAAACAAGTTTACTACTTTCTATAATAGGATGGCTTTAACATTAGGGATTTCATTTTCAAGGAGGCTTTGTATAGTTTCTAATCTTGTCTTGGGCTAATTACAATGGGAAGAAAGAGGACGTTCTGAAATCAATTTTAAAGTGATTTTAACTACATATATTAAATTTTTTTGTTAATTATTGAGTATCTATGATTATATCTTCTGAGAATAAATTTGTAATATAGCTAAATGTAACCAGGGAGTGAGGGGACATTGGGTTTTTATAGTCCTCAAAGTTTTATAATTCTTATTCGTTGGCTCAACAACATTTGGGACTATTATCAAATTTTGATGGTTGGTGCATCAAGTTGAGTGTCCAAACGTTTCAACCAATAATCTAATTGTAATTTACGAAAGTATAATTTTATGTATCATCATTGGGAATGTACATCCATTTATCACCATTGTCCTATCCCTCTTAATCCCTGAAATATAACTATATAAGATAATACAGCACTAATCTGCTGACAATATTAAGCCAACAATCCTTAAAAGAAATTCTGTGGCCAGCAGAAATTGTTATAATCTTATCTAAATGCTCAATTACAGTTCTATTTTTGTATATAGTTTATTGATGTAAGATAATATTATTTATAACTTTATGAAGATAAAAATTTGATCATAAATTGTTTGGATTTTAACGATTTTATTAGTAAAAGGTTCATTAAGAAAATAAATTTAAATTTAAGAAATTAATTAACGAGCATTCAAAATTATTTTTTCTTTTCAATAAAAATATGAAACGAACAAGGATGATTTTAATGGCTTCGAAATTAATTAATATCCGCTGGAATAGAACCAGTTTTCAGCCATACTGAAAAATAATGCATCGTATTACAGACAATTTTCCACAAATATCAAAATAAAAATCATAAAACTGGTTTTAATATCATATCTTTAATTCATTTCCGCGAAAAGCTGTTTATAATACGATGCGAATATAACTAAAAACTTACAAACGGACATACAGCCATACCTTAGTTATATTGTAGCTGCGCTACCGCAAAAATAGGACGTAAAGCCATACCTAAGTTATAGAGTAGCTGCGCTGTCGCCAAAGATGAGATAAGATTTTATTGTTTATTAACCAATTTTAAATTGTTATCTCACTTATCCCAACAAATTTAATAATAATCATAAAACTATCCAAAAAAATATTTACTTTTTTATCCAATTTTACAATTAAATTAGAATGATTCCAAAGGTTAGCAAGCTTAAGACAGGATAATATCAGGGAGGAGGGGGGGGGGGGGGGTAATTGAGCTGTTTACTTCCTAGTCCCCAAAGTTCTATAATTTTTAAATTAAATTTTGATTTGTTGGTTCATTAAGTTGAGTGTCCAAACTTTTTAACCGCTAGTTGTTCTACATATATCTACAGAATAGGTATATTTGAGTATCATTATTGGTGATGTACGTTAATTTATGAGCCATTTTCTTATCCCTTTAGATCCCTGGGATGATGTAGATAACAGGGAAGTTTATATCCAGAAGCTGTGCAGCTTGTACAAAATTAAACATGATCGATTGCGTTGTGTGATCAAGTGAGTAAAAGTGATATTTAAAGGGGTGTTGATGCCATCCTTCAGCACGCTTATGGATTAGATTGGAGAGGAGTATACTTACTTTAAGCGATCAGAATGACGTAAGGACATGTCCTAGTTATAGAGTAGCTTCGCTTCTTGCAAAGAGAACGGTGGATGGAGGGATCGGGGGAGGAGGCTTTGTAATGGAATGAAAAGACACACAGATAGAGAGAGTCATAAAAATTATTAAAGTCCGTTTATCAGTGATTTATTACAACTAATGCTTTTCAGATTAGAATGATGTTTGTCACCTTTTATTGCGCAAATTAATTAGGCCCGTCTTGTGACGTTAACACATTCCCAGGATATCTTCACAATTTTTATTTACTTTTTTAAGTATTGGACCTTTAATCCAGAAAAACACAAAAAGCAAAAAATGATGTGTCTTAGAATTAGAAAAATATTTGGATCTTACAAATATAAGAAAATGTCTTTTTTGAAGAAAATTTTAAAAAAAGAAGAGACGAACAGACAGACGTTACAAAGGACAAAAATATCTTTTTTATTATAATTTTAGATTAAATATTACAAAAAATACACAAAGAAAATAACTTATATAAATATATAGATACAAGCTGATAATGTTAATATTTAATTATCGAGGCCAGAGCAATAAAATATTTAATTTGAAAATTTTGAAATATAAAATTATTACTTTTACATGATAACAGACCTTGATACATTTATCTTTTAATTTACAATTTATTTAAATAAATTGTTTTACTAATTAAATACCTAAATTTAGCAAAATGTCAGTAATTTGACAACAAAATAGACATAAAAGAACTAACGATTTAATGTTCCTATATAAAAGAATAACATATCTAAAGAAAAAATAGTTAAAAACCTGTCCTAGCATTATTTACCCTGATATGAATAACTCAATCAGTCATTCGCGAGATTTTAACAGACATACATAGAATGACTATTTATATTTTTCCATAAATAATTTTTTCCTTAAGTAGAAATCACACGAAATTTTAAAAGAATTCCAACTAAAAGATATTTCCCTCCATAAAAAGAGTTTCATGACAAATTTGGCAGCAGAGGCACAAGTTTGAAACCAGTAATTAATCCATTATGAGGAGTACTCGCAACTAGCGGTGTGCAAAAGTTTTCGCAAAAATCATAATTGCCAATGTGTCATGAACGCACAAAATAAATTAAAAAGTAAAGAAAAGGGGTTTAATAGAGAAAATTAGGCAACCAAAACGGGACAGTCTGTACTTTAGCGTTAATTGGCAAAACTGTTGATAACTTTTGATGAAAAACAAGACTTTTGCTGAAATGATAGGACACCGCAGAGTAACACAGATATGATAATGCAAATCCAAACTTTTGCAAACTTTATTATTTTTGCAATTTTTAATGGAGCTGGCATTACTACCTCGCCCGGTCAGGGTTTATTTCTAGAAATATTTTAGTTCAAGAAAGTTTAATAAGGTTCATTTTTAACTTATAAATATAAATTATAGATAAATGTAATAAAAATCTGCATACTTTAATTGTATACCTTATAATTAAATTATTTTGTGTCACATTTTTATTTTTATTTTGTAATTTAATAAATTACAGTATTTACTTGAATAAAAAATATGCTTTAAATCTTATGTCAGATTATCACTTAATCATGAAAATTTTTTTTATAAAAGCAAAAGAACTTAAACCTATTAATATTTCATTATTAAAATTTAAAATACCACTGAATAAAGACCAAAAAGTTTCCTATTAAATCTCAATTCGTATGTCATAGTACGTTTTCATATAAACATCACCCCTATTTTTTACATTTCTTATAATGTTTTTTATTCACTGATTGTTTAATTGTTTTTAATAGCACGATATCATAGACAGCTTTCTGCGGATAATAAAATAAAAATATAAAATTCTAATCCAGCGGATATCAATCGGTTTTAAAGCCATACTGGAACAAAATTAACCTACCTTCAAATTGTCTAACCGTCAGCATAATCACTTTTTAAATATTTTCTTTAAAACATAAACAATTTTGTTCAATGTCTATAGCTGTATCATATAAAGTTTTTATTTTTTATATTGATATATGTTCATAAGTGTGTCATACTCGTAGTTAACTTTGTATGTTAGTCCATGATGATATGACAGTAGTGTGTAAATGACTGCACAAGACAAGCATTTGCCAGGGAGGTGGAGAGAGGATGGTATACAGAGCGGAGGAGACTATACTCACACATACACACACACACACACACACACACCACCTGCTTTGTAGCATGGGATAGGATGAGCCCGGAGTGTAAGGGAGGATGAGCAGGCCGCAGGCCGCAGCCATGATAACCATCATCATCTTCTACCCACTCCCTTTCAATACAATGCAACCTTCCCCTATTTACGCGTTACACCGGCCCAACTTCCCCTTCCTAATCTGTTATACGGCGCTGGCGAGCCAATCACGGGCCGATGATGAGTGGACAGCGACCAATGGGAGACGGCGGATGGGGTCGGTTGGGCAGTTTAGCGGTAGAATCTTGTTCCATCCTAGCTGTCTCTTATACATGTCCTTAATCCCCCCTTTTTTTTATCTGTCCCCCCTTCTTCCCCCCATGTTTTGTGTGTAGTTATATCTTTTCTATGTCACTCTGACTCTAACTCTCTTTCTCTCTCTCATTATTTTGCCTCTCTCTCTTTTAACATAACCTTTATGCTTCTTGCAACCACACAAACACACATACACACACAAGCATAGACAGACACACACACACAAACCTACACAGATTCCTTCCATATTCTGTTGTTTACACAATTACAAGAGATACACACAGTATGTGTATATAATATATATGTGTATGGGGGGGGGGGGGGAGTTGGTTGCGCTGAGCTAACATTTTAGCGGCAGTATTAATGCCCTTTCTACACTAAGAGAATGTACGTTTGTTCGTTTTGTCATTGCCAGAAGGTCCTTACTTCAATTATTATCATATAGATTTTTTAGATTTTGGATAATAATTTTTATAGTATAACAGTATAATAATATGATTTACCCGATTTATAAAAAACGAACTAATCAAATAATAAATATTAAGTTTCTTCAAATTAAAACAATTTTATAAAATGTTGAGCCTTTTCAAGTATCTAGTAGGTTTTTTTAACAGCTAGAAAAAATTAATCAGAAATTTCAGAAAGCTTTGTATAATTTTTGGTGGCTTTGAAACCTTCTCAAAAAAAGATATAGCACCAAACAATATCTTAAGGCCCTCTTTCCCTAAAATAAAGCCAAAAATTCGTTCCAAGAATTAAGTATGAAAATAATATAGCTTAGAACCTTCCCAGGACCTTTGTAAAGCTTCTTTAAACTGAAAACTAGGCAAGATCTAAACGGACAAACAGAAATAACCTACTACTTTATATAATAAGAAAACTATAACAATAATCTTTTTAATAGTACTGGAGAGGAAACGTATTACATAAAGCTTTTTTTTTATTATATCTATATTTCTAAACATTGCATTGTAAACCTTTGTTTTACTAAACTAGAAAACGCATAAAAAATAAGTTAGGAAAAGGTAAAGTCTTCAATTTCATTTTATTTAATAAGCTTCTTCTTTTATTCTTGATTCAGCCAAAAAATTGAATTTAAAAAGATTCCCTAAAACTCATTATAACTTACTAGCGGATGCACCCTTAGCATCTAGGAGCTTTAGGAATCCAACAGAGACAGAAAAAGCCTAAAACCATTCCAAGAATTAAATTTGTAATTAAAAATCCAACAAACAAAGAACCTTACTACTTTTATATTAGGATTGCGAAACTGTAAAGGCGTCCCTTTAAATAAGAATGATATTGCTCAAGTTTACATCTACAGAATTTGAGAATTAAACAATCAACAAGAGAGAGAGAGAGAGAGAGGTTGAGAGAGAGAGAGAGAGAGAGAGAGAGAGAGAGAGAGAGAGAGAGAGAGAGAGAGAGAGAGAGAGAAATACAGAGATATAAAAAAGAAAAGGTAAATAGAGATAGAGAGATAAAAATAGAAAAATAAAGAGAAAAGAGAGACCAATAGAAAAAAGAGAGAAATCTCAGGTTTCATAAAAGTGTTTGGAAAACAATTTTCATCTAAAATGTTTACGAGGTCTTTACATTTTGCAGAGAATAAAAACAACTTTTACATCATCTCTCTCTCTCACCCGCTCTCTCTCTTTCTCTTTCTCTCTCTCGTATTATTTACGAAGCTACTTTTAGAATTCACTTCGTCTGTAAGTCGGTCCGTGTGTCCATCTGTACGACAGTCAATCCGTCCGTTTGTCCGACTGCTTTTAAGTTAGACTGAGCACCCAGAATGTAACTCATTTGGTCCGTCGGTCTGTCGGTCATGCTAGAAAATATAAATTATGTTTTATCAAGGTTTCGTGGTTTTTTAATGTTGTATTATATGCTACTTTCTTTTCTCTCTCCCTTTCTTGTGACTTGTGACTTGTAACATCTGGTCTAAAAATTACCTTATCCTCATGTCTATTAATGATGTTTGTGCTTCGCTACTTATAGATGTTGTCATCCTTGTTCTCATTTGCTTAGATATCAGTGGTCCATGAAAACATTTAATTTAAGTTGCAAAGCTAATTTTGACTCACTTTTTCTACCCATGATTAAAATATTTATGGTAAATTTTAATTAAAAACATAATAATGGATTAAATATTACTTGGATCTTACACCGGATTATCATGTACTTTAATATAGGTAAACTTTTAGCTTGTTAAAATAACGATCCCCCTCATCCACCTCCTTAAATGCACCCCCCCCCCCCTCCCCTCCTTCTGGAACTGACGAACTGACCGATAAGTGACCAATTTTTCCCCTGTCAAAATATCTACGTATAATATACATATATTTATTAATTAACATAAAACTGTTGCTAGTGGGGCTTATATCTCCTTCCCCCCTAAAAAAAAAAGACGAATTACCTTATGAAATCCTATGCGACTTTTTACTCCCCCGACCAAAAAAAGGTAGAACGTTTTTGAAAGAATTAAAATTTTTCATTTTTTACCTCAATTGTTTTCGCTTTTATGGATATGAAAATTAGTGGGGAATATAGAGTGAGACCTTTTCCTGCATTTTTATTCAATTTTTTACAATTAAATTGTAAACAAACTCATAAAAGTTCAATATTAAAATTTTGTTTATTACATATGATATTTGTTTCACAAATTATATCAATTAAAATAAGGTTGACTAATACATGATATTTAAAAGAGCATTTGAAACAGTTTTAATTTTAAAAATAAAAAAAAAGAAATCTAAAGATTTTCAAAACAAGGATGACAACATCTAAAAGCGAAGCGAAGCTCTAAAATCAGGCGTTGGGACAAACGAATATCAGTTGGGATTGCTTATAGAGTGGCTGCGATACTAGAATAGTTACATATTGCATTGTATTAAAGACAGCTTTCCGCAGACAGTAAAATAAAAAAAATTATAAGATCAATCCCAGTTTTGCTAGACCATGCCTTCGGTATCAATATTATGATTTTTATTAAATTATTCGCGGAAAATTGTCTACAATACAAAACGATACATGATTTTTCCATCGGATATTATTCGGTTTGAAGACCATACTGAAAAAGTTATTCTATCATTTGTTAGTAATGTTCTACTTTTTCTGCGCACGTACTCCGATTATATTAAATAGCACAGCTACTTCATAAATAGCTTTCTTTCTTTCAACAGAATTAAAACTTGTAAATTTCTAATATAACCCTGGGAGGAAGGGGACATTGGACTGTTTATTACACTAGTCCCCAAAGTTTTATTATAACGTTTTCTTATTCGTTACTTAACAACTTTGGCAACTTTTAATGAATTTTGATTGGTTGGCTCATTAAGTTGAGTGTCCAAACGTTTTAACCACTTATTGTAAATTACAGAAGGGGTAATATTGTGTATCATAAAGGTGATGTACATCAATTAATCAGCCATTGTTTTTTCCCATTAGATCCTTGATTTAATCAGCAATCTTAAGACAATGTAATACTTAGTGAAAATAAAATGACCTTATTGTTTTTATCTTTAATTTTTTTATTTGCGGCGCTATTCATTATCTTGATTATCCTTGTTATGATATGTGTAAATGTTGTAATATTCTGCTAATTACAGACTGTAAAACATTTTTCTGTCATCTAAACAGTTTTCCCAGTCACTAGGGATCAGACACACCTAAAAAGTCATAAGGTTTTTTGTCTTAATATTAAAAGCTTAAAATATTAATAACTACTGAATCAATTGGGTTCTCTATTTTAGGTAAGCTTCACATAGGTTCTGATTTTAGACTATTTTATTTTTAGATTTAAGTTTTTAGATGGTTTTAAGCTATTTTTCTAGCCCCTCGAATGTAGTGCTCATAGAGTCTGAGGCAAAACCATTCCATTGAGCAAAAGAAATAATTTTATCTCAATGATTTAATATTTTTGTGTTAGAAAGATATTTTTATTATGAAGGATTATCCCTTGTTCTTAAGTTTTACATAATGTTATTAATTTATTAGGTGTCAAGTCTATTTCTCGCTCACTATCCTAAAGCTAAGAGTTCGGCTGGTTCATCCAGCCACCTGGCTTCCTCAGCTACGGCCTTTGTAACGCAGCTATGTGGCATCAATCCCAACCGTAAGCAACACTCAGACACAACCACCATCAGCAGCAGCTGTGCAGCTAAAGACACGACTGGCAACCCTTGATAAATGTTCTGATGTATTTGCAAATAGTATTAGACTTTTGTTAATTTTTGATTAAAACAGAATTAAATTTCAAAAAATAATAAAGCAAGAAATTGAACTAAAGAAAAATAGTACAAAACCACCCTAATATATTTTTAAATCTCAAAAGAAAAGTACAACTAATTCGGACCACCAATTTATTAATTTGAGTTTACCAGCTTCAGACAAACACCCTACTAGTATTATATGATTGTATGTAAATATCTATAATACAAAGTAGAACGATGTCTGTCTGTCTGTTTGTTTGTAGCGAAGGATCTCGCTAACCGCTGAACCGATCGGGTTCTCTTTTACAGGGTAGCTTCTCATAGGTCCCGGAAAGGTTTATAACTATTTTCTTGGGGGGTGGGACACCCCCAACCCCTCCAAAAAAACTGAAAAATACCCCCCCCCCAAAAGAAAAATAATTTTTTTTCTTTTTAAAACTAAAATTAAAATAGTGGGTTCGACTACCCCCCCCCCCCCAAAATTTTTTTAAAAATTTTTCTTTTAAATCTAAAATACGAAAAAATTGGTTTGATTAAACCTCTTGGGGCAAAGCCCCTAGAGGCTAGGGGCGAAGCCGCTAGTAATTTATAAGCTTTTATAGAATGATGATTAAATTATAAGGTTTATAACCCTAATAATATTGAAGAGCAATAAAGTTTTTTTTTTAATGTAGCTCAGCTGCTCTGCAAGTCATATCTGCTTGTTTGCTGTTACTCAAGAAGATTATGACTTATATAACTTTCTGTATTTTCATTCTTTTTCATGCCTTAAAAGTTACTATAGTAGCCTTGGAATAAATGTGAACTCAGTGATTGTCGGGCACAGAAACCCCTCCCCCTACTTTTCACAAAAAAAAATATACGAGACTGGGGGTGGTAATTTTTAAAATTATTCCTAACACACTGTGGGGATGGGTCTAATCCTGCGGCTGGACTACCAAGTACCAAATAAAACCTTACCTAACCTGACTTAAAATACTAAAGACGAAATAACGGAAAACTACTACAACTCCTCCCCTAATTTGATTTTATTTAAAAAACAATGGGGTGTATTAATAGATGATTATTACATCGTATTATAGACAGCTTTCTGCAGATATAAAAATGAAAAAGAAATTGATTATAAAAACCAGTTTTTTAGCACCGAGGGGCCGAAGGCCCTGGGGAAACAAACTGGTTTAAATTTTATGATTTTTATTTTTTGTTTTCGTGGAAAGTTGTGTATAATACGATGCTATACTTGAATTTTTTAGTATGGCTGAGAGCCAGTTCTAATCTAGCAGAAATTGTTCATACTGGAAAACCTTTCCTTTGGTTCAACTACAGTTTAACATCCCTAGTTATTAAATCTAGAAATGCTCTTGAATTTGTATACTATGAAAACAATGATATGTGTTGGTATATGTTTCCCGCGATCAAAAAGAAAAGTTGTCCTCGTTTTAATATTTTGATGATAACAATAATGTAATAAAATAATTGAACTAAAACACATAAATGTTTTAACAGGTTTAATGATTTTTTTTGTCAGTTAAGATCTTGTTAATCACTGAACTGATTGAGTTCTCCATTTTAGGCTAATTTTAAATACATACAGGTATGTTTCATGCCATTTTACTGCCTTCCTGCTACTCTTTTAAAGAAACGTTTAAGGTATGAAGCTATATGGTGAGCAAACAATAGAAATGTTCCAGATGCACTTATCCTAAATAATAAAAAGCTTCACTTTTATAAATAAGAAAGGTATAAAAAATCAGTTAAACACATATTTTATTAATTTGATTTTTGGTGCATAGTTTTTTAATAATTGAATGTAAAAAAAAACAATAATTACTTTGAAGAAGCGAACTAAAAATATGTCAAATATAGATTAAACAAGGATGACAACATCCATAAAAGCGAAGCACTGAAACTTTAGGACAAACGGACATTAACACTTATATAGTGTCAGAACTGAATAATCAGAATAGAAATGTATAAGAGATGAAGCAAAATTGTAAGTGTAAATTTGTTGAAAAACTGCTTGATACAGGATAATGTTTATGGACATACTTATATTTTTAGGACTTGATTATAGAGTTGCTTTGCTTGAAACATTATACTTTGTTGTCCCAGGAATCAACATATCAAAAATCAGATCAATCACATAAAAATTAGTTGTTAAAAAAGTAAAAAAATCAGCATGTTTATAATGGACGTACGGACATTCTTGTAATGATTATAGAGTTGCTACGCTTTCTAAATTGTACCTAACTACTACAGGAATCATCATGCAAAGTTTGGAACCGATAGGACAATTCTAACCTGTTTAAATTAACGAAAAAAGCTATCTGTTTGTGACGGACGGACGGACGGACCGACCCTAATTATAGAAAAGCTTCGCTTTTAAAAAACAATAGAATAAAATCAATTATCTAAAATTGTTATCTATTCAGTAAATATTATGTTTAGCTAATAATGAGTCAATCCTAATGAACCATTTATAGATTATCTAAAAAGTTCTGGGTGTTTTTTTGTTTGTTTGTTCCAATGAATTGGGTGAGAAGCTGCGTAGAGCCTTTGCACTTTATTTGGCGCAACCTGGATCTTGTCTCTATGGGCATTATAAAATCTGGTGTAACAGACGTACGGATATAGCCTTTCTACAAAAAAAAGCTGCGCTGATAAAAATTATTTCGTGAACATATTTGATAGCGAAGCTTTTCTATAAATAGGATCTGTCCGTCAGTCCGTCAATTATGTGATATTATTATCCTATTCATCTTATTTTTGGAATACTGATTCCTAGGACAACAGAATACAACTTATTAAGCGAAGCATCTCTATAAACATCTCAAATCCTAAATGTGTACGTGTTCCTTAAACTGTAGCTTGTATTTTACAGGTTTGCAACACATATACTTACACTTTTGTTTAGACTTATACATTTATATTCATTCTGCTTATTTAGTTCTGACACACTCTACAAGTGTTAATGTTTGTTCTACCATTCCAGAGCTCCGCTTTTATGGATGTGGTTATCCTTGTTTTAATGAAATGCCTGAATATTTTGATTAAAACAAACAACTGAAATATTGATTGTTTAATATTACTCATGCACGTTGTTGTAATGAATTATTACCAATAACATGATCAATTAATTGTACACATGAATATCTATTTACTAAGTATATTTGCAATAACTTTTAATTAATGAAATCTTCCAATTTTTAACATGTACAAAACGGCCTGCTTAATTGCTTCAAGATCCATGTCAGATCTATATAGGAATTAAATGTCTATAAACGAGCTTAAGTTTTCCAAGGAATATTTGTTTAATACTCATAGTGCTCCAATAATCCATAATAAACTCTCATTGCCCAGAACGATAAGACCCATTATTTTACTTTATTAAAAATAAATTCCTTTGTTTAATTTCATGTTGCTATTTACCTTATATCAATGTATTTAATTTCTAATCACAAAAAAGAAAATTTAGATTTATAATATAATAAATTTAAGAAAACTCTGTTTTAAAAGAATTCGATAGTGGCCTTTGTGTGTTCAAATATTAAACTAAAATTGTAATCATCATCATTAACCCTTTGGTGATGGTAATGTAAAGAAAAAAATATAATTTAAAAAATCTCTTTAAAATCATTTAGATTATTAAATATTTACTTTCTTTTAGATAGTAATGCCGGGTGAGGAAAATAGATTTATTGAGAAATAGATATGCATATAGAAAACTAGCCAATAGGGAGATAATTATATCGAGCCAAATCTAGTATATAATAGTAGCGACTACGCCCCTAGATGCCTCTAGATCCCTCACTTGAGGTGGGGGGGGGGGTGGAGATGTTGAGTTCGACCCTCCCATTTTTTATTTTATTTTCAAACCTTATCTTGATCTATAAGAAGCTAAATTGTAAAAGAAATTTATATCGGTTACAAACAGACAGACAACATTTTACTTTTATATAAGGATTACACCAAGGACGTCCAAGGGGGGGGGGGTAAAGTGGTGATTACCCCCCCCCCCAAATAAAAAAGCTTGGACGCCCCTAGATTACACTATTTAGTAAGATGTGTGAATTTTTGTGTTTATGTCTGATAAGATCTCTCAAACGGCTAGAGCGCCCCTCTGCACCCCAAAGAAAAACGATAATAGAAATAATTATACATTCAAAACATTTTATTATTTAGTCTAGAAAAATTAAAAATAAAATTTGAAAGTCTTGGAAAATTTAGTAAAGAAATTGATTAGTGGTTACACGAAACTTTGCAATTACACATAAATTTCAACAACTTCAAACTTGAGGTATAATTTGTGGAAAATAAACAAGGGTGACAACATCCATTAAAGCATTAAATTCATAAGTAAAGGTGTATAACAAAGACAACTACCTGGTTCCAGTGGTGGGGATCTTTTTAGTCTGCTAACAAATCGATTTCTGCTCTTTTGTAGGGACTTGGCTGTGTTAATATTTCCTACGCTATTGAATGATATTCAAAGACTTAATTGAAAGGGTCCCCACCTCGTGAACATACAGTTATTGCACCCCCAGCCCTGTTTATTCTTTTACTTTTATATCAAAGCTAACCTTAACAATTCAGACTGTCGAACATATTTTTTATATTATATATAAATCTGATGGAAAAAATCGAAGATAATCTGTTGTAAAGTGGCTCCCAAAATCAACTTATTTCAATTGTACGTACGGACTTTCTAGTATTGATTAGAGGATTACTCCACATTCAAAAACATTCCTAATAGTTACAGAAATCTTTAAGCAAAATTTCAAATCGACACGAGAAGATGGACAGACACGCTCTAACTGTAGAAACGCTTCGCTTATAATCGTTGGTGTAATTTAATTTTAGAGCCTCAATATGCCTTCTACATAAATATTTGATATTGTAATAAAAGGTGATTATGGTTACATTGTATAATATATTACATACTGATTATGCATTAATTGGACCTGAATAAAAATCATTAATCAGTTCAAAATTACTTGAAATAAAAAAAATTAGACTAATATATTACAAAATGGCAAATTTCCTATATACATACTTACTAATACCTTTATTTACTTACTATATTGGAATGTTTAATCATTTATAATTGTTTGTTTTATAGTTTTGATATAAATTTTTGTAAAATGATATTTGTTCAACCAAGTAATCTTCACCTTTTAGACTTTTCCAGTTGCAAATTTAGGTTATTTTTATTATTTATTCATCGCATCGTATTATTGACAGCTCTCCGCGGATATAAAATGAAAAATTATAAGATTTAAAACAGTTTTGTTAGGCCCCGGGGGCCACAGCTCTACACTAACAAAGCTAGTATTAATTTTATGATTTTTATTTTTATATTCGTGGAAAACTGGCTTTAATACAATACTAAACATGATTTTTGAGTATGAGTATGAGAACCGGTTCTTAACCAGCGGATATTAATCGATTTCGAAGCCATACTGTAAATGTATTTATGCTTTTTAGTTCTAAAATGATCAGTTCAGCCGTTTATGAGATCTTGAAGAACATACACAGCTCACTACTTACTACCATAGTATAGGATAAACATGAAAAATCTTTGTTTCTTATTTGTGTTTTACTGCTTATGTGCAATGTTATCCTTGTTGTTGGCTATAGCTCTAGCATTGGATATAGAATATATATGGATATATTGACAGGGGAATGTTTATCGTCAATTTAGCTTGCTAATATGAACCTCCTTTATAGGTCAGTTCGTTCATACAGTCAGAGGGAAGGGGATAAGATAAAGCGAGTTTAGCCATCTACCTGCAACCCTTTATCAGAGTCACGAAAATCTAGTGCAACATCCATGTAATAATATATCGATTGACATATCAAACCACAAGACTTGTGCCTAAATATCCTCTTGTATGACGTATCACCATCTACATATATATAATAACATTATAAATATAATAATTCTGGTTATCTATCATCCTGATAACCACCAGGATAACATGATAATTAGGGGGTAGAAATTAATAATAACTGCACATGGCACATGTGTGCAGATCACGAAATGGCAGATTTTCACGGTTTGATATAAGGGGTTAGCAAAAGCGGAACTATTCTACATTTAGAGTCAATAAGGGGTTAACAAAACCGGGACTTTTTAGTAGCGAAGCTACTCTATAATTCACTTTGTCCGTCCGTCCGTCAGTCAGTCCGTAACGCTATGGGGGAAATGGGATTTACTCAGCTCCTATAAAAGATAGAATGCTGAAATTTTTTGACAACATTCCCATCATTAAGGAGCACAATTGACTATAAAACATCATTGGCGTTCGGACCGACTTTTAGCAGGTTTTAGGCTATTTTTATATTTTTCACATTTTTCTCCATATCTTCAGTGTTTATGGTCCGATTTTCAAAATTTTTTCAGTTACAGATATCAAAATTAAATTTCCCGTCGTTTAAAGGAACACCAACGAAGGTCAGACTGCCTTTTTAGCAGGTTTTAGGCTATTTTTATATTTTTCACATTTTTCTTCATATCTTCAGTGTTTATGGTCCGATTTTCAAAATTTTTTCAGTTATAGATATCAAAATTAAATTTTCCGTCTTTTAAAGAAAACAACCATGACGGCCAGACTGCCTTTTTAGCAGGTTTAAGGCTGTTTTTTTTATATATTTAACATTTTTCTCCATATCTTCAGTGTTTATAGTCTGATTTTCAAAATTTTTCAGTTATAGATATCAAAATTAAATTTCCCGCCTTTTAAACAAAATAACCATGACGGCCAGACTGCCTTTTTAGCAGGTTTTAGGCTATTTTTATATATTTAACACTTTTTTCCATATCGTCAGTGTATATGGTCCGATTTTCCAATTTTTTTAAGTTAAGGATTTAAAAATTAAATTTTTTGTCGTTTTAATAAAACAACCATGACGGCCAGACTGCCTTTTATCAGGTTTTTGGCTATTTTTATAAGTTTTACATATTTCCCCATATCTTTGTATATTTTGATGCAATTTTCAAACTTTTATGGGATATCTGTATCGAAATAATTTTTCCCATTGTTATGAGCATCTTTAATATAATTTACTTTGACCATCGTCATCATACAAAATAAAACAAGGTTTCATGTTTATTTTATCCAATAAATCTATTCTTGATTTTAGTAAAAACCTTTTAAATCTACGTATTCCAATCAACAATTTTTTGTGCTTCGCTACTTATGGATGTTGTCATCCTTGTTTACATTTAGGGTGGATAAGTACTTTACGGATAGCTCTTTTATTGTGTGTTTAATATGTTCTATTTGATTTCTGTTACGATTAGATAGAATCGTAAATGCGGAGCCTGTCTATTATAGATCTTTTATTTATATATCTATAATACAAAGTAGCTTGATGTCTGTCCGTCCGTCTGTCTGTCTGTCCGTCTGTCCGTCCGTCCGTCCCTTAAGATCTCGGTAACCACTGAAATGATTGGATTCTACTCTTCAGGGAATATACCTACTAGTCCTGTGGTGGTTTTAGGCTATTTCTTGGTGGGTGGGACATCCCCAACCCCCCCAAAAAAACAAAAAAAAATCCCCTTAATTTTTTTAGGCAGTTAATTTAAATGTGGTGGTTGCAGCACCAGAGGTACTTATTCTTTTTTAATTACCTCTTGTGGCACAGCCCCTAGAGGCTTTGGTTTTTTTCTACTTAAATGTTAACTCGAGAAGTAAAATATGAATAGGCTTAAAAATAATTACTCCTAATTAATTGATAATTGATTGCTCTTTATTATTGATTTACTATTATTATATTTTTAAAACTTTTCTATTTAACAAAGGGTTAAACTGTTAGAGAATCTATGGCTGCCAAGCCCTTCTCGAAACAAAACTAAAATGAATATACTTTTTAATGTTTCAATAACGTATTTTTTTCAACTCTCCTATAGTATAAAGTAGCAAGGTTTTTTTTCTGAAGCTTCAGATCTCATTAACTGCTGAACATATTAAGTTTTCTATTTAAGGTAACTTCACATAAGTCCTGTGATGGTTTTAGGCGTTTTTTATTTTCAGATTTAAGTTTTTTTTCTTGCACTTCTCTGGCCCTTTGTATACAGAGTCCCTAAATGCTAGGGACAGAGCCGCTAGGTATCTATAAACAAGTAAGGTTTCTTCTAAAGGAAGCAGAGCTTTTCAAAGACAGGTGAAAGTAAAAGGGATGGAAGAGAAGCAATGCAGGCAGGCAAAACAGCTGTTAGGGAAGTGAATCGTACAAACACATTTATTCGTTGGTGAACTTTTTTGATTGGTTGGTTCAAACTAGCTGTGTCCAAACTTATCAACCAAAAATATTAATAAACAAAAGGATAATTTTGTTTATCATTTAATTTAGGGTGTATATCAATAAATCGTCCATTGTCTTATCCCTTTAAATCCCTGGACCATAAAACATTTTTGAACAGAATTACATGGATTACTTGAAGAAAAGATTGGCTGGAAGAAACAAATGAATGCGTATGTAATTATTATATCCAAAGAAACAAATAAATGTGTATGTAATTATTATATCCAAAGTTTCCCTTAATTTGTATCAAAGTTTTCGTGTCATAAATGCTTCATTTTACATAAAATGTGTTGGATTATCCTTTTTGATGCTGATTTATTAACATGCTTACCTAACCAATGCATGACCAATCACGGGAACTTATTCAATGGGGTATTCCTGTCCAGTTTTTTGTTTAGGAATGAATATTTCTTACCCGAGGGAATAAATGATGGACCGATAGGTCATCATTTAATCACGAGGGTAAGAAATATTCATTCCTAAACAAAAAACTGGACAGGAATATCATTCTCATTTAAACATAAAACTCATTTTTTTATGCTAAAATGTGGTTTAATTTTGGTTTTCTGTTCAAAAAAATATTATAAATATGAAAAAAGGAGATTATTTTCTTTCTTTTAGTAATTAATAAAAATTATAAAATCTTCCAAAAAAATTAAAAATCTTCTAAAATCATACCAGGGATATAAATGAGATACCAGGGAAATAAATGAATATTTACATCCACTATTTAAGGGGTTGTTTATATGGGAATGTACTTTTATTTTCATATTCAAATTATGATCTATGATTATACGATGACTGATAAATTGATGTACATCCCCAATGATGACACACAAAATTAACCTTTCTGTAGATTACAATTGGTAGTTTGGTGGTTGAAACGCTTGGATACTCAATTTGATAAACCAACGAATTATACAAAATTTGGGACTAGTGTAATAAACGGCCCAATGTCCCCTACATTACTGGATTTTTTAGATTGTACAAATAGTCTTTTGTTGAAGGATGGTAGGATTTTTGCACAAAAACAAGGACAATTATGGCCAGAAAAGCGATTGCAGAAACAGACATTATTAAATTGACGAACATGCCATTTTTGTAAGCACATTTGATTAAAACATTTTCTATTTTAAATTTCATAACATCCTTTAAAAACTAAAGAAGGAGTAGCAATTTTCTGTAACAGATGGTAATTGTCAGAATAACAGTTTGAAATTAAGTACGCACATACATAAAAAGCCTAGTTATAGAGTATCTATGCTACTAAGAAGTTCAAATAATTAATACTAGTGTAGATCACCAAGGAAAGGGACTATCATAAGTAGATCGTAAGGGTAATAATAAATTGTTCGGGAAGTGTGGTAGCGGTAAGGGGTTAGTAAGATTGCATGACAGTAGCCATGTGTGGCACGGGGATCCTCAATTAGATGGGGAGGGGGGGGGGGGTGGGTTCTCCCCACTATTGCTCCTCATTCATGACCATAATAATAGCATAGCAAGCAACCAAACCAACAACCATTAACTACTACTCAGGGATCTTAAGGGATACGGCAAAAATAATGTAAAGAATTGAGGTGGATTCTTAAAAAAAATTGCCCCACTAATCGCTTAGTGGGGCAAAATTGTTTTCGTGAAAAATCCACCAAAATAACATTAAAAATCTACAAAAATTAAACAAAATCATATATTAATAACCCTTCTATGATTTTCTTTAATTTTTGTAGATTTTTAGTGTTATTTTGGTGGATTTTTCACAAAACAATTTTGCCCCACTAAGCGATTAGTGGGGCAAATTTTTTTAAAAAGAATCCACCTCTGATAAACGAAATACCTCCCATTATTGGTGGAAAAGATTTGACATGGTACTACCAATACTCAATTTAGATTTAAGAAAAGACCGAAATTTGTAAAGCAATAAAACGAGAGAACGTGTTCCTAAAACTTTGGAGACCTTTATAATGCAAAGTCTAATGTCCCCACCCTACCTGCAACCACTATACTCGTAAACATTATCATAAACATGAAATCTTTATCAAAATAAACATCATAAAATTCCATACAGTATTCATATTGTATTTTTATCCAGGGAGAGAGGGAACATTGGGCTGTTACAATAGTCCCCAAAGTTCTATAATAACGTTTTCTTATTTGTTGGCTTTACAACTTTGATTTTGTTAATTTTGATTGGATGGTTTATTAAGTTGAGTTCAACAACTAATTGTAATCTAGAGAAGGAGTAATTTTGTGTATCATTATTGGAGAAGTATATAAATTTGTATGCCATTGTCCTATCCCTTTAGACCATTGATTTTTATCATTTATAACAGTGCAGCTACTCTAAAACTAGGGTCTATTCTCTTCACTTTAATATTATCTTTAATATTACATTTTACATTATGGACATGACTGTCCCTGTTCCATTTGTTTTGGTGATAATTTTAATTTTAAATTATTTCAAACCTAATATTTTCTTTAATAGAATTAATATTAATGAATTATAATTATAAAATATTTGAATAAAGCGCCTGCAAGATATTTACTTTGTTCAAATATATTGTACATTTTCAAAAAGTTTTTTTTCTCACCGCTAAATAAGCAAGCAATTATTCACAATATCGGTCATATATATTTGTCCATAGGGACATCACTAATCTGTGACCTGTTCTAAATAATAGACATACAAGTTTAGTCCCTATTATTTTAGTGGTGCATCTAGGATATACGGAAAGAGTTGTGTGTGACGTCATAAAAATAGGTCTAAAAAGAAGGATGAGAGAAGTGGGAAAGGAAACCCCTTAAAAAGAAATGGATTTTTATGACGTCACACTCGACACTTTCGGCATATCCTTGCATCTACTCTAAAACATAGTAGTATAAAAGCATACTGATACTTTTAAACTAGGTATAGAGACACTAATAATCTGTAACATGTTCATACAAAAATTGCTAAAAGATTACACTTTTACTTGACACTTATGCTACACCCCACCCCCTAGCCCCCAACATTATATTTCCTTCAATTTTTGAAGATAAAAACACATTTAGAGCTCCTGAGTGGGACTCTATTACTGCTGGGCCCTTTAACCCTCATATAAAGGTAAATAATAAGGGTTTTTCTTTTAAAAAGTTTGTTAGTGGTTTATATGCAATATTATGCACACCGCCAAATTTTCGCACCATTTTTGAAAGTCTGAAGAAATGAAAATTTAGAATAATTTAAGACAATTTGTTGTTGTCATATGTCTATTGTGAACCCATATTCTCTAAACATTGACTCCGACATAGTTGAGTTAATAGAAATAGAAGAATAGAAGCATATTCTGAACCCTTTTTTCGTCAAATGTAAGAAGGAACATTTCTAGCAGACAAACGTATTGTTTACTTTCGACTCAAGCTGATGTGGATTCTTAAGAAATTATAGACTCGCTACTCGATAGTGAGGCAAAATTATTTTTGTGAAAAATCATCCAAAAGCACATTAATAATCTACAAAAATTAAACAAAATCATATGTTAATAACCCTTTTAAGATTTTATTTAGTTTTTGTAAATTTTTTTATTCGATTTTGGAGGATTTTTCACAAAATAAATTTTGCCTCACCAGCGAGTAGCCAGCCTAACTTTTTTTTTAAGAATCCACCTCGTTACTAAGCTTTCAAATTTAAACGAAATTTTTGGGCAATTAATTCTGATTCCGCAAAGCTTTCTACTATGAAAATATATCTTCACACGGTTGGACCCTCAGATGTCAAAACTTTATTTTAGTGTTTGGCCAAAATGACTTTGCAATTGTATCTGTAAGTACGTCTAATAACACCCTTTGCTATTTTTAAAATCCTAGAAAATTTTTTTTGCAAGAAAATTGCATAAATTCGCAACCTTTTTTAGAACCACTACATAACTCGAGTTTTAAAACTTTTTATATAAAATCCTTTTTACAAAAAATATCAATAATTACTTAAAATTAAACCTGAAAGAAAAAAAATCTCATTACACGTGTTAATTTGCATGTTTTAGGTCTTTTTTTGAGGAAAGTATAACTTCCACATTTTTGACAATAATTATATTTTTTTAACATTTCAAAGTAAAATATAATAAAACTTAAACAATTTTTCTTGAACTATCAGTTGAAAATTTCATCAAACATGCAATTTAAGTGATGAAAATTTAATAAAATCATTTTTTGAATGTTTAGAATTACCAATTTTCTACATTTAAAACAAAATGTTAACAAAATTTAAAAACATTTTAACATATAACTTCAAAAATCAATAACATTTTATAAAAAGATGTTTCAAAAAATAAATCATTAGAAGGTATTAAAATGCATTTCAAATTACTTAAAATTAAAATGAGAACATCTTTTTACAATGTATTCTGTGTAATAGAGTTTAAATGACATGATTAGTGAATGAAATATTTCCTAAACTCATTAAGCCTTTTTGTGACTATATTAAAAATAATTTATTTTGTTTTATAGTGTTTTTTTATTCAAATATTTGACAAAATTTTCCCTACGTCAATAAAATAAAGTCAGTTTTTTACTGTTTCCAGGTTTTTCTTTATAATTATAACAATTAAATATAATATAAATCTTCATTATCTTTTATTTGAATTATCATACACATTAAAATGTAAAGTATAAGCTAGAATAGCACTTTTTTTAACGAATATTTTAATGACATTATATCAAAATAATTCCTCTTAAATATCACACAACATATGATTGGGAAGTATAGCCATTTCTTGGAGGTATAATATTTACAAAAATACCATTAATTCTGTTTTTATCAGAAGTTAAAAAAATTGAACAATTCTAAAACAATGGTTGGCTGTCTAGATATTGAGTACACTAAGACTACGGCTCTGTTCTATTGAAATAACGTTGCAAAAAGAGGGGTTCTGAAAGTAATCTACCTAATTATTTTTAAAGAACCAACAAGTACTGTCAGTATCTTTTTTCTTGTAATCTAGCAGACAATCAAATCATAACACAATTTTCATGATAAAATATTCAGGTTTCTACTTCACATTTTAAAAAATATACTGATCAATAAAATGTTCAAAATTTTACTTTGTACTAATTGAAAAAATATGTTGTAATTCTTATTTTAAAGTTACATTTTTATCCCTGACAAAATCATAGACGACTTTTAAAGGCATCTTATCTAAACTTTTTGAAGAAAAACTTAAAAACGTTAATTAAGTATTAAAACTATTTTCTTCGATTTTTCTGAAGTTATTATCGCATTCTATGGGTTTTTTATTATCATTTACTTATATCGAAAGTGCCAAACATTGTACCCTAACTTATTCATTTAATAAAAAACCAAGCGTGTTCAGTCTAACGTTATATACTGTTTACAGCTGACTTTTATCTAAGTGTGAAATGAAAAAAAACATGCATTTGTAACAAGATGTGTACAAAATTTCAACCAATGAAATTAAATGTATGTACCGATGCGATTCTCCTATTGGCTCAATCAGACATTCCCTCTCTTTCTTAGTACCTTTATTGTTGAGTTAAACTAATATAATGGATGTAGAATATTTGTGGATATGTTGTCAGGGGAAATTTGTCGTTAAATTAGCTTGCAAATATGCACCTTATGTATTGGTCAGTTCATTCATCTAGTAGGAGAGGAGTTAATGGAATAAAGGTGATGGATGAGGGGGGTATCGTTATCATAGCAATCTGCGAGCCTTACTTCATGAAGTAAGCGAGTACATGAAAATCTGGTGCAACATCCAAGCAATAATATATTGGTTTCTGTGACATAGTTAAGTTAAACTAATATTGCAGCATTCAAGCCAAACACCTCAATTTGAAAAACTACCCTGAGAAAATAGCCGTTCTTCTATGCACAAGGATCACACATCCAAAGTAACAAAGAACAGTTTGTGTAAAACGATTTTTTGCCTAAATTTTGCAGAAAAATTAATCTTTTAATTGTGAAAATCAAACAGGGAGTAATATAACAAACTTAAGGAAAAACTATTTTGTCTACAACCTTTCCGCCAGTCAAAATATAATCACAAAATGTTGGTTTTCTGCATGTTTTGCTAAAGTTGTTATACAAAAAAAACATTATGAGATGGTTATGAAAAATTCTATAAATTTTAACTGACAGAAAACTTAGAAACATTATACTTTTTATCAAAAACATTTATAGAAAAGCATATTGGATTTAACAGAATAGTTTTTCACTAGATAAATGTAATACTTTTAAAACTTACTGACGGACGTGCCAAGCTTTTCTGCAAGACTCGTCCCTATGTGTGTATTTCTTGTCTGACCAAGCTTTTGTAAACTTGAACATAATTCACTTGTGACATATGTATCCTTAGGATACGCAGATTTGTCTCTTTGTAGGAGCAAAGCTTTTTATACTTAGGATCTGTCCGTCCATCCGTAGCGGATAGCTATGATTGTTAAATTAGGCATGTTAGAAGCTTTTTATAGTGCCTGAAATGACGTCATACAATACAAATGACCAATGATAGGCCAGTATGACGTCAGTTTTTATAGGCACTGTAAATAGCTTCAGCATGTTAAAATTGTTCTAATTATTTGAAAGATAAAAACAGGTGATATTTGGATGTAAATTACCATGGTTACGGTACCTAAAGTATTATAATCATGTTCTCTTATTCGCAAGATCTCTGTAATCTTTTTTATGATACACGTTGTCTATTCTTAAGTTTTATCATTTTTCTAGTTGTATAGTGCTTCGCTTCTAACTTTTGTTGTCATCCTTGTTTTTTCATCCCTTTTCCCTACATTATTTCCTAAAACATTTACATATGTAGTTACATATTTGTAAAATGTAATTTTTTAGAAATATTGATAAAAAACAATAATTTTAAGTATTTTTCATTTACATAAATAAAAAGAAGATCCTAATCAGTCCAACCGTTTCTGGGATATTTTGCTCCTCGAGAGGAGTTTATTATATGATTTTTGTTTTTCATTTAAAATATTAGAGATACCTTGCTTAAAATATTGTACATTGATGTCTTAGGAATCATTATACCAAAAATCAGATAAATAGGATTATTATATCATACATATTTTGTTCTCAATAAGTTAAAAATCAACATGTCTTTAAATGAACCTATGGACTTTCTGGTAACGATTACAGAAAGGTTTCGATTGCGACAGTGAATTGCGATAAATATCTATAATAGACAATTTTATTGTATGTTATAAAAATTGCTTGAGTAAAATTAAAGTCTTTTGAACATATATCTTATTATGCTTTTTAAACACACAAAACATAAACATAAACATAAACGCTAAACGTACGGAATGCTCTAGTTTCAGAGTAGCTGCCATTAAACAAAATTCTCACATTCTACAAGTATGTCCCCTATAGACAGAAAATAATAAAAACATGATTTTATTAATGATGCGACAATCTGACTCGCTAATCCCCTAACCATGATAAATGATGACTAGTGTAAAGCCTACCTTGCCTAGCCGGGGAAATTAAAATGATTAGATGGAATGATTAGCAATCTTCAAGGTAACCAGACACATACACACACACTCACACACACACACAAACACACACAAACACATACATACACCTATTTACATTGTTGACACATGTAGCTTGCACAAAAATCTTTAACACAAACACAATCCAAAAATTTAACTCAAATTAAAATTACAAGAATAATTTTTTTACAGCAATGTCTTTAAATTTAAGTGAAAGTTTCCTTTAAAACTACAATAAGCATCCTACCTACACTACTTTTTTTGCAGTAAAAATACATGAAATATAAATGAAATTAAACTGAAAGCATATCTAAATTATCTATATATTGTAATAGATATATTACCAAAAGGAAAAGACTATTAGTGAGATGTTAAATTGTGTAAATTGTATAAGAAGAACTATTAATCAAAGTATTTGAAAGGATTTATCTGAGTTTTCTGAGACCAATCCTTAAAAAAAGATTTGGTTGTACAAGCGAGGGTTTAAGTATTTTTTAAAAAATAATCATAAAATTTGAAGAAAAATTGTAATAAGGTTGTCAATGTATTTAAAACTTTTACAATTTTTGGTGATTTTATTAAGAACATTAAGATTATTTACAAAATATGACCATTCGCCAAAATTCAGAACTTTTTAAAGGATTGGGCTGAGAGCCGTAATACTGACAGCTCAAGTATTACAATTAGCCACCAGCTAAATCTCACAAAATTTCTGTTCTCAACTTTTTGGTGGCGCAGCTTCTCTATAACTAGGACAAGTCAGTACAACAATTAACCTGCTTATCCCTACCCCCTCGAAGACCCCTACATGTAATGAAAACTTCAAAACAATGACGACAACATCCATAAAAGCGAAGCTCTGAAACGGTATGACAAACGAACATTAACTCTTGTAGAGTGTTAAAACTGAATAATCAAATTACAAATATATAAAAGTCGAAACAAAAATGTGAGCAAATTTGTTGAAAACTGCTTAAATACAGCACTTTTGGACTTGATTTTAGAGATGATTCGCTTATGACATTGTACTTTGTTGTCCTAGGAATCAGTATTCCAAAAATCAGACCAATCGGATGATTTAGTCACAAAAAAATGTTAAATGTTTAAATTGGACGTACGGACATTCTGGTAACGATTATGGAGTTTCTGCGCTTTCTAAATCGTACCTAACTATTACAGGAATCACCATGCAAGTTTGAAATCTATTCTAACATGCCTAAATTTATGCAAAAAGCTATCCGTTCCAGACGAACGGAGGGACGGTCTGTCGGACGGACGGACCTGTCCTAATAATAGAAAAGGTTCCTTTTTAAAAATGTGCAATTATTTGATCACAAAACTTTACAGTTACTGAACTAAATATTCTTCTTTAAATTATATTTACTTAATGTAACGATTTTCTATATTATCGCTTTTTAAAAATCAAATGTTGTTATTATTTCGCTTCTTTTGAACACTTAAGTACTTGTTCAAAATTATTTTATGTTCTTGGGTCAACATAGGATAAGCTTCTGAATTATTATTTCTAATTTCAATTTTAAGTTATGATGAAAATTGTGACACTTTAAAGAACAAGGGCAACGTTCCTTTCAAAAGTAGCACAGCTTAGATAAGTTCTTTTTGCATAGAAATATAACATTATCTATAATACAAAGTTTCTTTCCGTCTGTCCCTTAAGATCTCGGTAACCACTGAACTGATTGGATTCTACTCTTCAGGGAATGTACCTAAGGTCCTGTGGTAGTTTTAGGCTATTTTCTTGGGGAATGGGACATGTTAAATAGTAAAAGTATAGTAAATTAGGTGTGTTACTTATGACAGAGAATAGAGAAAATATACAGACAAGAGCTAAGGAAATAGATAGAGTAATAGGGAGCTGAAATGTGTGTGAACGAGCATACCCTAGTCAAAGAGTAGCTGCGCTACTTAAAAGAAAAAAGCCGACTTTGTTCAGTGTTGGGAATTATTTTTAATGATCTAAAATTTTAAACTTAAGTATTTTAAATTTTTTAAAAAGCTTTTTTATAATAAAGGTCCTTTCGTCAATTTAAACATGTTAAAATTTTACTGTCGATATCAAACTTTGCATGATGATTCCTATAGCATTTGCTACATTTACATTCTGCTGGTTCAGTTGTAAAGTGTTAATGTTCGCTTGTCCTAACGTTTCAGAGCTTCGCTTTTATGGATGATGATGGACGTAGAACTACTTTTTAAAAAAAAGCTTTTCTACATTTAGGGTCGATTGTCCAGTATATTTCTTTGCTTGATGTTTCCTGTTCTGTAAGGTACAATCATAACCACAAAGTAACATGCTGAGTTTTTGACAACATTTTTTATAATATGATTATCATATATACTCATCTGGTTTTTGGAATAAGGATTCTTAGGTCAACAAGGTAAGATATTCTAAGCGAGTAAACTTTATAAACAAATCCTAAAAATGAGAGTATGTATTTTTACTGTATCCTATATTTATCCAACTTTCGCAAATTTATGTACATTTTCGTTTCGACTGAGAAATTAGTGATCTGCTTATTATTTTCTGACACTCTACAAGAGTTATTGTTCGTTTGTCCTTCCTTCTGATTTTGGAGCTACGCTTTTATGGATGTTGTCATCCTTGTTTTTTTAACAAATTGATTTTAAAAGAAAAACTATAAAATTAAAAGAATTTTAGCATTTTAAACAAAAATTAGCTTTATTTTAATACATATTGGCATGCTGTAACATTTCTGATTTGATAAACAGTTGAAATATGCAAATTTTTTCAAATTTTAAAACAATTTTTGCAAAGTTGTAAACCAGATTTTTGGCATATCTTTCAAATATTCTGGTTATGCTTCATTTAAATCTGTGTGTAAAGGAAATAGGAATCATTGTAAAATTATTAGTTGCGTAGATGCTCTTAAGTTTAGGGCTCGGCAGCCACAGCCACCCTCAGCTGCGAGGTTTGCAGATGCCTTACAATATACTGCATTGATAACTAAGTCCCCCAATAAGCATCAGCCGCAGTCACCAAGTCTCAAATAAGCCACCCAAAAATCGCAGCTTGCTAAGCTACCAAGTAAGCCTTACTGTCAGCCATCCGGCTTACTAATTCCCCCTATAATTTGCAACCAGCCGCAGAAACTCTTAATCACGCGGCTGGCTTTGTCCACCTTTTTTTAGGCTATTCTACTTCGTAACTTATGGATTTTGTCATCCTTGTTCAATAAATGAAATTTAGAAATAATGCAAAAGACCACCTTGCTTTAAATGTTGTTTATGTCGAGCATGAATTAACAAGAATGATAAAAAATCATGGAAGCGTTGCTTAACAAAACAGAAAAAAACCAGAAATATTCAATTAACTATGATGGAAAAGTCTTTTAATATTGAGGCTAATGAAAAACTAAAATTTTTTGTATATTTGCAAAAATATGCTGTTAAATGAAATTTAAAATTGGCAAAAAGTATGTTGCTTTTGAATTAAATATACATACATACATACTTACTAGTAAAAACTAGTAGAAAATAAAATTAATATAATACCCTACAGTACCTTATTATATCAGGAATCTTCATGCAAGTATTGAAATCGATGGAGCGTTTTATGATAATCCGTTATGGACGTACGGACGGATAAAATGTAGGACAGCTTCGATTTTTAAAAAGCCCGAGTTAAAAGTTAAAAGCTTGTTAAAGCCCGCCACTTTGTCAATAATGATAAGTTTATCAGATGAAGATTAGAAGGGAATAACTCCAACCATTACACAGAAACTCACTTCCAACAAGAGTATCATTTCAAAGAATGGACAATTGTATAACAGCTTTATTCTAGACTTGGTACTTCGCCCCTAGAGGCACCTGATGGAAAGGGAAGGTGGGGCGTCCAAAATTTAGGAGGTTATGTTATTTTTCAAGGGTCTATTTCTTTTGGGGTGGCGTACCCTCCCCCAAAATAGTCATAAACCTTCCCAAGAGGAGAACCATATCAGTACATCGGTTAGTGAGATCCTTTGGTACATCAGACAGACTGACATTCAGTAACTTTTATGTAATTATATGCGAATCTTAATTATTAAATTTTTAGTGTAGATCTGGGAGATAAAACTTTTGTGGAAGAAGGTCCATTTGATTGCTCAACTTCTTTGCCAAACTTTCAACAAACTACTGGTGTACTGTCCAGCCGCAGCCGCGAAACAGTCGACTTTAGCCAGCACCAACTGCCATAAAAAGAATGTGTTTAATCGCTACCAAAATTGCACTGTCTTATCTTTTTCTAAAATTTCAGCTTCCAGTGATCAACAATCTGTAGCTGAGTCTAACTTTAAACAAATACATCCATGTTATTGTAAATATGATTTTATTCGTGACTTTTCTTATAAGAATTAATCTGTAATATAGTTGATTATAGCTGCAGAGAATGTATAAAAATATAAATATATCATATAGTAGTTGTGACTCTGTAACTCAGGGATCTTAAGGGATAAGACAATAGACGATAAATTTATATACTTTCCCAATCGCGATAAGAATTATTTCTTCTGTGGAATGAAATTATTGGTTAAAAAGTTTGGTCACTACTAGTTTTGAATTAGCCTTTAAAAAATCAATGTTAACATAAAAAAAAAGAAAACTTGGGTACCAGTGTAAATTACAGTCCAATGTCCCCTCCCTCCCTGCTAAAACCACAGCCTCGCACATGCCAACTCTGCAGGCATGCTCGCACACACACACACCCAGACACACACACACACGCACACACATACAGATAGAGAGTAAGATTATCTTGATGTATAATCAGAACTAACCATACAAAGTCTAAATAATCAATATTTACATCAGTTATTATGACTAACAAAGCATTTTTTACATTTCCTGCTAGCAATAAGTAACCCTTTATTAAATTTTTCGTAGAAAATCTAAGATTAGGAACAGACCGATGGACCAAGTGAGTTGTAGACAGGATGCTTAGTAGCCATAGGAATCTTCACAAAAAAATTCATCCTTTTTTCTTAAATAACAGCCGAGAAATTAAAATGTCTTAAAATATCAGTAAATTTGAATTTGATGATTTTTTTTATAACTAATTACATAAGAAAGAATATTTTTGGATATGCTTTAATGCAATCATAGCTTAGATAAAAACGTTCTTATAAATTTCCAATTAGCAAAATTTTGCATTTTAATAATGTTTACATTAAAGAATAGTTAAGTATTTATCGCACCGTATTATAGACAGCTTTCCGTGGATATCAAAATGAAAAATTATAACATTTAAGCAATTTTGATAGCACGGGCATTCGGTATTAATTTCTTTAAAAATTCACTGTAATACGATGCTATACATGATTTCTCATTATGGCTAAGAACTGGTTCTAATCCATCAGATATTAATCGGTTTAGAAGCTAAACTGGAACACACTTTTATTATTTCTTTTTTATTTCTTTCAACTAACCTTACTTCCTACAAATTTATGGAAAATATTATATTAAAGTATTAAAAAAACCTTGTTAGACTTCATTGCTGTTATTATATCAACCTAAATATTATCTTAATAAATTGTTAATATGTAGATTATGATTTCCAGTAACCGATCAATATCCGCTGAATTAGATCCGGTTCTCTACCATACTGAAAAATCATGTATAGCATTGTATTACAAACAATTTTCATCAAATATAAAAATCATGGAATTAATTAAATTAATACTATAATTTTTCATTTTAATATCCGCGGGAAGTTGTCTGTAATACGATGTAATATATATTCTAATACTTATACTATAGGGCTGGGAAGTCTCAGCTGCATTTAGTTGTATTGCTAACAGCAGCCGCCAATTAAGCCCTTGACTCAGCTGCAACCAGCATAAGCCACATACAAATTGTCAACGGAAACATAAATAAAATCATACGTATAGTTGATTTTTTCCAACTAAAAATAAAATTTAAACTAGAATATGAAATTTTATGTAAAAGTGCTCGGCAGCCGCAGAAAAGTACATAAAAACTTTTGCGAGAAGCCAATAACGGCCCTTCTATCTTTATTATCAGGCGAAAAAAAATTACATACGCCAAACCCCCTTATTTGTTAATCAGCCGCCATATACGTAGACAACCGCGCTTTTTTACAAGAAACCGGTGGCGAACCCTGTATTTGTTTGAAGTTATTGTTTGTATGAGGTGGAAATATGAGTTATAGTGTGGCAAATTTCTGTTTCCTTTACTAACTTCTTCAGAATAGATTATTCACCTCATAGTTGTATACTCCCAATTTTCTTTCTTTTTCTCTTTCTCACACACACGCACATACACACTCTCTCTCTCTCTCTCTCTCTCTCTCTGTCTCTCTCTCTCTGTCTCTCTCTCTCTCTGTCTCACTCTCTCTTACTCTCCCTCTCTCTCTCTCTCTCTCTGTCTCTCTCTATTTATCTATATCTTTCTCTCTCTCTTCCTCGCTCTCTTTCTCATTCTCTTTTTATCTCTCTCTCCCCCTCGCTCTATATATACATATCTCTATGACTATCTCTCTCTCTCTCTCTCTCTCTCTCTCTCTCTATCTCTCTATCTCTCTCATCCTCTCCCTCTCTCTCTCTCTCTCTCTATCTCTCACTCTCTCTCTCTTCCATAATATGTATCTATCTATCTCCCTCTCCCAAGTTAGAGAACCTTCACTAAATTAATGATTTTCTTTGCTCTGAAGGAGTTTCCGTTCTCCACCCATTTTACATTCAACAGTTAACTTTTCTTTTTAGTAGCGAAGCTTTTCTATAGTTAGGGTTGGTCCGTCCGTCCATAATTTTACATTTAACAGTTAACTTTTCTTATTAGTGGCGGGGCATTTCTATGTATAGTTAGGGTAAGTCCGTCCGTTCGTGATTTTACATTCAACAGTTAACTTTTCTTTTTAGTAGCGAAGCTTTTCTATAGTTAGGGTCAGTCCGTCCGTTCGTGATTTTACATTCAACAGTTAATTTTTCTCATTAGTAGCGGGGCATTTCTATAGTTAGGGTCAGTCCGTCCGTTCGTGATTTTACATTCAACAGTTAACTTTTCTTTTTAGTAGCGAAGCTTTTTCTATAGTTAGGCTCGTCCGTCCGTCCGTAACGAAAAGCTCTTTTCGCTAGTTTATGTATCTTAGAATTTTCCTATCTTTTTCAAACTTTGCATGGTGATTTCTCTCCTAGTTTGGTAAAATTTAGAAATCGTAGCAACTCTATGATCTTTACAAGAAAGTCCATTTTTGCATCATAATTTTTGCTTTTTTAAATACAATATTTTATATGATATAATAATTCTATTCATTAAATTTTTGAAATATTGTTTCCTATGACAATTTGGTATAATATCAAATGTAAAGCATACACATATAATCGAGTCTGTGTTTGTTTTGTAAATGAACTTCTTGATCCAACCAAAAAATTAATAAAAGTACCCAACGTTTTTAAGTAGCGGAATGAGAGAATACGTTTACAAAATTTTGGGTAACAGTACAATTTTCAGTCCATGTCCCCAACCTCGCTGATTTGACATTTTGTTCAGGCCTTTCTAAAAAAAATGTGCTTCCGACCAACTTTCAGTAACTTTTAGTGTATACATTGAAAATTACATTTTTCTTCATTATTTCCCATGTTTTTCAAGCTTATATTAACGTTTTATTACGAATAATAGGTTTTGCCTTTTTTTCTTTATAGTACCCCTGCCCCTCTTTAAAAAGATCCCCCCTTCAGATATCCTTTATCATGTTTCCCCCACCCATCCCCCATTTGGCCCAAAGTTCCCAAGATTCATTGTCTTCTATTCTTCATTGGATAACCCGAGTCCCATCCCTCTTCTCCTATTGGCTGACTGTGGCTCATCACTTGTCTCTGATTGGCGGAAGAAAGCTCATCCCTGTGTTCTCATTGGTCGGAGCTTGTCTCTATTATCATTGGACAGATCTCATACACATAAAACATACTCACAAAGAATATATAAAGAATATCATATTTTAGACGTTTTCTTCATAATTATGCTATTTAATCTATGTCTTTTTATAGTTCATAGCATTAAAATATATCAAAAATCTTGTTTTTGAATGTAATAATCAAAATTAACATCATTTATATTGAAAAACAAAGCTGTTTAAAGCTGCTTTAGTTTCAAATATATATTCTTTTTTATTGTATCATATGAACTACTTAAAATCATTGATTTTAAAGCAAGATATTTATTTCCAGTATGGCTGCAAAACTGATTAATATCCGCTAAATTAGAATTTGTTCTCAGCCATACTAAAATAACATATATAGCATCGTATTACAGACAATTTTCCACGAATATCAAAATAAAAATGGTATTATTTATAAATTTTTATTTATTTTAATATCCGGGGAAAGCTGTCTATACTACTATGCGACAAATAACTATGTTATTCAAACTTAATCCTAAGACTTATCAATCTCTAAGTATGAGATACTCATCGAAAATCTTACAAATAATGACCTTACTATACTAACTTTGATTCTACTATTTGCGTCGTCCTTAGCGGGATGGTTCTATGCCATTTTTCTTACCACAAATATCTATTTTAGGAGTAAACAAAATTGTGATATTGAAAGATTGTATTTGGTTAGTATGACGTCTGACTGATTTGAAAATATAGAATCTGACAGATTGTCTACAGTCAGTTTTTTTTTCTTGTAGGACAGAATTCCGTCGTGTAAAATCCCACCCTCCGCCCCCCGCCAAAAAAATGAAATATTTTTGTTAAGCAATAAGGAAAGTGTTAAAATGACTTTTCAGTAAAATCAAAAAATATTTTTCATATATATATGTATATATTAAATATTGTAGTGACCATGATGACATTAGAAGTCCAACAGTCAGTTTTTTTTTATCAATGCCTATCGTTTCAAATACACACACACACATACACAAATACACACACACACACACACACACACACACACACTTGGACTGTCAGTTTTGAATGAATCCTGATTACTGTGAGAACTGTCAACTGCCCCCCCCTCCACCCCCTTCCCTCACTTGTATTCTTTTTCTATCTTTTTTTTTCACTGCCTTTCCTCTTCTATTCATCCTTTTCTAACCCCTCTCCCCCATTTTAATGAAGCTACTATATAATTCAATATGACTGGAAAAATGGGAACCTAGTAATAGTGTCTAACTTTTTATCTTTGTGACGTAACAAAAATCCATCTCTTTTTTAGGGGTTTCCTTTCCCACCTCCCCTCTCATCCTTCGATTTTTGTTACGTCACAAAGATAAAAAGTTAGACACTATTACTAGGTTCGAAAAATGGAAAAGTGTTTTTTTAGGACTCTATTTTGTTGAATACTCCAATGACCAATAAACATATACTCTTTTGTCTGTAATTTAATTTTCATACTAAAATCATTTTTCTTTTTATTGAGGTTGTTTTTTTGTTGTTCATGACAAATATTATTCGCATTTTATTTAGTCAACTGTTATATTTATTAGCTTCGTTACTTATGGATGTTGTCATCATTGGTTTTGGTAGGTTTTCTTTAAATTGACACCTTCCACCTTTTATATTTGTTATCACTACTCCCCCCCCCCCCCTCTAACTGTCATTATACTTCTTTTTTTGCCTGGACAGATTGAAAGTAACATATCAACTATTTAACAATAAAAGTTTTGGCTGTCACCAGGGGGCGAGGGAGGAGGAGGGAGTGGAAGTGGAGGAGTGGGGGGGGGGGATACATTACAATAGATAAAAACCATCTTTCACGCATTGCAATTCAATGACTCTAGTTTATATTATCGCTGGTCACAACTTTTTTTTTAGAACCTTTGGTTACTTATTTCTTTTTTTTTCAGATTAACAAAGATTGACAGCTGAATTTTTTCTGAGGATTCCTTTTATCAATGAGCATCTTATACTTTCCTTGATTTGACGGTCAATTACTAATGCTATATGATTCATGCAATTTCTCAGCTGCATAAAATGTACGAAACTCCAATTTTTTTTGTTTATATATGATTCGCTACTTAAGGATGATGTCATTCTTGTTTTAGTTGTAAAAAAAACTTTTCCAGTATGGCTTCAAAACCGATTAATATCCGGTAGATTAAAATCAGTTTCAGTCATACTGAAAATTCATGTACAGCATCGAATTGCAGACAACTTTCCACGAATATTAAAATAGAAATCATAAAATAAATACCAGTTTTGTTAGATCGGTCCCTTAGCCACTCTTTCTTGCAAAACTACTTTTAATCTTATATTTTTTTTTTAATATCTATATAAAGCTGTCTATAATACGATGCGATAAATAAATAACTTTTATATAAATAATATGAAATCCCTTGAAATGATAAAATTGTTTCTTGTCACAAACAGATATTATCAAATAAATCAAAAATATTTTGATGAAACAAATTTATTTTTCTCTCCTCCCTTAACACGAACCTATTGATTTTTTTTACAAGTCTTGTAGAAATAAATCTATCTTCTAAAGTGGGGAAGCTACTCTATGAATCGGAAAGTCCGTACGTCCGTAAGCAACGCTAAATGGTAAACGTGATTTTCTCAGCAGCTATTTAAGATTGAAGATATTTTTTTGTGTGAAGATTACATGTAATGCGCATTCAGAAACTAATTCACTTGGTCAGCTGATCTATCTGTAATGCTAAATTTGATTTACCCAGCTCCTATTTGAGATAGACGGCTGAAATTTTAATGAATCTTTTGTAAAAATAGATAATAGTCAAAAACCTTAGTATGACCATTGTGAAGCTTTACAGAAATTTGAAGACCTCATTGTTGTTTGGCTCAGCCATTTTATAGATCTTTAGTAGAATATTTTGATCTTCATAAAACATAGACATTTCATTACTCCTTAAAGATACATTTTAAGTAGCAAATCTTCTCAAAAATAGGAACTTTATACATCCGAAAATATCTAAATATTGTAGAGTCAAGTATTTGCTTGCAGTCCAAGTTTTATTAGTTATTATCATTATGGAAATATAATTTTGTTTTTCCTAAGACTTTTATGGGTTCCAGGAAAAACATCGGAGTGGAAAACGCAGGAGTGTTAAAATATTAGTTTAATTAGATATTTCTATATGTAATTGTACAAATAAGCCCCCCGCAGTGGCTAGGCATTTAAAAAACCTACAAGATGGTATAAAATAAGTGTCCACTCCTGCGTTTGTCCACTTCGACATTTGGGACTCCTGCGTTTGTCCTATAGCACCTTTTTATGTTGTTATTGGTTTTGCTTCTGCGCTGTTTATGGGCGGTATGGTTCTTGTTTGTATATTTGTATTCAGTTAGTTACATACAGAGAGAGCTTATAGGTTAGATATTCACAAAAAGGTCGAGCTTGTAGTTTGGAATTTAGATCAAGTTTTGGCAGAATAACTTATTTTCTAAAAGGACTACCACCCCCCCCCCTCACCTCTCCTATCCTCCGTATTTTTGACAAACCTTGCCTAATTCTACTTATTAAATGGATATAGAATATATGTGGATTTTATGACAGGGGAAAATTTGTCGTCAATTTCGCTTGCTAATTTTGACCTCATATATTGGTCATTTCGTTCAAGCGGGTAAATGGGGGATATCGTTAATTTAGCCAGCTGCGAGTATCACTTTATAAAATTTAAAATCTGTTTCAACATCCAAGTAATAATATATCGATTGAAATAATGATCCATTATCTTAAATCCCTTGCGGGGCTCGAATCATCATTTCTTGACCAAACCTAACTATACATCCAAATATTAAAATGCTTTTAAACGGACAGAGAAGGGGGGTATAAGAATGACCGACGGACAAAATAAGAGATTTTGAAATATTTTGAATAGAAAACCGTTGTAAGAATCTATTAACAGCTTCTCAACCTTGAAATTAGAAAGAAAGTGTCAATTCTTAAATCAGCTCAGCTAAAAATATACACTAATAAAGATTTTTACATTTTTGGTATCTAGAAAGTAGGGTTTTTTTTTGTAACTGAAAACCCAGCGTGGGAGGGAATATTGAGCTGTTTATTACACTAGTCCCTAAAATTTTATAATAACGTTTTCTTATTCGCTGGCTTAACAACTTTGTTGACTTTTATTGGCATTTGATTGGTTGGGTAATTAAGTACAGTGTCCAAACGTTTCAACCACTACAGTTGGGGTAATTTTGTGTTATCAATTAGGATGTACATCAATTTATCGCAAATTGTCTTATCCCTGTAGACCCCTACTAACAACTATTTGAATTAGACCATTAAGAAATAGATTCAAATTATATTACGTCATTTTGAAAATTAAAAATCCATATATATGTAATCAGCATTTTAAAAAGATTATTTTGCCTGACATTTACGTCGTTATGACAACTTTACTGCAAGAAAACTCCATTTTTCAATTGAAATTTAATCAATTTAACTTTTATTAGATACAAAGAATCACAAAGATACACAACCAAGTACTTGGCATTTTTAAATATTTTTCTATAAAAACTTTGACAATCCTAACTAGGGCAAACACAAACTTTTTACACAAATCTTTTTTATACAATAATATCAGAAAAATCTTCAGGATTTTTTTAAAGGTGAGCATTTAAACATTTTGGCTGGGGTCAGTAAGGTTTTTATAATTGGTAGAATTGAAATTAATCTATGCATATATCTAGCCAATAATATAAACATTTTAATATATAATTGATATAGATTATAAGTGGATATTATGACAGTGGAATAATTGTCGTCAATTTAGCTTGCTAACATGGACATCAATTATTGGTAAGTTTGTTCATCCAGTAGGAGGGGAGTGGATGGGGTAAAGAGGGTTGATGGGGTATCGTTATTTTAGTCATCTACAAGTTTCACTACATATGATTACATGATAATCTGGTGTAAGATCTAAGTAATAATAAATCCATTATACTAAAGAAATAGAATTTGTGTCTATTTGTCAAGTAATATCCCATAAACGGCTTGTCTTATTGTTATTTTCAGGGAGGTTTTACATTGGTTTCGAGGCTGGTTTTAAGTCTATTTGTCTTGAACGCTTGGCCTAGAGGGACAGAACTAATTTTACATAAAAAAGTAAAATGTTTAATTAGAACTAAAATTTTAATTGCTTTTATAAGAATCTTAAATCTTATTTTTAAAAAGATGTTTAAAAACAAAAAATTAGTAATCCCTTATTTGTTAAAATAATTGATTTAAAAATGTTTTCTAAAACTAACTAAAGGATAACTATAAAGATCCTGCAAACTTGATAGAAGAAAAGAAAATCATACAACTGAAAGGGAAGCCATTTATTTTTCATTGACAAATCCATAGATATTTGAAAAGAATTGAACAAAAATCAAATTGAAAATCGATAGAGCAAACAAAGGCACAAGAACCATCAATTTTGTTGCTGAGAATCAGGGCTCGGCAGTAGCGCATCAGCCGCGACTAAGCCTCAAATTTAAACCCGTTTGGATACTTTAAAGATTTCTTTTGAAAGAGGGAGTGCTATAATTTGCTGAGGTTTAGACTTCCAGCTGAGTTTTAAAGTTGTAAAAGGTTGATTTCTGTGAGGCTTACTGTCGGCTGCAGAGCGGCTGACGCACGGCTGCCGAGACCTGCTGAGAATCAGAGTTCCTTCAGCTTTCCTTAATTTATATTTCATTTATATTTAATCATAAATGTGTATGTATGTAACTTCTAGTTCACATAACTCTACATTTAATGATAATAATTTTCATCAAATTTTCTGGTGTCAATTAAAAATGAACGTAGAATATACGTGGATATTATGACAGGGGAAAAATTGTCGCCAATTTAGGTTGCTAACATGAACATATTTATTGGTCAGCTAGTTAATCCAATGGGAGATAAGGGTATGGGGAGATCGTTATTTTAGCCAGGTACAAGTTTCACTTTATTGTAGTATAAATGATGATCTGGTGTAACATCAAAGTAATGATAAATCAATTTTATTAAAACAATTAATATATAGCAAACTTCTATTAATGTTAAGATGTGTTTTAAATTAAGATAGACCATTTCATTATACTACTCTTTTCTAGATTCAAGCTATAATTATTGATGGTACCTCATTTGAGCTGAAGCATTTTCCTAGCAAGAATGTGATTAGCATAATACAGTCTTAGCGCTGAATTAAACCCCACAAATCCTCGACTACAAGCGGAATGTGGCGACTTAACACGTAGCGCATCTGCTTGGTGTCAGGTAGGTGATGAGTTCGAATCTCGGTTCAACATCTAGTCATAACTAAAGACGTTAACAATGGTTCCTACTGCATCAATGTCAGAGTTGCGACTTTAATACTGAAAGTAGAGAGAAAGCCTTGGCTTAAAACAGGCGCAACTCATGACTATGCACAGTTAGGACTTCCAGACAAAGGTCGTGCAAAGATTTGGTTGTCTGATGGGTGTTACTGACTGTGGCGGCTGTAGATATTGTAAAACAAATAAAAATACAAAAATAAATACTTGAGCTGCCCCAAACAATGTAATGGTTTACTGTATTCTAAATCTGTGAATTCTGCCATTAATTTTCATGTTTTCACGCGCTGTGGGATATTTCATTGTAAGCTGTAAACAGTGAGAGAGCTGGATGTTAAGTCCTTGTCCCCACCTATATATTAGAACTACAGAATCCGAAGCAATTATTCAACAATGACGATAACGTACAAAAGCCGGAGTCCGACGTAGGATATACAAATTTTTGTTTTGATTGATTTCATTGTAGTCAATTGACACTTTAAAAACTTTCATTCTTCTGACGACAAAAAGGAAAAGGACATCTAATATTCTAAAAACGGATTTTGATGATTAATAACAAAAGATAAAATAGACTGAAAAAAATAATACTAGAATGTAAACTTAAAATTAATGTATTTTGAATAATACAGGACGATTTTCAAGAAAATTTAGGAGTCTATCAATAAAGTTTTTAAAAACTATGAAAAGTTTAATTAAATACTCAGTTCAATTTGTTTCTTTTTGGTTCGTTTATAAGCCATTATGATTCAAATATTTATTTGTTAGACATTAATAGATAACTTTTGCATGAGAATTGAGAAATTTTAAATGATTAACATAACATTAAAAATATGTATTAGTTAACTAGTGGCTGCGACACTAGCATCCAGAGGCTTTGTATTTGCCTAAAATAGCCTAAAAACATCCCAAAACTTACACCCAAAAAAAGTAACCTAAAACCACCCCAAGTCCTGTGTGAAGCTTACCTAAATTGGAGAACTCAATCGGTTTAGTAGTTATGGAAATTTCAAGCTACAGACAGAAAAAAACCATTCTACTTCATATTAGGGGATTAATTGCTTGGATATTGGACCCTGTCGTGGTTGTGCCATACCTAGAATATAAAACATGGAGAGGTGATGTAAGAGAGAAAAATCTTAGTGTTATGTGCATTTGTGCATTTGTCACGGGTAGTGGGGGGTCTTGCCCCCTCATTCTTATAACCTAAAGCTTGCGGGGGGTCATAGCTTCCTTCCAAACACCCCCCTTAAAAACCAATTCAGTTCCACCTTTTATTTTCTTGTTATAACTCCTTAGCATATGATGCAAGGACAGATATAGGTTTTAGGTAATTTCAATGAATTTTAACTATATAATGTTTGTGATGAATCTATACATGGTTTCGGTTATAAATTATCTTTATATAAAAGTAACAAAATGTCTGAGAGTATGTCTGTTTGTCTGTGTGTATAAAGGATCACGACAACGATCAGAAACGATATGGTTCTCCTTTACAATGTATCTTCTTATGCCCCCCCCCCTTTAACCTCAAGTATCCCTAGAGGCCTCTAGGATCGTAGCCGATAGTAATTAACTAAAGTATTACATGTTATAAATAAATTAAATCGCTGTTTGCCTATCCCTGTCCATTTGGAGAAGAGTTAAGAATATGAATTCAAGAATTCTTAATATTCATTCTTCCTATGATTCATTCTATTTGGTTTGTAAGTGGAGCATTATATATCCTATGAAAAAATTCTGTTTTACCCTGCGGGGCTCTCATATGACTAAAAAAAACGATCCTTACCCAAACAAAACGAAATAATTAAATTAATGAAAATAGGCAAGTTTTAAAAAGTTGGTGTTACAATAACGACTTTTTAATATCTTAGTGACTTCGCCCTTAGCCCTTTATTATTAATCTGCATATATACATTATACATACATAATATATATAATATATATATCTATGAGGGATAACACACACACACATAATTCCAGCTACATTTGTACGAAAATAAACTATTAAAACAATCTTCATATTTTTGTAAAAAAGAAAAAAACCGTAAGTACGTTCATGGATAAAAATTATGTGTAAATAAATTTAACATCTAATGTATTATCCTTTATTAGACACAAACACCTACACATTAACAACCACCCACACACACCCATACATTAATCAGCACACACACACAGAGGGTCTAAAGTGGTTTAGTTCCTGGACCGGAAACCGTGGAAATCGGAGAATGTGTGAGAGGAGTGAATAATGTTGACGGCAAGAAAGAAGATGAACTGCGCGCCCCAACCAAATACCACAGATGATGAAACAACAAAAAGCAATGATTTTATATGATTAGGGTCTTTACGTCCGTCCGTACATAACGGTTGGTTATCTTCGTTAATTTAGGCATATTAAAGTTTTTCAATCGATTTCAAACTTTATGTGATGATTCCTGTAACAATTAGGAAAGATTTACAAAGCACAGCAACTTTATAATATTAATCGTTACCAGTAAGTCCTTCCGTTCATTTAAAACATGCTGTTTTTTCACATTATTCATCTGATTTTTAAAAGAAAATAATGAAAAACTAGGAATAAGAAAATTATCATCGTTTTAGAGTTAATATTGATAAGATTAAAAAACGTCAAATTTAAGAAATGTAGAAATATTTGTGATGTTTTGTTGGGGATTTTTAAAAGTATCCCTTTGATTCCTTTAGCTCACACAGGATGTTCAGGATATAATGTGTATGGATGGTTCTAGGATAAATCCCAAAAAGAAAATTTACATCATATACTCCTTATTTTAAAACATTTTAATGCATAATATCTGTATCAAGCTTTCTGCAGGTATTTAAATGAAAAATTATTAGATTAAAACCAATTTTGTTAGCCCTGAGTGGCCTAAGACCAAGGCCAACAAACTGATATTGATTTTATGATTTTCATCTTAAAATTCTTGGAAAATTGTCTGTAATGCAATGCTATACATTATTTTTCAGTATAGCTAAGAACCTAATCTAGTCAACTGGAAATTAAGCGATTTCGCAACTACACTGAAAATGCTTTCCATTATGGCTTTGGGTCCTATAAATAGTTTGAGTAAGTAGACAGACAACAAAATCTAATTTACCATATGAAAAATACTTTGAGAAATATTTGAGTAGTAGATGTTGAAAAGAATTCTATTTACCATAGGATAATACTTTGAGGAATTCTTGTCCTATATCTGAAATTATGATAGTCCACAAAATAAATTTTTTGTAAGTATAATATTTAAGGAATATTGCCATACAAAGTAAACAGAATATGAACTCTGCTGGAATTTTACATAAAGGAATATAGTTTCAATAATAAACTATGAGTTTAATAAATATTCAACATAAAAAGGTTGGGTAAAAAGAATGTCAACAAAATCTTATTTTCAGTAGGGATAGTCTGGGGAACATTTGTCCTATACAAATTTTGAGTTTAACATAATATAAATTATTCTGTAGAAAAATACTGTAAGGAACAATTGTTCTATTGTTCTATTTTCTGTAGGATAATACTTTGTGGAATTCTTGTCCTATATCAGTTTAATAAATATATTTAACATAATTTTCCTCACAGGAGGAAAAATACTTAGAGTTATATTTGTCCTATAAAAAGGTTGAGTAAGTAAATGTTCAACAGATGCTACCAACAATAGATTATTAGCTTCATCAAATCATACTCATGTACATTAATAATAAACAATTTTTGTAGCACTGCTTCTATACTAATAATCTTTGTCAGTCGGTCTGTCATAGGATTGTAACCAATGTATATAGGATAATAGGAGAAATATGGATAAATTACAGGGTATAATTGGTCTTCAATTTGGCTTACTAATTTGGAACTCACTTATTAGTCAATTCGTTCATCAAGTGCAAGCATCACTTTATCTGAGTACATGCAACATCCAAGAAATAATATACCGATTCTGTAACCTATTTATTTCATTTTCTTCTCCTTGCATTATCTTTATATGATTATACTTAATTGAACTTTTTTCTTAAAAAGCTTCCCTGCAAATGGACAAAATTGTAATTGCCACACACACATACATACTCATACACACACAACATCTCGGAGTAAGTGATCAATTTTGATAAGGGATTAATTCTCTACAGTTCAAAGTCATTTACAAGGATTAATCTTGCAATATATAGCGGAATACTTGTAAAAAATATTGAATATATGTTATTAGTATATTAAAAGATGTTAGTGAGTCAGTGATTTTTTTAAGTACCAGAAGATCTCTCTAACTAAAAAATTCTCCCTTTAAAAAACAGTAACCTTTATAGGAAAGTCTTTAATTCTTATTTTTAAGTATTGATTATAAGTTTTTGCATTGTTAATGAAAAAATAACTTAAACATTTTAGGGTTGAATCGAAAAATTTAACAGTCAAAATTATAGGAGCAATGCAATGAATATGAAATTGTTTAAATTTGAATAATTTGTCCAGGTAATTTTGAGTGATAAGCAAAAAAGGATTATTTAAAGAGAGTGGCCAAAACATATTGTTAAAAACCCATAATAGTTATATATTGCATCGTATGATAAACAGCTGTCTGCGTATTGTAAAATTAAAAATTGAAAAATTTAATCCAGTTGTGTTAGCCCCGAGTGGCCCAAGTCCCGAGCTAACAAAATTATAATTAATTTTTTGAAATTTATTTTTATTTTGTATGTAATACTATACTATACATGATTTTTTAATATGGCTGACAACTTGTTTTAATCCAGTGGATATAAATCGGTTTTGAAGCTATACAGAAAAAAAATTTAAATCCTATCCCTGTAATCAACCAAAAATATTTATTTTCTAAGCATTTAACAAAGACAAGATTATTTTGTTGATTTTGTATAAAAATGTAACATATGCATAACTAGGAATAAACAAACTAAAACCTGTGTTATCACTGATGATAAAAAGAATACAACAATAGCAAATATTACTCTTAATAGACCGTCTAAACTCCAGATGGACGAGAATATATGAGTTAGATACTTGAAAAGATTATTGTGTATTGGTAAAATTCTGGTTTTTATACATTAGTTGGATTGTCTTAATAATTAATATGACCCTAAATCTAAATAATACTAAATTAAAACTAAATAAGCTATATTATAGTGTATACGAATTATCTTAGTTACCCTCTATAAATATATCTTATTTTAATGAAATTTTACTGGGAGGGAGAGGAAATTAGACTGAAAATTACAGTGGTCCCCAAAGTCCCCAAACACGTTATCCTATTCTTTTGCCTATAAACTTTGGGTACTTTAATTGAATTTGATATGTCAGTTCAAGACTAGTAGAGTCTAATGTTTTCCACCGATAATTTTATTCTACAGAATACTTGATTTAGTTGATCATCATTGGGGATAAATACCAATTTATCGTCCATTGTCTTATCCCTTAAGATTCTGCGTACTGTACTAAGATTTAGTATATTATCTCTTCTAATACACTGCCACCCGTTCGTGTATCTTACTAACTAAGAGATAAAAATTCCTATCATTATGCACAATTCTTTATATAGATTTCATCAACAATAAAGGAGTTTGCACAGGGAGGGAAGGGAACATTGGACTGTAAATTACACTACTACCATGTTTGGCCATAAAACTTTGGGTTCTTTGGTTGGTTATTTCCAAACTCTTAGTGCCCAAACTTTTCAGTCAATAATTTAAATCTACAGAAGGAGTAATTTTGTTTATTATCATGGTGGATGTACATAATTTTATCGTCCTTTATCTTATCCCTTTATATCCCTGAGTGAGGTGCTACCATATTTTTGTCTATTTACCACTACTATCATACAAGAGTTTAAGTTATGTTGCCACATCATATTTTTTGTAGTGAAACTTTAACAAAAGGGTCTTTTCGTTGGTCGGTCCGTTTTTTCATCTTATACGCAAACTGAACCTTCCTTTGTTTATCAGCTCATGCATACTATATTCTAATCGGATCCGAACGCACTCGCACATCTTAACAGACGGGTACACAAACATACACAAACTTTTATTAACTTATATGTCAGATATTACTTTTTCATTTCAGTCTATTGCCTGTGTTATGATTAAGTTGTATTTCTCTTTTCATTTTTACTCAAATAAATGTTGCTGCGCTACTTATGGAGATAACTGTCCTAGTTTATTATTGTGTTGATTATTGATTTATAATGTGCAAATGGACCAAACATATTTTAGCATAAAGAAGGTCAAACTATATCAAATATTTCTAAAATTCTTTATACTCAGTGTTACAATTAACAAGGATGACAACACCCATAAAAGCGAAGATCAACAAAAGATTAAAAACAAAAATACTAACTTTAATGTTGGCATTCAATTAATGTAAAAAAGTCTAATTATAATTTCAATATATATCTGTCTTAAAAATGGATTCATAAAAACTCACCAAGGCAGAATTTCACATTTATACTTATAGGAGAATATTTTACCGTTCAATGCCCAATCAATTTAGATATTTATAAAACATTCTATTTCTTTTGTGGTTAGGCAGGGACGTTGGACTGTAAATTTTCCTGGTAACCAAAGATTTATAGCAACGTTATCTTATTCGTAGGCTAAAAATCTTTGGGTATCTTTATCAAATTTCGATTTGTTAGTTTAACATTAATTCACCAAAATATATGTATAAGAATTAAAATTGATAACTGTGATATTTATTAAAACAATTTAGTTCATTATCAGCGTTGCAATTATATTATTATTTAGAGTATATATGTCACAGTGGGATCTTTTGACAAATATCGGGACATTAAGAGTAGGCAAAAGTAAACTTCAATAAATAAGCTTGTATTTGAAGAAATTATGTAATTTCTTTTGCTTTAACTCAGAAATAACTTAAATTTTGCTCCTGTTAACTTCTAATGTGCATTTGGTAAGTACGTCTTGCTGTTTTGGAGGAGCGAAGCTACCCTATTTTTAAAAAATCTATAAACCTTCATAACTTTAGCTAGGATAGGAATATTTTAACAAAATCAACGTCTATGTAAATATTTTTTCAATGCAAACAATGTTTGTGAACATGAATATAGCGTCAGGTGCACCCAGTTCGAGTCCCGGCTTTTTTAGGTAGGCCCAGAATAAGTAAAATAGGACACTTATAAGGCATATTTTAAAATATTTTTTTTACAGATATAAACAACAATAACATAATTTTCAAAACACTTTTGATTTTGTGTTAATAGCTTTACTCTGAGTCGAGCTATCTTCATTTAAAGTTTGTATAAGAATATAAACATAATTACTTATAATATTTTCTCTCTCAAACGTATAGTTTTCTCTCTCTCTGATGCGTATATAATGTTTTTGCAATATTATAATTAATCTCCAAATTTGAATTTCTGCTGGGCCAAAACCAGTTAGAACTACAAATTTTTTCAGAACACATGAAATTTAGCAAATTCAATTGCTAAAATAAAAGTATTTATAAGTCATCTTTATTTAACGACTCCTTTATCCCTTAAATGTCCATTAAAACCGCGAGAACGGCAAAAATTGTTAAAAATCACGCCAACGGCGGCAAATAACGGCGTAACGGTTGGCCGGAGGCAAATGATACATAAGTCAAGAATGATCCGCCTTAAAAAGTTTGAAAATATTGCAGAGATGACTTTGGGCTCTAAAATGACTCCTTCCCCCTCTAACAGGGGAAAATTTGAAATTAACAAGAACGAAATTGTTTAAACCATGCAATGTAAAATGCTCAATTACTCAAAAACGGACAAGAGGCCCCAGGTTGTGAAAACTGTTTTATACACAATACATGTTGTATATTGATATTATTATTGCAAAACCCGGGGCCTCCTGTCCGTTTTTGGGTAAAATGGAGAAAACTGATTTTTTGGGGTTAAAAATCTTAATATTTTTGGTGAAATTTTCTCACAAAATGTCAATTTACACCACCAAAAAACTATTTTTTTAAATTTTTTCTTTAATTAGACATTGGTACAGGTATCTGAAAAGTACCTCAATAAATTTTTTTTTTCATAAGATGAACATAAATGTATTTTTTGTTGCTTTGAAAAAATTGTGTAAAAAAATCTGGAAAATCATCAAAACTGAAAAGAAATTTTTCACTACCTTTTTTAAAAATAGCATAAATCCGCCAAAAATTTATATTTTTTAAAAATTTCTTTTCTAGCTGTCTACTTACAGCCATTATTAATTCCTAGGATAGATAAAAGTCTATTTTAGATTTTTTGGATGTCCCGATTTTTTTCAAAAGATCCCACTGTGTATGTATATCAATTAATCTTCTATTGTCTTATACTTAAGATCACTGTTGATACTGAAAATTCAATCTAAATTTGTAAAGTGTAAGTATACTGTCTCTGAAAATCGATATGTAACTACTTGGATGTTGCACCAGATTTTCATGTTCTTATAAGGAATACTCACAGCTGGCTAAAATAACGATAACCTCAATTCACCCTCTTTACCCGAAGCTCTATATAGTGCTTATAAAAAAGGGGGATAAATTGAATAACTTTTGGCCGAAGTATCCTAAATGATGTCATATTCCTTAGTCCATTATTTATCCCCTTTTTTAAAAGTACTATAAAGAGGGTCTCTTTACCCAATCCCCTCCCCTTATACTGGATGAAAGATCTTTCCAATAAATGAGTTCCAAATTAGCAACCTAATTTGACGACATACTTTCCCCTGTCAATATATCCACGTATACTATATCCATTATCTGAAGAACGTGACCAACAGTGGAGAGATAAGTATCAAGTCAAGTTCTGATTGAGACATAAATACAAGGATATTCTTACCAAATATTCAGTGAACAATCCTAGGCACTAATATTTCAATTTTGTATCACACAAAGATTAACATGAAGAATATGTTTTTTTGGCCAATATAGAAATTTTTTTTTTGCATTACTGCCAAAAATTTGTGACATAAAAATTTAAATAATACCTCTGTTTGATAAGATAGCATTTTCCAATATTTTTTTAGCTAAAAGTATTAAAAAACATTTAATTATTTTGTTCCCAATGTTGGTCATCAAGATTTTACTCAAATCAATTTATTTTTCTCACTGATATATTTTAGTTATTTAATCTAAAGGTATAAAGAATCAATTATTAATTTGAAATTTATCTAATTGGAAAGATTAATTTAAATTTATTTTTTTAACTTAAACTTTTTAAAATTAAAATTTAGATAATTTTCAGAAGGTATATTTATCATTTTAAAATAAAATTGTCAAAAAATTTGGTTTTTAAATCTTATTTACTTTGGAGGATAAAGACCTTTTAAGCTATGACAAAATGTTGTCATAAATTACTTTAACCAAATTGGGGGATTTTTAAATGCAATGTTACTCTATAATTCACTTGGTATGTCTATCCGTCAGTCCGTAACTCTATGGGGGAAATTTGATTTTCTCGACTGCTATTGAAGGTAAACTGCTGAAATATTTAGTAAAGATTTCTATGACATTTGTGCATCTAATCTATACAGAGTTTTGTCTGTCTGTCTGCCGGTCATGCTTCAAAGTATGTGAACATTATTTCTTAATGTTTCGTGATTTTCTTTGAGATTTTCCATATTTTCTCTTCATTTTTATGAGAACTGAACATCTGCTCTATATCTCACTTTGTCTGTTTGTTTATTTCACGATTTTTTGGTGCTTTGCTACTTATGGATGTTATTATTCTTTTTTTTCCACGATTTTTTGGTGCTTTGCTACTTATGAATCTTATTATTCTTGTTTTTCCACGATTTTTTGTGCTTTGCTACTTATGGATGATTTTATTCTTGTTTTCCATTATATTTCAGTAATGTAGTTTTCTAAAATAAAATGTATAGTCTTTTTTCATCAAATTTGTAGTTTAGGTATATTTTTAAAACAATTATATGCTCCTGTAAGAACAATTAGAAGCACAGAAATTTATCATTTTAATGTTTGATTTAATAATTAATTTTAACTGTAGAAATATAGGCTAAAACAGTGGATTTATTATTACTTGGATGTTATACCAGATTTTTATGTTCTCTAATAAAATGAAACGCGCTTCGCGCTAAAATATCGATAGCCCCAATCCACAACCTTTACCCCATCCCCTTCTCTCTCACTGGATGAACGAGCTGGCCAAAAATGAGTTTTGCAACATAAATTGACATAAATATTCTATATCCATTGCTAAAATATATTTTCTTCTGGTTTTATACCCTTGTCTCTGATTGCTATCCTTTGTGTTTCATATTACAGATATCTTAAATAGCACAGATACTCTATAGACTAGGGTTTTCAGTACGTCCGTAAACGCAACTCTCTTTCAAGGATGTACATAGAGTTATTATCACCCTCCTCCCCCATAGTTTTCCAATAAAAAGCTTAGATGTCCTTAGTACACACACACTCACAGACAAATACACTTGCAGATGAGATAATTTGTTATTTGTGTAAACTTAAAAATTTATGGACAAAACCTAAGCAATGGACATAGAAAAATATATATAGATATTATGATACTGGAAAAGCATTATTTATTGGTCAGTTCGTTCATCTATTAGGAGGGTAGGGGATGGGGGGGAATTATTATTTTATTGCCAGCTATAAGTTTCACTGTATTAGAGTACATGAAAATCTGGTGTAAGATCCAAATAGTAATAAATAAATTTCCTGAGCATAAAGTTGCTGCGCGACTGACGGAAAAAACTATCCTAGTTTTTGTAGTTAATGAAGTAAATGTAAGAACCATCTGCAAGTGTACTATCTGTACCATTTATCAGAATTGAAAACTCTTGGAATCCCATGGTGTTTAATGTTTATACTGTTGTGCTCTGATTGTCAGGGTTGCACCAGAAATTTAAAATAAATAATTTAGAAAATTAGAAGTATATCGCATCGCATTATAGACAGCTTTTCGTGCATATCAAATGAAAAATTATAGGATTAAAACCAGTTTTTTAAGCCCCAAAGGGCCGAAGTTTCGGTCTAACACACCTGGTATTAATTCTATGATTTTTAATTCAATATTCCTGTCTGTAATATGATGCTTTACATGATTTTTCAGTATGGCTGAGAACCTGTTAAAAGTAGCCGAGGAAGTTCCCTCAAGCCGCTATGTCTACTTTAAATTTTCGCAGCTATATGTTTATCTTTAATGCACATAAAATTTTATTGAGAAATCTTTTTAAAATCATCCTTACACAATATAAAAAGATTTATTATACATATATTCGTGTATCAAATTGATAATTAAAGTCTTTTAAGTACTTTTGTGAACTATAGTTAAAAGATTACAAAATATTAGGATAAAATCCGCTTCAACCCTAAACCTAAAGTAGTAAAGAGAAAAATGTGTGAATACTGAATAGTTAACAAGACAGTTTTCACGTATTTGTCAATGTTCAACAAATTTGTACCATCGGAATTTTTTAGCGTATTAGAATCAAATCATTGGCATTTTGGGCTTTCCCTCATGCGAGCCCAGAACCCAATACCCCCCCCCCTCCCCCCCACCAATGATAAATTGAAATCAAGGGGGGAGGGGGGTAATCCTAACCACTTCGGTGGGCCCGAACCCTGCAGTGCCCTAACCATGTAAGGCTACCAATCATAAATAGTGATACTTCGAGCTAAACAAAATTCTTATTAAAATTTCCAAAGTAGAATATGGGCATTTTCCCTCAAAGTTCCTTCTGAGCACTGCAACCCTCCCGCCCTTATTTTAAAAATGAATTAAAATTAAGTGTGGGGAGTTGGGTAGTTTGCAGGGTGAGGGCATCGCAAATATAGGACTACTAGAGGTGAAACTTTTCATAAAGTCCATCCATACGTATGTCTGTTTTAATCTTTTATTACTTGATGCTATTCTAATGGATGTAGAATATACGTGGATATTATGACAGGGGAAAATTGTCGTCAATTTAGGTTGCTAATAGTAACATAATTTATTGGTCAGTATGTTCATCCAGTAGGAGGGGAGGGGATGGGGGAAATCATTATTTTAGCCAGCTACAAGTTCCACTTCATCAGAGTACATGATAATCTGGTGTCAGATCCAAGTAATAATAAATCCATTGCTATTCTTATTGGTCTAAATTTCTTACTATTAAAAAAGTTTTACTATTCAAAATAGTAAAATTATTTCTTTCTGATCGATATTTTTTAGATGAAACTAAATTTTTATAAAGTTATCATTGAAATATGCATTATACATTATAGTTGCATAGATAAAGTGATCACTCTCCACACAAATAACAATGATAACAATGCGGAAAAAAATAAATAAATCAGAGCTTGGGAAAATATCGATAACATTTTGAAAATGTTGAACCATTTCAAAGTTTGACGTGTAAATGAAAGGGTGTTCTTTAAACTACGCAAGTGATTTAAAACAGCAAATTATTATTCTGCTAATATAAAAAAAGTTAGTTGCCCGAAAAACAAGAATTATTTCCATACCGAAGCTCATATCCACTTACTAAAGTAACAGGATGTCTGTGTGTCTGTGTATCTGTGTGTCTGTGTGTTTGTACCGAAGGATCTCGCTAACCGCTGAACCGATTGGGTTCTCCTTAACAGGGTAGATTGTCATATGTCCTGGGAAGGTTTTTAACTATTTTGGGGGAGGGTACCACCACCCTCCCAAGAGAAATCACAATAAAATCGAAAAAAGTTGAAATATTTCCGCCGCATAGTGTCGCTAGCATAGTCTCGCTAGCTTAGTCGCGCTGCGTAGAGTCATGAATTTAACAATTGATAACATAGACAAGTTATTTCTCAAATTAGATATTTAAAATAAAAAAAAACATTTAAAGGCCACTGGAGGCCTCTAGGGGCGTAGCCGCTAGTATAATTAATAGAGCTTATTAGCAAAGAAAAATTTACAAGATTTTTTAGAAATCTTTCTGTCTTACGTTTCCTTCTTAAGTCATGTTCAGATGTTCATTTATTTAGGGAATCTTCACAAGCAATGTCACAAATAACTCAACAACAGCTGAGTAAACCACGATTTTCACCCAAACATTTCTAACATACGGACGAACGTTTATTTGGAATTGTCAAGTGTTTTTTTAATCATAGAAAAGTATAAGAATTTGGCAATCTATTTTAAACAGCTGTTTCTTGTTTTGCTATTGTGATAACCATTTTTTAGTTGAGCTACTGGAACACCGCATAATAGAATTGTGTCGGGTCAGAACAAAGATATTTCTCTTTTTCATAAACAACATTATTTTCAATGGTTGCAACTTGGGGAAATATGGATAGAACCTTGGACAAAAATTATAATTTTTTCTCAATTTCCATGTTTAAAATTCAGCTTTTAATAGCTATATAATAATAGGTGGGGGAAGGGTGGATGGGCTGTAAATTAATCAATCACATTGTCCTCTCCCTAATGTTTGTTTTCAAGGTATTCTATTAAATTGAACTAAATTAAATTAATAATAAAGAGTTCTGCAGATATTACAATGAAAAAATATAAGATTTAAACAAGGTTTGTTAGCCCCGAGGGGCCGCATGCCAAGGTAAAAAGAAGCAATTTTTTAAATTTAGACAAGCTGCGCGCTTCAAAAGTACCAGATACATATATTCCATGTCTACGGTAGTTAAATTAAAATCAAAGAATGTTTATTATAATAAAAAAAAATTTTATTTAAGAAAGATTAGATGTTATTTATAAAGTAAATTTTTACAAGCTATACATTAAATAAAATTAATTAATGTAATAAACATTGAATATTAAAACAATGTTTCATGTTCACATAATAGAATTCTGATAACTTAGTCATACAAACATATGTTTTGTTCATATTTAATTTTTATTTAATTTAGTACATAATTTGTGATTAAAAGTAAATAAAAAACCAATCAGTGCATGCATGACATACAAACATATCATGGTATTGACTATTTATTAATTTCGTGTAAATTATTTTCACAACTTATGGACTGTCTGTATGTCTGTCTGTCACTAACGATATGGTAAAATTGAACAAAATTTAGAGGTCTTGCTCTAATAGCAGCCGAGTAATTTTTCCATACCGTAAATCGCTGAGAGATAGACGAGATGATCGGATGGACAAAGAGTTGTATAGAGTAGATTTTTTTTGGAAATCTACACAAGAAAATTCTAAAGCCTATCTCATGTAGAATCCATTTAAATCAAATTTCCCCAAATGTCATTCAGTCAAACAAGGAATTAACAATCTTGTGATAGACTTTGCAGCCGGGCTCCATGGGTAAACATCGCTTTAATGGAATTTGTCCCAATCAACAAAATTATTGTAAGGATAACATATAAATAATCTATAATACAAAGTAGAACGATGTCTGTCCGTCTGTCTGTCCGTCTGAAGCTTAAGATCTCAGTAACCACTGAACCGATTGGGCTCTACTCTTCAGGGAATATACCTACTGGTCCTGTGATGGTTTTAAGCTATTTTCTTGGGGGGTGGGACACCCCCAACCCCCCCAAAAAAATGAAAATACCCCCCCCCCCCCAAAAAAAAAAAAATTTTTTTTTTTTACTTTTTCTTTTTAAATCTAAAATACGAAAAATTAAGTTGATCAAACCTCTTGGGGCAAAGCCCCTAGAGGCTAGGGGCGAAGCCGCTAGTTAATAATAAAGGACAAAAATACTAAAATGTATGTATACATTTTATTTGGATGTTACACCAGATTTTCATGTTCTCTGATAAAGTGAAACTCGTAGCGGGCTAAGATAACGATAACCATAATCCATCCCGTTACCCCATCCCCTCCCCTTCTACTGGATGATCGAACTGACCAATAAATGAGGATCATATTAGGGCTAAATTGCTAAAAAATTTTCCCCTGTCATAATATCCACATATATTCTATATCCATTTAAACAATGTAGTTTTGAACCCAATTAATAAATATGGGAAAAACTTTGATAAAAGTATGCTCAACATTCGAGAAACACAAAATGAAATTCATTTTTCTCTAGTCATGAAACTATGTGTCATGCAATGTTTACAGCTAATTTTCAACAAACTTTCCAAGTTTGTCATTGACTCACCTTTAAAGGGATAGGACAATGGGCGACGAACAAAATATTCTTCCATTGGTAGCTTTACAAGAAACTCAGCTGTAACCAACAACTATATTGATTTTGAAAAAATATAATGTATCTTTAAGGTTTATTGAATTTAGTTTTTTGGGGGGGTCTAGCACCATTACACCAGATTTTCATATTCTCTAATAAAGTGAAACTCGCAGCGTGCTAAATAACGATAGAACATAACAACATTACGGATATCTCTCTCCATCTCTATCTCTTTGCTCTCTCTCTCTCTCTCTCTCTCTCTCTCTCTCTCTCTCTCTCTCTCTCTCTCTCTCTCTCTCTCTCTCTCTCTCTCTCTCTCTCTCTCTCTCTACCTCTCTCTCTACCTCTCTACCTCTCTATCTCTCTCTCTCTCTCTCTCTCTCTCTCTCTCTCTCTCTCTCTCTCTCTCTCTCTCTCTACCTCTCTATCTCATTGCTCTCTCTTTCTCAAATGCTTGATCAAATAAATAAGTTTTGAGTCATGTTAAAGGCTTCGTTGTTTAAACTAATTTTAGAAGCGTAGCTACTTTGTAAAAGGACTAGCGGCTGCGCCCCTAGCATCTAGGGGCTATATATTCGAAGGAATTTGGAAGGGTAGAAAAATAGAATTAAACCACACCTACCTAGACTTTTTGTAAAAATAGAATAGCCTAAAACCATCCCGAGACCTATAGGTAGCTCCGCTGTAAATGAGGACCATATCAATTTAGCGGTTAGCGAGATTCTTCGCTACAGACAAAAAGCTTACTACTTTATATATTAGGATATGACCAACCTACTGACCAACTGTCTGGCGGGAATAATAGAAATGTAAAATGATTCTAACTACCTTGTTTAATGACGGATTTAAAAATTAATATAAATCGACCATAAGAAAATGAGCTATTTATTGAAACTATTATATTCATTAATTTATTGAAAATAAGTGGGTAAGCCCCTAGCGTTAGGGGCTTTGTATTCAGAGGGGAAGAGAAGGGGGAGAAAAATAGACTTGGAATATCCAAGGATTAAAAATGAAATAGCTTAAAACCTTCCAAGGACCATATGAAGCTTCCCTAAAATGGAGAACCCAATCGGATCGGTAGTGATCCAATTCTTAAGCTACAAACAAAATAAACGTTACTACTTTATATTATAGAATACGTGTGTAGAACTGATTTGGTTGTGTATTTTTGTGAGAAGAAAATTTGTTAGCTGGTTTTTGTTGTGCTACTAGTACTTATGGATAGTATTGTCTTTGTTGGTTATACGAATTACAACAAAGTAAAACACACACATATTCACACACACACACACCTCCAAACACACACACGAACAAAACAAATAAACACTACAGTCAAAAGATAAATGGATTGTCTTTTTATTTGTTCAATCGATTTTCAATTTAGATTTTATACCATTACCAACTAATTTATAGCTATATGGTTGTTTGACCTATAATTAAAAAAATTTATGTTTGTATTTCTTGAAGAACTTGCAGTTAAAACTAAACAAAATATAAGGTAAAAATTGAAATATGTAAAGCGCGAAGCGAACACAAATTATTATTTTATACTATGACATATAGAAAACGCTTTGAGTGATAACAAAACTACTTTCTACTTTTTTCACAACTTCAAATTGAAAAATAACGGAATATTTAGTAATTTAAAAAAATTATCTATAAAGAAGGGGGATGTATACACCACTTTATAAGGCATACACCTCCCTAAAGCAGTCAAGAGGAATTTCAAGGTAAAAATTTAAGGATGTTTTGAAAAAAGATTAGGCGCTTCGTGCGTCAATTTACCAGTTAAAGGTAGCTTTTTTATATTTAAGTTTGTTAATTTTTTAGTTGGGTTGGCACCCATTGGGATGTATACCCCGACTAACCCTAACTAACCCCCTCTTGTCTGTTCTAAAGCTCACACCCCATCGATTTAAGTTTAATGGGGGTTTCGAAATTTTAAGGTATGCTTCGTGTGTACGCCATCATATCAATGTCTGTGTATCCTAGACATTTTGAAGGATTTCTTCTTTCAAGGGATTACTATTAAGTCTGTGTATTTGTGTGTGTATGTGTTTTTGTTTGTATGTGTGTTTATGTATCCTTGATCCCATGAGAATATGAAAAGATTGAATTTTCAGAATACCGAGAAATTATAAAAATTATGAAATTTGACTCGTTTTCTGCTGAGCTTTTCAATTTAACAATTTTTAGTAATTTTGACTGTTTTTAACAGGGCTCGACAGCCGCGTTGAAGCCTCAAATTGAAACCCTTTAGGGTGTTTTGAAAATGTTTTGATAAGAGGGATTGCCATATTTGGGTCAGGTTTAGCTGAGTTTTAACATTGTAAAAGGTTGATTTCCTTGAGGCTTACAGGCGCCTGACGCGCGGCTGCCGAGCCTTGATTTTTAAAGCAAATATATTCTTCAACGAGGATGGCAACTTCCATAAGTAGCGAAGCTCAAAAATGATATAAGTAAGAAGGTCATCCAATCAGATGCATGGAAAAGGTGAGCAACAAACAGGCAGACAGTCATCATTAGTTGAAGAGTAGATGGTCATGTGAATAACCAAAATTGTAATACACAATTCTTTGAGAATTTTTTTTTATGTATTCAAAAGCTATAAAGATAGACTTGTTTTAAAAATCAAAATCTATCATTAATAGCAGAAAAGAAAAATACTTTTCACTTGATCATTAATTAGGATAGTTTCACAAAGAATTAAGCCGTCTATCTATAATAGCAGCTAAGTAAATTCAACAATTCTTTCAGAAACTTTTCGTTTAAAATATGACAAATGTTCAGAGGTTTGCAAGATCCTTCAGTACAGACAGACAAACATCCTGTTACATTATTATAAGGATTACTTAAAAAAAAGAATATTTAGTTCATGATAGAATAATTTATGAAAATATAGAGGAACACTACCTACTGTTACCATTTTTTTGGTAAAAAAAAATTTTCTCACGATTTCCTGTATTTTTTGTCATTATTTGTTACATGCATAATTAATGAGTTTTGTCTTTCTAAAACATTCTTATATTTACATAAGAGTATTAAATATCAGGGATCTAAAGGGATAAGATAATGGCCAATAAATTAATGTAAATCTCCTATGATGATACACAAATTACCGGTACTGTTAATTAGCGGTTGAAACGTTTGGACACTTATCTAAATTAATCAACCATTTAAAATTCCCAAAGTTATTAAGCCAAGGAATAAGAAAATGTTATTATAAAACTTTGGGGACTAGTGTAATAAACAGCCCAATTTCTTCTCCCTCCTTGGTTGAATATATTCTTTATGTGAAAATAAAGTTTTGAAATGTGACAAAAAAAAACTGAGAAAAGAAACTAAAATTGCAGTTTGAAGAAAATTTGTTGTCAAGTGTCAACTTTTGTTTATCCCCAGAGAGATACAAACTTGAATTTTTAAAAGCGAAGCTTTTCTATAATTAGGGTCGGTCCGTACGTCCGGAACTGTTAGCTTTTTTCGTTAATTTATGCATGTTAGAATGGTCCTATCGGTTAACTTTGCTAGATGATTCCTATAACAGTTAGGTATCATTTATCATTTATAATCGTTACCAGAAAGTCCGTACGCCCATTTAAAAAGTGCTGATTTTTAAATTTATTTAACATTACTTTTTACATGATATAATTATCCAATTCATCTATTTCCTTGAACCAAAATGGTCCAATATAAAGAATCTCAATAATTAAATCCTAAAAATGGAAGTATGTCCATATATAGTTTTCATATTATACTGTATTTACGCAATTTTACAACAAATTTAGTTGGGACAAATTAATGTTCTGCTTTATAAGTTCTGGCAAGTCTGAACACTATATAAGATTTATTATTCGTTTGCCCTTCCTTGTTATTTTAGAGCTTCGCTTTTATGGATATTGTCATAATTGTTTTTTTTTTAACATTTTCGTGTCCTACTTTACAAAACAGTTTTAAACAATATTATTATAACTTGTATTGCTATTGTATCATCAACCCCCCCCCCCCCCACCTTTTTTTCTTATTTATATTGTTTCTGGACCATGGGGGTTTTTTAATCAAAATTAAATTAACCTAACCTAAAAAAACTAAAAGGACTGGAGGAAGTTTTGGGGTCCACTTTTGTTATGGGGGATTTTATTCATATTTAAATAGTGTGGTATCTATAAAAGTTTTTTTTTATTCTACAAAGTATCTTTGCGTCTCCATTTTTGTTAAAATTCAAAAAGTTTCATCCTATTACAAAGAGTAGCAAGATTTTTTTGTCTGTAGCTAAGGATCTCGTTAACCGCTGAACATATATGGTTCTCCGTAACAGAAAAGCTACTTTTTTTTGGCGAGGGTACCTTCACCATTTAAAGAGAAATCGCCCCTAGAAAAAAATAGCCAACCGAGTTTAAAAAAAAAAATTCTTTTTAAAATTGATAATTTGGGGTAGGGTCTTCTTCACCCCCCCCCCCCTTAAATGCCATTAGAGGCATCTAGAGGCGTAGCTGCTAGTTATAAATAAATTGTTTACTAGACCAACTTATCTAGCCTTTTTTTAAATGTCCAACTTGCGACGGTATGTTTTTTTCTTTCTTTAGATAATCGTTTTAATAGAATCTGGTTTGTTTGGAATACTAAATAAGGTTAAAACAAGGGCGTGCAGTAGAGAGGGATAAAATTTAAATTTGGAGGGCCAGCCTTACCTAAATTTCACCCTTTTAAAGTTTACACTCTCCTAGCAAAACCTTGTACACGCCCCTAGTTAAAAATTAGACTTGTAGATTGCAGAACTCTCTGTTTCCAGGTTTGTGAAGCTAGGGGCGAAGCCACAAGGATTTGTGTCAGCATGTGGTTCACCATTAGTGACAAAAGATAATCGATATATTATTACTTGGATATTGCACCAGATTTTCAGGTACTCTGATAAAGTAATACTCTCAGCTGGCTAAAATAAAAGAACATACCATCCACCCCCTTTACCTACTTTCCTCCCCTCCTACTGGATTAACGAACTGACCAATTAATGAGGTTCATATTAACAAGCTAATTGACCACAATTTTTCCCCTTTCATTATATCCACGTATATTCTATATCCATTGAAAAGATACATTATGACAACAGTGAATAGAAATAGGAAATTGATAGTATACCACTCACTTACACTTCTCTCTTTCTCTCTATTTCTCTTTCCCTCTCTTCCCGTCTCTCTCTCTTTCTTCATCTATTTTTCTCTTTTTTTTTGTCTCTCTATCTTTCTTATCCTCTCTCACATTTTATTTTGACAATTGACCTATGATATAAAAATTTTGTTGTAATTTACAACGGATCCCTCACTCTGAGTGAATTTCTGCCATGTGGGTATATTTGTCTTAAAGGGAGTAAAATTCCATATATTTTTGAATTTTTTTTTGGATGTCTCATAACTATTGCTCTCCAACACCCAAATTTTTTGGGAGGACAAAATTTCACCTTTCTTACCCTTCCCCCCTTGATTGCATAAATTAGGACTGATTAAATGTTTTTTGACTTTTGCACAGCTTTCGATAAATATTATTATAACCTGTTGGTCTAAAGTATAAGTCTTATGATATTAAGATTGCAATATATTTTCTCTTCACTTATCACTCCCCCCCCCCTCCCCCCCATCTCTTCACGAAATCTCTTTCAGCCTCTAATTGCTTTCTTCCATTTGGCAAACACCATTTTCCATTTATAGTGGTAAAGATATTTATGAGATAGAACTCCAGCACATTTATCATTAATAGGTTCTGCAAAAATAGATGGATTATATTATTATACTTACATTAAAAAAAAAAAATATTAGTTATTTAACGTATCGTATTATATACAGCTTTCCGAGAATATTAAAATGAAAAATTAAAAGATTAAAACCAGTTTTATTACCCCGAAGGATCTCAGGCCCTTGCTAACAAAACTGGTGCTAATTTTATAGTTTTATTTTAATTTTTGTGGAAAGCTGTCTGTAATGCGATGCTATACATGTTTTTAGTATGTCTGAGAACCGGTTCTAATCCAGTGTATATCAATATGTTTTGATGCCATACTGGAAAAAAAAAATATATTCTGCAGTGTTTTAGGACTGGAAAGCCACTAGATCTAAACATTTAAAATCTGTTTAAAAGGCATTCCTAAAAATTATCCATATTTTTACTCATTTGATTATGTAACCAAGGGTAAGATCATTTTTAATAGGAAATGTATGATTCTAGTTTTAGTTTTCCTCAGTCAGTATGTCTGGCTGTATGTTAACGCATTTTATATTGAAATATATTTGTTATTCCTTGATGAAAATGTGATATTTATGAAACCTAGCTACATAAGCAAAATTGTGTTTCATACTGATAAAGACCTAAAAACTTATAAGATCTTTAAATTATTTGTAAAGAATTGCTTTGTTCTTACTTTTGTATTACATCTTTGCATGTAAGCCGTTTTCGGTCTTGTTAAATATCTAAATAGTAAAGAATTTTAAAAAATAATGGGAAACTTAATCAAATAGTTTTTTTACCTTAATGTAAAAACCCTCATATATATAGATTTTTTCCATTTATTTTTATAAATTAGGTGAACACTTTAATGTAAAGCATTCTTTATTATTAATAAAATATTTATGAACATCATTTATATTTTGTTGTGATAATGCAAGACATAGGTGCTAAAATATTACTGTGAATATTCCCACACTTTAGCTAATGATATGTCCATAGATATTTACATAATGGGACGTTTTTACCTAAACTTTTAAGGTTCTGGTACCAAATTGTCATTTTTAAAACCTATTCTATGTAAAACATGTTAGAACCAGAAAAATGCTTTTTCAACAAGCAGCACTGAATCTGTTCAGCCATTGCCGAGATCTTTAACTCATAGCAACAAACATCCTATTACTAATTACAGCTGTAACCCTAGCCTCCGGGTGCTCTGTATTGGAAGGAAGAGGGGAGAGGATAATAGCCTAAAATCATTACAAGACAAATTTAAAAATTAAAAATCCTAAAACAAAATCACCACAGGACATGTATTTCCTAAAATTGATAACTTAATAATTTTAGGGGTTAGCGAGATCATAACGGACAAACAAACAAAAAAACCTTACCATTTGCCACTTAATGTAATATACATTTTACACTTTAAAAAAATTGGTTATATCAGAAAATAATTGTCTTATTTATATACAAATTCCAATCAGTCAAGCAATTACTGAGATCTTTTAGTCTTCGGAATAAACTAGTACCAAAATTTTATTATTTCAAGAAATACATTTCTCACTTCTAGACTAAGTAAGATTTAGAGGGCTTTACTTATGATGTAAAACTAGAGACTAGGGGATCAAGACCTGTATTAGTTCAATATTAGTTCTCATCTCCCAGAAACAATTAGTGCTGAAATTCCCTGAAGTGAATGTAAACATTACAGCAAATTAGAATTATACCGGGGGATTTTTCTTCATGTTCTGTGTTTACATACCATACCATTTAATGATAGCACTTAATGTTTGTGTAGGGGCGGCGTCTCCAAAAAATCTTTTAAAACCCCTCAAAATTTGTTTTTTAAAGCTCCCTGATAACTTAAAAAATAAAAATAATTGTGGTGGGCAGGTATTTTTTGGCGAGCATTTAACCCATCCCCCCCCCCAAAAAAAAAACTTCCACAAAAATACTTGTATTAACCGTCTCTTAACAAAAAAAAACTTTGACGTCCTTGTGTGTGTGTGAGAGCATTATATCTTAAAAATTACCTTAATTTTTCTCATCTTAAACAAGGATGACAACAATCATGTGGTGGAGCTGGACATTTAGCATCAATGAGAAGCAGCGCTTTAAAAATAAAATCTTAATGTAAAAGCTTCAATATTCAATAAAAACAAGAATAAAAACAACATGAATAAGTAGCGAAGCACAAAAAAATCATGTATAAGAATATGGATATATAGATCTAAAAAGCATTTGTTAAAGAAGAATAGATTTATTGGAGAAAAAGATCACGAAACTTTTAACCCGTAGTTATTTATATTTTGAATGATGGCTTGAGGACAGTCAAAGTAAATTACATACTGGATGCTCAGAACAACGGGCAATTTCATTTTGATACTTTGTATCCATTTTTAAAAATAACAATTATTTTTTCTTCAACTCAGTTTTGTTAATTTTTAGTTTTCTATTTATTTTAAATGAAAATTTGAAAGTCTAATTATTAGATTGTTCTAAATTATTTAATTTTGTGTGGGAAGTTCCTATAATACTCGTCTTTCGAGTTAGCTAGTATAATCCCTAATACAGAAAAATGGACCACAAAACCCCCACCCTCCCTTATTTATTTCTTCTTAAAGTATTCCAATTTGCTTTTAGTACCGAAGCTACTTTATTGATGTCTGTCTGTCCTTCTGTCTGTCTTTCTGTCGTTAAGGAGAAAATTGTTCAATTTGTATTTCTAATACTTAAACCCAAATATGACATTTTTAAAATTTCTTCTTTCTCTAAATCTCTCAATGATTGTCCGTATATTTTGCTTGTTATTTCAAACTGTTATTCAATTCGTTCATTTAGTAGGAGAGGAGGGATATGGTAAAGGGGGTGGATTTTAGGGGGTCCATTTAAAATTATACATATATTACCAGTAAACTTTATATTCTCTTTGACAAGATTAAAGTAAAAGGTAAAACAATGGCGAGGATATCAAGACTCTACAACGTAGAATGGAAGGGATAATACATCTGTAGAAAACTATTTCTCTTTGGAATAAATGTACCCATACAACTACCTGGTTCCAGTGGTGGGACCTTTTTCGTTTGCTAGCAAATTGCTTTCTGCTCTATTGTAGCGACTGGCTGTGTTAATATTTCTGACGCTATTGGCTGATATTCAAAGACCCAATTGATAGTTGGCACAGAGTCCCCACTCTGTGAACATACAGTTATTTAACCCATGCCCCCTCTATTCTTTTACAATTTTACAATAAACGAGGAAAAACACTCTTGCTATTTTAAATTAAAAAATAGCCTTAAACTGGACCAATAAACGTTGCCCTTAAAAGTCAATATATGCAGCGGTTGATCAAATCTAATCAACATATATCGTAGTCATTTCTAATGCGAAACAAGGATGACAACATCCATAAAAGCGAAGACCTGAAACGGTAGGACAAACGGACATTAACACCTATTTAGTGTCAGAACTGAATAATCAGAATATAAAAGTATAAGAGTCGAAGCAAAATTGTAAGTAAATTTGTTAAAAAACTGCTTTATACAGAATAATGTTTATGGACATACTTACATTTTTATGACTTGATTATAGAACTGCTTCGCTTAAAACATTATACTTTGTTGTTCCAGATATCACTATACCAAAAATCAGATAAATCGGATGATTAGATCACATAAAAATTTGTTGTTAAAAAAGTAAAAAAATCAACATGTTTAAAATGGACGTACGGACATTTTGAGTAATGATTATAAAGTTGCTACGCTTTCTACATCGTAACTAACTACTAAAGGAATCAATTATAACATGCCTAAATTAACGAAAAAAGCTATCCGTGACGGACGGACGTACAGACGGACCGACCCTAATTATAGAAAAGCTTCGCTTTTAAAAAGATAGGAACAATATTTTTTCCTGATAACATATCCCTTCTTTAACCAGAAGCTTAGAGAACATTCTATTGTTCTTCTCCCTAAATATTAGAAAAGTTACAGGGAGGGAGGGGGACATTGGGCTGATTATTACACTAGTCCCCAAAGTTTTATAATGATGTTTTCTTATGCTTTGGCTTATCAACTGTGAGGATATTTATTGAATTTGGATTGGTTGGCTCATTAAGATAAATGTCCAAACGTTTTAACTACTATATGTAATCTACAGAAGGGGTAATTTTGTGTATTATCTTTGGAGATGTATATAAATTTATCGGCCATTGTCTTATCCCTGTAAATCCCTGGAAAAGTTGACCAAACTTTACCTGGAACTTTATTCTCCTGATTAAAAGTTGAAAATAAATTTGTATCTATTCAAAACGATATTAAAAAATTAATGTTGGCTTTACATTATCTATGTTACAACTAAAACATACTATCACTAGCGGCTACGCCCCTTTAGGAGGGGGGGGGGGAGGGTCTACCCCACCACTTTCAAATGTATTTTTTAAAGAAAAATTAATTTTTTTCTAGAGGCGATTATAAACATTCACATGACATATCAGAAGCTTTTAAGGAGAACCATATAGGTTCAGTGTTTAATCCATAATAATTTGTAAAATGCTTTAAATGCCCTTAATGCATGTAACTCTATGTCCAATCGTCCCAGGACTCTCATCAAAATTTTAATTAATGAGACAATTTATTATGTAAAATTTAGTGTAAAAATTGCTTTAAAATCATCCAAAAATGGACGAAAATTTTGAAATTAAGATTATTTTGTAAAGCTTAAAATCGATGGGACAATTCTAAAATTGTTATTAACATACATTACACCCTTTTTCATATACAACTACAGGCTGCGTCTCTAACATCTAAGGGATCTGTATTCCAATGGGAAAGGATTGAACAGAAAAATAGCCTAAAACTATTTTGAGACTCTTATCCAAAACAAAATAGTATAAGCAATCATAGGATAGGACCTATAAAAAGCTTCCCTAACATGAAGATCTCAATTGGTTCAGTAGTTAGCGAACAAATAAATACTTGCTACTTTACAAAATAGAATTGAAATGATCAATAAATATAATTGTAGGAATTATAAAAAGGTCTTATCCTTGATTTACTCATTCATACATGTCATAGTGTCACCAGCCATGGTGTCTCATCACTGCACCAAATGACATGTCTAAAACAACCGCCAAAATTCATATAACAAATGATAATAAAACCACAAAAAGATAATTATCCAATTTTCCTTAAGCAATAATATATTATTAGCCAGTTTGATAATAGACTTAAATGATAATTAATAAATATGGTTTATTAGAATAAAATATCATAGTTTAAAATTTAAAAATTATACAATTTTAACATTGTTTTAGATATTTTGCTTTATATAGTTGTTTAATCATTGATGCTATAAAAAACTGGTTTAGACAACATTTTATTTTTATTATTTGTCTGTAATAAAAATTTGCACTGATGGACATGGTTATTTGGTGGAACTGATGGCACACCACCATCATCCCCATCTTTCAAATAATGCTTGAAATCAATCATGCAAACACACTCTCACACATTCACACACACGCACACATACACACACATTCACACACACAAGCACACACACACATACACAATGTGTCAGTCGACCTTTATGCAGGAATCATCGTTGACAGCCGATTGATGTCATTGTTAACATCAAATAAAAAAAATATATATTTTTGATTTTTTGGCTTTAAAGTTTTATTCATATGCTAAAAGGTGAATTGATATAATGTATCCTGTTTGATTACATCTATAGATGGTTTGTCCTTGTTCTTAAGACTAGTGGTGAAGACTAGGGCGTCCAAGCTTCTTTTTTTTTGGGGGGGGGGGGGGTGGTGGTGGTAAAAAATAGAAAATGAAAAACTTTGGGGGGGGGGGGGGAGGGTAATCTTTATATCATAGAGGCAAGGACGTCCAAGCTTTTTTTTTATTTAGGGGGGGGAGGGTAAAAAAGAAATAGCATGACGATCAGCAATGAACATTTTTTAAAGCTATGTAAGTCAATATAAATGAAATTGCATATCAAAAGAAAATCTCAAGTTCTGACAGGGAAAATTTAGCCTATAATATGCCGTAGGCTAATAATAGGCTTCCCTGAAACTATTAACTGCAAGTAAAAGGTAAACAAATTTTAAATTCTTTCAAAATCTAAAGTAACATTTTAGAATAGGAGATTTCGTGATTATACATGTCTTTATTATATATTTCGATTAATTTAAGAAAAGAAGGAGGTAGGATCATTATGGATTATGAATTAAAATGTTGGTGGTCAAAATTTTAATATACAATAGGCGTGCAGGAGGGAAGATTCATCACTTGCTAAGAAAAAAATTACTGATATGACAAAAAATGCAAAAAAAAACCTGACTTAATCAACCTTATGAAACCCCTTATGTTTTTTAAAAATATTTTTCATAGCAAATATTGTGTCAAGTCAAATTGAATTGAATACAATAATCTCTATGTTCTTATTGGCCGCGTAATACCAAAGACGTTTAATTAGGTATACCTATACTCTGTTCACCACACAACCTTAAAACTAAATCTACATGTGGGGAATGCCTCAAAGGCATAAATAGGCTGAGTGCATTGCCAGGCATAGTTAAAATGTCGTACAATCAAAATTCAAAGGGTTGGTTATCTATCAAGTACTTTTAAATAATCAATCATGAGATAATGTTGACAAGTTGGCTGTTACATAAAGTAGGCTATTTTTAGATTTAAGTCATTGGATGGTTTTTGGCCCCTTCCATACCCCTTCGAATACAGAGTCCCTAGATATTAGGGGCGCAGCCGCTAGTAAATATATATATCACTTAAGAGGTTTAGTGAAGATTTACTTAAAAAATTAAACTTTTAACTTTTAGGATATATTTGGAGATTTTATATGGCTTAGGATACTATCAGCAAAGATGAAAATACCAAAAGAAGCCCAACAAATCAGAAGAACAGTACTTAATTCAGAGAAGCAACCTGGTCTTGGCAGCCGCCCAGCTAACGCGACAAAGCCTAAAAGTTAAATTCGTTTAGATGCTTTACATTTTTTTTTTTTTTTGAAAAGAGGGATTGTCATATTTTGGCCAGATTTAGACTTCCAGTTAGTTTTTAAAATTGTATTAGGTTGATTTCCCTGAGGCTTACAGGTGGTCAACTTGAGGCTAACGAACCCTGGAAGCAACGCTTTTATAAAAAAAAACAATAATAAAATGTCTTTAAAATATTCGCCATGGATTTGTTTAAATTAAAAAAATGAGATAGAATAGGTAAGCGAGAGAAAGAAAATAGAAAGGACAATGCAACAAGAAGAAACAAGGATGCAAACATAAATAAGTAGCGTAGCACAAAAAATAAACAATCAAGGAAATTATCAAGGACTGACAAAATTAGTTAAACAGAAAGCTGCTTATTAATCAAAGAAATTTCAGAAAACCTATTTCAGAATCGAATTTCATTGCAAAGCCAAGACAAATTAGATTTCCTAACAGCTCCGCAGCATTATGACAGACAGACCAAAAAAGTGAGTTATAGAAAAGTTACAATAAATATCGTTTCAAGTAAAACTCATTTTCTCTACCAAAATTGACTCTTATAGCATTACCGACAGACCATTAAAGTTAAAAAAAAGAGAAGGCATGAACTATATGCAACTTTCCCCTCAGGGCAGGGACCCGATTGTATATTGGGTCTCAGCTAATAGAGTAGGAAATAAGAACAAAAAGCAATTTGCTAGCAAGGGTCTCTGCATGTTGGGCCAGGTAGTTGTCTGGATTATCCATCTATGCCTATACTTTTATTTGACAGACCGACCAATAAAACAATGTAGAGACGAGAAAATCACGTTTTCTTTAAGCCATACAGATAGTCGGACAATTTGTGTTTTAGAGAAATTTCGCTACTAAAACTAAGAGATAGAGAGAAATGTGAAAACAGAAAGATTTTAATCTTTTCAGCAAATAATCCGAGAAACCATTTATCACTTGTTGGATAAAGATTTAAGAATAGTTTACGCAACATTTACCAATAATATCTATTGGATTTGGACATAACATACATCAGATGTTTAGAATATAGGTGGATATTATGACAGGGGAAAATTGCATTAATTTATGTTGCTAACATGAAACTCATTTATTGGGCAACAATTTAGAGGGGAGGGCGATGGGATGAATTGGTAAATGGGGTTCATAGATATTTTAGCCCGCTGCGAGTAACACTTTATCAGAGAACATTAAAATCTGATGTAACATCCAAGTAATAATATATCCATTCAACAAACACACAAGCCTACACGAACTAATACACAGCATACACAGAAAAATACACACACACATACACAAATTCGTACACAGAATTACAAACACAATTAAGTTATCAGAATGTTGATGGATCTAGTTGCAATTCACGGTAAATTGTTTCTTGTAATGATTAATTCCAAAAGTCTATGAACATTAAAGGCTTCCAGCTGCCAAACGACTAAACGTACATGTCGTGACCGCTTACCGTGTTAAGTGGCATAAGAAGGCCTTTAATAATATGCAATAGCAAATTAAGCACAGGGAAAGCCTCTTTGAAGAAAAAGCGCGTTAAAATTTTTTTTTGCGCATTTATGTTTACTGCGAAATTACTGTGCATAATTCAAAATACTCCAGATTATTTTTAGGCCTTCTTTTCCGGTTGTTACAATTTTGTAAGAGCATAATCTATACTTTCCAACAACGTACGTTTGCAGCAGCCTTTATAAAGATCATATAAGCTTCAACTGGACAGATAGACTGCCAGACATGATGATAAAAAGCCTGCCCCTTAAATAAAGATCTTATAAAAAAAAAGCGAAGCTCTAAAACAAAAAGGAAGGACAAGCAAACAATAATTCTTGTAGATTGTCAGAACAAAGCAGAACATTAATACGTAAGTCCAAAAAAATGGACATAAATTTGTTGCAAAAATGTGTAAATACAAGATGCAATAAAATTGGACTTTGGAGTAATAATTTACCTTGTTGTCCTAAGAATCATTATTCCAAAAATTAGATGAATAGGATAATTTTTCATACAAATAAATGTTGTCAAAATGTTAAAAAATAAACATATTTTAAATGAACGTACGGACTTTCTGTTAACCCTTACAAATCGGGGGGGGGGGGGGGGGGTCAAAGAGCCCCCCCCCTCTAGTTTTTTCAATGTATTTTTTTTTGTAGGTAAGATAGAGAGTTGTGACTTCATGACTTTTTAAAGTTTAGTAACTATACGTAAGCAAAAGTTGATCTTATAAGGATATCTGGTCTGTGTCGGTCGTGGCGTCCGGTCAAAGTCGGTTTGGTGGCACCTTTAGAAAAAATTCTAAATAAATCTTTATTTCTACATTTTGACCTATGTGTATAAGGTAGAAACCTAAATTTTATTTGGTGAATACTTAGATATCAATGACCTTCTGAGAAAAGTGGTGTTATGACCGTTTGACCGCTCCCTGACCGACTTTATGATCGATTTTACTACAGACATATATCATGAATATCGTGGCTTCTATTACAGCTAGAGACCTATACATTTTTTTGGTAAATCCTTGAGCAACAATAAACAGATAAAAATATTAATTAGCGCCGCCATCCGCCGTTTTACCGCCGTAACCGCCGAAAATGGGGGTTTCCGTTATTTGCCGTTTTTCGGCGATGAACAGAAAAAGTAATTTTTTTGTTATGAAAAATAAAAGTTCGTCCTAAAACTTGGTCATCCTAGCTGCAAAATTGGCCGCTCTACAGCTGTCTTAATATTTAGCGGCTGGCCGCTAAAAAGCGGCTAAGGAGCGGTCTGACCGCTATGACTAGAAAAAGTAATTTTCTCTAAAAATACACATGAACCACCAGAAAAAATTTTATGTCTCTAACTGTAACAGGAGCCGAGAGAGAGAGGGGGGGGTCAATATGACCCCCCCCCCCCCCCCCCCGATCTATTAAGGTGGGAATTGGGGCCCGATCTTTAAGGGTTAACGATTTAGAGTTGCTTTGCTTCTAAATCGTACCCATAACTGTTATCATCATGCAATTAAAGTTTAAAATCTAGGAAAATTCTAACATGTCTAAATCAACGAAAAGAGCTGACCGTTATATATACAGACGTCAGGGCCCTCATTATGGAAAAGCTTCACCTTTAAAAAATACCTATTACTTTATAGTATAAGTTTTGTAGATAAATTAAGTTTAGCTCTAATCCTGAGAAAAGAATGGAACTTTTAAATTTTCTTTTAGTGAAGACGTCATTTTAAAGCGCAGACTTGAGAATCAATTATGTGAACAGATGGTATGGTCCGACATGCTCTGTTGTGACGTGAGTATCGTACGATACTTTTCCCCGAACCGTTCCGTCTGTTTTGCCACTTTCCTTTTTCTCTTTTTCCCCAGTGTCCCTTTGGATTTTTGATATAAAATGCGCGGAAGTACAGCAACTGTTTTTTTAGAATTTTTTAGAACTTTCTGTTTTTTTTTTATTTTCCTCATTGCTTAAATGTTATTTTGATCAATGCTTCCCTGGCACCTTCCAGTTCTAAATTGATCTATAATACAAAGTAGCTTGATGTCTCTGTCCGTCCGTCTCTTAAGATCTCGGTAACCACTGAACCGATCGGATTCTACTCTTCAGGGTATATACTTATTGATCCTGTGGTGGTTTTAAGCTATTTTCTTGGTGGGTGGGAAAATTCCCCCCGCCTTAAAAAATATTGTTATCTGGGGGAAAGTACTTCAAAATAAATGATAGTGTGGTAGCGGCCGCAGTTTATCAGCTGCTTCCCGAGTCCGGGTATTACAGCAGTGTGAACAGACGTGGACAAGTGTAATTATAAAGAAGCTGTGCTTCTCTATATATCACCAAATAACAAACAGAATATAAATTGGATGTTACTTTATTCAGAGCTCACAAGATACTAATTTATAATACAACAAAAGGGTCAATGCATAAATGGGAATAATTGTTGCATAATCTATATGATTATTCCAAAAGCTTATGTGTTGTTTAAAAAAACGAACATTTTTTTTATTCTTATTTTATACTTTAATCTTTATACTTTAATTTCATTTTTTAATAAAAGCCGTAGAAAAATGCAAAGAGTATTATTTGATAATATTGCAAAAAGTTTAATTCTTAATTAATTCTATTTTTAGTAGAAAGATGCAAAGAGAAACAGGTAATTTTATTGCAAAGAGCCTATTTTTTATTTTATTTAATTTTACTTTTTATTTCACTTATAGATGGTTTAAAATTCAAACGATTTTTTAGAAGTTTTAAACATATATTTTTACATATTTTAAGCCTGTTTTATGAATTTTTAAGTCATTTTTTATGTTAATTAAAACAGCTGATATAACTGGAAAAAGGTAAACAATAGCCAGTATAAATACAGTGTACAGCAGTAATAGTTTATCATTCTCATTTATTGTCATTATTTTAGATCATTTTTAACTTTATCTTGATTAGTATTAATTGAATAGACATAAAAGTTATTTTTATATGTAAATATTGGTTTTAACAATTTAATTTCCTAGAAAAATAGTACCCATTTTTGGTGTCAATTTTCTAGCTAAGTTATTTGGTTTGAAACTTTTTATTTATATTTTATCTGTGACTTTTTACTCTATTCATATTGTAATTTTATGCTTTTTATCTTGTTTAGTGATACTGTAAAAAAAGATTCCAGATAGTGAGATAAAGGAGATTGATCAGTGATTTTTTATCTTGAGAAATTTCAGTTAAAGGTAGGAATTATCAAGTTATTTGTTTAGTTATGTTCTAAGTCTGTCTTTAATGCTTTTCTAAGCAAATTACTATTTATTTGTCTATGGTAAAATTAACTTGATGTTTACTTTGGTTTGAGAATAATAAGTCAATCTTAATCCATATTTTAAAGTAATTTTATCTGAATTGATTAATAGTTATTGACAAAAGTCTTAGTACATAGTTTTATAGTATATTATTGAATTTTTATCTATTTTATTGATTTAACCAATTTATTGATCTATAACTATAAATAGATTCTTGTTATTAAGAATCATGGTTGGTACACTGTTTTTTGCTGTACAATTTTAGTTGTAGATGTTTCAAATCTTTTTGTTGGATCAATTATTGAAATGTTTTAGTTATTAGTGCAATTTTATTTATACTGAATATTTTTTCAGTTTCAACATGAGTTAGAAGCCTGAGTTTCTAGTTTTTTAATTTTAATTATGTTTGATTATAGTATTTGACTATATGTGTGTGATATCTATGTTTTTTTTTAACTTAATGAATAAATGTATTAATTTTTAATGGTTATTCTTTAGTAAATAGTCAACAATTTATTTTTTTTGTCACCTAGCAGTGTGATACTGCAACATTGAAACTTTAACTGAAATTTCTCAAGATAAAAAATCACTGATCAATCTCCTTTATCTCACTATCTGGAATCTTTTTTTACAGTATCACTAAACAAGATAAAAAGCATAAAATTACAATATGAATAGAGTAAAAAGTCACAGATAAAATATAAATAAAAAGTTTCAAACCAAATAACTTAGCTAGAAAATTGACACCAAAAATGGGTACTATTTTTCTAGGAAATTAAATTGTTAAAACCAATATTTACATATAAAAATAACTTTTATGTCTATTATGTCATTGAAACTTTAAATCGAAATGTAGATTTGAATCTAATTGTTGACTATTAAATTAAAGAATACATTTCAGATATGGATGACCTTTTAGGATTAAAACTTGACCAAAATAAATCTCTTGACAGAGAAGGTCAACAAACTCCTAATTTAAGTCATGATGATTTAAATATGAGTTACATGTCTGCTATTCTAGATGAGGAAAAATTGACTTCCCATCTTGAGAAAATCTATAGACATGATCCTAAAAAGTTGATAGAATTTATGAAAAAGTCTATTAGAAGATATACAGCTAAAGCATCTCTGTTTGATCATAGTAAAATAAAATCTGCATCTGAAGCATTTGTTCTGGAGAAGAAAGTCAATCTTGAATCTTATAAACAGAGGCTATCTAGTTACTATGAGTTCATGTGGAACATTGATACTTATGAGAGCTGGCAAGATTTGAGTGTAAGTGAAGAAGTTGGCGACATAATTCATCAGCTTGAAACACTCAAAGAACAATATGCTGAATTTGTGGATCTTCTTCAAGTGCAAATCAATGGGTGTTCTCCAATTGCTACATCAGAGAGATTAGAAGATGGAAACAACAAACTTGGTGGATCTAGTGCTGATAATATTACACTCAGGAAGCGTCTACCACAACTTATTGATGATGAAGAAGAACTGGGACAGGTAGCAGTTGCTGAAAGGACCAAACAGAAGAATGTTGTATCAATGAGTAGCTCAACCTCTAATCAATACAATATTGAAGAGGTTATAAATGATGATCAAGATGAATCAAATAAGGTAAGTCAATTTCAGGTTAGGTATTCTTCCATACCAGAAGTAAGAAGAAAATCAATTCCTATTGCTGGAAATCTTTCAAACAACATCGATCCATCAAGATCAAACTTTTCAAGAATGACAAACTCATTACACTCTAATCAGAAATCAGTCATCACCAATTTACATAATACAACTCAACCATCTTTCATTACAAGCAGTGGCTTTGATAAGAATGTAAGATTTACTGGTCTTGATGAAAGTGAACCGCACAATGAAGAGTCCTGGAGAACATTCAATCTCGAATCTCGCAATATATCTGAGCTGGCATTGGCAAAGATCATCAAGTCAATTGCAAAAATAACTCAAATCAGGATTAGTAACAAACTTTGTGATGTTGATATTATGGCCCTCAATAAGAGTAGGAAACCTGAACTGAAAGATCTAAATGAAAAATTAGAGAAGAAAGTACAGAATGTTTCTGATAATTGTGTGGAATTGAAGAATTATGCTGTGGATGCTTTCTCCGAATCTAATTCTTGGCTTGATAGGCTTGAAGATTTGATGCATGAAAAAAACCTTCATATGACTTCAGACAGAAAATATTCAGAACCTCTCAAACTTGCTAAGTTCACTGGTTACAAGGATGTAAAGAGTAATGTCTATGAATTCTTCAAGATGTTTACAATAATCTCTAGAGGATTTACTACTGAAGAAAAATAACATTATCTCTTTAGTAACTATCTTGATGACGAAGTTAAAAGAGCTGTCAGACATATCAATGATGACTTCGCAAAGATGAAGATATGTCTTGTAACTAAATATGGTGATGTTAATAGACTATTAGCCATAAAAAAGTCACAAGTAAGATCTCTTCCCAACATTAATTTCAAGTCTAGTCCACAACAAAAGCTAGAGTTTATCAGAGGTTATGTGGAAGTTCTAGAGCAAGTACAATCTCTTGTTGATTTAAATGTAGAAGACTACCCTAGTATGGAAAATGAAATATTTTCCCATTCCAATGTTATGGACTTGTCTGCCTTGCTTCCCAGATTCCTACAGGAAGAGTTTGCCGAAAAATATGTTCAGGACAGAGATACTAATGGCTTGGAAACTGTGTCAGGTAAAAGAGCATTTCAACTTCTTCTGAATATTATGAAGATTAATCTGAGTTCACTTGAATTTTCAATTGAAAATTATCAAGAGAGAAAGGATCCTTTCCATAACAAAAAGGATACTGATCGAAAAGAAAAGGAGAAGAATGAAACTACTAATTCAGTCATGATAGTTGCTAATGATCAGCCTAAGGAGCAAGCAGTTAAATCTACTAAGTCAATAATGATGACCAAACCCCTTAAGAAGGAAAAGTTTATAAAGACAGTCTGTTTTGTACATGAAGATATGAAGAAAAAGGTATCGGAGTGTGAAACTGGAAAGTGTCCTATATTCTTAAACATGAAACCTGAGGATAGGTTAAAGTTTGCTGATCAAAGAGGTTTGTGCAATCTTTGTTTCTTGTATGTGTGTAAGAAAAAGTCCCCAGGTCAGTGCAAGTACAAAGGGGAAATACCTACCTTACTTTCTTGTAGCTTTTGTGCATCTCAAGGAATTGAGCGGAATGTCCTCTTGTGTGGAGAACACAAGAACACAAATCCCAAGATCCTTGAATCTTTAAAGAACTTCTTGGCTGGTTATGAGTGTGGAACAGCTGTCACTATGATGTTTATCTCTACAAACAATGAGTCAGCTGAACGCTTAACAGTAATTAATAAGTCTTCAACAGTTGAAACTAGAGACAATACTAATGTTTTTGATATAACAAATGGATGCCTGATCCCCAAGAGTGATGTTGCCTTCAAGATAAACAAGGATTCAAAGGATGCCGCGATCTACCCAATGCAACTACTTAATATTTGTGGTAAACAAACCTTGGTTATGTTTGACAGTGGTGCAAGTGGAGAAGCTGTAAATGCTGAACTTGCTGAACAAGTAGAAATGAGTATAATAGATACAAGACCACAAAGTTTCAGGGTTGCTGGTGGTGGAATAGTATCAACCAACAATCCATTGTATGAATGTACACTTGGTCCTGACATCAAAGGTAATTATCATACATTTTCCTTACTTGGAATGGAAAATATATCTGAGAAATTGCCTACTGTGGATCTACATGAAATGGGTAAAGAGTTCAAACATCATCAGAATTCATCCCCATTATCTAAGGAATCACTACCTGTTTCAATTGGTGGCTCCGACATTAAATTAATAATTGGGATACGGCAAAGCTTAATATTTCCTACACTGGTGATGGTGCTTGATTCAGGATTACAAGTGTGGCGATCTCAATTTCAAGATATTTTTGGATCAAGCATAATATTTGCTGGTCCTCATTGGAGTATCAAGAATGCCTACAATAGTCTAAATCTATCTAAGATTGAGGAGCCATTCTCCTCTTTCTTCCATACTAGTTACGATGTCTATAGGGACATGAAGATGTTTGTGAATCCTGTTACTAACAAGACTCTTCCAAAAAGAGAATGTTTTAAACAGAAATTAAGTAGTCTTCAATGTAATACCATTACCCCAATAGATAAATTCAACATACCTGCTTCAAATGATATTGATAATATAACTGAGGCTGCAATGCAAGTTGGAGAATTAGAGCCTGAGTTTATTCATGATACTCCTAAATCAAATATTTTCAATCATGCTCCTAGTCCAATTAAGGAAGGTAGTGACGAGTTTGATACATGCTTCAATGTTCTAATGTCAACACTAGAGTCAGATACTGCTTCATCAAATATCAAATCCTCTATAGAAACATCAGTAGAAGAAAACTTCTCATTTTATAAAACTTCAATAGGATTGGAAAAGGCTTATTTAGAGGATGAGATGACTGGCTGCACTGTGGATTTCAGATGTGGAGATTGTTTTGACTGTTTGAAATGTCTTCAAAGTGAAAAACTCAGAGCAGTATCTGTTAAGGATGCAGCTGAGGACTTGTTAATTGCTAAGAGTGTTGATATTAATATCACCAAGAAAGAATCTGTTTGTGTATACCCATTTATCAGTAATCCAGATGATTACCTGTGTAAAAAATGGAACAATCAGACTGATAATTTTAAAATGGCAGAAAATGTATACAAAGCTCAAACCAAGAAGTCTCAAGATGTCAAGGACAGTGTTATCAGATTCAACAAAGAACTGCATGAGAAAGGTTATGTCATTCCTCTCAAAGATCTACCAACTGATATACAAAATCAAATATTAGGTGCAAACTTCCGCCACTATTTCTGTTGGCGTTCTGTCTTCAAAGCGGGGTCCTTATCCACCCCTGCACGCCTGGTGGTTGACCCCACCGTCTCTTCCTTCAATGATGTCTTGGCTAAAGGATCTTGCTGCTTGACCAATCTTTATCAAATCATGATAAACTGGAGAAGTCACTCACATGTTTTTGTGAGTGATATCTCAAAAATGTTTAACAGTCTTAAGTTAAAACCTGAAATGTATAGATATTCCTTATATCTTTTCAGTGAAGCATTAAACAAGAATGATCCTGTAGAGGTGTGGGTAATACTGACTCTGATGTATGGACTCAGAAGCGCTGCCAATCAGTGTACTTATGCACTAAAAGAGATAGCAAGTAGGTTGAAAGATAAATATCCATTAGCCTACAAAATCTTGACCTCCTATACCTACATGGATGACTCAAGTAATGGATCAAATGACTTGCATGAACGTGATAGGATGATCGATGAGTTAAGAGAATTGTTACCTTTGGGTGGTTTTGTTCTTAAGGTTGTAGTCAAGTCAGGAGAATCACCTTCTGAAAAAGCATCCGCTGATGGTGTATATACTACTTTCTGTGGTTACAAATGGAACTCTCTTGATGATTATCTGATGCTTAACAGTGGTGACATGAACTTCAATCCAAAGAGACGTGGAATCAAGAAACCTAATGAATTCAATATTGAGACAGAAGAAGATGTTGAAAGGCTTATTGATGGTAAGATATTAACCAGGAAGATCTTGCTCGGAAAGACCTTGGAGATGTACGACCTTATTGGTCTATTGGAGCCACTGAAAGCAAGATTAAAGCTTGACCTCCAACTACTTAAGGATCTTGATTATGATGCTGCAATTCCAACAGAGCATAGAGAAAGATGGTTAAGTAACCTTAAGATGATTCACAATGCAAGATATGTCAAATGTGCTCGTGCATTCATTCCAGTTAATGCAGTAGATCCAAATGACATGGAGCTGATTGCTTGTAGTGATGCTGCAGAGAGAATGTCAGGATGTTGTATATACGCAAGGTTCAAGCTAACTGATGGTTCATATAGTTGTCAGCTAATCACTGGAAGATCCAGGACAACGAACTTCTCGATACCGAGGAATGAACTTGAAGGTATTGCCTTATCAGCACAAACTGCTTTTACATTATCCAAAGTTCTAGGTTCAAGAATTTCAAGAATCCTCTTTGTAAGTGATTCCACTATCTCCATATGTTGGATTTGTAATCCAAATAACAAACTTAAGCAATTTGTTTATGCTAGAGTTAGGCTCATTCACAGGTTATTTGGAGCAGACTGCTTTTATCATGTTTCTGGTACAAACAATCCTAGTGATCTTCTAACCCGTGGTAATGTCACATGTGATGAAGTTGGGATTGGAACAAGATGGCATGATGGTGATCCTTGGATGAGACTTGAAGTAGATGAAATGCCTATCAAAACATACAAGGAAATATGTGAGAGTCTCTCAAAGGATGAACAAACAATCATAGACAAAGAATCTCATCCAATAGCACCTGCTGAAGCAGACCTTTTTTTTACAGATGCTTCTGGTGGGGTGGAAGGGTATTCTGCCGAATCAGAATTGTTTCATTCATACTTCTTTGATGATATTGATGAACAGGCGATGCCATGCAAAGATTCTAATGATTGTGAGTGCAAAAAGCTTCTAGAAGATGATGATATGAATACTCCTGCAATCTACAAAATTGCTCCCAAGGTAAAAAGGAAATACCAAAACTCAAGATTGAATGTAGTGAGAAGAAAGAATGAAAGTCCATACCCTATTGACCTTGTATACTTTGGTTTCAAGAAATCCTTTCTCATCATTGCTATAATTTTCAGATTCATCATTAGAGTAAAACATAAAGTCCATGTGAGTAAGGGTCAATCCAGTATAAACTGCAAATTATGCTCTGTCATTAACTCATTCAAAACTACTGGATTAAACAAAATACAGCCTTATGACAGCACCAAAGGTTTTCACCTAAACTCCAGAGTTGTCTGCTCTCCTTTAGACTTTTATCTTGCCTGGCATCATATGTGCAAATTAGGCACTTTAGAAGTAAAGACTCAATTCAATGAAAGACAGCTTGATGATTACATTGAGAAAGATGGTGTATTGTTTGGTGGTGGCAGATTATCACACCCAGAAATCAAAATAAACAATCCGGTACAGAATCCCTTAATTGATGGTTTAGATTTTGTGCAACCAGTATTTCTGAATACAAGTTCTTTGACATATGCATTATGTATGTATGTTCACTGGGAGTTGGCACCCCATTCTGGTACTGAAAGAACTATGTCAAATATTCTTAGAATCATAAGTGTAGAAAAATTGAGAAAGCTGGTGAAATACATCCGAGAAAGCTGTCCCAGATGTAGATATCTTCTGAAAAAGCACTTTGTTCCTGTTACAGGTAATCAAGCTACCTATTCATTGATGAGAGCCCCACCATTCTTTTGTACGACTATTGATATCGCAGGTAACTTTCAAGCTTTTGATACTGTCAAGAAGAGATCAGTTCTGAAATGTTACTTTCTTATACAGTGTTGTCTTATCACTGGAGGTGTTGCAGTAGGAGTTCTTGAAGACTTGTCAGTGACTTCCATAGTGCAAGCCTTGACAAGATCTGCATCAAGATATGGCTGGTTCAAGTATCTGGTATTAGATAATCAATCTGCCTTTCACAAGCTTAAAGACCTTAGAATATCATTTAGAGATTTACAAAATCAGTTGTGGCATAATCAGAAAGTGATACTTGATTTCAATACACCATTAGCCCATCAAGAACATGGCCGTATTGAGTCAAAATGTAAAGCTCTGAAGGAGCTATTAGAGAAAGCAGGTGAGACTGGAAGAAAACACAGCTTTATTGCATGGGAGACAATTGGAATGAATATTGCAGCTACAATTAACGGTCTGCCTATATGTGTAAATCAGGACGATAGAACAAGCTCAGGTGAGTATAGTTTGATATCCCCAAACAACTTCTTGATAGGTAGAAATAATTCCAGAAGTCCAGACTCCTTTGTGCATTTTGAGGGAGATCCTGTTAAAGCTCTGGATGATCTTGCTGAAACAGATAAGAAACTTCAAGATCTACTTGCTGAATTTGTGCATCGCTTCATCCCTGGAGTTAGATACACAAAGGAGAACTCTCCAACTGTAGAAGATGTTGTGTTATTTGTCAGTAAAGAAGCAGATCGTGCAAGAAATATAAAATATCATTATGGAAGAGTAGTAGAGACCAGTGTTGAAGGTCGGACCAATAAAGTCAGAATTCTTTATCGTAATGCTACTGAAGCTGTCAACAGGATCATTGACAGAAATGTCAAAGATATTGTATTGATCAAAGGCATAGATGAAATTGATTTCAACACTGAATCTCATTATTTGGCTGCTTCTGATCAAAGAAAGTTTTTGTAAATATTTTTTGTAAATAGTAATATAAATGTAAGCGCTAAAAGATTTTTTTATTTTATTTTTAAAATCAAATCAACCTTCATGTTTTGTAATTTAATATTTTTATTTATTTTGGTATGTACAGCAAAAAACAGTTACTCCATGTAACATTTAATAGGGTTTTACAACTGTGGATTGATAATTTCTGGTTATCTATCAATTGAAAGATTTAACTTTATTCAATAACTATTATTTTTATGACCTTCTTTACCAGCACTTTCTTGCGTGATTTTTAAACATCAATTTCATCACCGTTATTGTGTGATAATTGTCACTTTTTTTTGTGACTAAAATTGATTCGTAATAAGCTATCATTGTTTTTTATGATAGATAAGTCAATGTTTTTTTTGACTTTATTGAAGTTCAGGTATCTTAAAGGTCAGGTTAGAGAATAAGTGTTTTTTTCATTGGAATGGTTAACAGAATTATCTATCTTCAGGTGAGTCAGAGTGGTACCAGAATAAATAAAAATGTTTGCAAGTAACAATTTTCCATCCTATCTATCTTCTGGTGAGCCAGAGAAGTACCAGAATGAAAAAATATTTGAAAGTACCAATCCCATCAACTTTCCATCTAATGATGATTTATCAATTGACTATCTAACTATGGAGAAAATAAGTACTGTTTTGAATAAGAAAAATGTATTAGAGAAAGTCTGTAAGAAATCAGGAATAGAGCTTCAAGTCAGAGATCTCTTAACACTAAAACCCATGGAGAAATTGAATGGGGAAATAATAGAATGTTTTTTAAAGGAAAAAGCTTCAACTGTAGAAGTAGAGGTTGATATATTTTCAACGTTTTTTAGTACTGTTATTATGAGAGAGGATGGTGTGGCAGCAGCAAAAAAGACCTTTAGGAAACAGCTGTCCAAGTTAGAAAGCAAGAAGATTATTCTCTTTCCAATTCATTATGCAAAGAAAGATCATTGGACCTTGGCAGTAAAATATTCTAGTAGTGATATACTGTTTTATTATGATAGTCTGTTTATGGAGGAGCCAAAGGAAATGTTAGATAAAATTATAGAGGTTCTCCAAAGTTCCAAGATCGATGTATCCAGCACTAGGTATGTTGAAGATGCTCCAAAGCAACTTAATGGGGTAGACTGTGGGATGTTTGTGTGTTGTACTGGTTATCATCTGCTGAAAGAAGAGAATCTTACTTATCACCAGGGAATGATTTTAGAATATAGAAAATTTGTTCTAGCAAGACTTCTTGATGATAGAGCAGATATGCAGATACCAAATGTCAATAGATTCAGGGAACCATTCTTATTCGCAGAGTTATTTGAAATTGATGATGATGATGATGTAGTTGATGCTGAAGAGATAGGTGATGATGTTATAGTTGATGATGCTGATCATGAAACAAGTAAAGATCCAGGTGTTTGTACAGTGAGGAATAAGATGGAGTCTCTGAATATGGTTGATGAATGTTCCAATAATAATAACATCACTACAAAGATTCCAATGAAATCAATTCCAGTAGTGAATGAGGTAGTTATAGGCTGTGTACAGAATGGTTTCTCTAACCTATGTTTGAAAGATCCTGTAATGAAGAGAATGAAAGTTACTGAAATTGAGTTAATGAAGCTTCGTGAAGGTCAAGAGCCATTTGTTGATGTTGATGTTGATGGTAATGAATTCACTCAAAACTTATTCAATGATTGGAGAAGGTCTTTAAAATTGAGGGAAATTCTGACTATATTAGGTGGTAATGCTTGGGATATAATTGAAAATGAAGCCAAGTCAAATCCAAACCTGATACTTGGTTGGATAAACAAAGTCAGTGTCATTCCCAAGGATAGGTCTCCAAGACATTTCTCATTTGGATCCAAGATAAACTATCAAAAAATCAAGGCCATCATGGAGAAGATATACTACCCAATGAAAATTCAGGATCCACATCTAACCTTCCATCATGCTCATCAAAAAAGGAGAAGACAGAGAAAACAACCTTACTAGGTAGGTATTTCTATTAATTTTATTCATTTTTTTTAATTTTTACCAGGTAGGTATGTTTATTCTTATAAATTTTTACCAGGTAGGTATGTTTATTCTTATAAATTTTTACCAGGTAGGTATGTTTATTTTTCTAAATTTTTACCAGGTAGGTATATTTATTATTATAAATTTTTATCAAGTAGGTAAGTTATTTTATAAATTTTTACTAGGTAGGTATTTTTTACCTTTATTTATTTTTATCGATTTTCTTTCATCTAAATATTTTTTTTTCTTTGTTTGGCGGCCAGTGTTGCATAATCTATATGATTATTCCAAAAGCTTATGTGTTGTTTAAAAAAACGAACATTTTTTTATTCTTATTTTATACTTTAATCTTTATACTTTAATTTCATTTTTTAATAAAAGCCGTAGAAAAATGCAAAGAGTATTATTTGATAATATTGCAAAAAGTTTAATTCTTAATTAATTCTATTTTTAGTAGAAAGATGCAAAGAGAAACAGGTAATTTTATTGCAAAGAGCCTATTTTTTATTTTATTTAATTTTACTTTTTATTTCACTTATAGATGGTTTAAAATTCAAATGATTTTTTAGAAGTTTTAAACATATATTTTTACATATTTTAAGCCTGTTTTATGAATTTTTAAGTCATTTTTTATGTTAATTAAAACAGCTGATATAACTGGAAAAAGGTAAACAATAGCCAGTATAAATACAGTGTACAGCAGTAATAGTTTATCATTCTCATTTATTGTCATTATTTTAGATCATTTTTAACTTTATCTTGATTAGTATTAATTGAATAGACATAAAAGTTATTTTTATATGTAAATATTGGTTTTAACAATTTAATTTCCTAGAAAAATAGTACCCATTTTTGGTGTCAATTTTCTAGCTAAGTTATTTGGTTTGAAACTTTTTATTTATATTTTATCTGTGACTTTTTACTCTATTCATATTGTAATTTTATGCTTTTTATCTTGTTTAGTGATACTGTAAAAAAAGATTCCAGATAGTGAGATAAAGGAGATTGATCAGTGATTTTTTATCTTGAGAAATTTCAGTTAAAGGTAGGAATTATCAAGTTATTTGTTTAGTTATGTTCTAAGTCTGTCTTTAATGCTTTTCTAAACAAATTACTATTTATTTGTCTATGGTAAAATTAACTTGATGTTTACTTTGGTTTGAGAATAATAAGTCAATCTTAATCCATATTTTAAAGTAATTTTATCTGAATTGATTAATAGTTATTGACAAAAGTCTTAGTACATAGTTTTATAGTATATTATTGAATTTTTATCTATTTTATTGATTTAACCAATTTATTGATCTATAACTATAAATAGATTCTTGTTATTAAGAATCATGGTTGGTACACTGTTTTTTGCTGTACAATTTTAGTTGTAGATGTTTCAAATCTTTTTGTTGGATCAATTATTGAAATGTTTTAGTTATTAGTGCAATTTTATTTATACTGAATATTTTTTCAGTTTCAACATGAGTTAGAAGCCTGAGTTTCTAGTTTTTTAATTTTAATTATGTTTGATTATAGTATTTGACTATATGTGTGTGATATCTATGTTTTTTTTTAACTTAATGAATAAATGTATTAATTTTTAATGGTTATTCTTTAGTAAATAGTCAACAATTTATTTTTTTTGTCACCTAGCAGTGTGATACTGCAACAATAATTAATACTAAAATCAGAGGTTAAAGATATATACATACAATAAACATAATAGGCAACATTTATCCCCCATCCCTGAAAGGGGTGGGTAAAAGCAAGATAATCAGATTAAACATAATAGGGTTGTCAAACTATAAATACTTTAATACATGGGGGGGGGGGCGGTTCAAATGGCCCCACCTCCTACTCAGGGGAGGTCCCTCGGACCGCCCACAAGTTGGGAGCAAGGTTGCCATAAAATCAGGGCCGAGGGGTGCCGAATACCACAATAGCACCCGAAATACTTAATTTTTTAAAAATTACCTCTTGAGGTTAAGCCCCTAAAGACTAGGGGCGAATCTGCTATTTTGTAATACAAATTAGCTTAATATGTCCGTCTGTCTGTCTGTCCGTCTTTCCCTTAAGAACTTGGTAACCACTGAGCCAATTGGATTCTACTCTTCAGGGAATATACCTACTGGTCCTGTGGTGGTTTTAGGCTATTTTCTTTGGGGGTAGGATGGGACATCCCCAACCCCCCCAAAAAATTAAAAAATACCTCCCCAACCTCAAAAAAATTTCTTTTTTAACTAAAATTAAAATAGTGGGATCAACTGACCCCCCCCCCCCCCCCAAAAAAAAAAAATATTTTTAAAAAATTCTCTCAAATCTGAAATACAAAAAATTAGGTTGATTAAGCCTCTTGAGGCAAAGCCCCTAGAGACTAGGGGCAAATCTGCTAGTTAATTAAATGCTGATGGATGCACAACCTTTGTCTGAAAGTCCTAAACTGGCCATGGTAATTAGTTATAGTCTGATATTCCCCCTAATCATAAACTTTTGTTGTTGTATATGGTACAGCTGTAGTTGGTTGAGACACGATTTGAACTGAGCTGGATCTTTAAATCATTTTAGTGGTGAACTGGATCGGGGTGCACTAGAGGTGGGCTGGAGATGGCTACAGCCACTGCTAAAAAACATTGATTTTTAAAAGATTTTTGGTTGGGTCTGATCCGCGCCAGTACAACTTTATAACTTTAGCTGTGTCAGTACAATATCTTATATAAAAAATCGTACTCACATGGCTAAAGTTATATATTGTTTTATAATAAAACAATATATAATTTATTTTTAAAAAAATTATAGAAATGTTTTTACAATTGTTTTGCAATAAAATATTAAACTAATTGAAAAAAAGATTTATTTATTAAATACGGTTCACCCCGATCTGGCATGGTGGTTACACTAAGCGAGTGTAACTGCCGCGCAAGAGGCCCGCCACTGCACTGGGTGCGCTGGTTCGCCTATGTCATTAAGATTTAAAAATTGATATAAGGTGCGCCGATCTGGCGCTTCACTAGATGATTTAAAGATCCAGCTCTGAGCTTTGAACCCGTCAAATCCCCAACAAAAATGGTTTTGACCTAGGTTTAATAATCACTTCGTTTAACTGCTAAAATTTTCAAAAATTGCAATAACTTTGTCTTTAAAAATTTAAAACAGTGGTTTTATATTCATTTTATATATCTTTGATCTTGCAAAATACGGAATAATTTGACTTTGTCAAAAAAGTGTCGGTTTTAAAATGAGTGTTGTTAATTTGCTGTCTACCCCCCTTTTGACCTTCTCCCATGACTCTATCCCCTCCTACCCGCCCAACTTGCCTTCCCTTTTTATACTCTATACAAAATGATTCCCCCCCCAAAGTGCAGCTTCATATAACGTCTGGGATTTTTTAAAATTTCACTTAATTATTAACAATTTATAACCATTATATGGTTTTAGACAAAAGGCAATAACTTAAAATTATCAGAATAGTGTCATTAAATTGTCTGTAATGCACATTTTAAGTAAACTTATTATAATTGGTTTTAGTTGAAGAATCCTTATATGATGAAATGTGAGGGTGCTACGTCACCAAAAGCCGGTTATTTTCAAATTTAACAGCAGACGCATTCTTTTCAAATAAATGGTGTTGGAAGCAACCAAAGAAAAACTACTATATTAAGTTATAAAAAATACTAAATGATATGGTATATATGATTATATTTTGTGATAAATAATTATTTTTGTATTTTCATAGACAAAATCTACTATGGTACGATGAGAAATAAATAAGAGTTGTATATTTGCTTGTAAGCAGAATATAATACACACGGAGGCTCTGAGAGGGGACAAGACACACACGCACAAACACACATCATTTTTACACAGACACACAGCGTGAGGTGATGTGACAATACTTTTAGTTTAAATCAAGACACAGCAAGAGAAAGTGACATTATAATTAAACTAAAAAAAAATAATAAAATTACAGTTTGATTATTACAAAGTGAAATTAACAACTTATAATAATATATAAGTAAAGTTTTAAGACTTGAAGACAAAGTTTGTGAAAGAAATGCGGTTGTCAATATTTTGGAAGGACTTGCTGCTACTAGCAACTTTATTCTGTTATTCATTGGCTGAAAATGGTAAGAATTTACATTTTTCTAGTTTTTTAAAATGATAATTTGACATGTTTGTTAAAAATTGAGTTTGTAAAATATTATGGTAGAGAGATGTCTGTCCGTCCGTTTCTTTACCCCTTAAATTTGCCCCTAACCACTGAACCGATACGATTGTTCTCTTCGGGGAATGTAACTAGTGGTTGGAGATGGTTTTAAGCTATTTTCCAGGGTTATGGGGTAGTGACTTTCGAAAGTTTTTTTTAAGGAGTATTAATTGTATGAGGGGAGGGGAGGGGGTTTGCCAGCCACTACAATCCATTGAGGGACAAAGCCCCCTTGAGGCACGGAGCGTAGCCTTTAGCAGTAAGTGACATGGCCCTAGTTGTCTAAACACAATCGGATAAATTACAGTGTATGAAAATTAAAATTAGGTATGTATTTTAGAATACAAACATATTCTTTATCAGATAGAATAATAATTTAATTTTTTTAGGGGGGAAGGGGGTATTTTGCCACACCAACCATAATTTTAGTTTTAAAAAGACTAATGGAACTTTTTTGGGGGTCGATTTTTTCTAGGGTTTATTTTTCTTTGGAGGGTGTAGGTAACCTCACTCTAAAATATCACTGAAAAGGAGAGCCTTATCGGTCTAGCGGTTAGACTAAAAATAACATGTTAGCATAAATAAATAGATTAGTCATGTTAGTTTGGTTAGTTTTCATAATGATTTAACAATTTCTTTTGCTTTTTCAAGCTTCCATTTTGGATTATCTTTTAGGTAAGCTTTTAAATTTGTTTTTATTCATATTCTAATTAAACAAATTTGTTATTTACCCCTGAAGGAAGAGGACACTAGTCCCCAAAGTATTTTAATAACGTTTTCTTATTCGTTGGCTTAACAACCTTGGATATTGATATTCGGTTTTTAAAAGGGGTAGTTTCACGAAATGCATTTAAACTTCATTTAGTGAACCGCACATTTTTTGCTAGTTAATGGGTTAAACTATATTTATATGGCATATATTTGAAAGAATTTCAATTTTCTACTACGTAGTTTTGAAAATATCAAGACTTGAAAATCGTCTTTTTGTGATATATGCAATTTAAAAAGACGATTTTCAGTCTTGATATTTTAAAAACTACGTGGTAGAAAATTGAAATTCTTTCAAATATATGCCATATATATGTAGTTTAACCAATTAACCAGGAAAAAATATGCGGTTCACTAAATTAAGTTCAAATGCATTTCGTGAAACTACCCCTTTAATTTAAAGCTTATAAAAAATATTTATTTTTATTTTTATATTGTTAGCATTTTATTTTTCATTAATTTTCTATTTTGATGATAACATATTTCTTAATTTAAACAAAACAAAGTAAGTAAACATCCATAAAAGCAAAGATAAACAGTTTATGATTTATATAATGCTAAAAGCTATAGGTTATTAACCAAGTTCTTTCTCCCTTTATATTAATTCTGAAGACCTACTATTGAGCCATTGAGAAAGAGTTTATTTGCTATTAAGAACATTGTTGTCAAAGTCATATCATTTTTTTGGATACAACGAGAAACTAGCGGACACGCTTACTTATAGAAAATTATAAGTTCAAATCCTTAGGAACACATTACAAGTTTTTAGATAAATTGATAAGATGCTTGATAACATTTTTTGTTAAAATTTTTGCATGTTTAAGCATGACAATTTATCATACCTATACAAAGCAAAGCTTATCTAATTTTGAAATATTACCATATTTTCATGACGGATAACTTTTATCGCTGATTTACGAACGTTAGATTTGTCTAAGCGATTTCATCTTTTGCATGGAGATTCCTTTAACAATCTGATATTTTATGGTACACGTAGAAACTATTCATTGTTTTAAGTCCAATTTAAAAATGTTTTGTAGCTTTTTATTCAATAAATAACATATTTGGGGACTTCTATTGAATTTTGATTAGTTGATTCATTGAGTTGAATGTCCAAACGTTTCAACTTCTAATTGTAATCTACAGAAGGGGTTATTTAGTGTAACATCATTGGGGATGTACACCAATTTATCGGCCATTGTCTTATCCTTTTAGATCCCTGGTTATAATGATATTAAGAGATAATTTTATGTTGTTACATTATTATTAATCATGAAAATAATATGTTTCACTTCTATATATATATCTATTTAATATATTTTTATCAAAAAATATTATTCCTGTTAAACCTTGAAAAATACTAATTCGTAAAAATTATTACACCTCTTAAATTGAGCTAATAATTAGCTGCTTTTGACGTTAATAGTAGGCTAAAACGCATTTTCTTGACTTTTTGACGAAAAATACTCAACAATTCATGCCCTACTTAAAAAAAGTTGTTCGTCAAGAAAATAAGTCATGCAACTAGCTTTGCGGTCATGCGGTAAGTTGAGCGGTTATTTGAGCAGGTGATGTTAACATTAACTTCACACATATGATTTAAGTATGGATTACTATGAATTGTGTATTCATTTTACTGACGTTCAATTTATTAAGACAAAGAATTTATACAGAAGTAAAACTTTTGCAATTATATGTCTAGATTTAACTTAATAGAAAGTAAAATTTCATATGACAACAAGGATGACATAACATTATAATTAAAATAACAATAATCAGTATTACAAAAATGATTACAGAGTTGCTACGCTTCCTAAATCGAACCTTACTGTTAAAGCCAAAGGAGTCATCGATAAGACAATTCTAGTAGGTTTATACTAACGAAAAAAGCTTACCGCATAGCTTAAGATGTTTATACTGGTTTAAATCACATGTCATAACTTTACCTGAAAATATCCTTCATTTTCCAAGGAATTTCTAATTTCATCATCATTGTTTTTTTGTTGATTTAATAAATAGTCATATTTAATAATAAACAATAAAAAAACGTTTGTTTTTATTGTCAAATTCCTTCAGCTGCATCTTTTAACTAGAATATTGAAATGTATTTGGAAAAACAATTACTTGTAAACGGGTGTGCGGATGTGTTGACACCCTCCAAGAGAAATGTATTTGGGAAGACTGCCACCATTTTTTTATTTCTTGCATCAAGACCCAAACACCCTTGGTAAAATCTGTGCATAGTACATACAGTGTGTTTTTTTTATGAGAACTTTTTTGAAAGCAATTTTACCCCACTTATAGTTATCAGAATTTAATGATTAATGGCTTATTTTCTTCGTTTTTAAGGCAATTAATAGAACAACAAAAAAATATTTCAGTTTTTATTTAAAAAGTACAGTAAAATCTAAAATTCAAAACTTAGGTGTCAACATCTAAAAATGGTTTTAGCGCATTTTTCTTATGCTCAAATAATCAACCATTTGCAAGAATGGCTGCTAAACACTTCAAAGTTGAGATATAGAGCTAAAAATGTATACAGATACTATTAGGGACATGTACTAGAACATATCAAAGTTTGAAGGTCATATCTCAACCAGGGAGGGAGTACTGGCCCCCCAAAGTCGACTACAGAAAATCCATTTTTTTAAGAAAAATGCGCTAAAACCATTTTTATATGTTGACACCTAAGTTTTGAAATTTAGATTTTACTGTACTTTTTAAATAAAAACTGAAATATTTTTTGTTGTTGTTCTATTAATTGCCTTAAAAAACGAAGAAAATAAGCCATTAATCATTAAATTCTGATAACTATAAGTGGGGTAAAATTGCTTTCAAAAAAGTTCTCATAAAAAAAACACACTGTATAATAGTAATGAACAAAAAGAATCTAGAAACGTTTTTTTTTGATTATTAAGAATACCTTTATACAAAATATATGCAAGCAGCTGCGTCATAAGCCTCTAGGGGCATCTCTGAGTCATATGCCCTATTTTAAGAAAAAAAGGTTGTGGGTTCGGGTTTACATTATCTTTCAGGGGGTTAACCTGGGCCCTAAAAAAATAGATGAAACTGGCAGCTTTTCTAAACTAAAGAACCTCCTTTGATCCAGAGGTTAGCGAAGAGATCTAAGCGGCCTGACAGAAAGACATGCATACATCCTACTTCTTTCTATGAGAATTTACATATAACAGAAATATTTGCCTTCCATGTTCATTTTTGTCTTTACTAGAAAGGTTTCTATTACGCAATGAATGCACATACATAGATCTAACTTAGAATATTCCATTCCAGCCTCTTACATTATTTATTTCCAAAGAATTGGTTTCTGTTGGAAAATGCCAGTAGTAATAGTATATAGAAAAAATATATGTATTAGTATTTTATGGTTCGATTTTGTTAATATCCCTTAAATTGTCATGTAGACCATATTACACACTTGACTCCCCATTTATTTTAGTAGAATAGTCTTGAAAGTCCCATAGGGCTCTCCTGAATTTTATTTAACCCAACCTAATTCAAAGAAGTCCCTGAAATTATTCAACATATTGTGTGAGACGGGAAGGGGGGGGGGGAGGTTGTGATTCAGAGTCGAGATGAAGGATATTACCCGAGTTTTGTAATGAAAGTAAAAACTTTCTTGTCTGACATTGAGCTGGCTTTCTCAGCTTTCTGTGTTGATCTCTCTGAATGGGGTGCTCCCACTACTCCCGGGAGCTAACAACTTTTGGTGGGAGAGGGGGAATGTATTGAATAGGGAAAGGTTAATTGAGTGTTGGAGTGATGGTGTCTTTACTCAGCTAGTGCACACACACACACTTCAAACTTCTGTGTATTTGTTCTACATTTTGTAATTACTAAAATTCAAGTGTTATCAAAACATTTATCATAGTTAATTATATAAAACAGTGCTGTATGAAGTTTTACCATGTATCCTTTGCTTTTATACATGCTTATAGCTCTTGTTAGAGCTGTGGACTATGACGATACGGTAGAACAAGTGAATAAAGAATCAAATGCTGTGGAAGTCACTTCAATCCCTCACCAACATCACCATCAAGCCCACGGTGACGTACGCTGCAAGTGCGTGTGTCCCAACCCATCAATAGTAAATGCTAGCCACACTGAACGCAAGCTGTACATAAAAAATGTGCCACCAACTATGTGTGACTGTCCCAATGTGGTGATCACCAGCCTGTACGAGACTTTGTCGCTGGACCCGGCCCATAAGGTCCAGCTGCCACAAGCATTTTGTCCCAGGTGTGTCTGCAAGTATGAACAGCGGAATACTGCGGTTATTAAGTTTGTCGTGATGATGGTCATGTCCATCATCGGCTTGTTGGGTCTCTACCTTCTGTTCCTGGTGCTGGAGCCGAAGGTGCGCCGCAGGCTGCGGCTCAACTACTCAATCCAAGAGGAAGAGGAACAGATGTCGTTGCGCCAATATGATGATTCCTGTTGCATCGGCCCGGAAGATGATCATCATTTGCCTGATGTTGCAGTCACGTCACGGACCTCACGGGAGTGGAGCAGCGGCGGTGGCCCAGGCGGAGTCGGCGGCGGCGGCTCTGGATCTAACATTCGTCCTGGCACATTGTTGAACCAGGTGACCAGCAAGCAGGACAGGTGGAAGCATCAGGTGGCTGTTCAACGAAGGAACATCTATGAAGACAGATCTATATTGAATTAAACTATTTTACAAAGTGGCCAAGAGTTAATACTATTTGTTCAGACTATACATATTAGTTTTATTGTGATTTTCTATAGTTGTTACTTATTAATATTTCATATTTTATCTTTATATGATTGTGTGTCATAATGTAAAATCCATAATTAATTTTAAACATAATGCTCATAATAGAATATTATCATATTTATTCATCGACTTTTTATCATCTTCCCTTTTACTTAAAACCTATTTGGACTTCATTAATCATGGTAAAACTTTATTTTAAAATTTTTTTGTAGACTAAAAACGAAATCTTGTATTTAATCCTCTTTCAAAACTTGTGATATTCTTCATTTTTGTCATCTAGTTATAACAAATAAATCATTAATATCATAATTTGTTGGTTTTTAACTATTTTATTTTACTTAGCATGCAATTGATCTAGGTTCTTTTTACATGAAATTTAAATTTCTTTTCTTTTTAAATTAGTTCAGCATGATGTTGAGTTTTACCATTTCACTACATTTAGTTGGAATCAGAATAAACACAAGTTTTTTTTAACAAGGATGATATGGTCCAATGGTAGCGAATTTCTTGTTAAAGTTTTGTCATTACTTGATGTTTTTGAGTTATGATATGTTGAAATAGGGGTAATTTTGTTTTAAGAAAAGGTAAAAAAGAGAAGAAAACGAAAAAGAAACTTGAAAATAAATCCCTTTAATATTTACAATAGTTCATGCCCATGGTTAATAACAAGAAGTATTAGGAAGATTTGAAATAAATGAATAATAAAGTTCTAGGACATATTATATTGAAAAGATTGACTTGAAGAGTAGATTTGCTATTAAGATTTTAGTGTACATAAGTACACTTACATTTGGGTTTTTATAGTTTTGGTGGTGACTTCCATGATGGGTGTTGTGTCCCATAGATATTTAACTGGAAGGACACAGGTATTATGTAAATTATGCTTAGTAAAATGTAGATGATATAGGTTGAAATTTAATAGCTGTAAAGTAAAGGTCTACTGATGGATTTTGGTTTGGGTGGATTTTCATGACTTTATTAGAATAAGGTGTGTAGAAAAAAGCAACATGATTTACATTTTATGCAATTTAACATTTAATTACTTTGAATTAAAGCTTTTAAATTGCACTTTAAATATAAAGGTGGTGTTCAAGTAAAGGATTTTGTAATCTGAGCTGGAGTATTATTTTGTATGTATTCTTTATATGCTGAATCAGTTTAGTCTGGTTGTAGCATTTATGCAGTACTGATCCACAATAGTTTATTAAGATAAATGGTTTTAATTTGCAAGTTATATAGAAATGTAAATACAACATTAAAGTTTTTCATTAACTTTGCTTTAAACTCACCGTTGACATTGAAGTTTTTATTTATATATCCTGTTAATAATTAAAAGGATCTCAGTCTGTCTTTCTGTGTATGTGTACTGAGGATCTCCTTTAAAGTGTAGCTTTTCATAGGTCCTAGTAAGGTTTATAGCTATTTTTGAGGAGGTTTCCGCCACCCTCCAAAGAGAAATCACAAAAAATATAACAATCCCATTTAGGGGCCGAAAAAATATTTGAAAACAGCTGATCTTAACATAGATTAAAAAAAAAACATTTTACATGCCCCTAAAGGCCTATAGTGACATAACCGCTAGTATATTTTATTTTAGCAAAACTACTTTACAAATCACAAATTCTGTTTGTCGTTCTACAATGCTGTTGAGTATCTCATCCTAATTGTGTATTAAGTGCTTTCCTCATTTTCTGACCCTTTCGACTCCTTTTTAACTTTCACTTTTTGTGACATATTCTTCAAAATCTTTGCTACTATCAAACTTTTTCGTTCTTGTTCCTGTGATATTTTTAGTATTGAGAAGCTACTCTATAATTCACTTTGTTCGTCTGTCATTCAGTCCGTATTGCTATGGGGGAAGTGTGATTGTCTAGGCTGCTATCAAAGATAAACAGCTTAAACTTTTAGTGAAGATTTCTATGAAATGCGCATCCAATCCATAAATGTTATGTCAGTCTGTCTGTGATGCTTTAAAGATGTAAACAATATTTTTTAAGGCTTCATTAATTTTTTAAGGTTTTTTCCATTCTCTCTCTTCAGTCTTCATCATTGTTATGAGAACCGAAATCTGCTCTATAATTCACATTGTCTGTTTGTCCACTCCATTTTTTAGCTACTTATGGATGTTGTCATCCTAATTGTTTTGCTACGCATTTTCCTTAAAACATGAAAATTATTATTAACATGTGTATGAGCAAGTACAAATATTATTTTGTGTTGTTCACGTGCAATTTTCAAGTGCAAAAATACTTTGCACGAGTATATTAAACTTTTAAAAAATTGTTGAAAATATTTTACAATATTTAGTAAGTATCTTGATAAGAAAACTTTTTCATTTTACCTAATTTTTCGATAAATATCAAAGTTAAAAACAAAAAAATTATTGTTCTCTGGGAAGCTTTTTATGCTAATATTTTTAATTTTTAAAAGAATGCATCAAATAGGAATAGCAAATCCATCAGTTGCAAGCTCAGAGCGAGACAAATTTTTGTACCTAAGTTAATGAATATTATCAAACAAAATATATTATTGTTTTTCAAGAAATAACAGTAAATGTAACATATTAAAACAGAGACGATGTGATTAGATGTGTTATAGAATTGCTATTCCATAAAAAAGTTTCACCATCAAAGTGCATTTTGGTCATATTATTGATTTTACTAGAAAGAATGTTGACCCTACCAAAATTATATCAAGTAGCCAATATTCTTGATCATTTATATCAAATCTATAAACTACCTGGTGAGAATGAAATGTTATCAGGGATCTAAAGGTATAAGCAAATGGCCGATAAATCGATGTATATCCCCAACGATGATACAGCAAATTACCCCTTCTGTAGATTACAATTGGTGGTTGAAACAACTCAACCTAATGAACAAACCAATCAAAATTCAATAAAAGTACTCAAAGCTGTCAAGCCAACGAATAAGGAAACGTTATAATAAAACTTTGGAGACTAGTGTAATTAACAGCCCAATGTCCCTTCCCTCCTTGAAATGTTATGCATTAAAACATGCCAGTAAACACATACCAGCATTACCTCTAAAACAATTGTACCTCTACTATGCTAAAGGTGGTGATAGCACAACCTTTGTTAAAACCCGTTAATGTCAATGAGTTGCCCCTGTTTATCGGTCTAGGCATTCCCTCCTCTTTTAGCACTAATGTCAGGTTCTTATCAGAGCCGCATTAAATATCGTGTTAACGTCTCTATAGCATTTCACTGGACAAGGCTCGAACCGTATACTTCATTGACAACAAGCGAGTGAGTTAACATTTTTTCAAGTGCTTCGTATTTAAAGGATTATGATAACTTGATTGAGACAGAAATGAATTTAAGCTTGTGTAAGTGTAATTGTTTGATTATAGATTTGACATGTGAATATTTGCGTTGTCTTTTTTAAAAGCGAAGCTTTTCTATAATTAGGGTCCGTCCGTCCGTAACGATTAGCTATTTTAATTAATTAAAACAAATTTATGTTCTGCCTATTAAGTTCTGACCATATGTAAGAGTTAATATTCGTTTGTCCTTCCTTCATATTTTAGAGCTTCGCTACTTATTGATGTTGTCATTCTTATTTTTTTCTATCTTATACAAGTGTTTGTTTATCGCCGCGTAATTCAGAAATATTTTCTACATAGGCATTTACTGCATTATTATTTTTCTAGGAGAAAAGGAGGTGTGTGCTACTACAGAATTTCAGTGCTACGAATCAAGTAAGTCTTTTGATTTTAATGATATTGATTAAAGTTTAGAAAAAATATATGGTGTTAAAATTCAAACAAGGATGATTACCTTCAGTCGAGGAATCTTTCAAAAACAACCAATTGGCGAAGCTCAAAAATACTACGTTGCAAAATTGCTTAAATGTAAGATTTCACCGTTCATTAGGTCATTGAATATCAGCCAATAGCGTCGGAAATATTAACACAGCAAAGTCGCTACTAAAGAGCAGAATGCAATTTGCTAGCAGACGAAAAAGGTCCCCACCACTTGGGCCAGGTAGTTGTCTGGGTTATACATCTAAACTTATACTTTAATTATTGCAGAAATAGCCCAGTGTATTCCTAAAAAGTGGAGATGTGATGGCAAGTCTGACTGTCAATTTGATGAAGATGAGAAACACTGTGAAAATAATGAAGGTAAATTGATATAGGGATACAAGGATACCACAATCGTTGAAAAATTAATATTCCCCATTCTGCAATATAATAATTTTGCATCTATCATCTAGGAGATTTGAATTGAAAGTGACTAGAGAGGGGCTACATATTTCTATTAAATTTTCCCAAGACTTAAATCTGAAAATATAATAGCCTAAAACCATCACAGGACCTATGTGAAGCTTGCCATGGATTTAAAGGAATAATACAATGGACGACAAATTGTTGTACATACCCGATGATAAACAAAATTACCCCGACTGTAGATTAAAACTTTTGGCTGAACCGTTTGGACGCTAACCAACCAATAAAAATTTTATAAAAGTTTTTAAGTTTGAAGCCAACAAATCAGAAAACATTATTAAAAGAATATAAGTACTTGTGTTATTTACAGTCAGATGCCCCCTTCCTTCCTGCTAACAAAATTTGCCACATAAAAATGCAAGAACGTATAATGACCTTATTTTATAATGGCTTTTAGTCCAAATTGGTGAATGAAACCAATTTGTCTGTCTGTCCCATTCTCCAAACTCTCTCACAATGTCCTCCGAGAGTAATTTATTTCATGACCTTGGCCTCTGCCAACTTGAAATAATCCTTATATAAAAGTAACAGGATCTCTGTGTGTGTGTCTGTCTGTTTGCACCGAAGGATCTTGCTAACTGCTGAACCGTTATGGTTCTCCTTAACAATATAGGTTTTCTTAGGTCCTGGGAAGGGGTATAACTATTTTTTTTGGAGGGTACTACCAACCTCCCAAGAGAAATCACCCATAGAAAAAATTACCCCTCTCAAAAAAAATTGGTATGAAGGACGACTTCCTTATTTAATCAATTTAAACTTCAGAGCCAATTTTGAATAATTTCATTGTGGGAGCATAACTGTCTACTCCTAAGCTAGTAGACATGCACAAGAGAGAGTAGGACCAAAACTTTTAATAACCAATTGCTTTTTAAGGGGGGGGGGGTTTTAATGCAACCATCTCGTAATCAATGATGAAATGGCACTTAGAATTGAATTTCTATCTGAAATTGTGCATGAATAATCCTTGGTATGTCTATTTTCCCTAAATCGAACAAAAAGTTGGAAAAGTAACGGCTGGCGGCTCAGCCGTTTAGCCGCTTTTTGCCTATTTTCAGGGCAAATTCATCATTAATTACGTAGAAATCAACTTTTTAAAACATATTTTTGGTTTAATTCATGTTAAATGATAGCAATAACAGTTTTCAAAATTTCTAGTACCAGCAGCTACCGGCTAGAACCGTTTGATAAGGTTTTTGAGCGAGATAAAGTATTATGTGGAGATAGGTTTCGTGACTAATGTGCTCTTAAGATAGCAAAAAAATGGGTAAACGGCTAAGCCGCCAGCCGTTAGCCGTTACTTTTCCAACTTTTTGTTTGATTTAGGGAAAATAGACCTACCAAGGATTACTTATGCACAATTTCAGATCGAAATTCGAATTCTAAGTGCCATTTAATCATTGATTACGAGATGGTTGCATTTAAAACCCCCCCCCCTTATATACTACATTTTCTTTAGGCTTAATTATTTATTGATGTATAAAAAGTAACAATATAAAACGTCATTATTTTATAAGTCATCTATTAGAATATACATTAATTTAAGTAGAATATTACGCAAACAAATTAGGTACCATTTTTTAACAAACATTTTTCACAATTTTTTTAGAAACTTGAAAGTTTTCAACTGACATTTGACGCATAGTACTAATGTAAATATTAGTCTAGTCTTTTGTCCTTCAATAAACTATTCAAGGGCATGTGTAATTTCTATTCAAGATATATTGCCCATTTCATAATTCAATTGAACATTAAACTGGGATCATACAATGCGGGGTAATTTCGGACAGGGTTAAACTGTTTTTAACCTATTTTTAAAACATATATCAAAAATATACTATGACACCAGTAGAATTAAACTGCAGAGCCTAAATTTGAATTAAGTCCCCAATAAACTTTTTTGAGGGGATTTAAAAATTAATTTTACTGTTGCTGTGGTCTTTTTTAATCAGAGCAAAAGGTCTTTTTTTATTTGGGTAAAATTCGTAGCTTTTAGAGTGTTTTGCTTCATATATATAGTATTCTGGTATAGAGTAAAATTAGGCCTTTTGATCTCATCTAAATTAATTCATTAAAAACTTAATTCTTTACAATATATCAATGAATTAACTTTATCGTGCTTGTTTTCCATCACTTATTTAAAACAAAAAAAAATTGGCTGTAAAGGGTTAAATAGTGAAAGATGACAACAAACGTTTACGCAATACAACAAATTTTTTTTTGTCACATATACAAATATGATAAAATATAAGATTATTCAAACTTATTTTTTTAAATATTTTTAAAAAGCATGTATCTTTTATCTGTATAGTTTTCATTCTTTTCATTTTAATTAAATAAAAATTATTTAACTACATTGGAAATAAGTCACTTTGTGAAAACACTCTTCTTTGAATTGTAAAAAACTGAAATGAAACAAGGCTTCTAATTGGTTCAGACTTCAGAAAAATATGTTTTATTTTAATGTTAAATTTCTTCTATATAAATTATTGTTTTAGAAAAAAATTATTTGCATCGAACAGAGTAGAGTTTTTATTATTGTATTGATATAATCTGAATCACATCAAATTGTTCTGTAAGAAACAATTTAACCCCAAACTAAAAAATGCTTTTGCTTCCATCAAAATGATCACAGCAACATATAAAATTGATTTTTAAATCCCCCCAAAAAAGTTTATTGGGGACTTAATTCAAATTTGGGCTCTGCAGTCTGATTCTACTGGTGTCATAGTATATTTTTGATATATGATAAAAAAATAGGTTAAAAACAGTTTAAGCCTATTTCCCGAAGCCATAGATTTTGTCGGTGTCCTAACATGTTCTAATTGGATTTTTAAGAAGTTTAAGCAAAGATTTTTACTTGATTGCTCGAATTAAGGAGGGAGGAGACATTGGACTGAAAATTACACTCGTACCCAATTCTCTCATATGCTATCATAAAAACATTAAGTACTATTTATCAAATCTTAGAGGTCCAAATTTTAAACCAAAGATTTTATTCTACAGTAGTGGATTTTTTTTCTCATAATATTGAAAGTACATTTTATAATCCATTGTCTTATCCCTTTTATCTTTTATCCATGACGAGAGGCCTTTAGAAAAAAGAAGGATAACTAACAAATTGGGAATAGAAAAAAAAAATATTTGTTTTTTTTAGTACGAACCTGTAGCCCTGAGGATGTAAGATGCGAGAGTTCAGGTAATGGATTTTTTATTTTTGGATCTTGCACCAGATCATTATATACCAGGGGTGTATATTTTCAAATTTGACCCTGCTGAGGGGGGGGGGGGGAATAAAAAATATGTGGTTGGCATGGGGGGAAAATAATGCAAAAATTAAGAGAACTGAAAGCATTTTTTTCCATTTTTCTCACCTTTTTGGTGAAAAAAAACTAAAAGAATATGTGGGAGGGGGGATAATATAAATAAAATAAAGAGTTTTGAAAATATTTTTCCATTTTATTTCCTTCCTTGCTGGAAAAAACTAGGAGGGGGTAAAAATAAAAATTTTGCAGCAGGGGAAAAAAATGAATCTTTATATACTCTAATGAAATAAAACTTGTATTTGGCTAAAATAACGACCCATCCCCCCATATACCTCATCCCATCCCTGCTTGAACGAACTGACCAATAGATGCTAGCAACCTAAATTGAGGACAATTTTTCTTCTGTCATAATATCCAGGAATATTGTATTATTGTATATTATCCTTTGTTCAGGCGAGTGTATCCTGAAGTTATGGCTGTGTGATGGTCAGGTAGATTGTGTGGATGGCAGTGATGAAGGACCTCTGCATTGTCAACAAAAAGTGTAAGTTGGCCATTTTTTATTCTTGCTGAAGTCTTAAAATTTTTATTTTGTAAGGATATCTAAAACGGTCCTATGAAAGGAATTTCAGCAAATAAGAATTGTATTCTATTTTTGCGATAGTTAAGTTTATAAAAGAAAAAAGTTCTTGACTAGTTTGGTCTTAAATTAAATGTGTCTGATGAAGTATTAAACCAGTAATAGAAGTACAGCATTAAAGATTGGTTTTCTTTTTTTTCAGGGAGGGTGGGGACGTTAGGCTGTTTATTCACTGATTCTCAAAGTTTTATAATAACGTTTTCACTTTTGTTGGCTTAACAACTTTAGGGACTAATGAATCTTGCTTGGTTGGATCATAAAGTTGAGTGTCGAAACGTTTCAACAGCTGATTGTAAACTACAGATGGGGTAATTTTGTGTATCATCATCGGGGATGTACACCAATTTATCCTTTTAGATCCCTGAATAGAAGTACAGCTTAAAAATTTCTTTCTGAGCTTTTCTTTTGTTCATAATTGACAAACAATAAATAAAATATGATTTTTAATATTTTTAAGGTGTACGGCCAATGAGTTCCAATGTCATGACCACGGAAATTGTATCAGTGAGAAATTAAGATGTGATGGCAGTAATGATTGTCTGGATGGGTCGGACGAGTTCAGTTGCAGTAAGTTACATTTTTAACAATGGTTATATTATCACTTGGATGTTGCACCAGATTTTCATTTACAAGGTGTAGCTCGCATCTGGCTAAAATTACGATACCCCCCCCCCCCCCATCTACCCCCTTAACCCCATCCCCTTCCCTCTTGCAGCATAAACGAACTGACCAATAAATAAACTTCATATTAGCAAGCTAAATTGAAAACAAATTTTTCCCTGTCAATATATCCACATAAATCCACAGTTAATTTACCGTACCACTACTATATAATTAGCAACGTCTCCGTCTATAATTCAACATTTAGATCTATGAAATAAAGAAGTATGTTTTTTTCTGAAGTTAAAGATATTAGAAATGGCTGGTCTGAATGAGTTGTACTTTTCAGGGAAGCTTTAACACTATTTTGAGGTGATATTAGGCCATTTCCCTGACCTTTACACCCTTTCCTAGAGGCTATGGGTGAAGCAACTAGTTATGCTAGAGGAAAAATAAAATATTCTATTAATTTTTTAGGTTGGTTTATCTTTCTATTTTAAGAAATATACCTAACTCAATTTAAAATCTAAAATGAAACTTTCTAGAACTTGATATTATACAAGCATTAACAAAATGTACAAAAAAATAAAGAAGAAAAGAACTAGTTTCTTTGTTTTGACTTTCTGGTGCTAAGTTTTGATGCAAAAAAATGAAGCAATGGTTAAATCATTTACTTTGAATTTACATAAATACGGTGCGTCAAAAAGTCTAAAGGATTTTTAGGCAATTTTGTCAGTGAGATGCGGTCAAATCTGATGAAAAAAATCTAATGAACATGTTCGGCGTGTGTTAGTCTGTGCAGTCTTTCTTTGTTACGCAAGTTGTATATGTAGTAGAGCGTCATTCATTTTCAGCTTTTTGTTAATGCTGCTACTCTTAAAGTAGGACATGACCGTCTAAGCAAACACCAAAACTTTGCTGCACTGAAATTGAGTCAAGCCGGGCTCACATTTAATACTCAACCTCCATCTTTAACACCCAGACATTGTCATACCCTAAGCGTGTGTAAAAAGTGATTTTGATATACATACAGACAGATAAACAGTTCAAATTCTTGATCCAAGATTTTTACATATATTATTACAATCAATATTTTATTACTTGGATGTTGTACTAGATTTTCATGTACTCTGATAAAGTAATGCTCGAAGCAGGCTAAAATAACGTTATCTCCATCCTCCTCCTTTACCCTATCCCCCCCCCTCCCCTCCTACTTGATGCACGAAGTAACCAATAAATTAGGTCATATTAGAAAGATATATTAACAAAAAATTTTACCTGTCAATATTTTAACGTATGTATATCCTATATCCATTATTATTATACTGTAAAACAATGTATCTTCATATTTATCTAAACTTATATTCTTGAGAAATTGCTGCGCTTTTTAATGACATTATAATCCTTGTTTTTCTTTAAGTTCTAATAAATGCGTATTATTTAATGTGTGTTTACTAACTACATACACACATTCATGGAGGGAGGGTACATTGGGCTGTCATTAAACTAGTACCCAAAGTTTTCTAATAATGTTTTCTTATTCGTTGACTTAACAACTTTGGGGACTTTAATTGTGTTTTGATTGGTTGGTTCAGTGTCCACATGTTTTAACCACTAATTTCTATCTACAGGGGGGGAAGGGGGGGTAATAGCATCATAAGGGATGTACATCAATTTATCGGCCATCGTCTTATCCCTTTAGATCCCTGAACTACATATGTCTTTTATTAATATACTTTTTGTACTTGACAATCAGTAAAATAAAGATTTATTAAATGTCAAAATATTTTTCCTTAAGATTTTATTATCTTTTGTAAGAGTATGACCAATAAATATTTAAGTAAGTATTATGAATATCTTTAAAATTACTGTACGATACTTGCTTAATATTTTAATGTGCAAATAAACGTATGATATCTGTTTTAGAAGTAAACATTATCCACAACGTGACTGCAAAAATTCTTCGAATCTAGTAATTAGCAGACGATCGTTTTAATTGGCAAAAAAAAGAATTAATCAAGAGATGTTTTTGCTACTTTTAGCTGCTTTAACTATTTTAAGGGGTTGACAATTCATTCCAATAATTTTAATATCTTATAGGTCAGAAGGACGATTCAGTAAAACGATTTCTGATTTTATTATGTCTTTCTTGTCAATTTTAATTTAATCAAACTGTTTAGGCAATTCAACCTGCGAGATCGGAGAAATGCAGTGCGCTGACGGGGAGTGTATCTCCAACATCTGGTGGTGCAACGGGGAGCAGGACTGCAAGGACAACAGCGACGAGATGAGCTGCGAGGAGAAGCAGTGCCCGGAGTCCGAGTTCAAGTGCGCCAACAACGAGTGTGTGCCCATGAGCTGGCGATGTGATGGGTATCAGGACTGCAGAGACGATACAGATGAAGCGGTTAGTATTTTTAGGTTCCTGCCAGTCTGCAGCGCAATCTGGTTTTACCCTTTATTTTTCCTCCCCCCCCCCCCCGTACTTTCTTTGTTAATCCCTTAACAATTAATTCATTACATGACTATTTGATTATTTTTTGACTAGATTAGTCAAGCTGTATTATTTCCTAAGTAAACCATACCGGTATGCCTTCCCCTACACTGTCTTTACCGTAAAGAAAAATACTGCTTTCTGCACACCTATATGAATCTTCATTGTACTTTTATATATGCTTTTATATAGGATTGTAAAAGCACCCTGGAACACGGGGACACCGACTGTGGCAAGGACAAGATCAAGTGCAAGACCACGAACGACTGCATCCACTTTGACTGGCAGTGTGACGGGGATGCTGACTGCAGGGATGGGTCGGATGAATCTGAAGAAATTTGCGGAATTAGAAACCATTGCAGGTGCAGTTATTTGACTTCTAGTAGTGAAGCTACTCTATAATCAATAATGTCCATCTGTCTGCCTGTCTCGCTGTGCTCAACAATGCACTTTGGAAGGAAAACGTCAAAAATTGCAGATGGGTAAAATAGACGTACTCAATTATTTGTACTTGCTAGCTTACAATATTAAATATTTTAGATTTTCGTCAAAACAATCCAGAAAAAAATCCTGGAATTAGATAATTAAAGGGGGGAGGCGAAAGTGACACTTTTTAAAACCAAAACTAAAAGTAAACAAAGGAACTCAACTAAAAAAAGAGTTACAGGTCTGAGATTTTGCATGGCAGTTGCTTTATAGGGGTAAAATATGGAACTGCGATGAAACGGCGGCGCAACCGCCAAAAACCGCCGTTTCCCGCCGAATTTTTTTTTGCCTTTTCTCGGCGGTTTTCGGCGGTTGCGACGCCGTTTCTTTACAGTTCCATATTGTACCCCTAAAAAGCAACTGCCATGCAAAATGTCAGACCTGTAACTCTTTTTTTAGTTGAGTTCCTTTAACTTTTACTTTTGGTTTCAAAAAGTGTCACTTTCGCCCCCTCCCTTAAAATATTTTGCGAAAAAGTCTATTTACTTCAAAGATTGTTATCCAATATCTAATTTTTAAATCATTTTTAAAAGAATAGGTACGTCAATATTTCTCAGAGTTTTATGTAAAGGAATTTTTATCCAGCACATTATATAGTTTACCTCCTAGAGAGTTATAAAAATACATTTATTCTTGGAATCAAGTGTAGTTAAACCTTTTAAATGCAGAATTTATAATCTAGGATTAGGATAGACTTTGTTTTGTAACTAAATACTTATTATTTCTTATATTTGATACCTAGCATATTATTATAATAATATTTGTACTTTAATATTTGTATGTGTGTGCATCTTGTTGTTTCTTAAGAATTTATAAAGTTTGTTAAACAAACTGGTACAACGAATATTCAAATAAATAATTTCACAAGAAATATGTTTTGAAAATAAATTCATTATTTTTGTTTCAGATATCAATATATTATTACTTAGATGTTTCACTAGATTTTCATGTACTCTTAAAAGTGATACTCGCACCTGGCTAAAGTAATGATACCCCCCCCCATCCACCCCCTTTACCTCTCCTCTCCTAATTGATGAACGAACTGACTAAAAATGAGGTCCTAAATTGACAACAAATTTTCTTCTGTCAATATATCCACGTATATTCTATATCCATTGTTGTTTAGGGATGAGGAGTTTCGTTGTGATGATGGTGAGTGTATACCTGGCAGATTCAACTGCAGCGGTCATCCTGAATGCATGGACGGGTCAGATGAACGGAATTGCGGTAGGCATCTTTCCAGTATGACTTCTAAACCGATTATTATCCACTGGATTTAAACCGGTTCACAGCCATACTAAAAAAATCATGTAAAGCATTGTATTACAGACAATTTTCCATGAATAAAAAATGATCGGAGATTTTTCCCCTCGGGGCTAAAAAACTGTTTTTAATATTATAATTTTCACTTTAATATCTGCGGAAATCTGTTTATAATACGAAGCGATAAATAACTATTAATACAACAATTTGAATCAATATTTTATTCGAATTAAAATATTACCTATAGATTTTATAAAAGTATATATATCAATATGGCATCCTTACAAAATCTTACTTTATATTGAAGGATATTTTTCCTCCTTCATATTTCTGTCCTAAGGTATCATACCTAGTAATTTTAAGAAACAAGGTCATGCTACTAAAATGAATCTAGCTTGTCTGTTTGCATTCACGTGATTCTCGCGTTTCACATTAAGTTTGTGTGAGTGTGTGTGTGTGTGTGTGCAGGTACAAGTATTATTAAAAAAAAATAATATAGCAGGACAGAATAAAAATTTTGAAAAAGAATTTTAAAAAATACACAATTACAAACAGTTATATGTTTTCATAGATGTACAATTCTGTAATTAGGGTAAAAAAGGGGATCTTTTACAGAATGCTTACCTCCCCTTAGTTCTCCTAGTGCACGCTCGTATGTTTTACAAACATTTTTCTTAATTCTTTGTTTCAAATTATTTTTATGATTGCACTTTATATGTAGAGCATTTTAGGCCTGGACTGACGTCTCGTCTTTTTTTCATGCTCTGCTTTCCTTGAATAGGGTTGACATTTTTGCTCGATTCTGCGATAAGGAATGTGTACACTTTTTTTTATCTGTCTATCGTGACGTTCCTAGTTGAATGAATAATAATATAGATATACTTTTTAAATGCACTATGTAAGTACTTTTGATTTTATAATAACTTTTGTTCAGGTATTGCCAAATGTGATCCTGAAACAGAATTTGACTGTGGCCCCAAGAAACAATGTATCCCGATAGAATTTGTATGTGACACCAAAAACGACTGCGGAGATTTTGAGGATGAGCCGAGGGAGAGGTGTGGTAGAGAGGGCAAGTGCGGTGTTAACAACGGTGGCTGTGATCAGAAGTGTGTGGATACCCCACAGGGACATGTCTGCTCCTGCTACTCGGGCTTTATCATGGGTCCAAATAATACATGCCACGGTAAGTTCTGTGGCTACGTTCCTTGAGGCCATTAGCTAAACTTAAAATGTTTATCTAAAAATCTAAGTTGAGAAATAAGTGGAGAAATAATTTGTCTATGTTAAGATCAGCTGATTTTTATTCATGTTTCTTCGACACTGGCTCTGTCAAGCGGCCTTTTAGAAATACCTACTTTTGTTATTTTTTTTCCGATTTCGCTTGGGAGTCGGGGGTACCCTCCCCCAAAATAGTTATATATCTTCCCAGAACCTATGATAAGCGACATCGTAAAACAGAACCAAATCGGTTCAGTCTTTAGCAAGATTTCTCGGTAAACACACACAGAAATCCTGTTACTATATTATAGGGATTCAGAAATCAACTATTTTATTAATGGACAATATTTTTTTTAGATATTGATGAGTGCGCCGAGGGAGGTCACTGTTCCCAGGTGTGCCACAACACCCCAGGCAGCTACTCGTGCTCCTGTGTCCCAGGCTACCTCCAGCATCCAGACCACCCAGAGCGCTGCCTGGCCGCTACCAGCGAGGTCGCAAGCATTGTCTTCACGCACAAAACTGACATCCGCTTGACAATACTCGAGGGCAGGGAGAGGACAACGGCCTTGGTGAACGGAACAAGGTCCGCCATTGGGGTGGATTATCATCAGGAGGGTGATTTGCTTTTCTGGTCAGAATCATATGACAAGAGAATTTACAGAACTAAATTAAGCGATAATCTGCGCACCCATAAGATCATAGTCGACGGCGAATCTGAGGAGGGCCTGGCGGTCGATTGGATATCCGACAACCTATACTATGTGCGCAGACATTCCCACCCACGGGGATACAAGACTATTGCAGTTACAGACTTCAACGGCAAGTATCATGTTGATATCATTACCTCAGATCTGGAGGAGCCTCGGTCTCTTTGTGTGAAACCCGGCAAGGGCTGGCTCTTCTGGTCAGATTGGGGCAAACAGCCCAGGATTGAAATGTCCAACATGGATGGATCAAACAGAAATATTCTCGTCAGTGAAAACATCCTGTGGCCCAATGGCATTTCTCTGGACCCTGTTCACGACACTTTGTACTGGGTGGACGCCAAGCTTCACACAATATCAATGGTTAACATACTGACTAAGGAGGTGAAAAAGATCATGTACTCACCAGTCAACCTGTACCATCCCTACAGCATTGCAATTTTTGAGGATCAAATGTACTGGACAGACAGAAGGGCGAATTCTACCAAGATATTGAAAGCCAACAAGTTCAATGGAGAGGAGTTATTACAACACAAGAAAAGTTATTCGGTAAGAATTTTCATATTTCTTTTTCTTTAAAGTGCTTAATTTAAAAAGAAAGTTTTTGTGTAAAAAAATATTTAAAAAACAATATGAAAAATTTTTCAATATGTTTTATTTTAATTTTAGGTTGTGACACCAATGTCCTTGAAAGTCCGACACAGCCTGGTTCAGCCTCGCAGCACCAGCTTCTGCAGGCTACGGTCCACTGCCTGCAGTCATCTCTGTGTTCCATCTCCCCATCTTTCCACCAGGAAGCCCCGGAACCTGGGAGATGCGGATGACATGATGTCCGTCTGTCTGTGCCCACAAGGATTTAATTTGGATTCTGATGGATCTACTTGCATTCCAGGTATTCACTTATTCTTGATATATTTTAAGTGTACATTGATTTCTTTAATAATAAAATTTAAGCAAGATAAATTTTCATAGATATAAAAAAACGCTAATCTGTTCTGATTTTATTTTTTGATTCTGACTATTAAGATGGAAGTATACCAACAACAGTTGCTCCGACCCCACGCCCCCAGCAGCCCAACAGTGCACCCATCATTGTGATAGAGGAGGAGGAGGCCCTGTTTGCCAGCAACCAGACCCTCTTCATCGCTCTCATTGTGGCAGTCACAGCCTTTATTAGTGTTGCCTGTACAGCGGTAGGTCATAACTTTTATACTTGGTAAAAGTAGTTGGGTGAAATGTGTCATATTCCTATTATTTACTAGGATGATAATAAAAAAACAGGGAAATATACTGGTTCCTAATGTCTAAAGTAAATGTTTTCTCATTCATTCGTTAAGAGGGACTTTTTGATTTGCCAGTACAATTTATCAGTTTCCAATCTTTAAAAAAATTTCTTAAGGGGTAACTTTTTATTATAACTTAGGGTGTTGGTCAATTTATCTTCTATTATCTCATCACAAAAATTTAAAAATAGCTACAATCCTTACTTATCCGCTAAAAAAGCCGTTTTTGTTGCGAAAAGAAAAAGATTAAGACTCTTTATTGTATTGCTTGCCAGCATGGAGCTGTGGCTTAGAATCATCTATTAAGCCTTTAGTAGTTCTACAAAAACAAGGATGACAACATCCATAAAAGCGAAGCACTGAAACGGTAGGACAAACGGAGTTGCTTCCCCTATAATATTGTACTTTGTTGTCCTAGGAATCAATATACCAAAAATCAGATCAAACGGATGATTAGATCCCATAAAAAATTTTTGTTAAAAAAGTAGAAAAATCAACATGTTTAAAATGAACGTACGGACATTCTGGTAATGATTATAGAGTTGCTACGTTTTCTAAATCGTACCTAACTACTACAGGAATCACCATGCAAAGTTTGAAATCGATAGGCCAATTCTAACATGCCTAAATTAACGAATAAAAGCTATATGTCTCGGACGGACGGACGGACGGACGGACCGACCCTAATTATAGAAAAGCTTCGCTTTTAAAAAGCTATTAGAATTATACACAAATCCGCTTATAACAGCCATACGCCACCTTTGTTTAGGAAAATTAATGTTTTGCCTATTAAGGAGCTATCTATTTATACAAAACTACTATTTTTTTATGATTTTATTCGCTGGAGGCTACCAAATTCTTTTGATGGTGTATGGATTAGAAATAATCTAAGAAATCAGAGACAACTAAGAAATTCTAGTGAGTTTTACATTCCAATAGCCAAATTTAAAAAAATTGAAAGGTTTCCATTATTTTCATTTCAAAGACTATGGAATAATTTTTGTCATGAAAAAGATCTTTTAAATGAGAATATTCCTAAAAAAACATTTGCATTAAATCTTAAAGATGAACTTTTTAAATCTATATGTAATATTGAAGAATGTAATGAATGTACTTAAAATATATTGATTTGCCTGGATTTATTAAAAACCTTACTTTATTAATTACAGAAATGGTTTTAAAATTTAAGAAAAACTAGCCTTAAAATTTATTGTAACCCTTCTTTCCTTCTCTTTTTCCCCTGTCCATTTAATTTTACCTACATTTATTTTGACATTATTACTTCTTATTTTTCTTATTAACTTAATGCCAACCTAAAAAAGGCAATGCAAACATCTCGGATACGCATATTCCTACTTTTAGGGAAGCCTAATCAGTGCCACACATAACATCTAGTGTTAGTCATGCAATTTAAATTTATAAATATTATGAAAAATTGTAAAGTACACCTGGTACTAAGCAGTAGCTTGGTGTACTATTGTATGTACTGCTTCGTAAGACGGGGCGTAATCTGTCACTGAATAAATGTTTTTTATGTTTATGTTTACATCAACAATCTAAATTATAATTCCAACTAAATTTTTCTCCAAAATTTTAAATTAACATAAAATTTTGTATGTATATTTTAGATCACTTTCTACCTATGCAAACGGTACAAGCCCGTGGGAGGTGAGAGCGGACACATGTCCAAGGTTATGGTGAAGACTAGAGAAGGTTATCAACCACCTATTAGAGCAACTATGGCTAAGTTTCATGAATCTGAGGTGAACATCATTTACATTTACATTTTGATTAATTAATTTTTTACATGGTTAAGAAAAAGTTTGATACTTTATAGCGAATCTACTCTATAATTCACTATGTCTGTCCGTAACGTTATGAGGAAAATGAGATTTACTCAGCTGCTATTAAAGCTATACCTCTGATTTTTCTTGACAACTTTCCCTGCATATACCATTTAAGCCGCTTTAGCCTTTTTAATGATTTAATCATATCTTGTTTTGTGTGAAATAGTTTCAAAATTATTTTTTTATTATTAAATGTAATGTTTCAGTCAATGGTACCTTTACAACGTGGATCACCGGATGCGGACGGCGACCCGCCTGTCTAAGCTGAGTGACCCACCAACACCAAGTCGTGTGATTTAAGCTGTGTGTGTGACCTACCTACACGTCTCAAGCTGTGTGACCCAACCAACACTCCTTGAGCCGTGTGACCCCAGCATACTCTCCTTGAGGTGTATGGCCTACCCACACTCCTTAACCTGTGTGACCCCAGCATATTCTCTTTGAGGTGTATGACCTACCCACACTCCTTAACCTGTGTGACCCCAGCATACTCTCCTTGAGGTGTATGACCTACCCACACTCCTTAACCTGTGTGACCCCAGCATACTCTCCTTGAGGTGTATGGCCTACCCACACTCCTTAACCTGTGTGACCCCATCATACTCTCCTTGAGGTGTATGACCTACCCACACTCCTTAACCTGTGTGACCCCAGCATACTCTCCTTGAGGTGTATGGCCTACCCACACTCCTTAACCTGTGTGACCCAAGCCACACTCCTTAGCTGATACTTTCTAAAACCAAAGATAGGAAAGAAATTGCTCCAGCTGTGACAAGTATTGACTCAAATTTGTAAACACTGTGACTTGAGAAAAATACCTTTTCATCCATCAGATAATTCTGAAGGAATTAAGGTATTATTTCTTGTGTCACTATAATATTACCATTTTCTACAAACTTATTATCATTATTGCTACAAAATCATGTATATTTGGTCCCAGGACAAACGCAGGAGTGACAAACGTCAGTGTCAAAATATTAAGTTTATTACGTATTACAGGTTAAGTTAGGTTAAGATTTGAATGTACAAATAAGCTCCCCGTATGGGGTGGGCATTTGGAAAAACCTATAAGAAGGTTTGAAATAGGTTAGGTTAAGAGTCCAATCCGACGTTTGTCACTCCTGCGTTTGTCCTAGGACTTTATCAATTTCAATAGTCATAATAATAATTAATTCACCTAACCTCATATCTACTATCAATCAATATTAATTTCCTACACATTCATGATTATATGAAATATTATTACTAGTTAATCAATTATTAGATAAAGTATATTTGTTAATATTGGCTGTTATATAAAAAAAAAAACTCATCCAGATATTACTTGCACGCGAGCTAATACATTCAGAATATTGTAATTTTTGCTATCTATCTATTATTAATCTTTGTTGCAGATATAAAATCTTAGTTTTTTCCAATTGTTTAGACCTTATGTTCTCCAAATGGCCAAAAATCAGACCTTGCTTGCTTTTGAAATTGGAAACAAAATTTAAAAGTCATCTAAAATTAGAATTTCTTTTATGGGACTAATTAACTGTCATTAATTTACATACCGGTTCAGCATCTTATAGCAGAGAATCAAAACTTAACAATATTAAACAAATGGTTCTGAGAAAAAAAATTGTTTGACATTGCTTGTACCTTTAAATTTAATAAAAAATATTCGCTGTTATAATTAGCTAAACCGTTCACCTCTCGTTTATGAGTAGTTCTCTTTTACGATTCATTTATGTTTTCATTATTATAATTAGCATTTAGCATTAAAAAAACTCGTTAAAAAATAAATTCAAGCTGGTCTGATTCCAAAGGGGCTGTGATAAAATTGTTTGTGATGCCTATTTATTTAATATGTATGTATGTAGATGTATTAGAGATCTCCAAATTATGTTTCAATAAAATTAAAACATATTAAACAGATTTTTATTCCTTATTTGTCAGCAGAATCGATATATTATTACTTGGATGTTGCTCCAGATATCTACCTCTCATAAAGGTAAACATGCAGCTGGCTAAAATAACGATACCTCCCATCCTGAACTAACGACATATTTTCCCTGTCAATAGGTATATAACACGAATTCTATCCATATGTCATCTATTAGCAGAACAGTTAATTTATAACAAGCCTTTCATGAATCACATGAAACTAATTTGAAAAATTGAAACCCTTGTTGGTATCCGCGGACCCCGCAGGGTCAGATAATTTTTATTTTGCTGCTGATTAAAAGTTTTAAAGCAAAGCTTCTATGAAGAGGGTCAGACGTATTGATGTCAGTTTGTTATGCCGTCTTATTTTAAAATTTCGCTGACGAAATATCTAATAATAATATTCATTAAACAAGGATTGACAATATCCAAAAAAGCGAAGCAAAGGACAAACGAACATTTCGCTTATGATATAGAACTTTGTCCTTGAAATAATCATTAAAACAAGAATGACAACATCCATAAAAGCAAAGCAAAGGACAAACGAACATTAAAAGTTATAGTGTCAGAACTGAATAATCAGAATATAAATGTATAAAATCGAAACAAATTGTAAGTAAATTTGTTGAAAAACTTTTTGATACAGGATAATGTTTATGGACATACTTATATTTTTAGGACTCGATTATAGAGATGCTTCGCTCATAATATTGTACTTTGTTGTCCCAGGAATCAGTATACCAAAAATCAGATAATTAGATCACATAAAAATTTGTTTTTAAAAGTTGAAAAAATCAACTTGTTAAAAATGGACGTACGGACATTTTAGTAACGATTATAGAGTTGCTACGCTTACTACATTGTACCTAACTACTACATGGATCACCATGTTTGAAATCGATAGGACAATTCTAGCATGCCTAAATTAATGAAAAAAGCTATCAGCATGTTTTAAACAGAGTTTCTGGTAACTATACTGGTTGATACGCTTTCTAAATCGTACTTAACTGTAATTTGAATTATCATGCAAAGTTTGAAATCGATAGGGCAGTTCCTACATACATAAATTAACAAAGAGCTATCCGATACTAGCAAGCCCTGATTAAAGAAAGGCTTCGCTTAAAAAAAGATTACGGGACAGCCGCAGTATTCATTCAAGATACATAATTTGAGTAGACACGGAAAACATTTTACCTAAGGTTTTGTTCCTGTAGGAAAAACAATATTAATACATAAAAATTTTTGATGTAATCATAGATATTTTTTTGTAGGTAGGTATAGACAAAACATATTAATAAAACAACTCCATCAGACGAACAAATTGCTTTATAGAGCAGCTAGGTACATTTCTTGAAAAAAATATTCAAACGGCAGAATTTATTAAATTAAGCAGATTAATCCAAGCAAAAGTTAACAAAAAGGTATTAATATATTACAACTATCTTCACCAATATCATAAAATTTAGAAAAATCACAAAAGATGAATTATAATATTATTATTTGTTTTTCTTGTTGAAAGTGTCAATCTGTGGAAATTTGTCAGGTTTATAGTCTGTATCTCTTTCAACACGATCCTAAATAAGTATAATTATATTGTTGTCTGAAATTACAAGAGTGTCTATAAAAATTATCTGTTATACAAATCGTTATATATTACTTGGATGTTGTACCAGATTTTAATGTAATCCTAAAAAATTAACGACCTCTGTTTGGCGTCTTATAATTGCGGTGTAAAGCGTCCATTAGCCCGAAAGACAACCAACCCTTTGATTGCACGACCTTTGTCTAAAAGTCATAACTATGTATGGTAATGCGTTGCACCTGTTTTAGGCCAAGGCATTCCCCCTACTCTAACTGTCGCGCACCTGACATAGTAGCAGTAGGAACCATTTTAACGTCTTTAGTTATGACGCGGTGTTAAGCCGATATTCGAACCTATCACCTCCCCGACGACGAGCGAGTTCGCTACGTGTTGAGCCACAGTCGCGGTTTTTAAGAGACTGACTGTAACTTTTATAAGAAAAATTATTTTGGGATTAATTTGTCAATAGAGGAATAAATAAGCTTGTGATTTCACCTGAATATGAGATGTAGTTAATTCTTGTAAAGCTGTGTTGACAGACTGACTGGAAGCCGCGGCAGACAATAATGAATCCAGTCCCCCAACCGGGGCTAGTCCTGTACTCTCTACTGCTTCCTGAAACAATAAAATTGATGCAAGTTTACATTCAAAATAAAAACATATTATCTTTTATTCTTAATTTTAAAATTAAATTTTGATTTCGCGCTATACCATGAAACAGAAAAACAAATATTATAATTATACCCGTGCCGATGCTTTATAAGAATACTTGTCATGAAAAAAGTCTAACATTTTAACTAAAAGCAATGTTATAGTATATAACCTAATTCTTATCAACATACCTTCAGTGAATCTGTAATTAAATCTCTGGTGCCACCGTGCGGTTTCTGTTCATCATTTAAACGGCGACGTTTAGGAGGCTGGCCACTATTGTAGGCATCACTGAAAGGTCCATTTTCACCAGTTTGTTGTTGTGTGACAGAATCACGTGATATTATGGGCACCCATTGGGAGGGTACAGCTCCCTGCCAACCCTCAGCCTCAACCTCCGAGTCAGAGCCGCCTAGCGGCAGAGCCAACAACGCAGAGGGAAATCTTGGGTTTGGCGCTGATTCAGGTATGACTGGAACAGCGGGCAGAACGATGGGAACCATGGGCACGTCGTCCGTGTTTGACTCTGACCTGCTGATAGGGGAGGCCATGTCAACCTCCATCTCCCCGCCACTGCTCGACGATGAACACGGATCGGCCATTTCAACAGATCGCGGTGTTTGATTATCTCCGCGGCTACTTTTCCTGGCAGCCATTCTGGCTGTTCTGGCCGCAGCATACTGTTCAACCTCTGGCTGGCGCACAATGTATCGACGTAGGTCATCCATTTCAACGTGTATTTCACTCACATATTCTCGGATTTGTAGGAAGGAAGTTCCAATGTGTGTTGAACTAAAATTAGGAAATAAACGAATTAGTTATTAAAGGGAGGAGGCGGAATTTACACTTTTTGAAACCAAAACATATGTCAAGTGAAAACATAAGGGAAATTTTATAAAAAAAAAAGTTTATCTCAGATGATTGAAAATTGTCTAATTTGGCGAGAAAAGGCAAAAAAATTCGGCGGGAGCGGCGGTTCCGCCACCGTTTTCCATATGGTACTTCTTAAAAGCAGAGTTTCGGATCCGGATCCTTGGACTCAAAAAAATGCGGAAAAAATGGAAAAATCTACCTAAATTTATATAAAATTTCAGACATTTTCTTGATGAGAGCCAATCTTTAAGGTTTAGGTTCAGACTTGAAAATTATAAGTATTTTTGACTTCGAATTAAAGAATAAATATTTTTGAAAAATTTTGTGATTTTATTTTTATTGTCAAGGATCCGGATCCGCACTGACCAAATTTGGAGGATCCGGATCCGCAAAAAATCAATGTGGATCCGAAACACTTCTTAAAAGCAACTGCTATGCCAAATATCAGAGAGTAACTCTTTCTTTTAGTTGAGTTCCTTTGACTTTTAGTTTTGGTTTCATAAAGTGTCACTTCCGCCCCCTCCCTTTGACATAAAACATTAATGATTTCCATTCAAACACCTTTAATATATATAAAATGAAAATTTAATTTTAACATTATTACCTAGGTAATAAAAAAAATAACTAAAAGACTAACAAAATACAAAAATTATAATAGGCATTATGATTGTTGATGAAAGCAGCACCAACCTGTTTTGAAATAGCCTTTCCAGTCCCTGCTGTCCATCAGCAATGCAGTGAATTACCAAAGCTGTTCCCTCAGCCATGATGAGACGCACAACTGGTAGAACTCTGGTGGCAAAGTTAGCATTTTCCTCTGTCATGATTAATACCAGAAGTTCGTCCATCCTCTCACATAGGAACCTAAGCAATGGATTTATTATTACTTGAATGTTACACGATATTTCTCTAATAAAGTGAACCTCAAAGAAGGCTAAACTAACGATACCCACAATCCACCCCCTCTCCTCCTACTGAATAATCGAAATGACCAATAAATTAGTTCCATGTTAGCAACCTAAAATAACGAAACTTTTCCCATGTCATAACATTCATACCTATGCATTCTATATCCATTACCTGTGCAGTGTTTCAGCAAAGTTGATGTCATCTCTAGGTCTGACTGTAGAAACTGCTTGCTCCTGAAAACGGATATATTGTTACTTGGATCTTACACCAGATACTCATGATCTCTAATAAAGTAAAAAAAACGCAGCGGGCTAAAATAACGATTCTTCCCTTTAACCCATCCCCACCCTCCTAATTGATGAAAGAATTAGCAATAAATAAGTTCCACTGTAGCAAACTAAATTGTCGACAATTTTTCCCGTCGTAATATCAACTTATATTCTACAGCATTTGTTAATATTTTTTGAAAGTCTAGCTTTGCTTCTCAAAGCATTACAAAGATGTAAAGAATTAAATTCTTCCTAGGCCTTACTACTAGATTCATTAGGGACACCTGTCATAGTTAGGATATAATGAGTACTCAATGGTTAAGATGGTGAGTCTGACATCAGATTTTGAAGGACAAATATATTTCCTTCACGACGTATACCTAGTTGTTTCTTATCATTTTACATGAGAAGGTTGTAGTCGTCATAACAAAACTTACTATTGTTTAAAAATATCTAACCGTTCTTAGGGGACGCCAAGCCAAGAACAAAGCTATAAATACCACTAAATACTAAATAAGAACTAGTGATGAGAATCCGGATCCGGAATCCGCCCAATTTTCGGCCAATTTTGGAATCCGTATCCGTATCCGGAATCCGTTTTTTATAGCGGATTCCGGATTCTAAATTGGTAGGCTAAAATTACCGTCTTGAGTTTTTTCTTACAACTCCCTCTTTTTGAAGGCAAAGATCACCCCCCCCCCCCCAACACACTACCCCCCCCCCCCATTTCTTCCCACATAAACCACGAAGTTGATATACCAGCTGATAACACAGAGCTCTCATTGTCAGGCCAGCGATCACGTGATGAGCTATTCAATTTCTACATAACAAATTTTAATAATTACTAATGTGATGTAAATGTTTTAGTTATGCTGGAAGTCAACACTTTAAACAAATCAAGGCTTCAACCAAGTAACATAGTGATAAAATATGGAAAAAAGCTATCCCTCTGTGACGGACGGCCTTTTAAAATACTGCTAGAATCCGGAATCCGAATCCGGAATCCGCCAAAAATAAGAATCCGGAATCCGCAAGAATCCGTCACTTTTTTTGACGGATTCCTTCAGAATCCGGAATCCGAATCCGGCCCAAAAATTCGACGGATTCCCATCCCTAATAAGAACACTTAAATATAGCCTACAAGAAACAGGCAAAATTAAAATTACTAGGATTAAGCCCAGTACTACACTTTCTAGAAATTCTAAAAATGAACTCCTAGCTTTCATTGTCAAAGTTTCTTCATACCATGAATACGATATATCTAAAACACAATATATAATATCAATGAATGACAACTTACCAATTCTTGAAAGCTATCATCGACAGCATTTGTGAGTCCTGTGCTCAAGTTGGGTCGTGTAGGTTCGAGTCCCTGCAACATCACTTCTTCTATATATTGTTGCAGAGGCTGTTGCATTAGTGCAATACTACTATCACTGCCACGAATTATTCCAACCATATCCTGAAATTAAAAGATACTGATAGGTAAAGGAAGCATCCTCAAAATTTGTACCTATTCTTTAGTCATCAGCCAAAAATATTAGGTTTGTTTACGTCTAGGTTTGTGAACCTAAAGGAAAAAATTCCAAGTGCGGGGAGGGGGGAGTCGACCCCCGCCAAACGATTTTTAATTTTATTAAATATCTTAAAGTAAACTATTTTTTAACGGGGGTGTTTCATTTTTTCTTATAGGCGATTTATCTTGGAAAGGTTGTTGTCACCCAAAATAGCGATAAATCTTTCCAGGACACTTGAGAAGCTACACTGTAATTGATATCGGTTCAGCGGTTACAAAGGTCCTTCAGGACAGACACAGATCCTGTTTCTATTATATACGGATTATAAACTCTGCAAAAACACATTTAATTGCTGATAGAATCGATACTTACTGAAAATGTCAATCTTCTCGCCAATGCCATCATTAAATCAGACCAGAGATTATCTCCTTGCACATAATTATAATCTGGCAGAGAATTAAGAAAATCTGCTATGGTTTGATTGGAAGTTTCGCCGTGTAGTGAGCCAATAACTTGTCCTAAAACTCCAGTGGCCATGTTCAACAGGCCTCTAACTTGATCATCATTTGTAGAATCTGTGGCACCATTCCCCAAAAACTGGCTCATCATTCTACTTAATGTCATGAATTCTGAACCTCCATGGCCATGAGAACCTAGTGGATCAATTAAGCCCAGGTTAACGCTTCCAAGTGACGGAGCTTGCCCTGAAGATGCACTGCTAGAGGTTCTGCCTTGAGTGGAGGCGGCACGTGTACGAAGAAAACTTGATCCTCTTCTGTCCAAGCTGGAATTTCTAGAATTAACACCACTATTTGGCTCTGACCGGGCGGATCGCTGGTTGCGGACAATTAAGCGGCCGCGATTTTGACTCCTACTATTCTGAGATATGTGGTGAGAGCTGCAAGTTAGGAATGGATCAAATGAATTCAGGTTGCCCAATAACGGAGATCCAATCTGTGGTGACATTGGAATGCCGCCAATGGGTGGAAGCCCAGCGCTAATTCCTGCACTGCTACTTGAAGATGACGTTCCAGTTGGTTGAGAAGTTCTTTCTTGTGCGCCTGACTCGCTTGTTGATACAGAAATTGAAGGTCCTGTACCATTCTCACTATTTTCACCACCATTACGAAAAGCTTGGTTCAAAGCATTTAGTACTATGGATTGTATGTTATCCTGAGCGGCAGGCATTTGCGAATTACCAGTGGCGGTAGGACCAGCTCTTACAGGAAAGATGCCAGGTGGCAGCATCAGTGGTACCCCAGTTCTTCTTGTATTTGTTCCTGTAGATGTTGTACCAAAACTGGTTGAAGTTGTCAGCCTTGGTCCACTTCCAGAGGTGCTAGTTGTAAATGTTCCAGATGGAACAGTAATTCCAATGCGAGATTGGGCTGGCTGACTTGTAGCTGTTGAAGACGTTGCCCTAGATGGAGATCCTACTTGCATAGTATAATCTATAGGCACAGCTTGAACTCTGGCAGTTTGAACAATGGATGGAATAATAAAAAGACGAGCTCTTAGCTGCCTTGGTGGTGCTCTTGATAAGTTTAACAAAATATCTGACATCGCGTGTTGAGCATGAGATAAATAATGCGTAATTCTGGACACCCTATTGAATAATTGCTGATCTCTGTCTCGTTCAGCGTCACTGCTATAAGTCACGTCGTTTCGCAACACCGGGATCAGATTATTTTGTTGTTGAACCAGCCTTCGGTTCACACGCTGATATTCCTCCATCACATCAGCCAACATTTGGGGTGGAGGGTGGTTAACTCCTCCATTAGCCTGACTTGGAGCAGGGTCACTTGGTGAGCTTTCACTTGAACTTGCATTTGTTGGTCGTGGAGTTGAAGAAGTGCTTGAAGCCCGAGGAGAGCTAGAACTTTCTCCTGGTCCTAAAATTAGATTCGTTAACATTTTCTATGCAAAATGCAAATTACATGCCTAAAATAAAGTAAAAGTATCTCGTTGTGTCTGTCTGTACTGAAGGATCTAGGCTAACCGCAGAACCGATATGGTTCTCCTTTACATGATAGCTTCTCATAGGTCCTGGGAAGGTTTATAACTATTTTGGGGTAGGGTATCACTATTCTCCTAAGGGATATATTTTTTGGTAAACAGTTGATCTTGACATAAATTGAAAAAAAACATTTTACGTGCTCTTTGGTGCCTTGGGGGGGGGGGGGGGGGGGGTGGTAGCCGTAAGTATATAATTAAGAGAAAGTAAAATATTTTACCTGCAGAACTACGAGTGTTTTCATTGCTACTGCTCGAAGAAGAGGGCACAATACGGCCATTCTCAAATCTAAATGACATGCTTCTAGAGGCACCACCACTCGGCATTGGACCTCCATTTATTCCGCTAAACACGGCATTCAATGCTTCTGCCAGACCCGCCGGAGGTCCAACTTGATCTCCACCTATTCCTCCGTCATCTGGAATAGGAATGCTCATCATCTCTATATGGATTGGATTTGGACCAAAGCCATGCTCATGGTGGGCATGTTCTTCAGTTGAGCCTACTGGCTCAGTGGGACCTGGGTCCTCTGGTTGTGCAGGACTTGTATCTGGTTGGCTCCCTGGGTTCTCCATTTGATCCAATATTCTATTCGCATTTCTTATCATGTCACGGGCAACGTTCAGCCGCACCATTGGACTTGACTGGGGTATGGCAAAGTGGGCTGGCATATGAATATCTTGAGAATGCACATGGATGTGCTCGATTCTAGCCCTTGGTCCTGGGGAGGGACCGCGACTGGCGGCTCTCGCCTCACTCTCTGCAACTCTATCCGGACCCTGGCCAGGCGGGGGACGCTGAACAAGATGGACAACACGGCCATTAATATCATATTCTTTCAGCAATTTATTATCTTGGAGAACTCTGCCACAAAATATGAGCCGCTGTCGGTCTGCGTCGACACCAACTTTTGAAGCAATGTGAGCTTTGAAATCAGCAACTGATTTTTCAGGGTCGGCATCTTCAAATTTGTGGTTTTGTGAATCTAAGGTCTTAACTGTCACAGACCACATTTTTACAAACTCTGAAAGTAAAGTTGAATCAATGATAAATCATTATGTACGTTTTACTAGTTATATATGCTGCGTTTGATATTTTTTTTTCAAAACCACCTCTGTATGTTCTTTTTTTGAATATGATTACTAAAATAATATATCAGGCGATATATATATAAAGGACTCATAAATACGCACGACATAATTACTTACTATAAAATAAATAATTTTATTCTTATAATAAAGTAACAGGAAGTGTGTTTGTCTGTGTTTCTGTCTGTACCAAAGGATCTCGCTAACCGCCGAACCGACCGGGTTCCCCTTAACTGGGTAGCTTCTCAAAGGTCCCAGGAAGGTTTATAGCTATTTTCGGGGTAGGTACCACCACCCTCTCCTAATAAATCGCCAAAAATAATAAAATTAAAAAATCACCACCCTGCGGATATTTTTGGAACTTAGCTAAAAACATAAATAGCACAATCTAGCGACGAAATTAATATTTCTAGTATATAGATGAGTTTTAAAAGAATTTTACGTGTCCCTAGAGCCTCTAGGAGCATAGCGCCGCTAGTGATTTAATGTAAGATCGACAATAATCGGCCTTTTGATTTTGTTGTAGCATAGGTAAAAAAAAAAACATTTATGCGTTCGATATAACAAAAGTACTCAAGTTAAGCTGATGCAATTATTATTTTTCACATTCGCAAATAGTGTTGTTGTACTTAGATTTTTTTCATGTATAGGTATTTTTCATAATAGCATGCAGCGTAAAACAAATGTAAATAAAGAAACTTAAGCAACAGATATTAAGATTTGGTTATTAAAATAATTTAAAAAAACAGAATATAAGGATATATCATCATAATAAGTTTGGATTCTTAAAAATAAATGGAAAATTATTAGCTTTTGAAGCCTACCGCACCACAACAAGCTGAACAAGGCAGCCAAACCAAAATACATTTACCACTTTTATTTCCAGACATTTTCCCCCACAAAAATAAATTTTTAATAATTACTTTATTACATCCTTTATTCGTTTCTTCAATTCTGTAATTAAAACATAATTAAAATAAACTTAATATAAGTTAGGAAGCACTAAAAATTCAAGGAAAATTTAAAAAAAAAATAATGGAAATCTTGTGAAGAGAAATTTTGATAATGACTCAAGTGATACGTCAGCTGATCATACATAAATACAGGTTATCAACTTATGCCTAAAAAATATTTTATTTTTTCTTCTTCTAGAACCTAACATATTAAATCTTTAAAACACGTAAAACGAATGAAAATCTGTATAATTATAAATTCTTATTCCGTAATATTTTTAAAAAGTTTGGGAACCCTGTTTTCAAAGCACAAGATGCCGCTGATTTTTTCAATGATTTGTTTTTTATTCGTCGACGTATAATATTTTTTACAAATATGAAATATTCTTTATTTTATTTGTATATTGTCATGTCACTTGTATTTATTTTGATTTATGAAGGCATGCAGAATAGACTTGCAAATCTAAGAAGTTTTTCAATTGAAGTATGTAAATTTAATGTTTTTCTTAATATAATTGTCAAATACTATTATTTACCCTAGAGTTTTATTAGCATATTATTAGGTATGTTTAAGATATGCAGGCTTTTATTCTGACAAAAGAACACTAATTTCACTCGTTATGTACTATAAATCAACATTATTTTTTTTATGTTAAGACTTGCCTGCAATTGTCACTTTATCATTTGATTAAGTTAAAAAAGGGTATCTTGTATATCAAGCAGAAAACTCCTAATATGTAATATTTTATGATTCTTTATATTTTGTCACTTATTTGGCGCGCAATAAAGGTAATTTATCTGACAATTATTAGCTTGAATGCTCTTCCTAAACATATAATTTTACTTTTATTCTTTTCAGTCCTAAACTCAATAGCTCGGAAAAACTTTATCTTTGCTGCTCAGCTCTGTACCTCTAAAACCTCTATGCTTTATTTTTAGTTATCACTTTTAGTCTAAAAATTGCAGCATTTAGTCTAAAATTAAAATTTTCGTTTAAAAAAAATATGTACGATTATTGTAACTGTTTTGGCTAATGTACAATTTTTGTGCTATAGTATACACAATTAATGAATGAGATATGTTTCAGACCATTATCTATACTGACTGAGCGTAACCAGGAAAGAAAAATCTACTTTATCCAAAGTGCCGGTAAGAAAAATATTTGATCCCTTTTAAAAGTTTGTAAAAAACATTTTTAAAGAGGGAATGATAAAAATATGGAAACGCAAAGAGACGATACCCGGCCAGTCATTGAAGAACAGAATGTTCACGATTTGGAAGTTGAAGACGAAATAGAAAATGGCAGCAATGACGAGGCTCCACGAGAATATAATCAGGGTGAATACCATGCCATTGAAACCTCCAGAACAGATGACCTAAGATCAACTGTTGTACCTGCTAACAATGAGTTAAGAAGTCAAATTATACCTGATAAAATTTTTGGACTTGGAGATCTCATTTGGTGTCGGTCAGGTAACCATTGCTACTATCCTGCCGTTGTTGTCAACGATGTTAGTCTTAAGTTTTGTACGAAGATATTGATGTCGACTAATGGTGGTGGAGAGGGGGGTGCCACACGACAATACAATGTCCAGATGATTGAAGATAACAGACTGTCTTGGGTGGATGAAAACCACTGTCTTCCCTATTCAGGATTGGCTGACTATGAGCAGGTAGCAGTAGGAGATGCGGGAAATATGAAATTCTACAAGCCCAAGCCAGATAGGCTCTCCTCGTGGAAACGTTGTGTTATTAAAGCAGATGAACTTTTCACTCTAACCAAATCGGAGCGTGTAAAGATAATGGATATAGAGAGACACCCTGAAAAGGGTGGATTTATGGGAAGCCCATTAAAAAATAATTCAGAAATGAAAACCCTTTTCCCGTTGCCTGACCAAGGAGATAAAAATGAGAGAAAACAAAATATTGAGCAAACTAATTTATCTCCTATAAACACAACTTGTTCTGAAGCTGAAGAACAAATCGAAAATGAAAACCTACCTAACAATAAACAAACAGTACAAATAAAAGAAACAAGGAAAGAAGTGCCATATGATACTGAAGTGAAAACAAAATCATTAAAGCCTAGTTCAAATAGTCCCAAACCCAAAGACAAACCTGATACTCCTAAAAAACTTGACTTTGTTCCAGTATTTCACTCTAATGTAAAGTTTGACCGATCTTTCAAGATTAAAAAAGATGCAAAGAAAAAAGAAGAAGTACAAAATATAACAACTCCTAATGATGCAAACAATGACGATATTGATATGACGAAAATTAGTGAGGGGGATATATCAACTCAGGATACTTTGGTAGAAATTGCCAAAACTAAACAATCTGAATCAAGTGAATTGTCTTTGAACGATTCTAATGTTTCCCCCGTGAGAAAGGATAAAACAGAATCATATAGTCCTTGCGAAGGTGCCTTAGTTTGGGCTAAAATGAGGGGTTATCCTTACTGGCCGGGCATCGTCTCTCGCGATCCCAAAGACGGAGAATTTTTAAAAATTACTGAAACCCTAACTAAAACATCAAGGCGATACCATGTTTTATTTTTAGAGTACGGTAACGAGCGGGCCTGGATTGGAGCATCTTCACTCAAGGAATACAAAGGTATCAATACTTTTCTGGCAGATAAGGACAAAGCTACTAAGAAAGCCAAAGCAGATTATCAAGTAAATAAACGATTTCAAGCCAACTTTGACAAAGCAGTTGACTATGCCCAAGATCTGATTAATTTCAATGACGATGATCGCTTGGAAAGAGTTCTATTAAATTATGGCTGGGGTATGGTAGAAGAGAAAGACAATACAAAAAGTAATATGTCTGATTCAGTGGCTCAGGAGTTAGATTCATCTTTGGATTCTTCAAGCGACATGGTGGAATTGTCAGAAAGTGTTCCCAACGCAGAAGAAAATGAAAGCTTGGAGGCTAATAGTGATACTGTGCCAGCCAAAGGAAACAAACGTGATTTTACCAAGGTTGAAAAAAATGATTCCGACACTGTTACACCTACTGTGAATAAAAAAAGAAAGCAAAACAGTGATTTGAGTAAAGTATCTCAACAACAGACACAAGACAAAGAATCAGCAGCAATAAAGTCGCCTACTGATGATATCACCCCAGTAAAAGCTGATGACGCAGGAGATACACAAGACTTTCCATTAGTTGGTGATCTAGTTTGGGGCAGAATGCCGGGATTTCCTTTCTGGCCTGGATTTATCACAAGAAATCCAGAAAATGTTTTTAAACGTGAAAAGAATGGCAAGGTCTACTCCTACCATGTTCAATTTTTTGGCTGGAATGATGAGAGCGGATGGGTTTCAACTGTTTTGCCATTCAATGGACTAGAGGCATTTAAAGCTTTAGGAGGTAACATTTTATTTTCAGTAGTGCATCTATAATATAATATATTGTTGGGTATGTCCGCAAGTCTGAACATGATAAAAAAGAGCGATACTCGGCTGTTATTTTGTCTAAATTTTCATAAACCTAGCTAGGGGATATTTATAGTCGGTCAGAGTGCGTTTTTAGTATTTACTGTAACCTTTCATAGGTGTTGTATATTCTGCACAAGATTAATTTTTTCCCGGCTGCAAATATATTAATCACCCCCCCCCCCCCCCCCCCTATAATGTTCATCAAGGTTACTTTATACTGTTACTGTAAAAGCTAGCTCCCTCAGCAGCGTGTTTAGTCATATTGTGCTTGATTGAGTTGGCCCCAGTTGCTAAAAAAAAGTGGCTATTCTCCCATGGTAGCAGCTTAGTTGTGTTATATTTGCTTGTTTGATAATTGATCTTGGTAATTTGGGATTTGAAATTCTTATTTTGATATAAAACTATTTTAAGTCTTATCATTTATATAAAATATTATACTAGGTATTTTTTTTCATTTGAGTTTGATATTTTTTTGTATTGTAGCCAAGAAAAAATCAGACAAATCATACAAGCCTGCAAAATCTATGCAAAAGAAATGGGGTAATGCAGTGAACGAGGCAGAGGAGACAATGTCATTGACAAGACAGGAGAGAGTTGACAGCTACTTTGTCAGCTACGCCCACAAGTTAAATGCAACTACTGCGAAGAGCCCAGCTGTGTCTAAGAGCTCTCCTGCGCCAAAGAGTAAAACACCTGCTAAAAGTCCTGCTGTAGCAAAAACACCAACGGCAAAAAATACGCCTCAGAGCAAATCTAAACCGAAGACTCCGATATCTGCGAAAGGAATTAAAAGTGTGAGCAAAACTGCGAAAGAAACTAAAACTGTTACCCCAACGAAGCCTCCGCTTCCTGTGAAGAACTACCATGGTTCCAACAAAAGGATGGCTGTCCCTTCAGGTTGGATGTCAAGGTTGGTGACGCGAGATGGTAAAGAACAAGTTGTGTATATTTCCCCAGAAAATGTTGAATTTCCGGTGAGTTTATAACTTTTTTCACTTTCTTAGTCAATTACACTGGTCCCTAAAATTTTATAATAACGTTTTTTTATTCGTTGGCTTGAACTCTTTGGGACTTTCAATGAATTTTGATTGGTTGGTTTATTAAGTTGAGTTTCCAAACGTTTTAACCACTAATTGTAATCTTCTGAAGGGTCGATTTTATGCAATATTATTAGGGATGTATATCAATTTATCGGCAATTGTCTTATTCCACTAGATACCTGGGTGTAAAGTGCTGTCAATGCAATTGGATAAAAGTAGTAATATAACTAGTAAAATTCACATAAAATTTGGAATCATAAATTAGAAAATTAGGATTTATTGCAAATCACGGTAAAATGTTCCTAGTGGCTATATAAAAGTGTTTCGTCCTTCTCCATGACTACTTATGTCCGTACACTAAGAACAATGGCTACACACGCAAAAACATTATCTCTAAAAATCTATGAACCTCAAAGGCTGCTAGCGGTCAAAAGTGTACAGTTTTCTCGCAGCGCACATAATTGCTCGAAAAAGACTTTTTATTTAGGTTTTTTGTTTAGATAAGTAAGCCGTTTGGCAGCTAGCAGTTGAAAGTTTAAAGATTTTTTTGAAATAATCATTAACAAGAACATTTTACCATAAACTGCACTAGATCCGAATATTCTGAAGTAGCGTGTTGATATTGGCGTTTTCTGAGTAAAATTAATCGAACTCTAACTAAAATCTAGTTCTCTCACTAATGACTGAGGATATTTTAAATCATGCTAAATTGTATGACTAGATCAACAAGACAAAGTTCTTTTAATTTTAAACAAAAATGCTTTTATTCTTAAATTTGTTTAGAGTAAAGCTGCCATGTACCGCGAGATCTCATTGAAAAAAGACAAACTTGACGGAGTTATGTACCTGACAGACTCTAGTCTGCCTCCGGGTTGGAGGTGCCAGCAAATTAATTCTTCAGTTTACTTTTTCTCTCCTCTTGGTGAAAGGTATGTTTTTTTTGCATTTAATAATGTAACCGGGAAGGGGTTGGGGTGGGGGTAGGGGCTGAATTCATATTAAAAAGCAAAGGAACTCTGTTAAAAAATATTAAGGCACTTACATTACTGCAACGTTTGGTTTCTTCTACTTGGATTCATAACGTGTTACACTCTCCTCACCCAACATATAGAAAATATGTACGTACCTACCTTCCAAAGCTTTGATTATTATAAAATCGCATTTATTTACATTAAAGATACTCATTAAACCAACATTCTAATTAAGTTTAAAAATGATTAAAGTCATCAAATATGTATATAATCAGCTGGCGCTCTTTTTCCCTGCAAGCAATAGAACAATCAGATCAGATTCAAATTTAATTAGGTATCTATTTAATTTTTAGGCAATTATTTTGTTTGTAGGTTTGAAAACAGATTGGGAGTTGCCGAGAGGATGAAAACTGATCCCAAATATACTGCAAAGGACATACAGCGGGTTCTGGATGCTGAAAAAAGGTTTGAGTCATGTTTGATTTAGGGTGATAGACGACTTACTAGTTTAAAGGGGGGGGGGGGGGGGTTGCTTTGGAAACAATAGAGCTTGGTGGGTGATATTTCCAAAAGATTTTAGTAGCTTATCGCTTAGCACCCCCCACTCTTTATTTTCAAACTACTGTGTGCAGTGCATACCTAACTTTACAAACTTAAGTATGTTGAAATCCTATTTACTTCACTGCTAATCTGAAAAAGAAAATCTTAAGACCTGAACAACGGTTCTACAATTTTTCTCAACTTTGTCTTGAACTTTTTATAATTGTGGATTTCATCTGACTCGAGAAAACGTACAGTGTAGTACACATTTCATTCTTTAAACAAATTTTGAAGATTGGGATTACCCCACACAATGGATATATGATATACGTGGATATATTGACAGGGGAAACATTTTCGTCAATTTAGCATGCTTATATGGACCTCTTTTATTGGTCATTTCGTTCGTCCAGTAAGAGGGGAGGATATGGGGTAAAGGGTGTGTGGATGGCATGGGGGATATCGTTTTTTCAGCCATCTACGATAATAACTTTGTCAGAGTACATAAAAATTTGGTGCAACATCCAAGTAATAAAATATCGATTCCCTACAACCTCTCTCTCATCGAAAAATCTCAAATATCCCAAATTAATAAAACTTTTTTTCAGCCGTAAGCCAGCTCCCAAGAGTGTTTTGATAGCGCGTGGACAGTATCAACTGAAACAACAGGATGAATTTGATGATAACTGTATCTATCTCCCTGGTGGTCTCACTTACAGGTACAGGTATTCCCTTGTTTAATATAAATCGATATAGGATATACTTGGACACATTTGCAAGGGAAATGTTGTCGTCAATTTAACTTTCTAATATGGACCTCATTTAATGGTCAGTTTGTTCATCCAGTAGACGTTGAGGGGGTGGGGTAAAGGGGGTGGATGTATGGTATCGGTATTTTAGCCTACTACAAGTATCACTTTGAAAGTATATGAAAATGTGGTGTATCATACAGTATTAATATCTAATAACAGAGTTTGCTTATTAGGTATCACCTCAGTATGACAGGTGTTCTTCTTATTCTTTATCAAATCTTTATATGTGATTATCTATCTATCTAACTGATGATGATTTTCAAATTAATCCACAACCTTTTCTTAATTTAAAATTTATAATTTTCCATTGGCAGTAACAAATGAACATTATACCTAACAAATGAAACAATTATAGCTACCTAATTTTTTTAAGAAGTATTTTTTCAATATTTTAACATTTTAAGATTCGACAATAAATGTAGAGTATAGATGTATAAACAGATAGCTACAAACATTCCTTAAGCAAAGACCTAAAGCTCTGCAGAAGGTTGTTTATCGATAGAAATTTTGCTTTCTCACTTAGCTGCTAGAAAGCTCATATGCTGTCATTGGAATAAGGTTTGAAGAAATAATCAAAATCACCAACTTGTTGGTATAAGGATTTGGGGGACCTTTATTATAAATTAAAGTCATCTGCCCAATTGTACAAGAGTTAAACCAATTAAATCAAAAGATTTTAGTGTAAAACTATTTGTAAATAAGAGTATAAGAATAAGATATTGTTATCAACGACTAAAAAAATGTTTTGCCTAGTTTTTGTAGAAAATTTTGAGCATATTTATCATTTAAAATCAATGCTATCTTTTCAAAAGTGTTTCCATTAATTTGCTTGTGTTTTGTAAGCAAACCCTGTTTTATTATTATTTGTACTGTGTTATTTTATTTGAATATATATTTCAAAGATAGCTATTTTTTTAAAAAAATAAACTGAGATGAATGTCGGAATTTTCTTATTAAACATAATAATGTATATATAATTAGAATAGTAAGACCTTGAAAATAAGCGATAAATTATTAGATGATAATTATCAGTAAATTTAACAGAATTTAAACGTAATTATTACAAAGCTAGCTAAAAAAGTGTTGACAAAAAATAATAATCCTTTTATTTAAATACTATAGAACATTATAACAAGGATGATAAAATCAGGTGTAACAGCATTTAAAAAAATATGTCTTTCTAAAATTAATTGATTTAATGAAAAAATATAGCAATGTACAGATTTTTATGATTTTTAGAAATTGAAAATAATTACATTCATTTGGTTGCTGATGTAAAAAGAAGAGAAGGGCATGTATAGAGTCATAAAAGAGCTGCAATGATTTACATATATTTAATAGGATGTAAAATCATTTTATCAAAGTCAAATACAGATTAATTTTTATTTGCAAATTCATTGGAAAAAAATCCGGACTTACTGATAGACAAAGTGAATTATAGAGTAGCTTCTCTACTAAATAACATTTAAATAGACATGCGCAGAAGCTACGTAGGAGCTACGGACAGTTCTAATATTTCGGAAAGGGGAAAGGAAGAAAGTTATCTATCTATTACTGGGAAAAACATTTAAAAGCCCCCTCAAACGGAAAATATTTAAAAAACCAATTAAACCTATATTGATTTTAATTTGAACCTTAATATTGCTATTTTTAAAAATTGGCATTGATATCTACTTTCCGAAATGATTGTATTGTTAGCAGCTTGAAGTGAAAATATTTTACTGAAAGTCAAAATTTTTACAGTTTTTATAATTTTTTGACAATGCTAAAATTGATTTGTTTCCTTCATTAATTTTAAGATATATCCATTATTTATTAAGGAAAAACACAAATATATGTTAAATTTTATAGTTAGGGCATTGTTTCTAATAATGAAAAATCCTGTATAAAACTCGGCCGTTTTAGGGTCCAAGCTGTCAAATTTCTTGACCAATATGAATATGTTAGTAGGTCTTTGCCATAGTTCTATGTAGCCATATACCATCGACCCCTCTATACTCTAACTTTATTGATTCGACAAGCAACATTATCATAGCTAAACCTGTTGAGCTAAACCCCTTAATGAAAATCCCTTTTTTAACCTACCTATTTATTTTTAGGATTGGCGGTCCATTTGATGAATATCTTGATTGTGATAAGATATTTGGATCCTCCAACGACAGATTGATTGAGATAGCACAGCTGCCACAAATTTTCCTAGAACATCCAACAGTCAGAGTTGAGGTTGGTATTTAAAGTTGGGGTTTTACCAGAGGAATTACACTAGTACCCGAAGTTTTTTTTAACCACATTATCTTATTCTTTAGATCTATAACTTTGGGTAGGTACTTATATTGTATTTTAATTGGTTGGTTCCAAACTGGATTAGAACTGGTTTTTAGCCATACTAAAATAATCATGTATAGAATCGTATTACCTTGGGGCTAATCAGGGTTGTTGAATTGGGCACTTTTTTTGATATTGGGCGGCCCAATTGCCCAAAAGGGTTTTAGGCGGGTTTTGGGCGCCCAAAAGTGGTTTTGGGCACCCTTTTTGGGCAAATGTCGTAAAAAGCATTTAAAAAGGATATAAAATAGCCTAAAACCATACCTAGACTTATTATTAGAAATAAAATAGCCTAAAACCATCTCAGGACCTATAAAGGCTCCACTGGAAAGGAGAACCATATCGGTTCAGCGAAATCCTTCTCTAGATACAAAAAAGCTTACTTATTTATATAGTTAACTAGCGGCTACGGCCCTAGAGGCCTCTAGGGGCACTTGAGGAGGGGAGAGTCAAATTTGATAATTCAATTTTATTATTATATTAGATTTAAAAAAAAGTAAAAAAAAATTGGGGGGGGGGAGGAATATTTTTTTTTTTTGGGGGGGGGGTGCGTTTCCTCCCCCCCATTTTTATTTTTAGTTTAAAAATTTGTTTTAAAAAGTTTTTGGGGGAGTGCAATTTTTTTCTCTTAGGAGGGTGGTGGTACCCTCCCCCAAAATAGTTATAAACCTTCCCAGAACCTATGAGAAGCTACCTTGTTAAGGAGAACCCGATCGGTTCAGCGGTTAGCGAGATCCTTCGGTACAAACACACAGACACACAAACAAAAAGACACACATCCTGTTACTTTAGTATAAGGATATCACCCAAAAAATAGGCCCGTCCCCCCTCTTTTTTAACCCCCTCCCCTTTTTCTCTCCCCCTAAAAGGGGGGTGCCTAAAACTGCCAAAAAGTACCTTATATTGGGCGGCCCAAAAGCGCCCGCCCAAAACTGCCCGCCCAAAAGCGCCCGCCCAAAATGACAACCCTGGGGCTAATAAAACCTTTTAAAATCTTATAATTATTTAATTATCCACCGAATGCTGACTATAATACGATGCAATATATAACTGTTAAATTTTTTTCAGGATATGGGCAATGAGATGATAATATCAGACATGGTCACTGGAGAATTCATTGCAAAGAAGATTATTTACGATTAGAAATTATCTTTTTATCAAGCAATTATTTAAAGACACAAAATGCTTTGTTAAAATATGTTGAAAGTGTCATTTTGTAAAGTCAAAAATTTTACTTAATGTCTGATTAATTTTTTTTGTGCTAAAAGTAATTTTTAAGTGTGATATTCAATATTTTTTATTACGTAAACCTAATCAAGTGATGTAAGTTTTTTTGGTAGTATATGGATAAAAGAATATTTTGTCCATCATAAAAATTTTATTTGTTGAAATGAGCTTTTTCTTTGATCAATGGTTTTAATATCTGTAATACGATATTATACATAAACTTTTAGGTATGACTGAGAACCGGTTCTAATCCAGCCGATATTAATCGGTTTCTAAGCCAAACTGGAAAAGAATATCTAAATTCTGCACTAAATATAGTTAGAGGTGACGAAACGTATGATACCACTATACCTTTTCTAGTTATTGAAATTTCCACGGCTCGACAGCCGCGCCTCAGCCGCGTTTAAGCTTCAAATTTAAACCCTTTTAAATGCTATTGATTTTTTAAAAAGGTGGATTGCCAAGACTTCCAGCTGATTTTAAAATTTGCGTAGGTAAGGTTGATTTCCCTGAGGCTTACTGGCGGCTTACGCGCGGCTGCCGGCTGTCCAGGAAATTTAAGTCAATAATAGACGATCTATTTAAATATGAGAAGAAATGGTAATTGTGTTATAATTAGCTGTTAGGTATTTGCTTTTAAATTTTTAATTGCCATTTTCTATGTGTCTTTCCTTGTAAATGGAAGGTTGCACACACCCTACCTTAACCAAAAAAAGGATTAACAAAAAATTATCATGAAAACGATAACGCAGCGTTCAAATAGGACAAGTAAAATACATTGAAAATCTGTTAACTTTTTTTATTAACACAAGACAACTGTTGTGTAAGAATTACTTTGCATTTGCTTAATTTATAAAGTGTCTTTTTTATGATAAAATATTAAAAATCTTAACGGCATATCATTATCAATAATTTGCTACATTTATCAGTCAAATTTTTTTTATGTATTTTAGTTTGAAATAATTTCTTAATTGGTTGGTTTGGGTAAGTTTGGTCATTAGAGGGAACACCAACTAAAAATATTATTTTTGTAATTAAAATCTTCCAACGTTATGACAAAAATCTTCTTAAATAATCCTTCTTTTACGTTTTTTAATATTTTTTAAGGACTACTAAATTTGATTTTTGAGGTGCGGCTTTTTCATAGCCGATTTTCTGTTTTTTTTTGTTATGAACTTACGTGAAATCTTTTATCTTCGACCAAACTTACTTTGACTTACCTTAATTTTTCATAGTTATTGATGATATATCTTTTAATAAATTTTTGTGAGTTCTCCGTTTGATATTTGAAAATAAAGGAATAAAGAGTGTCAATAATATTTGGAATTACAATTCTTTTAGCCTTTTCGAAATGTTTTAGTCAAAAAAAAATTTTTATGTCTTCTCGACATTTGTATTGCCCTTAGGGCATGATGGTCACGAAAAAGTTTTACTGTGCGTTCGTTCGTTCGTTACACCCAGGGATGTAAAGGGATAAGACAGAGGCCAATAGATTGAGGTACATCTCCAATGATGACACAAAAAATTACCCCCTCTATAGATTAAAATTGGCAGTTAAACGTTGGAACACTCAACTTAATCAACCAATCAAAATTTACTGAATTTCCCTAAGTTGTTAAGCCAACAAATTAGGAAACGTTATTTCAAAACTTTGGAGACTAGTGTAATAAACAATCAATTGTCCCCTCTCTCTCTTTGGTTACACCCAAGAATATATACATGGTGTCCTGCGTTCGTTACACTCTAGAATACATAAACCCAGAACCACTTCATTATGCAATCTACATTTTCCTGGATATTTTGTCTACGGTAGTCCATAAGTGTACAGCTTTACAGTACATTGTTTCTATTTGCTAAAGCAAAACATATGATAAAAGAAAAAAATTCTTTTGAAAGTAAAATGCTTATATTTTAATCAAAATCTACATTTATGTATTTTTTACCGATCCACTTCATTATGCAAATCAAAAGAAAATCAATGGGAAAACGTTTGTTTTGCACTTTTCTCCACTTTTAAAAAATGATTCTGATAAAATAACAATTTTTTAAGGGATTTATGCATTAATTATAATGAAAAACAGTTTAAGGTAGATTTTAATGATTTTTCTAAATAAGAAATAATTGAAAAAAAGAAATTCAATCCCTATCACTTTAGAGGTCAGCTGCTGACCCCCAGTCTTATGGATGAAGCTAAATACATGTTAAAGATAAAAATTACCCTGAAAAGTATACAAAAATGTTTTTTGATGTGTTAAAAAAAATCCATTTTAAAATCTTGATTTTGAGGTTGATGGCCTTTAAGATGCTGTTACTGGTGGTGATGGTGAGCTAAATGTTATCTAAGTACATGACCATTATAACAACTTGTCTATTAACCTATGTACCATTTTTTGTAGTCATAGCAGCCTCCAGTAGAGCCTTTCGACATGAAATATAACCATTATCTAAAAACTACATTATTTACTTTATGAATTTTAGTAATTAAAATTGCAATTTTTTTCGTTTTTAATATTGCTTGGCTGGAGGCTGCTATGACTACAAAAATTGGACCATAGTTCAATATATAAGTTTTCATCATAGGCATGCAATTTGATAACATTTAGCTCACCATCACCACCAGTAACAGCATCTTAAAGGCCATCATCCTTAAAATCAAGATTTTAAAATGGAGTTTTTAAACACATCCAAAATCATTTTTATATACTTTTCAGGCTAATTTTTATTTTTAACATGTATTTAGCTTCATCCATAAGACTGGGGGTCGGCAGCTGTCCTTTATAGTGATAGGGATAGAATTTCTTTTTTGAAATTATTTCTTATTTAAAAAAATCATTAAAATCTACCTTAAACTGTTTTTTATTATAATTAATGCATAAATCCCTTAAAAAATTGTTATTTTATCAGAATTAATTTATAAAAGTGGAGAAAAGGGCAAAACAAACGTTTTCCCATTGATTTTCTTTTGATTTGCATAATGAAGTGGATCGGTAAAAAATACAAAAATACAGATTTTGATTGAAATATAAGCATTTTACTCTAAACAGAATTTTTTTCTTTTATCATACGTGTTGCTTTAACAAATAGAAACAATGTACTGCAAAGCTGTACACTTATGGACTACCGCGTAGACAAAATATCCAGGAAAATGTAGATTGCATAATGAAGTGGTTCTGGGTTTAGTTTGACAAAAAAAATATTTTTCTTTCATTTTGAGTTATGGCAGATTAAACTATAAGTCTGGCAAAGTAACATCGCTGAATCTTAATTTTTTTGAGGTCGAAATCTGTTGGTTTAGGAAAGTTTTACATACAAATGATAATTTTTCCTGGTTTTAAAATACTTTATTTTTCTAAACTACACATTCGTACATAATGTACAACAAAAAGCTCAATCTTATTCATCTTCTGAATAAGTGGTTCTGTTGCTTTGTAAATTTTTATGCTTCGGACAAGATCTTCGGCTCTGGCTCATCTAGAAATAAAAAAAAGATTTGTAATTTGGAACTAAACCTAGTATTTATCTTGTCTGTAGATTAAACAAAATCTTCATGGGGGTTAGGAAAAGATTTATTCAGATAGACATACAGAATAAAAATCTGTATAAATATCAGAGCTTAATTAAAATGGACTATTCATTTTTTTCTCACATCCCCTCCCCTTAATTTGGCTTTTTAAAATTAGAGCTTTATAAAATGGAGAAATTGTGTTTCCATGGGGCTTCCAAACATATTAATATCATCTGGATTAAAACCGGTTCTGGAAAATCAAGGTTAAAACCAGTTTAGTTAGCCCGGGCCTTCGGCCTGCCGTGGCTTTCAAAACGGGTTTAAAAATTAAATCTCATAAATTTTCTATTTAATATCCGCGGAAAGCTGACAACAATACGATGCGATAAATAACTGCTATAAAATGGAGAAATTGTGTTTCTTTACTAATCCAGGTAATTTTAATTTATATGTTACCTGTAATTTTGAGGCTTTTAAATTTAGTTCTTTGTGAGATCCATAATCACTCGAGGTTTCAGATGAACTGTACCTGTCATTAAAAGATTTATTATAGTTTATACACAGTCGAGAAAATCATGTAAACTTAAAAATCTACGAATCGATCTAGCACCTTAATTAATTGGCAAATCTTAATGAAGCTTGGTGGAAATATGAAGAATGTGAACTTATTTCATCTCTAAAATTTTCAGGCATCTATTTCAAACGGACAGACATACATTTCAAATTATACCTTCGCTAAATATTATGTTTAATTACCTGTTAAATAATAATAAAGTCTCTAGATCCTCAACTTTTAACTTTGTTTCCTAAAAACAAAATTTTTATTCATGTTAAATTTTTAACATATTTGCTTACATTTTTATTATTTTTTTTTCTATTATCGTTCTGGTTAGACTAGGAGTTGTACAATTCAAGTACAAATTGATAGATTATCCTTACATAAAACTAGCAGGAGGTCTGTGTGTGTCTTATCTGTCTGTACCGAAGGGTCTCGCCAACTGCTGAACCTATATCATTCTCCTTAACAATGTAGCTTCTCATTACTACCAAGATAAATCGCCCCTAGAAATATATGAGATCCCCACCTTGAAAAATTACCTTTTCTGTTTAAAACTGATATTGAAAATGGATAGAGGGTTGTGAAATTTCTCCGCCCCCCCCCCCAAAAAAAAAAAATTTTAGGGTCGTAGCCTCTAGTTTACTGATTAATAAACACCTCCCCCAATTTATAATTTTAGATAATTAAAATAGTAAAGCTTAAAAGGGATAGTTGCGTAAGTGTATTTAAAGATTTAAGGTACTTAGAGAAGTGAACTTTTATATGTCTTATAGAATAATATGTATATGTATAAGGCATTGGATAGATATGATTATGTGTTCTGTAAGGGTTAAAGAATTTTTAACATTGACCTGACCAAACTTTTTTTATTTGACAATAACTAAATAAGTTAAAGTGATTTGTCACATAAATTACATGAGAATGGTCTATTTTTTTCCTAATGTGTATACCCAAAACACCAGTATTAGAGAATAATTTGCCGCATATTGCACAAGAGTTATAAAAAATTTGAACAGGGGTTCCCCTTATGGCAAGTTACTTAAAACATAAAAAATAACGTCCGGTCTTTCATAGGACAGGTTTTCTATAGATACTTATTAAAAAATAAAGAAAACCCTCACATTATCTCAGTGGAAATACCAACTAACCATACAAAATACAACTCTTGTGAAATATGCAGCAAATCTAATACTGGTGTTTTAGGTATACATATTAGGAAAAAAATAGACTATTCTCGTGTAATTTATGTGGCAAATCACTTTAACTTTTTTAGATATTGTCAAATAAAAAAAGTTCAGTCAGGTCAATGTTAAAATTCTTTAACACATAATCTTATCTATCCAATGCCTAATATATTCAACTAAGACATATAAAAGTTCACTACTCTAAGTACTATACTATATATATCCATTGGTCCATTTATTGGTCATTCTTTGTTATGTGTATTTTGTTGTATTAAAAGTTTGAAGTTCTTTTAACTAGTAAATGCTATCTAAAGTTGTATTTTTGACAAAAAAGTTTTCGCCATATATAACATGTAATGAAGTTGAAAAAAAAAAATTGAAAAACTCATTTTTGGAGGAAAATCCCTGGTCAAATCTTAATTTTAATCAATAACTTTATATTATGCATTACTATGTTATTTAAAATAGAAAAAACTTACAGATCACTATTTTTTAAAATGCACTTCGTGCAACTATCCCTTTATCAAACTTCTATTTGCATAAACTTGTTATCGTTTTGTGTTTTGTGACTAAATCACTTTCAAGGGTTTAATTGCCCTTTATCAAAATAGCCTTTAAACTACCCAGAAATAATACTACAATCAGTATAGCCAATGCAATGGCCATAAACAATATCTTGGTAGACATACACACATACATTGCTTATGTATAAACATTAAGTACAAATAAAAACATTTTATCTTCAACTCGCCGTCCCTGTCAGGAATAAGGTGTAACCAACAAGCGAAATAAATCTAAAATAATATTTGGGGGGCAAATGGAGAGGTCGTTGCCCCCCAACGACAGCTGAAAAACACGTAGAGGTTTCGTGATTTTTCAAATTAATTTCGTTATTGGATAAACCTGTGTCCCTGTTATTTGTCTAATATTACACAGGCATTTAAAGGGATAAGACAATAGCCGATAAATCCCCAATGATAATACCTAAAATTACTCCCGTAGATAAGTATTAGAAGTTAAAACGTTTGAACATTCAACTTAATGAATCAACCAATTTTAATTCAATAGCCCAATGTCCCCTCCCTCCCAGAATATTACCAAACATAAATGATTACTCAGCTGTAATGAGAGCTAATATCTCGGGGGACTAGATTATATATACAAATTAAATAGAATCAGACGAATGTATCATCCAATACATGTAATACATATTATATAGTACAAAAATATGTTACGCATATTACTTCATCTAAAGGAATGGATAAATAAAAAAGTATTTAGATATTAAGAAAATATGGATATATTTTTGCTTTAGTCCTTTTGATTTCTGTTTGGAGAATAACCTTTCTGCACCTTTGAGAAGCTTCACTGTAAAAAAGAACCCTATCAGACTAGAGGTTATTGAGTTCTTAAGCTGTAGATAGACAGACCGACAATTCATTGCTTTTAAATAAGGATTTTGTCACCTTGAATTTAATAAATACCTTTGTATATGGATGTGGGGGAGGAACAAAAGGGGGAGGAGGGCCTCTGAAATCACCTCCCTGACCCCTGAAATCACTCCCCTGACCACACCCCCCACCAGAACTTTTCATCGGATGATAATTATCTTTGCAGGATCCACGGGCTAATGAGATCGGAGACTCGACAGCTGACTGGTTGCAATCTGTTAAACCGTTGTTGCAGGGATTCGAACTTTGGCCAGGATTAAATCTTCTGTTGTGATGTCGGTGGGTTGGAGGCATAGCCGACAGTGTATCTACATAATTGGGATATATTAAACGTTTAATACAGTAGATAGACAATCTATTTCATATACTTAAGATATCCATTGTCCATGTTTAAAGACTTATTAGGAGCGAAGCTTCTCCACAATTCACTTTGTCAGTCCCTCATTAACGCTATAGGGGAATTGCCATCTTATCTATTGTCCATGTATATCAACTTTTTAGTAACGAAGCTTCTTTGAGATTTACCCATTTAGATTTTAAAGTTTTTGTTTATCGTTGACCAGACTAGTGCAACATCCAAGTAATACAAGATCGAATAATAGTCTTTACCTGTGGAGAAAGAGCTGGAGGATGGAGAAAGTATTCTGGAGCCTGGGTGAGAACCAACACATTGATACGGGTGTTCTTTACAGGTGACAAACTCAACAGAATCAATGGATTGCTGCCTATAGAAAAACAATTGATATATGATATACGTGGTGGATATATTGACAGTGGAAAATTTGTCGTAAATTTAGCTTGATAATATGGACCTCATTTATTGGTCAGTTCGATAATCCAGTAGGAGAAGATGGAGGGTGTCGTTATTTTAGCCAGCTGCGAGTATTATTAGAGTACATCAAAATCAGGGGCAACATTCAAGTAATAATATAACGATTAGAAGTTTAATTCTACATTAATACATTTTATCAAGTCACAAGACTTGTTATTACACTTCTCCCAAAAGTTTTATCATAACGTTTTCTTATTCGTTGGGTCTAAAACATTGGGGACTTTTGTTGTATTTTGATTGGTTGCTTCATTAAGTTTTTACGTTTTTACTGTTAATTGTAATCTACAGAAAGGGTAATTTTAGTATCATCATTGAGGATGTACAATGTACATCAATTAATCGCTTGTCTTATCCCTTTAAATCCCTGGCTTCTCCCTAAGATTTCAAGATAATTGAGCAAAACCTTTTTTGATGAGTCATCAATAACTTAAATTACAGATTCTTCTAGAAGAAATGCCGAATCTGGCATTTTAAAATTATTTCGGACCATTGCTGTAGCACTTTTTTTTCGTGAAAATTCTCCTTTGAGTTTATTTACAAAACCATTTTTGCCTCTGACAGAAATGAATAAAAAGTAAAGCCCAACATCGTTTTAATTTGCAGAGCTCGAAAGCTGCGCGTCAGACGCGACTAAGCCTAAAATTTAAACCAGTTTGGATGGTTTGATCTTTGTAAGAAAGAGAAATTGCCATATTTGGGTCAGGTTTTAGACTTCCAGCTGATTTTAAAAGTTGTAATAGGTTGAATTCCCTGATGCTACAGGCGGCTGCCGAGCCCTGCTAATTTGTATGAACAAACCTGCTAATAGAAGGAGCATGACACTTTCGAGGAGGGGAGTTAGCCTCCGAACATTTTGATACAGGAATAGATGCCACTGAAGCGGATCCACATTTACCTCCAGAACAACCATCTAAATATTAGTTAAGTAGTAAGGTAGACGAATGAATCATTCTGTGTTATAGGAGAGGTATGTGTTTTATAATGCTTTTTGAAAAAAGGCATCTAGTTTTTACTTTTTCCACAATATCAAACAAATTTTCAATGCTTTCTCGTTATTTCTATGGCTTTGGGGACTTCCGAAATGATGGTATCCAAAATTTTTGAGTCGAAAAGTCATGTTTATACAGTGTGTTTTTTTTATGAGCACTTTTTTGAAAGCAATTTTACCCCACTTAAAGTTATCAGAATTTAATGATTAATGGCTTATTTTCTTCGTTTTTTAAGGGAAATTATGAAACAACAAAAAAAATTACAGTTTTTGTTGAAAAAGTACAGTAAAGTTGAAAATTAAAAACTTAGGTGTCAACATATAAAAATGGTTTTAGCGCATTTTTCTTTAAAAAATGGATTTTCTGTAGTCGACTTTGGGGGGCCATTACTCCCTCCCTGGTTGAGATATGACCTTCAAACTTTGATATGTTCTAGTACATGTCCCTAATAGTATCTGTATACATTTTTAGCTCTATATCTCAACTTTGAAGTGTTTAGCAGCCATTCTTGCAAAAGGTTGATTATTTGAGCATAAGAAAAATGCGCTAAAACCATTTTTAGATGTTGACACCTAAGTTTTTAATTTTCAACTTTACTGTACTTTTTCAACAAAAACTGTAATTTTTTTTGTTGTTTCATAATTTCCCTTAAAAAACGAAGAAAATAAGCCATTAATCATTAAATTCTGATAACTATAAGTGGGGTAAAATTGCTTTCAAAAAAGTGCTCATAAAAAAAAACACACTGTAGTAGCAAGGCTACTCTGCAATCATAAATGTCCTCCCGTCTGTCCTTTATCTACAGTCATTTTACAAATATTTCCACCTGCAATTTGTTCTTGTTGAATTTGATGTTGTGCAGGATATGATGTATGTTCAGAAAGGCTGGGTAATCTTAATAAATGGCGAGTACTCGGGCTCTCAGGAGGTGTTGGCATGTCTCCATCATTTTCCTAATAAAAAAAGGATGACAACATCCATAAAAACGAAGCTATGAAACAGTAGGACAAACAAACATCAACATTTTTAGAGAAATGAATATGCAGAAAATACATAATAATGTAAGTATAATCAAAATTGATAGTAAATTTGTTGCAAAACAGCTTAATTACAGGGTAATGTATTTAAAAAGGACATACTAATATTTTTAGGAGTTGTTTACAGAGATGCTTTGCTTATTCATTGTACTTTGCTGTTCTGGGGAATCAGTGTACTAATAATCATATTAAAAAGGATAATTTTATCACATAAAAATTGTTGTCAAAAAAGTTGAAATTGGCATTTTTTAAAATGGACTACGAACTTTCTAGTAACAACCACCAGACCAATTGGGTTCCGCTTTTCATGGAATCTTTTTACTTTGTCTCACATTTTTTTTTCAGCAAATGTTTAAATAAAATCACCTTGCTTATGCTGTCAGTAAGTTCGCTGACCCTTCGACTATGAGCTCTACGGTTGCTACTGTGAAGGGCTGTGGCTCGTCGGGACATGTTGCGCCGAAGTCTAAAGCTGCCGTCAGTTTCCAACTAAACACATACAAGTTACCTGAAATCTCATAACAAATATTCATATCACATTCTTATGTTGATTTACATCTTATGCATGAAACTATTTATACTCTAGGATTTGTCATATTTTGTAAGTGGGCATATTGACAGGAGAAAATCTATCGTCTATTTAGCTTACTAATATGAACCTCATTTAGTGGTCAGTTCGTTCATACATTAAGAGGGGGGCGGGTGGATCGGGGAATTGCTAGTTTAGCCAGCTACAAGTATCACATTATTAGAGTACATGATAATCTGGTGTAACATTCAAGTAATAATATATCCATTGAAATACCTCTATTTGATCAATTTCCTCGTCCAGATGATACTTGTTTCTGAAGGCATGATAGCAGATGGAACACAGAATGGGAAACAATATAACAACCTACAAAATTATCAGTAATAAAGTATAGCCAACAAGCGAATTAAATCTAAAATAGTATTTTGGGCCCAGTAAAAAGGTCATCAATTGCCCTAAACGACAGTCGAAAATAATTTATAGGTTTCGTGAATTTTTACAAAATAATTTCGTTGTTGGTATAAGCTACAAAATTATCAATTAAGCTTAAATATTTGGGACATGCACATGGTTGGGGGATTATGGAAGCTCTTTAAAGTGCCTGTAAAAAGTGTCGTCATATTACAAATGACCAATGACAGGCCAATACACAAACTAAATTACCAATGGCAGGCAAGTAAACATTTTTAATGACCAATGATAGGCCTGTATGGTGTTATTTTTTATAGGCACTATAAAAAAACGTCGGGATTAAGAATCAGGGGTTTAGCAGCCATGTGGCTTATTTTTGCAGCAGCTCAAAGCAAGCCAAATTTGCTTGGGCTTTGAGAATTTCTATGTAAAAGGTAACTATGCACGAAAGAAAGCAAGTGAATCTAAGCACCTTCCAGCAGTGAACCTGGGTATTTTATTGTTGAATATACTAGGTTTGTGCAGCGTAACATAGTTATATCGACTATAAAAAGTAGGTTTCACCATGGTTTTATATGAAAACATATTTGAAATGATCAGCATTTTTAAATTAAATATCATCAAATGTTTTGTTGAGTTCAAACTGTTGTTTCGACAAAAGTATATTGTATCGATAAAAATTGTATATTTTTTTTTCTTTGAACTCGACAAAACATTCGATTATATTGCACCAAAAATGCATATAATTTCAAAGTTTTTTATATAAAACTATGGTAAAAATTATTTTTATTAGTTGACATATATAAAACATATATGACTATATTAAACATAAATCTAGTATATTAACAAAATAAATACTCAGGTTCGCTGCTGGAAGGTGCTTAGATTCACTTGCTCTTGATCGTGCATAGTTCATTTGAGATATAGCCGGGCTAATTAATTTTTCAGCCGCAACCTTACAGCTGTGTAGCTCTAGTAAGAATCAGTTATGGAAATACTTTGAATTGTATTTCCAATTTATGCTATGATCATCAGATTAATTAATTTCTATTAAAGACGAATTTCAAAGTTTTACAATGAAAGGGACAAAGAAGCTTCTTAAAGTGCCTATAAAAAATTAGAATAATAGCCTATATCACGTCATTCGGGATACCTTGGCAAAAGTTTTAAAATTAATTCTCTTTTTTATAGGCGCTATAAAGAGATTTATAAAGAATTTAAATGAAAATCATTTTACTTAAGGGTTTTTTACAAGAGGACTTACTGTAGCAAGAAATCCAAAGACAAGCTTGAGTTCTGGGGGCATGTGCCATTCATACTAAAATAAAAACATTTAATCCTATTATACAAAGTAGTAAGGTTTTTTTGTCTGAAACTACTGAACCGATTGAGTTCTTTCATTTATGGAATCTTCTTATAGGTCCTTGGATAGTTTTCGGTTATTCAATCTTTATATCCAAGTTTAGTTTTAGGTTATTTACTTCTTTCGCTACTCCTTTGAATACAGATATCCTAGATGCTAGGAGCGAAGCTGATAGGTATATATTAAAGGACTAGGGTTTGACCAAACTGAATAGTTTGTGGAGCGCAGCTTATTTCAAGCATTCATCAGTGAATGATAGATATAACAAAGATGACAACATCCATAGAATTGAAGCTCTAAAATCACAAGGAAGGACAAACGATTAAAATATATCGTAGAGTGTCAGATCTTAACAAGCAAAACAATAAATTAAAAGTCTACACAAAATTATACATGAATTTGTTGCAAAATTGCAAAAATACAGGATACAGCACATTCTTTTATTTTTAGAATTTGATTATAGAGATGCCTCGTTTATACTATTGTACCTTGTTGTTCTAGGAATAATTATTACAAAAATGAGATAAATAAGATTATAATATCATTTAAAGTTTTTTTTGTCAAAAGTTAAAAACCCGCACGTTTTAAATAGACGTACGGTCTGTTTGGTAATGATTATTGAGTTCCTACGCTTCCTAAATCTTACCTAACTGTTATAGAAATCATCATGCAAAGATGGGAAATTAAATTGTGTTATTTTCCTAAAAAAAGTTTCATAGGAAGAAACAAAAAGATAAGAATGAAGGAAAAGTTTTTTACTAAGAAAAATAAATTTTCTTCTATAAAATTAAAATCTAAAATATTTAATTTACATAATTGATGAAAGTTATCAGACTTTGTTTCAAAGTAGAAATTATTTAAAGAATAAGGTACTTGATGACATATGATAATGGATATAGAATATACGTGGATATTTTGACAGGGTAAAAATTGTCGTCAATTTAGGTCGCTAATATGGAACTTATTTATTGGGCAGTTCGTTCATCCAGTAGTAGAGTAGGGGATATTGTAAAGGTGGATTGAGGGTATCGTTATTTCTGCCCGCTGCGAGTTTTACTATATTAGAGAACATAAATATCTGGTAAAATATCCAAGTAATAAAATATCCATTCATATGATAATATGACTTCGTCCGTAATGAGCAATGGAATGTATTTTAAAAATTTTCTAATAAAAGTTTTTGTTTAAAGTAAACGCAACAAATGAAGATGCTTGCAAAACTAAATATTAGATTTTATCTAGAACATTTTTTTGGGGAATGAGGGACAACAACCATCATAAACATTTGTAGGGGAGATTCAACATTATGGCAGAAAACAAAATTAACGTTTTCTTAAGTTATATAGCTTTTTATCTAATAAAAAACATTTGTCAATAAAATCAGAAATAAAATCCAGAAGTTAATTAATGAATACAATGCTTTCGGCACCTCGGGGCTTAAAAACTGGTTTTTAATCTTATAATTGTACATTCTATATCCGCGGAAAGCTGTTTATAATACGATGCGAGAAATAACTATTAATCTTATTAATTTTTATAAAGAACTATACATAGCGTATCTTCTCCTCAATTGATTAGTCTGTCTGTTTGGTCGTAAACAACGGTTTAAAAGAATAACTTTGACTATACACACATCAATACGCATAGTCAACTTTTTTAACCACCATTTCTTTATAAAAGCTTAGGTATCTTTATATTTATTACAAGCTATTACGCTTCTTATTCCAAGAAGCATGGAGGGGTTAGAAAAACAGCTTAAAACCATGCCAAGACTTAAATCTGAAAATAGAATGGCATAAATCTAACACTAACTCTATGTGAAGAAAACTCTATTGGTATTAAAATCTTAAGCTTTAGACACAAAAATCCTTATTACATCCTACATAGAAGTAAATAGACAAACTTATTCTTGTATTTTTATTTATTTTCTTTTATTAAACCTCTCTTCTTAACTTGTTTAATTGAAGATAATTGATTTGTTTTTGACGCGGGACTGCAAACCCAAGCTAGCTAAATATTATAGAACAAAATCTAAATTATATAAGTTAATATCTACCTAATTAAGCAATGATTATTAATAAGTAATGTTAATTGATAAAATATATAACACTAGCGGCTTCGCCCCTAGCCTCTATGGGCTTCGCCTTATGAAGTATTGGGAAGTCAACCCTCCTAATAGCAATATTCGAAAAAGTTATTCTTTGTTTAATTACTCTGTGGTAAAATTAAACCCAGGTTGTGCGCTGTATGCACAAAAATTTCAATTCGTAAAAATTAAACCCAGGTTGTTTGCCGTATACACAAAAATTTCAATTCATAAAAATTAAACCCAGGTTGTTCGCATACACAAAAGTTAAAATTTGTAAAAAAAAAATATTATTTTTTTTTTTGGGGGGGGGGGAGATCCATGGTGCAGTGGGGTTCCCCTACCCCAATTACTGGTTTTATAAAAATAAATATAAAAAATTTGGAAGTGGGGATTTTTTTATTTTTGGAGGGGTTGAGGTGTCCCACTCCCAAGAAAATAGCTTAAAACCACCAAAGGACCAGTATGTATGTTCCCAGAAGGGTAGAGCCCAATTTGTTTAGCAGCTACTCAGATTTTACAAAAAATGTAATTAAATTTTTTGGGGGGGTTGTGGGTGTCCCACCCCCCAAGAAAATAGCTTAAAACCACCACAGGACCAATAGGTATACTGAAGAGTAGAATCCGATCGGTTCAGTGGTTACCGAGATCTTTAGGGACGGACAGACAGATGCTGTGAGTATTGGTGCAAAAAATATGACGTAACAAAAAAAATTAGCCAATGAGAGTCCACTATAAATTTTACCATTGGTCAATAACGGCCTCTCATTGGCTAATTTTTTTTGTTACGTCATATTTTTTGCACCAATACTCACAGCATCGGACAGACAGACAGATGGACAGATGGACAGACGGACAGACATCAAGCTACTTTGTATTATAGATATTAGGATTTATTTAATTTTTTTTAAAAGTGAAACTTTGTTATAATAAGGGTCGGTCCGTCAGTACGTCCGTCCGGGACAGTTTTTAATGTGATATAATTATTCTATTCATCTGATTTTTTAAATCAACAAATTTACTTACAATTTTGTTTAGACTTGTGCATTAATATTTTGCTTATTCAGCTTTTGCACACCACAAGTGTTGATATTAGTTTGTCCTAGATTTTCAGGGCTTCGCTATTAAGGATGTTGTCATTCTTGTTTCCTAATTTAGATTCAAGAAAGAAATGGAGTGGGTGGGGGGCAGAAATTCGACTTGGTTGAAAAAAACCTTACCTTATAACTTGGCACCTCCGCCTTGGGTTCTGTTCCCATTCTTTACTAAATCTGTAATCTAAAATTAAAACCATGATAAGCATTTAAGGGGGGGGGGGGGGGCTAGACACTTAGCTACTCCAAACTTTGGGTCTTCCAAGAACTTCTTTTCGCTTTGTTTTTGTATCTATTTGAATTTCCAGTGAGGGGTCGAATCCTTTTAATATCCGGTGCATTAGAACCTGCTCTCAGCCATACTGAAAAATCATGTATAGCCTCGTATTACAGATAATTTTCCACGAATATTAAAATAAAAATCATAAAACTGGTATTGATCTTATATTTTTTAAGTTCTATTACCCGCGGAAAGCTGTCTATAATACGATGCGATAATTAACTTCTTCATCAATCAAGCAATTTAACAAAAGAAAAAATATTTTAATGCGGAGAAATTTTCTTTAAAAATAAATTATCATCAATTAAGCCGTGTTTGATTTTATTGTAAGCCAATATTCATGAAATCTTTACAGAATTACACAAAAAGTTGAATAGATAACTACATGGTAGAAATGAATAATTATTTAGTATTTGTTTATGTGTAGTCTGAATGGGACTAAATGATGATGATGTACCAATACCAATTTACAATTAGTCTCTCTCTCTCTCTCTATATATTTTTTTCTCTTCTCCTAACAGAATACCGCACACTCATATATAACAAAATACATAAATACATATTAAGGTTTTTACGAGTAAATATACCTTTAACTGATACAGGGGGGGGGGGGGGGCATTGGGGTATTCATTCCTTAAGTCCCCAAAGTTTTATAATAATGTTTTAACATTCTTTGGCTTAACAACTTTGTAGACTTATATTGAATTTTAACTGGTTTCTTTATTATATTGAACGTCCAACCGTTTCAGTGAATAATTTTTATCTACAGAAGGGGTAATTTTGTGTGTCATTGGGAATGTACATAAATTTTCAGCCATTGTCTCATCTCTTTAGATTCCTGCTTTTAATAGCTTGACAAATTAAATAAAGCTAAGAGGAAAGATTTTGAGAGCCTTTTGATGAGTTTAATTCTAGATTTTTTCATGAGAATTATAATAAATAATAACTAGTGGCTACGCCTCTGATGCCTCTAGATACACTTATTTAGGTTATGGAGGATTCGCCCCCTCCCACCTATTTCCTATGCCAACAACAAAAATATATCCCCTACTCCCCTACACACCTTAATTTCAATTTATCTAAAAATAAGGGGGAATAAATCATTACTTGGATGTAAAAAAACGATAACAAACATCCCAACATAACCCAATCCTCTCCCATCCTACTGGATGAGCGAACTGACCAATGAAAGAGGCCTATAATTGCAAGCTAAATTGACGACAAAATTTCCCCTGTCAATATATCCACGTATATCATATATCCATTTTTGACACATTCTTTCCTGGTCCCGCATTTATAATAGAATTTTATGCTTCACTAATTCCATTCTTAAAATGTTTATGTTCTTGTAGAATTGACCAAGAATCTAAAGGGATAAGACAATAGCAAATAAATTGATGTACATCCTAAATTATGATGCACAAAATTAACTCTTCAGTAGATTAAAATTAGTGGTCGAAACGTTTGTACACTCAACTTAGTGATCCAACCAAACAAAATTCACTAGAGTCCCCAAAGTTGTTTATCCAACGAATAAGAAAACGTTATCATCAAACTTTGGGGACCAGTTTAATAAACTGCCCATTGTCACCTCTCTATCTGAGAATTAACACAGCATAATAGCATATAAAAACTTTTTTTTGGAACACTGTTTGCACTTATGGGAGGGCGATAAAAGTTTAGAAAATAGTCTAAAAATAACCCCAAGACGTTTATACAATATACAGCCTCCCTGAAATGTAAAACCAATTATAACTTACAAATTTACATCAGAAGAAAAATCATATTTTGCGTTAAGCTACATGTGAAAATAGTATGTTATTATAAAAAAATTAAATGTAGTTATAAAGCCTTATTTTCGATGTAATTATTTTCTTTTCAATTTAAAAAAACAGCATTTTTATTTTTATGTGAGATACGAAAATTCTTTGCTCTGTCTTTCTGTGAAATCAATTGAGGTTGTTTTCTTGGCTACTAATTAAAGAAGAAAGTTAATTTTAACACGCACAGCGTGTTCTATTCAGCTAACTCTCCCTTACTTCCTGTAACTATGTAATTAATTTCTTGGCTGATAAATAAGTCTGTTAGGATTTGATTGGTGTAGATAAAAAATTAGATTAATTCGAATATAAATCACTAAACCTTTACGTGATTTTCAGCTGTCGTTTGGGGGGGGGGCGGGTTAGGGGGGGAACACTTTGTAAAATTAACGACCTTTTTCCTGCCCCCCCCCCCCAAATCTTATTTTAGATTTATTTCGCTTGTTGGCTATACCTTATTACTGAAGTCAGCAACAAATTTGGTCATCACAAAACTTTTGTACCTCGACGTTTAAGGTTCTAGATTATAAAAAAATAAAAAGAACACAAGTTTATTTGTTTTAAATTAATAAAGGACAAAGTTGTTTTCACAAGTATAAAAATTGTGTGTATATATCTAATGTAAATGTTTTTTTTTATAAATACTGTCAATAACATTCATATTTTCTCCAGAAAAAAATGTTCTACCAAACAATATTAATTCCTTTAAAACTTTCGTTAGAATCCTTCTGTGTTTGGATGAAACTTCTCACTATGACCGCTAGACCGTTTCCATGGATATATCCCCATTGGTCGTATAATGGTTTTAGGCTATTTTTCTTTGGTTTGAGAGGAACACCCCTCTCATTTTCTTGATAAATATGACGATCTTGATGATGATGGTTTTTGCTTTACAAATACTAATTGTGGGGTTATTCCACGCCCTTATATGACGAAGCCCCTAGAGTCCAGGGGCGAAACCACTATTTGTATATAGAGTAAAACCATTCTTGATATAATTTTAATAGTAATATGAATATCAATTCTTTTTCTAAAAAAAATACCTTTCTTTATTTTTATGTCATTTTTTTTATAATTTTCTAAATATTTTTGTTCACGAAAAGTGTGAGATTCAGAGCATTTAGAATCTGCTGAGACAATATCCAATATTCTTATTGCGAGGCAATAATCCTACAAATCAACCCATGAAATTATTAATAGTTATCTATCTATTATTATAGTAACATTTAAAACTTATAGATTATTTCAATCTGTGTTGGCCACGAAAGGCCGAATGCCCGGGCTAGCACACTGGGATTAATATTAGGATTTTTATTTTATTATTCGTAGATTATTGCCGTTGATACGATGCGATACATGATTTTTCAGAATTGCTGAGAAACGGAATATCAATTGTTTTGGAAGCCATACTAGAAAAAAACTTTTTTAGGTTAGGTTGATTTAGGAAGTCCAATAGGGGTTACTCTGCTAATGATAACTTACTTATATTGCTAATCAGTGGCGTGCACAGTGGTTTGCAAGAGTAAAACAAAACTTTAAAAGACAAATAAAGGGGAAGGCAGGCCTTAACAATTTATTTTTTTTTGAAGGGGGTGTTGACACAAAAATCCCCCCTCCCTCCTCCACATCTATTAACTGTTCATAATTTTGTATTTCAATGATACAGGGTTAGTCATTAGGGCCGGGGGGTGGGGGATAATAGTGTGAGGGGAAATTTATTTGTTCTTCAATTTCAGAATATAGGATTGTAAATCCCTGTCAATTTTTGTGTGTGTCGATATCTCATCATCATGTTTTTTGTATGTATGTAAGATCTTCCAAAATGCTGAATCGATAATTGCTCAATATTCTGGAGAGAAATACTTCCCCCAAACCAAAAAAAAATAAGAAAATCTTTTTGTCTAATTCAAAAAATAAAGGTTTGGGTAGGGTAATAAGGGGTGGTCAACCCTAGATGCTATCCTATGATATAAAGAAATGGTTATTTGCCTGAAGCTATTCTAATTTATTATCTAATATAATCTATTTTATTACTAGATTTTAGGGGTCAGGAATTTCTTACTTACTTCAGACAATTTTTCTGTTTTTCCCTAACCTTTCAAGTACAGCCTTTAGATGCTAGGGGTGCAAAGTAAACTTTTATGTCATCACATTGTATTTAACAGGGTATACGAGATTCTAATGATTAATTTGTGCCCTCCTCGGATTGTATTCCGGCAAGAGATGTGTTGTATTAGTGCTGAAGTTTCACTAACTAATTTCCTTTCATTTGTCTATACACTTCCTCTCTAATTAGAATAGATTTATTATTGTAACATGGATGTTGCACCAGATTTCCATGTACTCATTTAAAGTAATACTTTTATTATGATAAAGTAATGTTAAGATGTTAAGACTCGAGGGGGCTTGGTGTCGCTTCGGGTACTAGGTAACTAGACCTCTCTCCACGCCCCTTGAAACATACTCCGCTTATGATTGCGGTGTAAAGCGTCCATTCACCTATCAGACAACCAACTCTCTGTGATGCACGACCTTTGTCTGAGAAGTCCAAACTGAGCATGGTAACGAGTTGCGCCTGTTTTTGGACCAAGGCATTCCCCCCACTCTGAATATTTACGTCGCGCATCTGACGTAGTAGCAGTGTGAACCATGACGCGGTGTCGGGCCGAGATTCGAACCTATCACCTTCCCAACGACGAGCGGATGCGCTACCTGTTGAGCCACGGTCGCGGGTCATGATAAAGTAATACTGTAATTATTTCAATTTCAATTCTAGATGGGTAAAATAACGATACCCACCATCTACCCCGTTTACCCCATCCCCTCCTCCCCTTCTACTGGATGAACGAACTGACCAATAAATGTAGTCACTATTAGCAAGGTAAATTGACTACAAATTTTCCTGGGAAAAGGGAATGATATTCTGACAAACAATTCTAAAGGAAAATTTCCCCACAACCCCCTTCCCCTTTTCCTCCACTTCTTACCCCCCTTCTTCAATTATATGAAAAAACAAAATATACTTCCACCATACTTTAAAAGGTTTCGTGATTTTTTTTGTAGAATTGATTGTTAGAATAGCTACCCCTACAAATTTTCCCATGTCAATATTTCCATGTTTATATATCCTATATCCATTCTAATTATATACAGTTCCATTGTAGGCAAAACATCTACACTACAAACAGGGTATGACCGTATGTCCGTGCATATAAATATGTTTATGATAATGTGATTAACTAAAATATTATCTGTGGTGATTGGTATCCTAATTTCTTTATATAAATTTCTCTATTAATTGATCATATTAAAGCATTTAACAACATTGACGGTCAAATTACTTTTGAGCTTTTTTTATCATATGTTGAACTAGCTGCTTCACCCCTAGCCTCTGGGGGATGGTTGCGAGAGGTTAGGACAAAATCTGTAGACCACTCTAAGATACTCACAAATCTTTTCTGAAAAGTAAAACCCATTCGTTCCAGCCATTTCGGTAGAAAAATAGCTTAAAACAATTCCTATACTTAAATCTAAAAATAAATTAACCTAAAAATATCATAGAACCCATGAAAAGCTTAGCTGAAATAGAGTCCCCAATCGGTTCAGTAGTTATTGAGATCTTAAGCTTCAGACTAAAACCCTTTCTACTCTTATTATACTAGCGGATACGCCTCTAGGGGCACTTGAGGAGGGGGGAATCGAATTAGATAACACAATTTCTTAATTTAGATTTTTAAACGAAAAAGTAAAAAAATAAGTTTGGGGGGAGAAAATTCTTTTCTAGGGGCGATTTATCTTGGGTGGATGTTGGTACCCGCCCCCAAAATAGTTATAAACCTTCCTGGGACCTATGAGAAGCTACCCTGAAAAGGAGAACCCGATCGGTTTAGCGGTTAGCGAGATCCTTCGTTACAAACTGACAGAAATCATTCTACTTTGTATTTATAGACTAGCGGCTTCGCCCCTAGCCTCTAGGGGCTTTGCCCCAAGAGGTTTGATCAAAGAAAAAAAATTTTTATTTTTTTTTGGGGGGGGGGATTTTTTTTTGGGGGGGGGGGGTAGTCGACCCCACTATTTTAATTTTAATTTTAAAAAGAAAAAGGAAATTTTTTTTGGGGGGGGTATTTTTCATTTTTGGGGGGGTTATGGGTGTCCCACCCCCCAAGAAAATAGTTATAAACCTTCCCGGGAACTATGAGAAGCTACCCTGTAAAGGAGAACCCGATCGGTTCAGCGGTTAGCGAGATCCTTCGCTACAAACAGACAAACACACAAACAGACAGACATCGTTCTACTTTGTATTATAGATAGATATTTTTATTAATTGGTAGGGAGGCATCGACTTCAATTGATTGGCCAAGATGCGAATCTCCAAATTAGACGGCCAGACAAACAAACATTTGCATAGAGTACGTATTTTGATATTCAATATTCAATTTTATATAATAGTTATTAATCGTATCTTACTATAGACAGCTTTCTGCAGATATTAAAATGAAAAGTTATAAGAGTAAAACCATGATCATGGCCATTTTTATCAGTTGCTTTGCTAAGGTCGCTGAAATTCAGTCTTAATTAAATCATATATAGAGAGGTTTTATGAAAGACTTCATAAAAGCAAAGTTGTTTAAAATTTTAAATAAATAATCTTTGCTTTTATTGTCATGATTATGCTGTAACTCCTAGGGGGTGAAATTGAACTTGAATTTTTTAAATCTAATTTTCTTAAAAACGGCTGTATTTTAGATTTTATTGAGAAGAGAAATACAGTTAGAATAAAAAAAAATCCTTCATATTAGTTGCATTTTATTTATAGATTACCAAAAAGATTCCTTTTTACAATGATTGCTTTTTACTACTTTGGATTTCTTTATTTGCAGAATTCTATAATAGCTATTTATCGCAACGTATTATAGACATGTTTCCGCGGACATTATAACGAAAAATTGAAAGATTAGAACCAGTTTTGTGCGTTCCGAGGAGCCGAAGGCCCGGGCTAACAAAACTGTTATTTATTTTATGATTTTTATTTTAATATTCATGGAAAATTTCTGTAAAACGTTGCTATACATGATTTTTCAATATAGCTTAGAACCGGTTCAAAACCAGCGGATATCAATCGGTTTTGAAGACATAGGTACTGGAATACAAATTAAAAATTTCATGGACAGGGATATGACACAGGGAAAACATAATATAAACAAGATAACAAGGATGACAACATCCATAAAAGCGAAGCTCTGAAACGTTAGGACAAACGGACATTAACACTTGTATAATGTCAGAACTGAATAATCAGAATGCGAATGTATAAGAGTCAAAGCAAAATTGTAAGTAAATTTGTTAAAAAACTGCTTGATACAGGATAATGATTATGGACATACTTACATTTTTAGGACTTGATTATAGAGTTGCTTCGCTTATAATATTGTACCTTGTTGTCCCAGGAATCAGTATACCAAAAATCAGACCAATCGGATAATTAGGTCACAAATTTGTTGTTAAAAATGTAAAAAAAAATCAACATGTTTAAAATGGACGTACGGACATTCTGGTAATGATTATAGAGTTGCTACGCTTTCTAACTCGTACCTAACTATTACAGGAATCGCCATGCAAAATTTGAAAATCGATAGGACAATTCTAACATGTCTAAATTAACGAAAAAAGCTATTTAAAAAAAGTAAAAAAATCAACATGTTTAGAATGGACGTACGGACATTTTGGTAATGATTATAGAGTTGCTACGCTTTCGAAATCGTACCTAACTACTAAAGGAATCACTATGCAAAATTTGAAATCGATAGGTCAATTCTAACATGTCTAAATTAACGAAAAAAGCTATCCGTGACGGACGTACGGACGGACCGACCCTAATTATAGAAAAGCTTCGCTTTTAAAAATATCATAAGGGAAAAGCAGAAAACATTCTAAAAAACTGTCTAAATAATCATCAATTATAGCGCATTTGTTTCTTAGTAAGGGTCATATCTCAGTTTATACCAACAACGAAATTAATTAGAAAAAATCAAGAAACCTAAACGTGATTTTTAGCTTTTGTTGTAGGGGGGAAGGGGTAACAACATATCTTCCCCCCAAATATAATTTTAGATTTATTTCGCTTTTTGGCTATACCTTATTCCTGGTAATATTTGAAATATGTATTATATCGCACAAAATTATTATATTGTTTTCGACATTGACATATTTCGCTGCAACGAAGTCACACCAAATTACATTTAACTTTTAAATTGTAGTTCAGGTTGGTTTTCCTTATATAAAAATAAGAGGATGTTTATCTGTGTCTGTATGTACGGAAGGATCTTGCTAACTGCTGAACCAATTTGGCTCTCCTTTACAATGTAACTCATTAATGTCTATTTTGTGGGAGGTTACTACCAGCCGTAAAAGAAAAATCGTCGTCCCAAGAAAACCCACCTTCTAAAATTTTTTTACTTAATCTTTTTAAAAGCGAAGCTTTTCTATAATTAGGGTCGGTCCGTCCGTATTAAAAAAAATTGGGGGAGGCTTACCCACCCCTTTCCTCAAGTGTGCTAGTGTCCAATATAAAGACTTTTTGCAGAAATATTTGAACATTTTTTTGAATCTTATTCCTTATCCCTGGTAAATAAATATACATAGCTGCTGCAGCTTGAATTTTCAATTTATTTGGTGCTCTGGAATAAGGGGAAAATATCCCCCTCCCCTCCCTTCTTCTTAAAAAAGGTTTACGTCATCTTTTTTTTAGGTGGGAGGGATCCCTTACATAATATCATTAATTCAGTTGTACAGAAACTCTCAAACAATTAGGTACACCATATATCAAAGTAAAAAAGATTTAGTTTTGTTTTAAAAATATTCCTTTTTTCCTAATAATTTTAACCTGTTTTTTTGTTAAACATATATTAATTCTAACTAGTATGAAGCTTGTTGTTTTTTAAAGAATTTTTGCAAATATAGTTATTATTTGATAGAATTGAGAAGGCTTGAATAAAGCGAAATATATTTTCTGTGTTCTTATTGTTTAGTACAGCTCTAGCTGTGCGTTTTTTGAGACATAACATCATTCAAATACATTTTTTAAGATCTAATATTCTGCCCTATAAATGTTTTTTAAAAAGCTGTAATGAACGACAACAATTTAATATTGAGATAAATTGTATGGCGAAGTATTTAGGTTAAGAAAGGTTTTCATCAAATAATATTTCCCTTAATGATTACAAATTGGTAATTATCTTTTATTATAAACTAGTATCAATTCTGACTGCATATCCTCTGAGATCTCATAAACCATCGAACCAATAATTCCCCAATTTAGTTCAGTATAAGCCTAGAGCAGGGACCCAATCTGTCCCGATTTTGTATCACTTTTGAAAAGTGCGATTCTTGTGACGTCATATAAAAAAGGAAGGGGTGAAGGAAATCTCTTCCCTTTTCTCCCATCTCTTTTGAAGGTTTTATACAATTTTAGGGGGGGTTTTGACACTCCACTTGCAAAAGTAAATTTCCATCGAGTTAAGAAAAAAAAGCACATTTATTTGCTTAGGTAGTTTGTTGCGGACCCGTGGGAGGGGATTACCAGGCGTACAGCCAATTATTGCTCCCACACACCACCATACCCATACTAACCAACCAACCAACAAACATATTCTCTTATTTAGGGAACATGGGGGGTAATACATCGTCTTTTGACGGAGCAAATATATCCAAGGGAGGGGGGGGGGGTATATCCAAAACTCATCACCATCATGTCTCCCTCCCCCCTCAGCCTTGCCATTAACCCTTGCTAATTTGAAGAATAAATCTTTATGGCAAGATTAAAATTTTCAACGTTGTCGCATTAATTACAAGCGCCCATCCAAATTTAGAAACATATTTTGCACAGTTTAGTTAACTTGGATAGGGACACACAAATGGATATTTTATTACTTGGATCTTACACCACCAGATTTTCTCTAATAGTGTGAAACATGCAGCGGGCTAAAATAACGATTCTCCCCTTTCACCACCTATACATTTCTTCTCCGAACTGACAAATAAGTGAGTTACATTATAGCAAATCAAATTGGGAACAAATTTTCCCCTGTCATAATATTCACGTATATTCTACATCCGTTGCTAAACAATTCTAAACAAATTTATATTTTATTACTATAATATAATTAACCTTTTCTCATAATTTGACATTTTGCCATTGTTAAAGCGAAGCTGTTATATTTATAATTAGAGTCGGACATTTTTGACAAAAATTTTTTATGTGATATAATTATCCTAATGATCCGATTTTGGAAAACTAATTTCGGATCAAGTCAAGATGAGTGTGCCAATGGCAACAAGTAAAACAGAGCGTGCCAATATTCCCCCTAGTCAAGTAGAGTATGCCAATATTCCCCCAAGTAAAACATAGTATGCCAATATTTCATCAAGTAAAGCATAGTATGCCAATAGTTTATCAAACAAAGCAGCATGACAAAAAAATAAAAAAAGATGAATTTAACTTTTTTTCCGATTTATATTATAATAATTCAACCTACAAATTTACTACTTTATTTACGTAAAATATATAAACTAGCAGTTGCGTCCCTAGCATCTTGGAGCTCTCTATTTCAAGTAGTAGAAAAGTTACAAAAATTAGCCTAAAACCATTAAAATTTCAAAATAAAAAATCTCACTAATCGATGGACTGTTATGGTTCTTCCTTAATGGAGCTTCTTATTGGTCCTTTAAAATACCATGATTTTGTTACAATAGTTTTTCTTTTAAAAACTTAAATGTAAAGGAAATTTTCAGCTCTCTCCTTCCCTCAAATGCCCCTAGAGACATCAAGGGGGGGGGGGGGTGGAGCCGCTAGTATATACACATAAATCATTTCAAAATTTTAGAAAAAGCATATCTTGACAAGTAAAGCAGAGTATGCCAATATTACGCCAAGTAAAGCAGAGTGTGCCAATATTACCCCTAGTCAAGTAGAGTATGCCAATATTCCCCCAAGTCAAGTAGCGTGTGCCAAAACAGGCTATTGGCATACTCAGCTTGACTTGATCCCTAATTTCTATTACAACAAGGTACAATGTTAAAAGCAAAGCATCTCTATAGTCAAATCCTAAAATGTATGTCAAATTTACTTACTATCTTGTTAACACTTATACATTTAAATTTTGCTTATTCAGTATAATGTTAGTTAGTCCTAACGTTCCAGAGCTTCGCTTCTATGGATGTTGTCATCCTTGTTTGTATAAAAATAAACAAATAAAAGCCTTATATCTTTTTTCAACCATTGTTCTTTTCAAACCTGTATAACCTACAAAAATATAGTCAGACTTACAGACGTATAGAGTAGACAAATTTTGTAATAATATAAGTATTTGTAGTAAGAAGTGTTGTCCATCTTTTGTCAACCTTTTTGTGCGAAGGTGTTATGACAATGGATATAGGATATACGTGGATATATTGACAGGGGAAAATTTGTTGTCACTTGAGCTTGCTTATATGAACCTCAGTTATTGGTCAGTAGGATGGAGTTAAGAGGGTAATTTAGTGGTATCGTTATTTTAGCCAGCTGTTAGCATCACTTTATTAGAGTATATAAAAATGTGGTGCAACATCCAAGTAATAATATATCGATTGTTTTGACACTTAGATATTTAGTAGATAAGGTGTCTACAAATAATGACAGAACCACCCAAGACATTTGCAATGTTTAAGTCAACTTAGAAATAACATTTGAACAGTGGGGACCTTCAGCAGATTACTGTGTACAAAAGCAGTATATAAATGGATATAGAATATACGTAGATATTATGACGGGGGGGGGGGGGGGGAGTGGCGTCAATTTAGTTTGCTAACATCATTAATTGGTCCATCCATTAGGAGGGGAGAGTATTGGGTAAGGGGGGTAGTTAGGGGGTATCGTATTTGTAGCAAGCTACAAGTTTTACTGTATCAGATAACATGAAAATCTGGTGTAAGATCCAAGTAATAATATATCCATTATTACATCACATTACTAAAAAACAAAATTTTATTGTTAATAATGTTTATTTTGCTAATCTTATTTACAACCGTGATTTTATATCTTTTTATACATATCATATATATGCTTGGAATTAGTATTGTGTAAAGTTATATGGCACTACATTGCAGTTAATATTTCAGTATTTCACTTTACAAATATTTAGAAAGATTTTAAAAATAAAGAAATATATATCATTACTATTTACTATATTCCTTCTAAATAAATTAAAGTTCGAGATCTAGTGCAGTTTACGGTAAAATGTTCCTGGTAATGATTATCTCCAAAAACTATGAGTTTTAAAGACTGCTAACGGCCAATTGGTGAAACACATGGATGCTAGCACAAAATTTTAATAGACAAAAAGAAAGTCTTTAAAGAATCTGGAACAGTCATTTCTCATTACTTCAGCAGTTTGGCAGCTAGTAGCCTTTAAAATTGATAGATTTTTGGATATAATCGTTACCAGGAACATTATACCGTAAACAGCACTAGATCCTTAATGTTTAACTAGTCTGCCATATCTAAACATCTATCTGGCACTAACTAAATTATAAAAAAAATTAGATTTAAAACAACAACAAAAGTAGAAATTTAAATAGCTAGGTAATCATTTTGGAAAATTGTACTTGATTAATTTTTCAAGCAGTGCAGTGGCAAGTAAAAAAGAATAAAATTTTGAAATAAAATTCAGATTGGCCATTACGACGATGCAAAAGATAAGATGTTAATTTATATATATGAAAAAGCATGGAGTTGGTAAAGAGCTCATGGCAACATATCTACACTTATAAACAGGTATAATACAAGCACACCTCATACATGTGTATTGTACAACATACATAATGTACAAATTTTTACTTTGAACAAAGCTTGCTTTCAACTTTTGTCATTCCATCTTACACACAATTTGGTGTTGTATCCATCATTTTAAACAAACACCTCAAAAACTTGTCGAAGACGACCTCAACACTCTGCAAATGGCAGCACATATATATTTTAGTCTTTAGTATTACATATGTAATCTCGAATATACAAAATCCATAAGTTTTCACCTTGAAATAATGTTTTATCTAATTATGGTCTGGTCGTGTCTCTTTCCATAATTTACAGACACAATGGCAGAGCCATTGTTTACATGACCTTGGTTGTCACGGACTCCCTTCTCATGAAAGAGCTTGAGCTGGAGGCGAAGCCGTCCTGCTGGTTCATGCTCGAGTCCTTGAACATTTTGGAGGACAGGCCGAGTATTCCCATACCGTCCCATTCTGTAATCACGGGGGTTCTAAAATAAAAATTTATTAATTAGATTTTTAAAGTGTCTAAGAATATGATGGACTGCTAATTATGGGGTTTAACCACCTAATTTAGAGAAAAAGTTTAATGGGGACCAATTTATTGTTTTAATGGTTAAGAAAATCAGATAGTCGGATAAAAAATTCTTTTTATTACATTGTTTAAAAAATCACTACACAAAGTTTGAAATTGATTGAACGAATCTAACATGCCCAAATTAACGATCAGAGCTACGTTACTGACGGATAAACTTTAAATGTAAAAAAGTCTCGCTTTTAAACTATCAAATTTATACTATTTTGTACGAAATTTAATAAATTTAGTAGGCTGACTGATTCACTACTGAGATAATGATTTTCTTTTTCAATTAATGTGCATATATTATATACAAAACTTTACAGGGCTCGGCAGCCGCCTCTTGTAGTGTAAGGCAGCTAATGCAGTATGCTTAATTTGAGTAAAAAAGAGACCAATGAATTAAATGACTGTATCTCAAACAGCTTCTTTTTTTAAAGTCTGCCGCTGAAAATGGTTAAAAAATAGTTCTTTTCAGCTACAGCTTTTAATGTTGACATTCTGTAAAATGATAATCATTACAAAAACAGCAGCGGCTGTGGCATAAGAAAACAAACTGCGGCCGCAGCTGTGGAACTCTGTTATCTTATTCTTGGTTTCTTTTTCGATAACTCCTACCTACACCATATACCTTAAGAAGTTTGTTTGTGTCTGTCATCCTAGTTAATTAAACAATTCAAATTACAATCTAAATTAGGAAAAAGATATTTCGGCGCTTTCACACAAAGTACTATGTTGAGCAATGACCCCCCCCCCCACCCCTTATTTTTGAAAAAATAATATAAGGAATGAAGGGGGTATTTTTCCTTTGTTTTTTATTACTTTTGGTTGAGTTAGGTTATTTTGGGTGCTGAGAAGCCAGAAGGGTTAGGGCCCCACGCATGGGTTATGCAAATAATAAAATATATTCAAAATAAGGGGACAGGGGGAAGTTATCAGTTCTTAACCTGTTGGAAACCAAGGATAAGTTTTAAAAGCTCAGTATGTCGCTCGTTAATCTGTGAAAAAGATTCATCCTTGCAAAAATTTGTTTATAATATTTGAGCTTTGCTTGCTAGGAATGTTGTCATCCTTGTTTCATTAAAATTATGGTTTTGTATAAGATCAGTTCATTGGATACCAATTTTGAAAATGGGATTGACAAAACGAAAAACTGACTTGCTTCTGTTATAAATAGGGTTTAAATGTTTTTACTATCACAGATTAATGCAGGGATCTAAAGGGATAAGACAATGGCCGATAAATTGATGTACATCCCTAATGATGATACACAAAACTAAACCTTTTGTAGAATAAAATTAGTGGTTAAAACGTTTAAACACTTAACTTAATGAAACAACCAATTAAAATTCACTAAAGTCCCCAAAGTTGTTATTCCAGGAAAATGAAATAAAAACACATCTTTTAAGTGACAGAAATTTGGTAGCAAAATAAAAGACTACTGAAATATTTGCACAAAATAAGTTTATAATAATAATATAATGAATGTGGTTGAACGAATTAATTTTCTAAAACTTGTCCTCCTACTATTGTATAATTGTAAATAGACCCGCCCTGTATCACTCTGTAATCCTTATAATAAAGTAACAGGATGTTCGTCTGTCTGTCTGTCTGTACCGAAGGATCTCGCTAACCGCTGAACCGTTGTGGTTCTCTTAAACAAGCTAGCTTCTCATAGGTCCTGGGAAGGTTTATAACTATTTTGAAGGAGGGTATCCCCACCCTCCCAAGAAAAATCTTCCCTAGCAAAAAAATTACCCACCCCCCACAAAAAAATTTGATTGGTTTTTAAAACTAAAGTTAAAATTGGAGTTTGGTCGGCCTCAACTCCAATAAAATATAAAAAAAATTTAAAAAAATATTTGGGTATAGTCCCTTTCGTAACATCGCGCCTTATGTGGCGATTCGTCGTATTTTTTCACAGTAGCTTTTCTCCTATTTCTAGCCCCTGCTAACCTAACCCTGTGGGGCAATCACCTAACCCAATATAACCTAACCTAACCTAACCTATACATAGCCATTTTAAAAATACGACGAATCGCCCCTTATGGGGCGTTGTTACGAAAGGGACTATTCCCAAATACTTTATATGTCATTAGCCTTGATCTAAAACTTCCTTGCTTTGTTAAATATTCTAAAGTGAGCCTACGATTAGTTTAGGACAATTGTATTCTAAACACCAATTTTATGCATAGCAAATTTTAAATTTTAACATTTAACATTTTGGGAGTTCAAGCACTGCAAAAATGCTTTACGTCACAAAAAAAGCCTGATTTTTGGAATACCGATTCCTATTTCAACAAGGTACAATGTTATAAACGAGGCATCTCTATTATCAAGTCCTAATTGTAAGTTTGTCATTAAAAATTTTCCTATATTTAGGCACTTTTGCAACAGATTTAAATTCAATTTTGTTTAGAAGTATACATTTATATTCTACTTTTTGAGTTCTGACACTATACAAGTGTTAATGTTCGCTTGTCCTACCCTTTCAGAGCTCCATTTTTTGGATGTTACTTGCTTTCTGGCACTTTAAAATAAGTAAAACAATTCTTAACGTCTTTCGGATAAATGGTACCTTAAAAATCTAAAAGATACCATAATTTATAAGTCGCACTAGAAAATTTTGTTCGGTAAAATTAGATAAGGAACTAGTTGTACATAACCTGTGTACTAGACACAAGAGTCTTTACAAAAAAGGTTCAGCTTTCTTAGGGAAAGCGAAGCTACTCTACATATAGGCTTTGTCAGTCCGTTTGTCTGCAAAATTATTTTCATGTTTATTTCTTTTTCTGTTTGATGTTGCCATCCTTGTTTTTACAAAATGTACCAGGCTAATGAAGAGAATAAGACATTGATTATTAATTTCTAACAGTGGTAAGTGGGTTAAATTATGTAATCCTTTTGTTTCTATAAAAACACCGTGTAACGGTTTAAGATCTTAACTATGCTTAAATGTTATCAGCCTTGTTATTATTTTGGACAGAACTTTCGTATTTGTGTATCAGATTTAAGATCTAAAGAGTTTATCAACCCACACAACCTCAACTTAATAATAAAGATTAAACTTTTTTGCTTTAAACTGAACATCAAAGATGAACTAATAGGTGTTTCTTAACTTCCGCAAATAAATATCGGGAACACAGTAATAGTGTCTGACAGATTATGACGTAACAAAAAAAAATTAGCCAGAACTCCTACCGCCTTAAGTTTTCTGTTTAATTTTGTGGTTGTATAACGACCCTTTAAAAAGTGATTAGATATAAGTAGGAAGTGGATTTTTTTCATTATCAGCATCTACCCGTTAATGGACGTCAGAAAACTTCACTTGGTCATTTTTTAGCCCTCTCTTCATCTCCAATATAACAAGTCCTCACTTTTGGCTAACAAGTTTATTTTCTTCCAGGAAAAAAAAAGTTTATTTAAATAAAAAACCAAGAAGGAAAACATAGGAAAGACGGTAAATGTTGCAGGATTAATAAAAATGGATATAGGATATATTAACATGAAAGAGTTTGTCGCCTATTTAGCTTGTTTATATGGACCTCATTAGTTCATTAGTAGGGGGATGGGGTAAAGGGATGAATGTGGGGTATTGTTAATTTAGCCAGCTGCCAGCATCATTATATCAGAGTACATGAAAATCTTGAGCAACATCCAATTAATAATATATCGATTATTGGTAATTAGATTGAAAAGTAATCGAATTTAAGTATACAGTATGCATTTTAAGTTTGACAAATACGTTGGGCGGGGGGAAAAAACTGAATATATGCTACCATGACAACATTTTTGGTCAACACGTCAATCTAATATGTGTGTGTGTGTGTGTGTGTGTGTGTGTGTGTATGTAATATATTTGTATTGTGTCTAGATATGGCTTTATTTAGCCTGAAGCCTCATGTAGGCGTCAAAAAATATTTTAATACTATTTAGAATCTATTTGGTTAAAATAAGGACAGAGAAATGTGTCCTTAATAAAAAAAACAAGGATGATCAATTTCAAAATAAACGGGATATTCATGTTATTTATAATTTTAAAATGATAGGGGTTTGTATGGCCTTGTTGAACATAAAAAAAACTCTACCCCCCCCCCCCCCGCCCCCTTACTTTTAAATTAGATTGAAAATAATGAAAGGGGATTGGGTGGGGGGAGGGGGGCGGGGTTAGTTTGTTTGTTTATTTATTATTTTGTGACGTTAAGATAGGTTATATTGGGTATTATATCAGGATAAGACATCACAGGTATAGGCTCCGCACGCATTGATAGGACTAACCCCAGTAAGTTGGCAAAAAAAGTTAAAATTTAGATTCTTAAACTTATGTATTTGAAATATAATTTATACTAAGTATTTATCAGGGCTATTAGCTGCGCGTTAACCGCGACTAAGCCTAAAAAAACCGTTTGGATGCTTTGAATTATTTTTAAAAGAGGGATTGTCACATTAGGGTTAGGTTAAGACTGCCAGCTGATTTTTAAAATTATAAGAGGTTGATTTTCCCTAAGGCCCACAGGCGGCTGACGCGCGGCTGCCGCGCCCTGGTTTTTATCTAATACACATTAAATTGTTGTAGGATATTACTCTGACAAATATGGTTTATTACTAAGGCGTGACAAATTTTAATGTCTTTGACAAAAATATATTTTTCTTTCCAAATATGGCCAGTTTTTCCATGAAAGGTCATACATACTACATAGCCTTTTAAACTCTTGAATACATTGATCATATATCTTTTAGAATATTTTTAGGAACAAGATTATTTTTGCCTTTAAACTGGATATAAATCTGTCCTTGTATTTATAACTAACGGTTACGCCTCTAGCATCTATTGACTTTGAAGGACAGAGAGGGGCTAGAAAAATTATCCCAAGACAAAAATATGAAAATGAAAAAGCCTACAATCACCCCAGGATCTTTGAAAAGATTCCCTAAAATGGAAAACCCAATCGGATCTTAAGCTATAGATAAAAAAAAACCTTACTACTTTATATAATAGGATTTGCGTAAAAAAGTAATTTGAATTTAAAAAAAAATAATGAAAATGATTGAGAAAAGCACAAAGTAATGCAGAGATATATTAGGTTCTAAAGGGATAAGATAATGGCGGATAACTTAATACATCCCCAATGATGATACAGAAAATTGCCCTTTCTGTAGATTACAATTAGGGGTGAAAACATTTGGACACTCAACTTAGTTAACAACAAAATTCAATAAAGTCCCCAAGTTGTTAAGATAAAGAATAAGAAAACGTTGGGGACTAGTGTAATAAACCTTCCCTGTATGATAAGTAAAGTAGGGTTAAAATAAAATGATAAAATGTTTATCCAGCTGGCTAATCAAACAAACATGGAGGAACATATTGACCAGTATCTAAGGACTATTTTAGCAACCAGGATTACATTGTCACAATTTCCACGTATTCTGTATCCATTGTTTATGATATACAAACCAAGTATTAAAAGTCGTCATCTAAGAACTAAAAACTTACTTAAGAGTGCTGAGCCCAATCTTGCTTGCTGTGGACTTGCTGTAGGTACCGGAGCTAAAACTACTTGTAGCGCTGCTGCGCTCCATCATGCTGCTGGAGAAGTCTCCGCTTCTGCGGGAAGATTTGTTGTATGCCCCGGCCGCTGCCGAGTAGTCCCTCTCGGAGCTGTTGTAATCCCTTACTTGAGCAGCTGAGTAATCTCTGTTGTAATTGTTTGTGTTGTTGTAGTCTCTGGTTGTTGTTGTATTGCTGTTGTTGTAGTTGGAGAAGCTTTGTCTGCCCATGGAGCTTCTGTCTGTCATGCTTGACGATTTGCGCGAGGGCTGGCTGAAATAATAAAAAAATATTAAATGTTTTCCAATTAGAGTTAATTTTGTGTTTTTATTGATATTCATTTAAAAAAACAGGTAATTGCGGTAACCCCCCCCCCCCCCCACCCCTTGACTTAAAATAAAATGAAAACAAGAGAATGGGGAAGTTTTCGTTTGTTTGTTTAAATCTAACAAGATAAACATTTGTACAGTGTAACCCAGCCCGCTAACACTTTTAACTGAAAAAAATGTTTTTTTTAGCTTTAACCCATCAAGTCTCAATATAATCTTATCTTGTCTAAAATAAACATCACAAATACTTTTTCAACATTTTTAAGCTTTTAATATTGGGGGTCCAATACTGTTTGAAGGTATGTTATAATCAGTGCAAATTTAATTATTTTGGCAAACCTAAATATGCAAACATCACGACTATTTTTCAAGAGAGAGGACATTGGGTTGTTTATAACACTAGTCTCCAAAGTTTTATACATATTTTTTGTGCTTCGCTACTTATGGATGTTGTCATCCTTGTTTTATTATGATAACAACTCTTTAGTAAAACAAATTCTGCGCTTTGCAGAAAATCAACCTTGACTTTTTACGTCATTTCAATATGCCTTTTAAAAACGATTAAACACAGCTAAAATTGACTCCCCCCCCCTCCTACTCTCTTGTATACACCCACCTTGAAATTTTACAACCCCCCCCCCCCCCCCCACCATCCCCGTCCATAAAGGAACCCATAAATGCACTTGTATGTATGTATATTTCAAATTCAATTATTATACATATGACAACGTTTATGTAAGTTTATAGAAGAAAAAACAATTACAATTAATCATAATGCAAAATAGAACATAAAGTCAGTCATAAGTAAATAATTGCGACTTGACACCTCATTTATGACCATTAGTCAAGTTAGAGGATTTACCCAAGCCGCTGTTTGTGTTATCTGATAAGGGAGTAAAAATAACCCCTTAGAGATATGATTGCAGTTATTAACACTGCATTAAATTAAATGTGACTTAACTGGTGTTTATTATGTGTTTCTATTGGAATTTGTTTGTATATATAGAAATGTAGTTATAAATGTAGTTACCTTGTAGTTATATATGTAGTTATTATGAATTTTTGTAAGTAAAACAATTGTAGAAATAATGAATGTCATGAGTTCTAAAATGTAAAAAATATGCTGATTTGTGTGTTTAGAAGAAAATTATGCTGATCGTATCATAAATAAAAAATTTTTATTGTGATATTTAGAAGGAAGCTACTCTATATTTAGATGTCTAAATTGTTTGAAGCTGTGGTTTATTAGAATGGAATGTGGTGGCCGTTTAGGATACGGTAGTTTGGTTTGGAGAAGTTTACATTGCTGACATTTTTGTTAAATCATATTGACATTCCTGAAAGTTTAGGTTAGTATATGTAGTCATAAATAGATAAATGCCCTTGCCCATCATTCATAAGCATAATCTAAAGACTTTTTTTGGTAGACCTTTATAATTGAAAATGCTAACCCCACTACTTAGCTAGCAAAATTCTGATACTAGGCCATTGTTGTCACATTGTTACAGAAATGATTAATGTAAGTATAATTTATAACTAATGTCTAGCAGATTAAGAATTGAACGTGGTGGCCGATTAGGATACATTATTTTAGGTTTACAGTTGATATTGGTGACATTTGCTGTTAAATCTACTTAATAAAAAAACACCTCTGAAGTTTAAATTATTATATTTAGTCAATATAGATTCATGCCCCATCTCATTAAGCGTAAATCTAAGGACTAATTTTTTGGAGACCTACATAAAACCTAGAAAAATGCTAACCCCTCCCTTAGCTAGCAGAATTCTGATGCTAGGCCAATTTTATTATGAATATTACAGAAGTGAGTGATGTAAGTATAATTTTACAACTAATGTCTGGCAGATTAAGTTATATTAGAAGATTTGATGGAATATTATTTTTTGAAGGCTAAGTTGACTATGAAATATTGCTTATTTTCTTGGGAATAAGTGGCCGATTTAGGTAAAATATTTTAAATTTGAAGAATTTTATTTTGATAAATGAAGGCAGAGATGACATAGTAGCGATTTTAATTTATGAGGATTATGAAATTTTGAAGTTAAAGTGTTGATATTGTCTAGGAAATGTGGTTGACATTGAATTGGGTTTGTAGATGTTATCACTTAGATCCATTTTGAGTTGTAGATTCTAGAAGATATGTTTTGGAATAAATATTTTTATAACTAAAGTTGATATTTAAATTTTTTTTGTGTGAAGTTACTCACTTAAGTCACAAGTGAGTTTACTGCAGCTTTCACATTGTGCATGCGACTGTATGATCTGAGAGCCTACACTAAACACTTGGCAAATACAAATATTGCATTACAATCAATTTAAAATCATGAAATCATCTTCATCAATTCTTTTTATCTTACAGGGACGTGCGCGAGAGGAGTGGAGAGTGGTGTAGGTGCCCTCCCCTCAAAACTACGAGGAAGTTACAGAAAATTATTCTTGTTTAATAATTACCTATATATTCATTAAAAAAATACTATCCAGTATACACTCAAATTCACATCAAATTTTTTTCCTGGCAACACACCGCATATAAACATAATTGTTCTTGTTTTCTATACAATTTTAATTTTTGAAACCAATATCTAAAAGATAATCACAAAATTTTTGAAAGAAATTAAAGCTATAAATCAATATATTATTACTTGGTTGTTGCACCAGATTTTCATACTCTCATAAAGTGTTACCCGCAGCTGGCTAAATTAACGTTACCCCCAATCCACCTCCTTTACCCCATCCTATTCCCTTCTTCTGACAAATAAAAAGGTCCCTATTAGCAAGCTAAATTGAAGACAAATTTTCCCAAATGTCAATATATCCACTATATATTATATCCACTTCCGTAATTTTTTTTTTCGGGGGGGTGGGGGGCACCCCCCGCTCATTTATAATTTTAGTTAAAAAAATTTCTAATTAGAAATTTTGTTTGGGGGGGTATTTTTCATTTTTTAGGGAGTTGGTGGTGTCCCACCCCTCAAGAAAATAGTTATAAACCTTCCCGGGACCAATGAAAAGCTACCCTGTAAAGGAGAACCCGATCGGTTCAGCGGTTAGCGAGATCCTTCGCTACAAACAAACAGACAAACAAACAAACAGACAGACAGACATCGTTCTACTTTGTATCATAGATAATCAGATCATGTCCCTTCCCACTTTCCCTTCCTTTGTTACAAAACATCCCCGGATTTATTTGCTATGTGAATATGAAACCTTTGCTACTATGCTGTCATGTGGAAGTGATAGTACAGAATCATATTGATAAAAACGGATTTAGGATATACATGATATATATTGGCAGGGGAAAATTTGTCTTTAATTTAGCTAGCATAGACCTCATTTATTGGTCAGTTTGTACATCCAGCAACAGTTAAGGGGGTGGGGTAAAAGGAGGGGAGAATCGTTTTTTCTCAGCCAGTTGCAAGCATCACTTTATCAGAGTACATGAAAATCTGGTGCATCATCCAAGTAATCATATATCGATGTTGATAGTGCATTTATTGCAACAATGTTTTAAAGAATATATTTACGGATAAAATTCTTTGTACTTCCTTGCAGGACAAAATTAGTATAGATGAGCGTAACACTTTCTATTGTATAAAATAGTGAGCTTTTTTTCTGTAGCGAAGGATCTCGCTAATCTACATGATTCTCTTTTACAGTGAAGCTTCTTATAGGTCCTAGGCTATTTTTCTATTCTTCCATATACCTCCGAATATAGAGCCCCTAGATGCTAGGGGCCTGGCCGTTAGTGTCTATAAATCTATTTAGCTTAGTTGTTAGCTTTAACTTCAGTCAGTCAATTCCATTGAGACCAATTAAAAACAGTACTTATTTTCTGGGGTTGGATATTTTTCGGCCTCTTTCAACTTGTTATTTGAGGAAATATGCAAATAAAAATATTTCTGAAAAAAAAAATAAAAATTTTCTTATTGGACCTGACATCATTTTGGCACAAATTTAACTGTATTGCATCACAATGTAAGGTGTATGTATATAGTTTTTTAAATTAGGCTGCCAAAAGTCAATATATCACCAATTTTTTTAAAAACTTTTTAGCCAGAATATGTCAGATCTTTGGCATAAACTTGAAGCAGCTTGACTGACCTTCCCTTTTATCCGGGTTGTGTCAGATAATTTTTCATGGGCGCGTGTATATGCAACAATTAATTATAAAAATATAAATAAATTTTCGCCCACATTAAGCATGCCGATGAAAAAATCCACCCAATTTTTAACTACGTAGAATCTAATAAAATACATCAATCGATATATTATTACTTGGATGTTGCGCAAGATTTTTATGTACTCTGTTAAAATGATACTCTGAGCTGGCTAAAATAACGACCCTCTTTATCCAATCTTCTCCTCTCCTAATGGATGAACGAACAAACCAATTAATGAGGTAATTTTTAGCGAATTAAATAAACGACAAACTTTCCCCTGTCAATATATCCACGTATATATTATATCCATTAAAACAACCTTCAAAGAGAAGCATAAAAAGTGCATTATAAAAAAATTCAAACGATTATATTTAGCCTTATAGTGCATTAATTGTATTTTATTGGTATAAGGTGATATTTTATTTAAGAATTGTAAATGATTTATTAGCAAAAATAGCTTCTTTTTTTTTTGGGGGGGGGGGGGCGGGAAAGAGATATGAGTATTTTGGGGGTAAACTAATAAAAAATGACTTTGCTGGGTGGTAAAATTTGAATGATATAGTCTCAGCAAATCTTTATCTTATGACATTTAACTATTAGTTGAATAAACTAGCAGCTGTATTATAGAGGACCAAATCTTTCATTTAAGAATAAATTGAAAACGTTCCCGGGATTTATCAATATAAAGTTAACTAGCGGCTACACCCCTAGAGGCCTCTAGGGAAATGTATAAATTTTATTTACAATCTATGTTAAGTTCAGCTGTTTACCAAAAAGTATTTTTTGCCGCTATTTTGGGTTAGTGATGTTTTTATACTATTTCTCTTAGGGGGGCGGTGGTTCAGCAGATAGCGAGATCCTTTAGTACAGAAAGACAAACATCATGTTACTTTTTTATAAGGATATGAAAAATAATGGCCCATACTAATAATGTGGTCGGATTATTCCTACACTGTGTTCTCATTGGACCACATAAGGTTTTAACCATCACGGCCATATATCTATTTATTGTCTATAAACACAGCACAACCCCATGGATCTTAAGGGATAAGACAATGGACAATAAATTGATGTACATTCCAAAATTACTTCTTCTGTAGTTAACAATTAGTAATAAACAAACCAATCAAAATTCAATAAAAGTCCTTAAAGTTGTTGAGCCAACGAAGTAGAAAACGTTCTTGTAAAACCTTGGAAACTAGTGTAATAAACTGCCCAATGTCCCCTCCCTCCCTCCCTGGCACAAGCCTATGTTTGAACACATCTCTGGTTTTGGTATTCAACATTTCATTAACCAAAGCTGTAATAGCCTCACATAGAGAAGGGATTACAGATAAGATTCAGCTAAAAATACATTTTGTGTGGGCTGTATGTACACAGGGGCGCTTTTGATGGTTCTAATAATGGATATAGATATACGTGGATATTATGACGAGGGAAAAATTGTCATCAATTTATGCTACTAACATGGACATTATTTATAAGTCAGTTTGTTCGTCTAGTAGAAGGGGAGGAAATGGGGGTATTCTTATTTTAGCCAGCTACGAGTTTTACTTTATAAGAGCACATGATAATCTGTTGTAACATCCAATTGATAATAAAACCATCTCTCTAACAAACATAAGGCACTCCAACAATTCAAAAAATAAAAGGAAGGTTATACGACAAGAAATTTGATATTGAGAGGCAATTTTATATTAAAAGGCACATTCATAGATCATTTTCCAAATAAGTTCTTTATATTTATTTGTGATTTAAAGGAAAATGTTTGTTTTTAAAATCTGTAATTGAGCCTATTTTCTTATCTTTATAAGTCTGCAAAATCACATACACACTGACAGACAGACACAGAACAGGGATATAGTATCAAAAGATACATTTTTTCGTAACCAAAAGTATTATTTTAAATACATATTGAGTAATTTTCTTATTGGGTTCAATCAAAATTTGTACAATTTGAGACACTGGGGGTGGTTTCTACATATCGCGGATGGACCATAAACGATATTTTTACAGAAAAAATTATTTCTTATGGTTATTTTAGGCTAGGTAAAGGTTACAAAGCCCCGTAGGGTTAGATTCCCCAGCAAAATACAGAAATATGTTTCCAATGAAAAGTTAAATTTAGTTTGAAGGGATGTAATAACAATAAGATTTAAGTGAAAACTCGAATTTTTGATCATTTTTTATTGACTGATCTTTAGGTGAAAATAGGCGTGTATATTAACCCCTACATCCCTGTGACATAGACTTTCCAAAAGCAGACCACAAAAAGATTACTAAGCAAGCACGAAATATATTATTTTTAGGCTTTGCCTTTTCAATTCTATACATATATTCAATCACGGAGGGAAAGGATAATGACACCAAAATTAATCTGCAACCCTTTTCTTACCCCTTAGATTTAGAGGATTTTACAAAAAAGGATTGTGAAAATATCTAATTAACATCTATTGTCTTATCCCTGACAGAAATAGAATTACAAAAGATGTCTTTGCTTTATATTCTATCTTTCAAGTGTGTCTATCTATTTAGTTTCTGTTATTATTTAGATTATTCGGTAATACCTTTACAAGTGGCCGAATGTGCATTGATATCCCCCCTTCTGTTATTTATAAAATAAATTTAAATTCAGAAGGGGGGGGGGAGGGGAGGCCCACCTCTTTGGGTGGCCCTAACCCTTAGGGCCTAACAACTAACTAAAGAAGTAAACTAAAAACTACCCCCCCCTTTTTAAAAAAAATACCAGTTCTCGCTAGTCGCTTTGTGAGAAAGCAATAAAATACCTTCTTTACATAATGGAGAACTTAATTGATAGCATAATCACGTCAACTTACATTTGGATTAAACAGATAAATACAGAACCATTGTCTGCTTATTTGGGATCTTCAAAATTTATGGAGCAGATCCATTCAAAATTCAGGGATCTTAAGGGATATGACAATGGACGATAAATTGATATATATCCCCAATGATGATATACCAAAGAACCCATTATGTAGATTAAAATTATTGGTTGAAAAGATTTAACACTGATTGTTTGAAACCAACAAATCAAAATTAAATCACCCAAAGTTTTTTAGTCAACCAATGAGATAATGTGGCTGACTGTTCAACATGGAAAAGGCTCCCTTCAAAGCAGGGTTTTTAGATAATAATATGCCGTCCGTCAGTTACTCGGGTTATGAAGCTTTAAAATTTCATTTACCGCATTGATGTCTAAAAATCCATCTATATGTGTCGATATCAGTGAAAAAGAGGGGACAATGGGCTGTTTATTATGTTTATAAATCCCAAAGGTTTATGATAGCGCTCTCTTATTCGTTGGCTTGAATTCTGATTGTTTGGATCATTAAGTTAAGTGTCCAAACGTTTCAATCATTAATCGAAATATACAGAAGGGGTAATTTGATGTATCAATTTGGGGATGTACATCAATTTATCGGTCATTGTCTTATCCCTTTATATCCCTGTGTCGACATACTAACTAAATAATGACAGGGATATATTTACCTGACTTCTGAAGATTTTCTGTTAGCTGTGAATGTAGAGAAGTCTGTGTACCCCCAGTCAGTAGGTCCTCCTCCCCGACCTCCTCCAGACATCATATTTGGGGATGTTGACTAAAATTTAAAAAAAAATACTGTTTTACTTAGTGACCAATAATAGTTATTTATCGCATCGTACAGCATGACAGCTTTCCTTGGATATTGAAATGAAAAAAAACCCAGTTTTGTTAGCTCCAAAGGACTGAAGACTTGAGATAACAAAAATAGTATTAATTTTATGATTTTATTTTAATATTTGTGGAAAAATATTTATAATACGGTGCTATACATGATTTTATCATTATTCTAGCCAGCTACGATTTCCACTTTATAAGAGCACATGAAAATCTGGTGTAAGATCCAAGTAATAATAAATCCATTTCTACCTATATTGATATAATCACAGCACACAAGATTGACAGAGAGATTTATATTGAATCTGTTTGTTTAAAGAAAACATTTGTATCGAGAACAAGGATGACAACATTAATAGCGAAGCACAAATAGCGAAGCACAAAAAATCATGGATGGTAATACGAACAAGAAGATTTGAAGTATATTTGTTTAAAATCAAGAATCACAAAACCTTTCTCGTGTATTTTTATATTTTTTGATATTTATTTTTTGGAGCATGACTAACAGACCGCATGGACAAAGTAAATTATATACTGGATGCTCATTGGTATAAAGAATCTTCACAAATAAAATCAGCTGTCTTTCTTGAAAAACAGCTGAGAAAATCACATTTCCCTTTATTGTTACGGGCTTACGGAAAGACAAGGTGGATTATTGAGTAGCTTCGCTACGAAAAATAGACTAAGGCGTGGTAAAGTTCAACATTTATTATTTTAGGAGTTTTCAATAGCGAAGCTTTTCTATATTTAAGGTCTATACGTCACCAAATTGGCTGATAATCCGATCTTTTGCAATTTTAGATATGATAGAATTATCTGATTATTATAAAACTTAGACTATTGTGACTTTCTACAATCAATGCAGCAAAACTACTCTTAGGTGTGACTTAATATGTTTATACGTTCTTCTACAATAACTGACTTATTTTTTCCATTTAAGTTAGATATTTATTTTCATAATTATTAGTTGTTTTTTTAGCGAAGCTGATCAACAACTGTTTCAGGAAGTATGAGAAGTAATTTTTTGAGCTTCGCTTTTATGCATGTTAGTTCATCCGTGTTCAGTTACAGCTGCTTTTATAAAATCATTCTAAAACTCCCACACGTTCATTCTGGCCCAAACTCTTTCTCAAATTTTATGGGGGATAAATTCAATTAAGTTTTATAATTAAAAGATATAAGACGAGACAATGGGGCTAAGTTTAATTTAAAAGTTAATTAAGAATTCTTATTAGGGATAAATTACTTGAATTAGGGTATTTAGAATACTTTTGGTTGAATCATAATAGTTAGGCATACCTAAAAAGTAGATACAAATGCTTGTGTTTAATTAGAAAACACTGCGTTACGGACTGACTCACGGACGGACAGACAAAGTGATTAATAGAGTAACTTCGCTACAATAAAAGTAAAAATAAACTTCCTGAAGGATGGGTTGTAAATAAGGTAAAGGAATGATTCTATCAATAAGATAGGATTCTGGAATTACGTGTAAATCTACCTAAGACTTTTTGTTAAAATAATTACTTAAATTACTTGGCTATAATATAACAACAAGTAAAAATTTTAATTTGTGATGCTATAATGGATTTATTATTACTTGGATCTCACACCAGATCATGTGCTTTAATAGAATGAAACTCGTAGCTGGCTAATATAAAAATGCCCTGCCCCTCCCCTTCTACTGGATAAACGAACTGACCAATATATTATGTCAATGTTAGCAACATAAATTGACGACAATTGTTCACCTATCATAATATCAAAATATATTTTACATTCAATGTAACAATACATGAAAAGATAGAATAATTTAAACTTATGATTTAGTGCGTGCCATCCATTGGATTTAGGATATACATGGATATATTGACAGGAGAATTAGTCATTAATTATGTTGCTAACATCGACCTCATTCATTGGTAAGTTCATTCAATCAGTAGGAGGGAAGGGGGTGGATGGAGTATCGTTATTTTAGCCAGCTGCGAGTATCACTTAAATAAAGTACATGAAAATCTGGTGCAACATCCATGTAATAATATATCTATTGCTATGCCCCAAATATGCTTATCTATACCACCACACAGTAGTACCATATACTACCACATTATACATATATTTAAATTAAACCATTCTATGCATAAATACAAAAATATATAAGATGCTTTAATTAAGTCCCTTGTAAGTAAATGGATATGAATATGAATTAGTTTTGCATTTATTTGTTCAAATTTTGGTATAAAACTCAGTTGGGGGCGTAGAACCAAGTCTTACAAATTCGTATTAAAGAAAATTTAGAATTGCACCCATTGAAAGCTCTCAATTTAGGGACATAGGTTTTTTAGTCTGTTTTGTTCGTAATTCAAACTTTACTTAATTTAATTTACTTTAAATTTTCATCTAAGAAACATATAGTGAAATCAATGGGCTGTTCATTACACTAGTCTCCAAAGTTTTACAATTACGTTTTCTTATTCGCTGGCTTAATTACTTAGGGGACTTTTACGGAATTTTGATTGGTTGGTTTATTAAGTTGAATGTTCAAACGTTTTAACCACTTATTTTAATCTACAGAAAGAGTGATTTTGTGTGTCATCATTAAAGATGCACCTCAATTTGTCACCCATTGTTAGCCCTTTGGATCCATTAGAGACACACCATCTTGGATAATGTAAAAGGTAAATAAACAACACCATAGGAAAGAATAATTATCAAATTATTGTATGTTTTAGAGTTTGGCAGGGGCTGTGATTCGATCAGACAATAAATTCAATTTCAAATTGCTGAAAATGAAAAAATTTGTTTAAGTAGAGTTGGTGTAGAACTTGTTTTTTATGTAACTGAAAGGAAGTGGGTAAGAAGGGAAGAAATAAGTGAAGAGGGTTGTGGGGGAATTTTCACTTGGAATTGTTAGTCCGAATAGCATTCCCCAGTCCCTGGGAGTTTAGAAAGGAAAAGTTTTTTTACATTTCCACACGTCTGTACGACCACACATCAATGCATATCGGAGAACTTTAATGTAATCATTCTTTTATTTCATAGCAATTATAATAATTAGACATAACATGTTATAGACTTCTTTGCCGTTCTTGCCACCTAAGAATGTAAAACATTTATTCTGTCTGTTCTACAAGTCTTCACTGATTTACCCCTCATATTAATTATAAATGTTTTTAGTCAATATTACAAACACACATCATGTTACTTTCCCCTCCAATTCCCTTCCTTACAATTCCACATTATAATCCCCATCATATATAATGCGTAAGTTCTTATTTTAAATAATTAAGCTTCATGTTATCTAATATATTTTTTTATCATTTTTTTCTTATCTGCAAAGGCTACTTAATATTACCTCGAGAGAGATTAATTAGTCCTTTGACACGAATTTTGAATGTGAATACTATTATCTTTATTATTAAACTATAAGTAATCATGATCAATTTTATTGTTTGTTTGTGATTATACCATGTAATGTATATATATTTTTTTGTATGTGTCATAAAATAAATATTTCATTTCATTTCATTTCATATTAATAATGTTCTTTGGAAATAGAATCGCGTTTCATGCCCCCAACCGGTATATTTGCTATATTTGGTAACGCCTACTACAAAATTTAAGGCCTTGTTCAAATTTTATTGACCAATGCAGATTAAAGAATCATAAACTTCAATGTAAAATTTGAATAAGCTGTTTAAAATTCAAATTTATCCATTACTAAATTATTTATGAGTGTATCTAAAATCTTTTAAATTCTTATGTAATATTTTAGCTCCTCCCCCAATTTCAATTTTATTTTTCAAAGAAAAGGTAAAAAAAAATTGTGGGTAACAATTATTTTTCCTAGGTGCATTTTTTCTTGGGAGGATTGTGGTACCATCCCTTAAAATGGTAAAACACCTTACCACGACCTATGCAAACCTGTATAGTTAAAGGAGAACCATATCAATTAGCGAGATCCTTCATTACTGACAAAAAAACCTTACTACTTCTTTAATAGGGTTTGTATGATCTGATAGAATCATGAATCACGTTAGACCTCTCTATGATTACTTACGCGGAGTAGAGTGACCCTAACTTTAACCCTCCGCCATCTAGCGGACAAATTATTATTTAAAATGTACCTGTCTGCGTCTGCTGGGTGAAGATGAAGTAGTGCGACCTCGTCGCGGTGATTCTGAATCCTTACGCTTAGGCTTTCTGGTCATAGTGGAGGATGGCCTCCTAAGAATTATAAGATACAAATTAGAAATCTAGATTATGTAATATCCGACGAGCAAATTATTTTTTTTTCGTTTACTCCAAACTCCTCGAACAGGGAATTTCAACCCGATGTTCTATTTAATCCACGTACTTTTTTTTTCAAATTTAATGACTTGTTAGGTTTATTTTATTAATTGTTATTGGAATAGAGTTTTTTGGTATTCTATTAAATAAAGGATAAATGCTGCTTTCAGTACAAAGTTAATAAATATGACCAATTCATTTATAACGAAGGTTTAGACTTTTCAATATTGACGTTAATATGTGTGGTTGAAACAAAAATACCTTGGTTGTCTGACTGGCGGAGGAGAAGCAGAATCTCTGCTCAAACCTCTCAGAGAATCCTTCCAGCTCTGGGGCTTTGTGGAGTACCCAGAGTCCCGCGCCAAGCTGCTCTGCCACTTGTTAGGTCTCTCTTCGCTTGACCGTGACATCGATTCGCGTCGGGCCACAGACTGCTGCTGCCGTGGCGGCGGGGCTGAGCTGCGGCGGGAAATTGAATTTTGGCGGGAAAGTCCGTTGCTGGGCTGTTGTGGCGCCTGTTGGCGGGGCACTGATTCGCGCCGCAGTGGTCCGGAATCTTTTCTGGATGGCGGTGTTCGTCCCCGGGTAGCTTGGCCTCGCTCGTTCACGTCAAGTTTGTGAGAGTGCATAGAACATTCACTGAAATAGTAATAATATCAGCACACAAAAAATTGTAGGGCCAAAGAAAAAAAAATTTTTCCCTAAATCTTATATGTATAAAAATTCAAGATTCCACAAGAACAGTGTACTAAAACAATATCGAGTTCTAATTTGATAATGAATAAATGTAGAAAATATGGTGGGTTGCATTTTACTCTATTTCTTTTATTTCTAATTTTCAGTTTATTTAATTATGGTCGTCTAGGGGCGATTTCTCGTGAAAGGTTAGTTGTATCCTCACTCCAAATTAGTTATAAACCTTTCCTGGACCTATGAGAAATTACAAAGTAAAGGCTAACCATATCGGTTCAGTGGTTAATACTTTAACCACTTAACCAAATTTCATGTTTTGTCACTTAATCTGTTCATATACTTTTACAAGTGTTTTGTCACTTAATGTGTACATATACTTTTTGTTTTGATAGCATATGTTCTTGTTAATAAATAGATTACTAAACAAAGCGGAAGTTAAAACCTACAGATGAGCTTTTCAAAATACCATGGTACAATCCTATTATATAAAGTAGAAAGCGTTTTTTGTCTGTACCGAAGGATCTCGCTAACCGCTGAACCGATCGGGTTCTCCATTACAATAAAGCTTCTTATAGGTCCTGGGAAGGTTTTCAACTATTTTGGTGTGGGTGTCTTCATCCCCCTATACCCCCAAAAATATTTTTTTACTCTTTTAAAACTCAAATTTAAAATAAGATGAGGTTGACTTTTCCCCCCTACCTTAATTGCCCCTAGAGGCTTCTAAGTGCGTATCTGCTAGTTTATTTATAAGGAAAACATTGATGAGATTGAGTATATTTTAGTGTGGGTGGCGCGACACCAAGCTTTCCGCGTGGGACTATAATCCACCAGCATTAAAGAATTAGTCCAATCCTTAAAATTCATAGTAACTGGACATAGTGTCTCAAAATTCAGCCATGGGGCGTCAAAAAAACACCTAAAAAGAGATGGATAATCACTCATTTTTATGTGATTTTTGAGCTTTGTCCAGTTACTACTTCTTTATTTGGGAATATCAATGTAAACTTTAAATTAATTTAACCAATAGAATTAATATTGAACAAGCATCAGGGCAATCAATAATTATAAACAAACTTATTTACAGCTTGATTTTTTTTCTTCAGTATTATTACACTAATTTAACCTTTTTGAATTTGCTTGCGTTAAGCTCACTTTTTCAGATTGAACGAAATACCAGTACAAATGAACAAACTAGCTTACAAAAATTTAATAACGTCATTGATATATTTTTTTTGTAAACAAAGTGATGATTTTGTCAATTTTAAAGTATCGAACTTCAGACCATGATATTTACTTGAGACAGATAAAGTAACTGTTAACATATTTGGGTTACATACTTAAACTAGCTAGGTAGTGTAATGCATATATAGAATACGTAGATATATTGATAGTGGAAAATTTGTCGTCAATTTATGCTGCTACCATGGAGCTCATTTATTGGTCAGTTCGTTCATCCAGTTGGATGGGAGGGGATGGGGTAAATGGGGTGGAAGGGGGTATCATTATTTTGTCCAGCTGCGAACATCCCTTTATATAAGATTACATGAAAATCTGGTGCAACATCCAAGTGATAATATATCTATTGATAGTATAGACGTAGGCTTTAAAATCCATGCATGTAATCTATCAATTCAAACATAAATCCTTCTATGTTACACCTACAGCAGATTTAATGTAATGATTCTAAATAATGGAAACTTAACATTGTTGTTTATTATACGTGGCTTGGTGCGCAATCCTGTTATATAAAGATTTGTTGTCTGTAGCTCAAAATTTCTTTAACTACTGAAATGAGTGAGTTTCATATAGGTTCCGTGAAGGTTTTGGGTTATATGTTAAGGATGGTTTTAGGCTATTTTTCTTCACTTCCTACCCCTGCGAATACATAGCCCCCAAATGCTATGGGCCCATCCGTTAGTTTCATATATTATAGTATATAAAAGGTGTTCAATTGTAATTAAAAGAAGTTAAGTTATGAAACCTTGTCAAAAATAAGTAAAAATCTTTGTTAATTATAATTGAGGGAAAGATTATAATTTCTCTTTTGTCTCGTCACTTTGATAAGTATTTTTCAGAATAGACCAATTAGCGTAATGCTTTCCCGAATTCGCGGCCATTTAGCGATTTATTACATCTAAATGATAGCTGCCGAAGTTCATACCCAAAGAAATTGTACCATCGTGTATTTTATTTTTCCCCATAAAAGCTTCGAAACTGTTGAAAATAATCGTTCCTGTATGGCTTCGTAACCGATAAATATCCGATGGATTAGAACCGGTTCTCTGACATACTGAAAAATCATATACAGCATCGCATTACAGACAATATTCCGCGAATATTAAAATATAAATCACAAAATTAAGTTTTGTAAGCCCAGGCCTTCGGCCCCCTATATGGCAAAAAAACAGGCTTTAATGTTACAATTTTTCATTTAAATATCCGCGAAAAGCTGTCTATTATAACTATTCTGATATTCATCTTGCAAATGCAAAATTATTCCTCATAGTTTGCACATCAAATTCCAGTTGTTTTGACATTTATGGATCATAATCTAAACACTTTTTTCTCCTTAATTTTTAAAAATGCAATTATGCATCTTCCTATCCTATTACATTAAGAAAAGAGAAAAAAAGTATGCAAAATTGTTTTATGTATTACCTAATGTAGATGTACAAGCGGTTGCGCCACTAGCATTTAGCGTTCGGTATTTGAAATTTTAGCGAAAGACAGTAAAATAGCATAAAACAGTCCTTTGACTTAATTACAAAACTCAATTAGCCATCCCAGAACTTATAAGAAACTTCCCCTAAATGGAGAACTCAATCGGTTCAATAGGTATCGAAATCCTATGCTACAAACAAAAAACCCTTGCTACTTTATATAGGACTAGCAGCTGTGCTATATAGGGGCTTTGTTATGGAATCAAGTAGATAAATAGCCTAAAACCATCCCGGGTCCCAAAACGAAGAGCAATATCGGTTAAATAGTTAAGCTATATATAAAAAGATAAATTTATCCCAACTTATCATAGGTATGCCCCAAATAAACCAATTTAAGTACACTTTTTTGATAAATATTAAATGAAGGTAAACAAGAATGACAAAGATTGTAAGTAGCGAAGCATAAAAATAGTTACTATTGGATAAACGGACAAAGTAAGTTACAGAGAGAGGAAGAAAAGAGAAAGAAGGATGAAGAATAGAAGATAGAAAAATGATGAAACTAAGTTGTAAACTGGGTATACCTTTGAATGAGTTATCTTAATTAGTAGTCGAGAAAATCCATTTAACAATAGTAAATTGGGTATCTTAATTAAAGAATTCTCAAATTAAATTACCCCTGAAGGGAGAGGACATTGGACTATAAATTACCCAAGGGTGTATGACTGCGTTATATTATTGGTTGGCTGAAAACTTTGCGTAGTTTTATGAATTTTAAATATTTGGTTTAAAAATAGAAGAGTTCTAACTTTTCAACCATTATCATTTGAGATGTATGTAAATTTTTTTCATAATATTTTAAGGTTTAGGCTGGTGTAAAAATTGTACATATGATATTGTAAAGAAATGTATGTTGGTGTATAACACTAAGGTGCACCACACACATCTGTCTACGTTTTTTTTTTGTAGCGCAGCTTCTCTACAAACAGTAGTGTTAATATTAATATCAGCAGGTTCTCAGCAATACTAAAAAATCGTGTATAATATGGTTTTAATCTTATAATTTTTCTTTTTATATTCTTGGAAAGCTGTCGCTGGAAATCGCGATAAATAACAATTTTTGTATGTTTTCCTAAAGTTTTAAATTTAAATACTAAACTGCTATTTTTATATTGTCATCCAAAGCACAGGGCGTGTAGTGCAGTGTCAACGCCCACCTAAATATTGAAAATAGGTACGACTGCCTTAACCCTTTCACCCCTTCCCCAATGTCAAAACTCTGTGCACGCCACTGTGGTGTCATTTACTAATATGTTGATATTTTATCTAATCTTTCTACTTCCAATGGATGTTGTGATGCTTGATACATGAATCGGTATATTATTACATGGATGTTGCTCCAGATTTCCATGTACTCTTATTATATAAGTAATACTTGCAGCTGGCTAAAATAACGATACCTCCAATCCACCTCCTTTACCCAATAGCCTCCCCCCTCCTGTATGAACGAAATGGCCAATAAATGAGGTCCATATTAGCAAGCTAAATTGACGACAAATTTTCCCTGTCAATATATCCACGTAATTCATATATCCATTGTTACATGATACTGCATAACCACAAAGTTTTTTACCCCTCCCCCACATTTAAAACCCACCTTGTCTAAAAGTGACAAAATTATGCTCTTGTAATTTTAACAAAAAAGTGCTTTGCAAATATTGCTAAACAAGCTAAACATAACTATAATTTTTGCATTAAATTTGACAGTTCATTTTTTTAAAGCTGTCATTTAATTTTAAAGCTTACAATATCATTAAAATTTAAGAAATGTTCCCATTATTTTGATTTTAACGAGGCATACATTAACTAAAAGCATTTATTATGAAAACACACTGAATGTCATCTTTACATTATAGACAATTTGGGTTTTAGATTTTTAAAAATCCGTCAATAAATCAGTAAAAGTCATTATTCTATCTGAACCACGGATGCAAGGTTGAAAAAAAAGCAAATTGTATGCTAGCATCGCTTTTAATATATCAGACAAATTTTTACTTTTGAAATCCAGATGTTTTGAGGCAAAAGTAAATTGATCTTGCATGTTTGTTTTTCAACTCACATGCAAATTTCTTACTTTTAAGGAAACAATTGGATTGGGGATGGGTAGCCAGGGGGAGCGGGGGGGGGGGCAATTATATGTGGGTACGACCAAGAGAAATGTGATTAGAAAAGTATCTTTCACACACCCGTAGAGAAAAAAACAACATTTTTACATTTCTTGTAAAACACAAATTGTTCTGTATGTTTGTTAAAAATATATTAGGCCTATATATCATTTGGTACAGAAGAAATGTCTTAAAAATATTATATCATATGTTTTAAAAGAATATAACTTCTATAATGCTTTTTTGGGATATCCTTTCATTTTAGGGGTGCAATGGGGTGTCCTACCCACAAGAAAATATCTTAAAACCACAGCAGGACCAGGAACTATAACTCCTGATGAGTTGGGCCCAGGCGGTTGAGTAGTTACCGAGATCTTATGCTTTAGACAGACAGATGGACAGACATCTTTCTACTTTGTATTATAGATGATTTTTAAAGGAGGCCCTAATACTTGTTAATGCCTAGTAGATAGGTTGCACCTGTGTTCTTAGATATTATTATTTATAGACAAGATGAAAACAGGAGTGTTAACATCCATCGACGCAAAATATGCATTTTGTTAAAACCCACGGCATTAGCGTAAATGGTAGTGTGGACCAAACTTCGTCATAACATATATGTTAAAAAGTTTACTGTACATACTGCTGCTATGTCCGGCACGTGTCACTGATAGTTACACAGGGGGGTAATGTCACTCGTGGCCCGTAAACAAGCACAACTCATTATCTTGCATATTCAGTACTTATATACAGAAATTATTAATGCTGTTATTTTTAATAACAAATGAAGCAGCTTACTTAATTAATAATTGGAGGCATTATTATTTTTTTTTCTTATGCAATATTCTTTCAAGAAATGTATTGCCATTCGCTCTTTTCTGTTTATATGTAGGAAACGTAGCTCGTCTAAAAACAGACTGACATACACACATATGATACTTATAGAGTAGATTAATTAATAAACATATATTTATTACATTGCAAAACATTCTCATAAATTTATTAAAATTTGCACTACTCGCAATGTTGAAAAAAAATCATGCATCTCGCAAATAAGATAATTTGCAATGAAAGATTCTGTTTTTACAAACTATACTAGTTTCTAATTGTAAAAGATGCATTTTTTCTACTTTTATAAATCTATGTCTGTCTTTATGTCTGTAACGGGTTATCTCCAGTATAGTAAACGGTACGCCCCTAGGGTATCTGAATTTGAAGTAACAGAGATTGGCTAAAAAATAGCTTAAACCCATCTCAAGACTTAAATCTATAAATAAAGTAGACTAAAACCATCACAGGAACTATGTAAAGCTGACCTAATATAAAGAACAATATCGGTATAGAAGTTATTAAGATCTTAAGCAACAGACAACAATACTTTACTATTTTATATAATTGGTTAACCCTATAGAATTCGTTCTATAGCTATTAAACTGTGTCTAAGGATTCCTGTAACAATACTAAATTTTCTGATAAGTGTAAGAAACCTTTAATCATTGGAAGGTCAGTACGTTCATTTAAACAAGGATGACAACATCCATAAAAGCGAAGCACTGAAACGGTAGGACAAACGGACATGAACACTTGTATGGTATCTGAACTGAATAATCAGAATTTAAAAGTATTAGAGTCGAAGCAAAATTGTAAGTAAATTTGTTGAAAAAACTGCTTGAAGCAGGATAATGTTTATGGACATACTTACATTTTTAGACTTGATTATAGAGTTGCTTCGCTTATAATATTGTTCGTTGTTGTCCCAGGAATCAATATACCAAAAATCAGATCAAACGGATAATTAGAACACTTGAAAATTTGTTGTTAAAAAAGTAGAAAAATCAACATTTTTAAAATGGACGTACGGACATTCTGGTAATGATTATAGAGTTGCTACGCTTTCTAAATCGTGCCCAACTACTACAGGAATCATTTTGCAAAGTTTGAAATCGATAGGACAATTCTAACATGCCTAAATTAACGAATAAAAGCTATCTATCTCGGACGGACGTACGGACGGACGGACGGACGGACGGACGGACGTACGGACGGACGTACGGACGGACCGACCCTAATTATAGAAAAGCTTCGCTTTTAAAAATGTTATTGGAGTTTTAAATATTGATATTTAGGACAATTTTATAATCAAAGAATGTTATACTTTTTTTAAAAATACAACCTTTGAATAATAAAAACGCTACTACTTTATAATAATATCTCCAGCCAAATTTGTTAAGCTTCTCTTTCGTGGATATTATCATCTTTGTAAAATTAGGTTATTTGGTTGTTATTTCATTTAGCTTGCTTCATTTTTAACCTTTGAAAAGTACGCTTCTTGAATTTTAATATTTTCACAAATTTGAAATTATGCCTAAAATGGAGGGAGACATTTCATCCAAAGAAAAAGTATTTTGCCTTGAACCTTTCTACATTTAGGTTTAACAACCAAAACCAAGTTTACACATATTATTCAACTTTTCCAAAAGTTCAAATTAGATTACATTGCAAAAGTAAAGGGTAAAAAAAAACCTTTTTGTTTTCAGGCTTTTTTCCTAGCCCTCCCCTAAACATGGCGCCAGAGGCGAAGGGTAAAGCAATTATTAACCCTATATTATAATCATTTTGCTAGAAGTTAAACATAACATTTTTTTTGGATGAAATATTACTCTCAATATTCAAAATTCAAAAAGCTTGAATTTGCAAATCCAAATATTTATTGCCAAAAAAATTATCGACAGTCAAATTTTCCATTTAATGTCGGAATGTTGTTTGCGTGTTCTAATCTAAAAGAGTCCAATTCTTTAAAAAAGAATGAGATTTAAGATTCTCAAGAACCCTTTTTTTTAAATATGAGAAAGTTTAAAAAAAAATATTATAAACTTGATAAAATAAGACATTTTTGAAGGAATATTTAAAATACGAGGATATTACTAATATACAGGGGAATAACTGTCGTCAATTTAGGTTGCAAACAAGGAACTCATTTCTTTGTCTATTCGTTCATCCAGTTTCATTTAATTATAAAACATGAAATTCTGGTTTAAGATCCAAGTAATGATACATCCATTGATTTTTTGTTATTAAAAAGTAAATTTATCTGTAACTAAGGAGATTCTCCAATTTTTAAGAATTAGCCTCCCTCTGGTCTGGGTTCCTTAATTATGGCTCTCCATGATGGGATAAAATTTTCTTGGCTTTTACCAAATTATACATTTTGCAAGAAACGGAATATGCGCCGCTGTGTCCATTAACACCCGCGGGTGTCCATTAACACCCGCGGAAATGTAAAACTACAATAAATTGAGTATTGGAAACCACTGAACCAAATGGTCTACTATTTTCAGAAGGAATCTTGGTATGGTTCAAGAGAAAACAAAGACTTTCAGTTAGGGGGTACGGAAACACCCCTAAGAGGTATAGACCCTTGAGATCACTTTGATTTAAACTCTTCGAGTTAAAAGCCTCTAGAGGCGAATCAATTTTCTTTTGAAAAATGCATGAAGCTCAAAAGCAAGAAAAAATTAAACGTTATGATCTGTGAGTAAAGAGGCAGCTGTAATAATTAAGACAACTCGATTCAACTTTTAATTCATTTTTGATTTCTTTTTATAAATGAGTCCTTTTGCGACAGTGATGGTGTACCATGTAAAAAAAACTTGGTTTTATCATAATTTTGGAGGCTTTCTAATTTTTAATGCAAATATTATGAAACGCTTTTCTTTAAATTAAGTCATTTTTGGTTCAACATTATAAACATCACTAACTTTAAAGTTAATTTAAAACCGTATAAAATAATTTTCTGATTTTGTTTTTAAACATAAAAATTATTATGGAATTAATTACTCAGTTCGTTTATATTAAGCTGTAAACAAACTTTAAAGATTTCTCACAAAAGACTTCAACATTAAACGCAAGATTGGTTTCACTTTGCGAATTAGAAACAAGATTGTTTTTAATGAAAACGTATGCCTTTTTGAAATACAAAAGATTGCTGACATTTCGTCAAACCCAATCAAACGTTTAGAAAAACGAAAATTCGAAGAATGTTTTTTGTTAATTAGTGGAAAAGGTAAAAACTATATGCCTTATTTTAAGAAAGAGAAAAAGCTTACTTGCTGACAGCATAGCTAGCATACACTTTGGGTTTCCTTTCTCTCTTCTCATAGCCTGGCAACGGCGGCCGTGGCTTTGGTTTCTCCCGCGGAGGTGCACCATACGCACCCTCCTCCGACAGAGGGTAGAGCGGACCGCTGCTCTTCCTGCGGCCCCGGGCCTCCTCATAGTCTCCCATCTCCTCCGAGGGAATGTACATGGTTGTGATTGCTCTGTGTCTGCTCAAATATCTGCTCTATAACACCAATCAATCAATCAAGTTCACTAAAGAAGACTATAAAATTTTCAAATTTACAGCAATCTAAGGCTATCAACAATCAAACGGTGAAAATGCTCAAAGTAAAGAGATACTATAGGAAATAGACTGAAAATAACACGAAGTTAATAAGAAGAATGCATAACATAATCACTTTTTTTTAGGCAGAATAGTCTCTAAATGTAAAAAAGCTTTCCATGTATTTAGTATCAACACATCAAAATTCAACAAAAGTCCCCAAAGTTGTGAAGCCAACGAATAAGAAAATTGTATAAAAAACTTTGGGGACTAGTGTAATAAACAGCTCATTGTCCCCTTCCTGCCTGATTTAGTAACCTTTACATTAATATTAACTTATACATGAAAACAAAACTAGTGGTAAAAACCATGAATTTGAATTAAATTATTACTGCTTGGAAATAAAACAAACACTTTATGAAATGCAGGGCTCGGCAGCAGAGCGTCAGCCGCCTGTAAGCCTCAGTGAAATCGTTTTATTAGAACTTAAAAATTCAACTGGATGTCTAAACCTGTTTTATTTGCGCACAAACGGCGCTAAATTTGAGGCTTATGCGCAGCTGTGGCGAGAAGCTGCCGAGCCCTCTAACTCATAACTGCTCGTAAATAAAAGAAACACTTGATGAAATGACTTGATTAATTGAATCCTACTTCTTCTTACGTCAACGAACTCCCGGTTCTCCTGAAAATAAAATTAACAAAATTAGTTATTTATCTAACAAAACTGGTATTAATATTATGATTTCTATTTTGATAGTCGTAAAACTGGCTATAGTACGATACGATGCATGATTTTTCAGTAAGATTTGGAACCGATTCTAATCCAGGGTTAATTCATCTTTAATTTATGTGGAGAAATATTAAGAAATTGAGAGCGAAAATTTTCTTTAAAATGCAATATTCTTCGTCCCTGTCTGTGAATATATTCAAAATGGACTTACTAACATTCTGGAATGCTTATATAGTTGCTACTCTTTCATAATTGTATCTAAATGTTACAGAAATCATGATGCCCAATTTTGAAAATGATAGGTAAATTTTAACATGCCTAAATTAAAGATAAGATATATCCAATACGAACGGACAGACCTAGCTTAATGTACAAAAACTTTGCTTTTAAAACGTTTTTTAACGTTTTTTTTGCTAAAAGGTTCCTCAAAACTAAAAGCCCTAATGTCAGTTCAGGGTCGTGCATATAAATACCCGCCTATCATATGATATTGCTAATTTTCTGGAGTTTTAAGATGTGGACGATAAATTAGTGTCCCATCTCCTTATATAATAAACAAAATGTTTCCCTTTTGGTATACAAGTTTGGTTATTTTTATTATGTACAACCAAATCATTTAATGATATGTACAGTTATACATGTTATATTAGCTTTTCTTTTTCCTTTTATTCTTTAACTATATTCCATTGATCTACATGTGCACTCTTACTTTTTTCTGTTTATCAGTAGGAAGCAATTGTCCTTGATTTTTGAGGGTTATTTGTTTAAGGGGCGATTTCTGGTGGGGGGGGGGGGGGACTGGTTACACACCTTCAAAATAGTTATAAACCTTCCAAAGATCTTTTAGAAGCTACACGGTATAGCAGAACCATATCAGTTCAGTAGTTTTCGAAATCCTTCGGTACAGACAGACAAACAGAAATCCTGATACTTTATCATAAGGATTTAATAAATAATGTTTTAGATCAAAAGAATATTTAAGTTTTGAAAGAATATCTTTTGCACTCGTGCGTAGGTTTTTACACCATTTCTAGAGCATATTTTAACAAGGGAATCTAATATCAAGGATGAATTATTTCAAAAAAAAGCAAATTTGCTTGGAATAAACTTGAGGCTAATAGATTAGCCTTGCTCTCCAAAATTATTTAAAAAATGATTATATTTTTCAAAGTCAAACTTTTTCCAGTATGGCACCGAAACCGATTAATAAACGCTGGATTAGCCATGCTGAAAAATTATGTATAACATTATATGACAGACAATATTACACGAATATTAATATGAAAAGAGTCATAAACTTAATACCAGTTTTGTTAGCCTCGGCCGTCGGTCCCTTTGAGCTAACAAACTGTTTTTAATCTCATAATTTTTAATTTTAATATCTGTGGAAAGCTGTATATAATACGACGCAATAAATAACAATTATTTTATTGAAATTGTAGTATTTTTGTGTGATAAATAATATCATTCATGAATAGTGATGAAATCATTTCTCTACCCTCATCAACCCCCCCCCCCCATCCTCCTTCTTACAACATTTTTCGTTTGGTATAATTCATCATTTTAAAGTGGAACACTTTACATCCCCGCCTCATAATTGGATTATTTGGTTATCAAAAAACATCTTTAACAATCAATTTAAAACGTGTTTAAAATTAAAGTTTGGGAAGATTTGGATGTGCATGGGTTTAAATAATATTTTTAAAAATGGTTATCAATTAAGGACAATTTAATCCACAAGAAGCGAAGTAAATCTGAAACATTTTTATTAAAAAGAATAGTTAAGTGTTGGTCGAATAGATCACAAATGTTATCAAAAAGCACTCATAGACTAGATCAAACTTTAAGCAGGTATTGTAATTGTTTAACTGTTGTCTTACAATAGCGCAACCAGTAGCCAGTTAACTTAATTGACCATGACGGACGTACTTGCCCTAGTTATGGAGTAATATTACTAATTACAAAGTAGGAGGTGGGTTGTGCTCCATTTTCAAAAAATACAATTTTATCAACATTTTCACAAATAGTCAGGGATCTAAAGAGATAAGACATTGGCTGAAAAATTGATATACATGATACACAAAATTCCCCTATCTGTAGATTACAATAAGTGGTTGAAATGTTTTGACACTAAACTTAATTAACAAACCAATCAAATTTCAATAAAATTCCTCATGTCATTAAGGCAACGAATAAGAAAATGTTATCATAGCCCAATGTTCCATTCCTCCCTGCAAATAGTTTTATTTTTTTCTATCCGAAGAAATGCAAACACTTTACAATTTCTCAAGGAGTGGAAGAGTAAAGATGAATATGAATAAATTTTGCTACAGTATGATTCTATTTGAGATTTAATGGTATTTATATAATCCTTCCCTAAATTTAGTTTATAAGCTTATATTGTGTATATCTAAAAAAAAATCTGCTCCCAAACGCCAAAATGTCAAGCAATATGGACCAAAAAATCTGTATTTGACTGCCACTGTCGGATTCTAAACGGATTTTTATAAACTGGATTAAATCCGGTTCTCAGTCATACGAAAAAAATAATGCATAGCATCGCATTACAGACATTTTTCCATGAATATTAAAAAAAGTCATAAAACTAAAACCAGTTTTTGTAAGCTTGGGCCTTCCTGTTAAATCTGTGTAAATATTTGAATATACCAGACATGCCAAAATTATGCCCTTAAGAAATTTTCATTGATTTGATTCAGATTATTTTCTTGTTTTCCCTTCAGATTTAGATTAACAAATAACATGAAATAATTTTCTCCCTTTTCTAAATGCATTTTTGGAGAAATTTTTTAAACAAAATAATTCGTTTTTAAATGAATTTAGTTTAAGTTTGGCAAGGATAATTATAACACATAAGAGCGCAGCATTATCAATAATAGTTGATATCATGAAAGCATCTCAGTCATTTTTATTGAATATAAATCCAGAGAGAGGGGACAATGAGCTATTTATTACACTAGTACCCAAAGTTTTATAATAACGTTTCCTTATTCGTTGGCTTAATAACTGTGGAGACTTTAGTGAATTTTGATTGGTTGGATCATTGAGTTGAGAGTTTAAACGTTTAAAACACTAATTTTAATGTACTGAAGGGGTTATTTTGTGTATCATCATTGGGGATGTACATCAATCTATCGACCATTGTCGAAAACAGTAACTTTCTTCCTATGACCGACAGACGCATGATCATACCTTTGCTTAATTAAAGAGGCTATGCTACTAAAAATATACATCAATATATTTGATGTTACCAAATCGAAAATTTGTCATGTTAAAACAATATTAATGAAAAATATTATGATCAAAAATTAACAATATCTTCATATTTTTTTTAACTCAACCAATTTTAACTTTAAAAAATCACTAGAATTACGATCATTTTTGAGATATTTGAAAGTAAAACAAACAAATGCAGCCACCTGTTGAAATGTGAAACAATGGAAAAGTGTGTGTGTGTGTGTATTTTTGTTTGTGTGTATAATAGTTTTCCAAGCCTCGATACCAACTGAGCTATATACAAGCCCATCTTTACGCCCACACATATTCACACACACACACACACACACACATACACACACACACACACAGAAACGGACAAACACACAAACATCATAAAAAAACACGCACCTAATCTATAAAGGAACGATTGTGTGTTGAAGTTATAAAAAAATGTGTACCCCGTGCTTCGGTTGTTTTAGCCGAAAACGCGTCGCGACATCCAGTCTTTTGGTGGAATTTGGGGGCTATGGAAAATGTTTGGGACTTGCCACAGCTCAGGCTATAAGAGTTTCAGTGATTTTACATAAAATAAACTTTTTTTTGTTACGGTAAAAAATAAAGTGTCGGAAGTTTTTGTAACTCAACTACAAATAAGTATTGAAAGTATATTCTTTGTTTTTTTTGACCAATCTTAAAATTTGAAAACTTATAATTCTTCAGATTTAGTTTAATTTCTAACAAACAAATAATTTAAAAAAGATTAACATCAGTTTAACAGTACTCTATTCATTTAGAATATTGTTTGCTTTTAATTCTAAGAAAACTAAATTGTCATGATCTGAAAGCTTCTCTTATGGTTTAGCTGCTGAATTACACCCAGGGAAGGAAAGAGGGAGGGGACATTGGATTTTATATTTTACTGGTACCCAAAGTTGAACTAAGATGTTCTCTTAATCGTTAGCTTAAAAACTTTCAGTACTTTTATCAAATCCTTTTTTATCTTTACGGGGGTAATATTGCTTATCATAAAGTAGTTTACATTAAATTATCGTCTATTGTCTTGATATACCTCCTATCAATGGAGCAATAGGCAACTTAAATCCTATTTTATGAGCAACTTAATTATGTAATTTGATCAAAATAAGACAAATTAACTTATCTACATTATCAATGCAAAATAACAAGCATGACAAATTTTATAAAGCAAAACTCTTTAAAACGTACAAATAAACATAAGAAAAATTAGAGCAGCCTAGCTTGTAACGTAATTGAAAATATGATATTTCTAAAAGGCATGTATCGTTACTTTAATCAATATTTAAAAATTTAACCCAAAACAATTATTCACTAATATGTATACTTAAAACAAGGCTGACAACATCCATTAAAGCAAAGCCTTAAAAATTATAAGGAAGGATAAACGAGCAGCAACACTTGTAGAGTGTCAACATTTTATAAATTAAAAGTTATGTTATGATTGATATTTCATAGTTGTTATACAACATTTAAGAGACCTCATCGCTAAAGGAATCTTCTTACAAGTATCCGTTATGAACTTGGGGCGAGCATAGAGAAGCACTGTATGTAAAGTTTCGCTCTTAAACATGCGCAATAGATGTAGATTATACGTGGATATTATGACAGGGGAAAAATTGTGGTCATTTTAATTGCTATTATGGACATCACTTATTGGTAAATTCGTTCATCAAATAGGACGGGAGGGGTTGGGGTAAAGGGGGTGGATTATTATTTTAGCCAGCCACAAGTTTCTTTTTTTAGAGTACATGATAATCTGATGTAAGATCCAATTAATAATAAACCCATTACATGCTTGAAGTGCATCACCAACAAACAGGCATCATTGATTTGCAAAGACAGTTAAAATAAATATCTTTGGTTAAATCCCAGATAAGTTTGGAAGATAGCCTTGTCTTACCCAATATAACAAGGTTGGGTACATGCTTTGTTTTTATATGCTTAATCGGCTATTCTTATGGATATAGAATATACGAGGAAATATTGACAGGGGAAAATGTGTCGTCTATTTAGCTTGCTAATATGGACCTCATTTATTGGTACGTCTTAGGGAAAAGGGAATGTGATTCTGACAAACAATTCGAAAGAAAAACTTCCCCACAAACCCCTTCTCTTTTTTCTCCCCCCCCCCTTCTTACCCACTCCCCTTCAGTTACATACAAAAGTTTTACTCAAACTTTACTCCTACAAAATATTAAATTTTGCGGTATTTTTAATTGTAATTACTTGGCTGAATAGCAGCCCCTTTGTACGTCTAGTATGAGGGGAGGGGATGGGGTATAGAGGGGTGGATAAGGTATTCGTTATTTTTAACCAGCTTCGAGTATTACTTTATCAGAGAACATGCAAATCTGGTGCAACTTCCAAGTAATGATATATCTATTGTTTGAGATAATTTGAGAAAAAGTCACTTAATTAAACTTTTATCCATTGGAGTGCCTGACTGTAACAGTTGGCAAGCAGAAGATGAATCCCACCTCACTATCCCACACTATTTACAAGAGATTTTGGGTATCCGGAACTTTTTTAGTAGTGCATATAGACTATAATTAGGATAAGTCCGTACGTCCGTCACTACGTAATCGAATGCATTTTAGATGCAAAATTTAAAAACTTTTCCAGTATGGCATCGAAACTGATAAATATCACACTGAAAAATGATGCATAGAATCGAATTACAAACAATTTTTTCACGAATATTGAAATAAAGATAATAAAATTAATACCAGTTTTGTTAGACCCGAGGGATTTTTATCATAATACGATGCGATACTAACTCTATTACCTAAATATTTTCCTCTTTCATACGCTTTAAACATCTGAACTGGAGATTTTCTTACTATGATGTTATTTTGTTTTCACTGTATTACTATGCACATGATTGTTCTTGAATTTGACATCATTCAAAAATATAGTTATTAGTCAAGTTTGAGATTCAGAGCAACTCTATAGGTTATAGTGAATTTTGTGTATGTCCTTTTTACACCTATCTATAATACAAAGTAGAACGATGTCTGTCTGTCCGTCCGTCCTAGATGTTAGGGGCGAAACCGCTGTATAGTATATCCATAAAGCTTTAAATTTTTAATTTTACTCATTGTTATTTATAATTTGATTATAAAGGTATCATACATATAGCATAACAACTCCAATAATTTTATTATAGTTAGTTATCGCATCGCATTATAGACAGCTTTCCGCGGATATTAAAATGAAAGCTTTAAACCAGATTTGTTAGCCGAGAGTGACCGGGCCCGGACTAGAAAAAATGGTTTTAATTTTAGGATTTTTACTTTAATATTCGTGAAAATTGTCTGTAAGACGATGTTATAAATGTTTTTTTAGGACGGGCTGAGAACCGGTTCTAATTCAGCGGATATCAATCGGTTTAAAGTCATGCTGGGAAATTGATTATTTAACAATTTTCTTCTAGTTAGAGGAAAACTGAAGGAAATTGTTTTAATATCTATTTTGAACATATAAGCCCCTTGGCAACTAAAAATTGATTTGAGGCCAAATTTTATCTTATTTGATATCTACTAGTGTCGATTATCTTGAGATTAAATTTTATAAAGTTATTGATTTCTCTATCTCAACTAAAATTGGGTCCTCTAAGACACACTCCACAAAAGCCTGCCAAACAAGAGCAACTACATCCAAAGAAAGCTTAGCATACAGAGAAAAAAATGATGTACAAATTAAAATCGAATCTTTATTACTTGTTATTGCAAAAGATTTTCACGTACTTTTCATTAAAGTGATACTCGCAGCTGGCTAATACAATGATACCCCACCCCCTTTTCTCTATCACCTCCCCTCCCACTGGATGAATGAACTGACCAATAAAAAAGTCGTAAATCGTACCTAACTTTTACTGAAATCATCAAGCCAAGTTCGAAATCTATAGGACAATACTAAAAAGAATGTGAAGAAAAATCCGTTTGTGTGTACGGACTGACCTTAATTATAGAGAAACTTCGTTTTAAAAATGATATAATAGTTTTTTATCGCACGTATTATAGACAGCTTTCCGCGGATATAAAGATGGAAATTATAAGATCAAAATCAGTTTTGTTAACCCCGACCTGCCACCGGCCCGGGTTAACATAACTGGTATTCTTTTTATGATTTTTATTTCCATATTCGTGGAAAATTGTTTGTAATACAATTCTATACATGATTTTTCATTATTACTGAGAACCGGTTCTAATCCAACGAATATTGATCGGTTTCGATGCCAGGCGTTTTCCACTGGTACTGGGGGGGGGGGGGGGGGGGGTACTCAAATTTTCAAAATTGTAAATAAATTTCTAAGAGGATAATACCCGATGCCATAATGGAAAACGCTTCAATAACATATTTTTCTTATTTTTCTCAATTTCCCGTATCCATTATATTTGTGGTTGTGTCTATTTTCTGCTCTAAAAAGTTTGAATAAAATTAAATAAAGAGATGAGTTTAAGATAAAACATTAAGCGTAAACATTGTCAAGAAGACACCCTAAACAATTACTATTTTCTTTTATATGACATGTACAAATTTTAAAAGAGAAAATCATTTCCAGTATCGCTTCGAAACCGAATAATATCCGGAGAATGAGAACCGGTTCTCAGCCATACTGAAAAAATGTGTAAAGCATCGTATTATAGACAATTTTCTACGAATATTAAAGTAAAAATAATACAATTAAAACCCATTTTGATCACTCCGAGATGCCGAAGGTTTGAATTTTAAAATTTTTCATATTATATTCACAGAAAGCTGTCTATAATTAACTATTAGAATTTTTAAATAGTTTTCAGAAGTCAATTTTGAACATCACTTTTGTATTTTATCCTTTGTATCAATGTATATTTGAAGATTTATCGTACAAAAGCAGAAAATAATTTTTTTAGGTTTCAAAATAATATGTTGCCCTTGAAAAAATATAAATATAAAGTTTATAAATAGTAGACCTGTATCAATTGCTCATTTTTTTTATAGCAAGAAAACACAAAGCTAAGCTACATATTCATCTTAAGCGGGTGTTCATCTGACAGAAAAATTCTAAAATGCTTTTTAAACATTTTCAGTGTGGCTTCAAAACCGATCAATATCTGCTGGATTAGAACCGTTTCTAAGCCATACTGAAAATCATGTATCGTATCGTATTATATCCAGTTTTCTACAAATATAAACATGTAATTGTACAATCATAATATTAAAACCAGTTTTATTAGTCCCGAGATAATAATAATAGATAAATAGCGTCTATGGCAAATATCGTCTTATTCGATCATTGAAGTAAAACTTTAGTAAGAAATTAATTTAAATCTGTTTTTAAAGCAATATATATTAAAATTTTATTTTGATCCAGGCTAATAAAGCATAAAATGTTTGTGAAAGTTAAGTTTGGCAATTTAGGAAACTCCCTTTTTTGGCTTGTTTTAAATTTCACATATTTGGAAAATTATAAATGTTAGATTATTTTTGCAAAAGAATAAATATAATTCTTATATTTGTTCAAATATATCATAATGTTTAAATTCGGGCTCGGCAGCTGCTCGTCGGCCGCCTGTAAGTCTCAGGGAAATCTACTTTAACACTTTTAAAAATCAGCTGAAAGTCTAAACCTGAACAAAATATGGCTATCCCTATTTTCAATTAAATTTTCAAAGCCTCCAAATTCCAAATGTATTAAATTTGCGGCTGGAACGCGGCTGCCGAGCCCTAGATTTAATTATCCCGTATTACGAAGATTTAAGGTGTAAAGTTGATAATAACAGCTTAGCCTTAATAAATTGACCTAGAACCACAAGACTATGCATTTTTTAGAACCATTGTGCCATTTAAAGAAAAGCTATTATTATTATTATTACGTAATTTATTGGTTTTTAATTAGTTAAGTAACATAAGATCACAAATACAAATTGTTGAAAATATAAAATTAGAAAATTATTTACAAATACTACATAAAATTTATTTTTAGTATATTTCACGTGATTTGTCTTCTTTGACTACTCGGAATATTTAAGCTTTTGTTTTATGTGAGTGAGGGCAATGGCGTTTTTTTTTTATAAACTCGTGGATCTTATTCAATTTCTTTCTTCGACTGGATTGGCTGCTCTCGAATTTAGGATGGAGTTACCTAGCAGAAGTATTTTTCTACCAAAATACCTAGCAATAAATAAAGATTTGTGAACAAGTCTAGCTGATGGAACTCGTCCAAAGGTATTTGTGACGTAATTTTACTTGAGGTTGGATATAACACGTTCCACAAACTGTGCAGCACTGTGTTTGGTCGGTCCTAGTTGCCAGTTGCCTCTGAAAACCTGTCACAAATTCCATACTACAATTACAAAGAGAACCCGCCTCATTTACCATAATACGCAGGGCGGGTATAGCCACTACACCCGCACTAAATATCTGAGACGCAGATAAAAAGCTTTCCATAGGCAGAACTTTAAGATTGCCTGAGCCTGACCTGTCGCCTACATCTCAGCTTGTATATCAACAAAAAGCTGTGTGAATAAGATTAAGCAAGATGTGCTATAGCCCACTCGGAGGGGGACAATCGCTGGCAACACAGTTAAGTTCAGGCTTTTTAGTGCCCAGGAAAAAAAAAAATAAGTATTCATACCAGTATATACTTTGTGACAGGTGTGACAGGAGGCATACAATGGCAGAAGCTACCAGGTTTAATTTTAAAACGCGGCTGCGCTGGTAATCCAGCAGGAATTATAGTTGTTCAAAACTGCCTGACTCAACTCTGAGGGTTGGAAGGCAGCTACATGACTACCTAGAACCGAAGGTATTTGTTCATCAGCTAAGATAAGCATTTCTGGTGATGGCAAGGATGGGGTGGTCAGGTATGATGAATTTTGGGGTTGTTGGAAAGCGGTAACTTGTACTGCTGCTGTACCTAGCAGGGGACTTTATCTTGGTGCCCGGAACATCCTCTGGTGTCTGTTGATCTCATTAGCCACTACTCCTGAAATAAAAAAAAATATTAGCTGAAACAAATAATTTTACGTTTTTGAGTGGAAAATTGTCAATGCTAAAATTAATTTTAAATGGAAATGGAGTATATATTGACAAACGTTAAGGCTATCAGAAGCTCTGACAGACAGAAAGACAGACATTTTTAGCTTTGCCACAAAAAAAAAGAGAAGATTAATTGGCAGATTGGAGTTTGTTTAAGAAAAGCTACTCTATCCATGTAGCTTTTCCGCACGTCTTCCCGTCTACCAATTAAACACGTTGTCATCCTGATGCGCTTCTTGTGGACATTATTGTCTTTGTTGTAATGGATATAGAATATACGTGGATATCATGACAGGGGAATAATTTAGGTTTATTGGTCAATTCGTTCATCCAGAAGGAGGGGATGGGATAAAGGGGATGGAAGGAATGAATCGTTGTTTTAGCCCGCTGCAAGTTTATTAGAGAATGAAAATCAGTTGTAACATCCAAGGAATAACAATTCGATTGTTGTTGTTTTTAAAGTTTATAAATAGGTTGAAAAACATACTAACTTTAAAATATAAAGTTCCAAAATTGTTAATTAGCAATTCATCATAATTTGGCTTTTATCCAAACAAATTAAAATCAGGTAAATTAAAAATCAAATGTATAACTCAACACTTTTATTTTTTACTAAAAATAGTTGAATACAAATTTTTTTTTCCATTGTTAGAAAAATTATATTTTTGATGTTCACTCTAGCTAAGATAGGTTTGAATAGTGTAAAAAAGGCCCGCAGAGCTCGTGCCCTATGTGGTAATAGCTATCACAGGGGCTAGAAGCATAATTTTAAAAATTGTAAATAAGGTGAGAGGGACCAATGGGTGGTTTATGGTATCTCTGTTTCTAATAATCAGTTTTGGCTATGGACAATTTATAACCTTTAATTACATATTCATAGCATGCAAGTATAGAAATACAGACAATTCCGCAGGGATGTTAAAATATAAAATTGATACCAGTTTCGTTAGTACGGGCCTTTGTTTTTTTTTATTTTAATATCCGCGTAAATCTGTCAATAATACGATGCGATAAAGAACTACTACATATAATATTTCTAAATTCAACATACTTACTTTCAGTTATAGAGTATCTCCGCCACCAATATCATAATGATGAATGTATAAAATGTTATGCAGTATGGCTTCGAAACCGAAGGATATCCGCTGGATTATAACCGCTTCTCTCAGCCATACTGAAAAATAATGTGTGGCATCGTATTAAAGACAATTAAGTGCGGATATTAAAATAAAACTCATAAAATTAATACCGGTTTAGTAAGACAAGGCCTTTGTTTTTTTATTTTAATCTGTCTATAAAACTATGCGATAAATAACTATTGTAATATTTCAAAATTCAACATACTTACTTTCAGTTATAGAGTATCTGCGCAACCAATATTATAATTGGAGAATGTATAAAATGTTATCTTAAACAAACACAAGAAAAAAGCCAAATTAAATTTTAAGAGTTGAGGTGGGCGTTTTAAGATGATGTGCCCAAAATATCTGAATTCTTAAAAAGGTTGAAAAACCTATCACGTTGAAAAAAAGTGTAAGCATTAAATTGTTTATGGGTTTTTATAGTTAATTAGTTTGTAACTAAAAACTTAAGAATCTTTTTTTTTTATCAAAATGGATATCATAGCGAATATACAGAGGCAGAAAGATAGTCACCCTGTTACTTTAGTACATAGTACTCGTGAGATGGTAGTATTTATAAATCATGTATCGAAAGAAAGGGATGGGGTGACGTAATAGCTAAAAACCTACCTTCAATGAACATTGTGGAACAGATGTTCCAGCCGTTTACTATACCTTTCTGGACAAAAATAAAATCAGGCGGACATACGTCCTATAACTTTAATACATAGGATTAATGGCTTTTTCTTTGGGATATTTTTTAAAATTTGAGTTAACTCCTTCCCTTTTAGAAAAGCTTCCGTGAAAAGCATAATCCAATTGACACAATGGTTTTATAAATCTTAAAAATCATAGAATATCCTATCATAACAAGGATGACAACATCCATAAAGCGAAGCACTGAAACGGTGGGACAAACGGACATTAATACTTGTATAGTGTCAGAACTGAATAATCAGAATATAAATGTATAAGAGTCAAAGTAAAATTCTAAGTAAATTTGTTAAAAAACTGCTTGATACAGGACAATGTTTATGGACATACTTACATTTTTAGGACTTGATTATAGAGTTGCTTCGCTTATAACATTATACTTTGTTGTCCCAGGAATCAATATACCAAAATTCAGATCAATCGGATGATTAGATCACATAAAAATTTGTTGTTAAAAAAGTAAAAAATCAACATGTTTAAAATGGACGTACGGACATTCTTGTTATGATTATAGAGTTTCTACGCTTTCTAAATCGTACCTAACTACTAAAGGAATCACCATGCAAAGTTTGAAATCGATAGGACAATTCTAACATGCCTAAATTAACGAAAAAAGCTATCCGTGACGGACGGACGGACGTACGGACGGACCGACCCTAATTATGGAAAGCTTCGCTTTTAAAAAGTAAAGTTTTTTGTCTGTAGGATAAGATTGCGACAACTATCGAACCATTTTCCTTTTTAGGGAAGCGTAACATTAGCCTCTAGGTGGTTTTAGGCTATTTAATTTTTACTTATGTCTGCAAATTTGTAATACAGACACTGTGGGCTACAATTGAATCAAGACAAAAATAAGTGCCGAGCCCTGGGACCTATGTATGGTGAAAATAGACATAAAACCATGATGATTCCAGGTAAAACCAAAATATTTCAGCGGAAGCTTTTGGAGAAGATTAGATTTAAAAATTTCAAGTTCAATTTTCACCCCCTAGAAGTTGCCGCAAAATAATGACAAGAAAAGCAAATATTATCTATTTTAAATAATGAACAACTTTGTTTTTATGAAGTCCTTTTTAAAACCTCTATATATATGATTTATTTTAGGCTGAATTTTCGTGACCTTTGCAAAGCAAGTGATAAAAATGGCCATTTATTAACTCCCTTCAGGAGTGGTTTTATGAAGAACTTTATAAAAGCAAAGTTGTTCAAAATTTAAAATAAATAATATTTCCTTTTCTTGTCATGATTATGCGGCAACTCCTAGGTGGTGAAAATTGAACTTGAAATTTTCAAATCTAATTTTCTCAAAAAGCCCCCGCTGAAATATTTTGGTTTTTCCTGGAATCATCATGGTTTTATGTCTAATTTCACCATACATAGGTCCTAGGGCTCGGCACTTACTTTTGTCTTGATTCAATTCTAGCCCACAGTGCAGAGTCTCTAGATGCGCATCCACTAGTTACTTATATTTTAATACAATTTAATTTTCAAATTTTTCGTTAGAAAATATTTCCGGACCACAGAAAAATGTCAAACGTTAAAGCAATATCAAGAATTCAAATAATGAATTCTTGATTTCCCTAACTGTTATTAATTAGCCCGTAGCTATGGATATAAACAAGGATAAGAATAGACAAAAAAAATCTGACAAAAGAACATTAACTATGACGAGCATATTCTTTTGGGATTTAGGTGAAATTCAAAATATTAAGCTTTTCTTCCTCAGACGTAATTATAGCGATGGTACGGTATTAATATTGCTTCATTCACTTCTTTCAAGAGACAAATTCAATTAAAAATGATTGCTAAAATCCAAATATATCATAATGTCTTAGAATAGTGTATTTTTATTTAAAAAGTCTGAAACACATACTTACTTTAAAACAATCTTACTGAGAATTTACATGTCAAAAATCAAATAAATAGGATAATTCTAACTTCCAAAAATTAGGTAGTATAATAACTCATTTGTTCAAAATTTTTTATACAACTTAAGAGTTAAATATAGATCTTCATTCAAAATTTCTAAAGTAGCGTAATGGACATATAAACTATGTTTAGAAAGATTTCGCTTTAAAAGATGAAGACTATCAGTTGTACAACAATGGATAAAGGATATATGTGGATATAATGTCAAGGAAAAAATTGTCGTTAATTTAGCTGGTTAATATGGGCATCACTTATTGGTCAGTTAGTTCATCCAGTAAAATGGTATGGGAAGGTATAAAAGGGTTTGGGTGAGTATCACTTAGTACATCAAAATCTGGTGAAACATCCAAGTAATAATATATCCAATGTACTAACTTTTAGCATATGGTTTGACAACACCAATTAACTGGGCGCAAGCAAGTAGAGTAGACCAATTTAAAACCAATTATTCAAAAGAATTTAAAAAGGATTTATCATTACAACTTGCCAAAAATGGCGAAGATTGGATATCTACAGATCTAAACTTCTTTCAATAAATCATCTTTCTTCATTCATTTTGTCTATATTGAGTTTACTAATTCAGAAATTAAGTAATTATTTATTGAAGGAAGCTGTTAATAGTGCCTATAAAAAAATGACGGAGTTTTTGTTGTTGAGAATTTAAGAAGTCTATTTCATACAACAGCAGATTCTCATACATAAAACATCTATCTTTTTTAACAGCCAAGTAAATTATGGTAAGAGTTATATCCTTCTCCCTTGGGATGTCCATGTTTCTAATAATTTCTAATAGGCATCAAAATTAAAATGAAAAGAAAAATTATATTTAATAAATCTATTATCAATGCTATAAGCAATGTTTTTGTAGCAAGCGCCTTACGGGGGCAGATTAATTTGTCATTGAATTACCAAAATCTGTTGTGTATTTCAGAATAAATTAAACAAATATTTTTCCATCAAGTTATGGTCATATCTTTTAGAATTTATGGATTTTTTTGTCATTTGGATAGAGTTAACATCTTTCAAACTTCCATCTATGTGTAGTTTTTGACATTCATCTTTTTTTACCACGCAAAGCTCCTCTAGAAGCTCAAAGAGTTACATTTCACGCTTAATGAATTGGGTTTTGACAGAGGGGTCTCGAAGCGCAACCGACAAATTTTAGTACCGGCCTCCTTAGTACAAAATTGAGGGGAGAGTGTTAGAGAAAAAAACAAGAGGTGTAACTTTATGGCCAGGGGGAGGGGCGGGGAGTATTATGGTGTTTCTTTGAAAAATAAATTTACATAGTTTTCCTTAGTTTTAAATACTTTTATTGACTATTTCTATGATATCAATGCATCTAGTAGGTCAAATTAAACCAACAACCTTACTTTTATAGATTTTGTCTTTGTTCAAATACATGATCTTTATTTAATAAAAATAATACTATTCTAATAATAAGAATATATATTTTCTTATATCTTAATAATCTTCCATTTTACAGATATCACATATTTCATTCACCTTCACTTAGTCACAAATAATAAGGGCTCGGCAGCCGTGCCTAAACCACCTCTAAGCCACAGAAAAATATTTTTTTTTACAATCAGCTGGAAGTCTAAACCTTACCCAAATAAATATGATAATCCCTCTTGACAAAAAAAGTTTCAAAACACCAAAACGTGTTTTAATTTGAGGCTTAGTCACGGCTGACGCTTGGCTGTCAAGCCCTGCAAATAATTAATAATAATTTAACAATAATTCATAATTAAAGTTTTTAAAATATTTTCAAATATATTTCTGTCTATTGTTTACAGGATTTCTAGAATGAAGACTAGCTTTTTTCATTTATATTTTTTGGTATTTTATTTCCAATATTATAATTTTCAAGTTTTGCAACAATACCTAATATTTTTCTATATAAAATAATAAGATAAATATAATAAACTAAATAAAAAACTAAAAATAATAACAAGAACAAAAATGATATAATATTGCATTGCTTTTTTTTAAACTTAAAATACATAGTTTATTTAATAAATAAACAATAAAATAAAGAAAATAGTTGGATAAACTTAATATAAATTCCAAAATTATTTTACTGCTAACTAAGAAACTGTTGAAGGTTTAAACTTATTCTTCCATCCCCCAATGCTAGCAGGTTGGAGGGCTCCAAAATCTAAATAAAATATTCATTATTTAGTTGTCCTATATCAGAGGTGGATTCTTTAAAAAAAATTTGCCCCACTAATCGCTTAGTGGGTAAAATTGTTTTCGTGAAAAATCCTCCAAAATCACATAAAAAAATTTACAGAAATCAAATAAAATCTTATGTTAATAACCCTTCTATGATTTTGTTTAATTTTTGTAGATTTTTAATGTGATTTTGGTGGATTTTTTACGAAAACAATTTTGCCCCACAAAGCGATTAGTGGGGCAAATTTTTTTAGAGAATCCACCTCAGATTATCTTACTTAACAAGGAAGTGAATGGTCACAAGGGTAACATCCTGCAGACAACTAACCACAGCGGTAAAATTAACCATCTTCAACGTCTTTAGTTTTAGAGACTTGGAGGGATAAACTTCTCAACTACGAGCCTTGAGGTTCTGACTTTAAATTTAGATGATTATTTCAATTTAACCCTCTTCTTTAATATTGATCTTTAATTTAAAATAAAATCTTTGTTAACCTACCATATTCTGATCTAAATTAATCTTGCATTAAAAAAATATGATTGTTTTTCAGGAAATTTCTTTATTATGCCTTAGAAAAAAAATTTCGTCAATTTAGGTTGCTAACATGGACATCATTTATTAGTCAGTTTATTAGTCGTTTATAAAGTAGGAAGAGAGGAGTTGGGGTAAGAGAGGTTGATAAGGAATTCGTTATTTAACCCAGCTAAAAGTTTCACTTTATTAGAGTACATGATAATCTGGTGTAAGATCCAAACAATAATAAATCCATTTACCGACACCGGCAAACATACCGAATATTTTTAAAAATAGGTTACAATTCACCTGTGAAATAGTATTTGTAGGCAAGCTAACAGATCTAGTCAGGGTTCCCTCCAACATTTCTAGGTTGGTAACCATGTTGAATATGGCAACTTGTAGTAGGCTCCATAGTTCACCAGCTAAACCTAGTTAAGATAGTCTCTATTATTTCTAGTTTGGTAACCATGTTGAATATGGCAACTTTATATGCTCCATAGTTTAACAGCTAAACAAGACAGTCTCCCTCTAATATTTCTAGGTTGGTAACCATGTTTAATATGGCAACTTGTAATAGGCTCCATAGTTCACCAGCTAAACCTAAATAATACAGTCTCAAATATTTCTAGGTTGGTAACCATGTTTAATATAGCTAATCTAAATAAGATGCCATAAAAAAGTTGGAATCTGTGTTAAATTTGGCAACCTTTAAAAGGCCTCAAGGGAGGTCGTTACATCAAACAAGACTTTTTAAACAGTTTTGCTTTTTTTAAATATGATGATTTTTTGGTTTGTGACAGAATGCTTTATTTAGCACTAGCGGCTGCACCCCTATCATCTAGGGGCTCTGTATTTGAAAAGTAGGAAAAGTAAGAAAATAGTTTAAAACTTAAATTTTATAATAAAATAGCCTTATTCCATACGGAACCTATGTAAGGCTTCCCTAAAACAAAGAACTCAATCTGTTAAATAGTTATTAAAATCATTGATTCATATTTACCTGTCCTGTGAGTATTATGTTGGATCCTGCAGATGGCCTCCGGAAGGTCAGCAGGCTCTACCAGCAAACTTTCAGGTCGGCTCTTCTTCACACAATTCAATATCTTCAAATAATCCAAGATTTGATTACCACGAATCTAAAAAATATTTTTTTATAATTATATATGTAGATAAATGGAGGAAGTATTGAAAATATCTAAGCCAAAACAAAAAATAATTTAGGCTAATTTTCAAAAGAACAAAATAAACTTAACCAAATTTAAAATTATTAAAGAAGGTGTATCAACTTTTTTTTTTATAGCTAGCCGGTTCTTTTAGTAAGTAGTAGATGTAAAATATTTCATAGAATTCAGATATGCAATCGGTTTTTTTGTAGACCTCTTATTTTTTAAGTAATTTAAGTTTTTTAAAAAAATAATTAAGTCGGTTTTAAGGTACTAAAACGCAACAAAATAAAAGAAGAAAATGGCCAGTAAGAACAAAAATAGTAAGATCTTTAATTTGACACCTTACTTTTAAAATTCTGTTGCATATCTGAATTCTATGAAAAATTTTACATCTACTACTTACTAAAAGAACCGGCTAGCTATAAAAAAAAAGTTGATACACCTTCTTTTTGAAAAATGTATTTTCATCATTATGCCAAATAAGGTAGAGGAATGCCCCTGTGATTTAAAACAGCCTTGTAGAGGTTAGAGCTCCTAAACAAGTTTATTTCTAAAGACAATAGGTATTCTTTTACCCCTGAAAAAGTAACATTATTTCAAAAAAAGGAACCAAGCTTCAAAAAAGTAATTTAACTTTTAACAAAGTAACTTAACTTTAAACATAATAACCTAACTACAAGAAAAGTAAGCTAACTTCAAAAAAGTATCCTAATTTTTTTAAAAAGATCCCCTAACCTGATCTCTGACCAACTTCTGGTTGAGCCTGCGTCCAGGTGATTTCTTGAAGAGCTCACAGAGTCCTGCCAGGTTGTGTGGCAGCAGGCAGAATACAAAGTTCAGCTCTGTGCTACTCAATAGAGACACTATGGCCTCTACTTGGACTAATACCTACAAAAAGATGAATTCATGAAAATCTAATTGGCTGTCCAAAAGATCTCGCTAACCGCAGGTTTCATTGTTCTTTCCATTGCATTGAAGGGAAGCATAATATAGGTTCCGAGTCCGGTTTTAATGTTCATTTGTACTAAGTTTCGAAGAAATGTTATAAATCACAATTTAAAACAAGCAATGGTAAGTTAGTTAAGCAATACTTTTGTTCAATAAAATCTATAAATATCAAACCTGCAGACAAGACATTGTCGCCTTCACTTGATCCAGAGTTATTGGGCCCTGGCCGTGTGATATTCCCAGGCCAGGGTAAAACTGAATTGGACCCTGGATTTTTAGCTCCCCCCTAAAATAAAAAAAATCTCCAAATTACACATAGCAAAATTTATTAAATTAAAACAGCAATAACGCCATTCTCCTCCTTTTAGACTCCCTCTTGCAAAATACGTTTAGTGTAATTTTGAAGTTTGATAAATGGCAAAAAAATTTAAAATTTTGAACTCATGCATTAAATCAAAACGGAACCAAATGGTAGGGGGTGAAATTTGAACAAATTATCGAAGGTCGGTGTTAAATTTAGAAAATTTCACTAAAAAGATTAGTGTGTAGTTTGTAAATTGAATTTTCTTCAAACCAATTAATTAATTAATGAAATATAAGATTGCTTACCGGTTGGATTTTTGGAGCACCTCCAAGGCCAGGTTAGTTCTACCCATAGCATAGGAGATATTCCTCCAACCCTTGACACTGTATCTCACAGGGTTTGTCCCGATACTGTGCCGCAACACAAACTCATCCTCCCCAACTCTCTCCATCAGCGCCGCGGATCCAGCCAATCCCGGTGAGGTTTTAGCACTGCCGCCGCCGGCGTTGGCCGACCAGTGGGCCGTCAGGCGTTGCAGAAATACCTGGTCGTCGGACCAGGGACAGTTGCCGGCACGATGTAGAAGTGTGAATAGTCCCGGGGCTGTGTTCTGGAACCGGACTTTCTTGCTGCTATGACTACGCCGGTCAAGAGTTTTTGTGCCAAAACTAAGAATTTTTTGAAGTTTGTAAAAGTGTCTTTAAAAAAGAGAAAAATATTACAACGGTTGGCAAATCTTTTCCGATTGACGTCATATTTCGGCCAACTTTTTATAATTTGTCCCCTTTTTTGGGAGATACTTTTTCCAGCGTCGATAATTTTAAATACAGGTTTTCTCAATGTATATAAACAACAAAAGTAAATTTATATTTGTAGGATATCAAAAATTTTATACTTTTTGTGCTAATTATAGAAATCAAGCTTTTTATAGTGCCTATAAAAATGACGACGTACTGGCCTACCATTCTTCATTTAAAAGGTATGTCTGACCTGCTAATTTAATCTGTTCTTATATTGGTATATCATTGGTCATTTGTATTGTATGGTGTAATTTTTTATAGGCACTATAAAGAGCTTCTATAGAAATACTTGTTTCGTGCATTTTTATCTTATTTATTAAATACCTCAATTATTTATGTTTTAAATGAATAGGATGATTCCATGATGCTATATTACCTCCTCTCAGCTCTGCTGCCCTGTTTCTCCAAAAGATTTAGAATTGGTTTCGTGCTTCCACGCCTCTCAAATATCATCTAAAATTATTTTTGTTATTTTCAGGGAACTTAAGGGATAAGACAGTGGACAAAAAATGATATACATCCCCATTTATAACAAAAATTCCTTCTTTTGTAAATTCAAAGTTAATAGTTTGGAACCAACCAAACAAAATACAATTAAAAAAATCAAAGTTTTTGAGCCATCACTTAAGATGTGGTTATGAAACATAACATAGTGTAATTTAAAATACAATTTCTACTCCCTCCGACCGATCAAGATATTTTTAGATAGAATCTAATCTATTCAACAGAAATCAGTCATGCTTCTTTAATAGAAGCGGAGAAAAACGACCTTTCCTTTTATATCATTCTGTAAGCAATAAACTTTGAATATACTTGGATATTATGCACGCCAGGCTACAATTGAATCAAGACAAAATTAAGTGCCGAGCTCTATAACCTATGTATGGTGAAATTAGACATAAAACCATGATGATTCCAGGTAAATCCAAAATATTTCAGCGGGATCTTTTTGAGAAAATTAGATTTGAAAATTTCAAATTCAATTTTCACCTCTTTCATAAAACCTCTCTATATATGATTTATTTAAGGCTGAATTTCCGTGACCTTAGCAAAGCAACTGATATGAATGGCAATTAATTATTAACTCCCTTCAGGAGTGGTTTTATGAAAAACTTTATAAAAGCAAAGTTGTTCAAAATTTTAAATAAATAATCTTTGCTTTTCTTGTCATGATTATGCGGCAACTCCTAGGGGGTGATAATTAAACTTGAAATTTTTAAATCTAATTTTCTCAAAAAGATCCCGTTGAAATATTTTGGTTTTATCTGGAATCTTCATAGTTTTATGCCTAATTTCACCATACATAGGTCCCAGAGCTCGGCACTTACTTTTGTCTTGATTCAATTGTAGCTTGGCGTGTATGACAATTTATGTTGCTAACTCACTTATTGGTCAGTTCTTTTATCCAGTATGAGTGTAGAAGATTAAATAAGTGGACGGTGGGAATTGCTATTTTAGCCAGCTGCAAGTATTAATTTATCAGAGTACAAAGAATCTGGTGCAACGTCCAAGTAATAATATATTGATTATCCTACCTTCCTGGCAGCTTTTCCTTTACAAATGGTGTCCACCTTCTGTGCTGTAAACATATCTTGCAGCTTTTCTTGAAGATAATTATAACACAGATCTACAAAGCCAGCTGCTGGTTTGGAACCTAAATATTTGGATATTTTACAAAAAAAATTTTAGTGTTCTTCTTATAGTATTTAATGGATGAGCAGAGCCGCTTTTTTTGAGTGGTGTGGTAAATTTGAGAGGAATGTGGCCCAAACTTACATATGTCGCTCTACTTATGTTTTTAGATGTAAGCAGGGGCTGCTATTCAGCCAATTAATTCCATTTGAAACTACCGAAAATTAAATATTTTGTTGGAGTAAAACTTGTTTTTTGGGGTAACTAAAAGGGAAGTTGGTAAGAAGGGGGAGAAAAAAGGGAAAGGGTTTGAGGGGAAATTTTCACTTAGAATTATTTGTCAGAATCACATTCCCTTTTCCCTGGATATATGCAGTTTATCCCATTTTATTAAGGTCTGGGAATAAAACTAAAAAAAATTATAACCAATACCAATTATTTAAACAAAAACCCCTGTTATCTTTTTTCTTCTCTAATTTAAAAATATCACATATAAATGGATGAGATTTCAAATAAAAAAAATAATCTTACCAATTGAGCTGGGATTTTGGAAGCCAGGTGAGTCAAAAATAAACATGTTACAGGGTTGTTTAGCAGGTGGACGGATACTTCTATTGATAAGCTTCACCAGTCTGGATAGCAGTTCTGTATACAGGTTGACCGCGAGGCGGCGAGCATTGTCCGCCATGGTTGGATTGGGCTGCTGGCTGCTGATATCACTGTGCAGGGAGGAGGACAGGTTCATAGATCCACGGAGTGTACCTAAACAATGCAATGGATATAAAATATACGTGGATATTATGACAAGGGAAAATTTGTAGTCAATTTAGGTTTCTAATTCATAAACATCATTTATTGGTCAGTTCGTTCATCCAGAAGGAAGGAACGGATAAAAGGGATTGTTATTTTAGCCAGCTACAAGTTTCATTTTATTAGAGAACATGGAATTCTGGTTACTTAAATATAATAATTTCAAAATAGGTACACAAAAGAGATAATTATGCCCATTTGTAGACAACAAGATTAATTCAAAAGAAAGACAATTTCTCTCAAAGTGCCTTTTCAAGCAGAACCCTTCACTCACTCTTTATTTTTAAGTAAATTGAAATTAAGGGGGGGGGTAGCTTTTCCATTTTTGATTATTACTATAGGTCAGGCTAGGTTAGGTTTGGTACTATGTTGACCAGCAAGGGGGCCGGGAACCGCAGAAGGCCAACCCCAGTGGTAAAGCATAAAAAAACTATTTCAATTTACTAAAAATAATAAGGGGAGATCAATGCTCAATTGGCACTATGAAGAAAAGCACCAAATTGGTTTACCTAAAGGTGTGGCTGGACCTGGAGAAGCTGTCCTGGAGGATGAAGCACTGGTTGCTATGGAGGAGGATGGTGTCAGGGTGCGAGGAGTGTTGGGTCTAGCAAATACCATCTTCAGATCATGTGTCTGTACCCCCAGCAGCTTCGCTATCTTTTCAATGCTCAAGTTGTCCAAGGATTCACCATTTTCTGGGAAAAATATAAGTACGTATTGTTAAAAAAATATTAATCGCCAATGAATCAAAGCTAAAGATCTCAGGGATGGAGGGGATATTGGGTTGTTTTTTACACTAGTCCTCAATGTTTTATAATTACTTTTTCCTTTTCGTTAGCTGAATAACTTTGGAGACTTTTATTGAGTATTGATTGGTTGGTTTATTAATCCCTGTAAAACATTTTACCATAAAAATCCACAACCATTGTTAACAATTTATAATGGTTATCAACCGAATCGTATTATATGCAGCTTTTCGCGTATATTAATATTTTTATCTTAACATTTGTGGAAAATTGTGTGTGATATTTTTTTAGTATGGCCGACAACCGGTTATAATCTATACTGAAAAGATTAATGTAATACCTAAACTTTGTGTCACATATCCCAGGTTTGTGATGACCGCCAGAATAATCCAGAATGCATCCTGTTCCTCCTCCCCAAAGTCCAGGAGCTCCATGGCCCCGCACACACGCCCCCAGTCCTCCAGGGCGGTAGATACTTCAATATCCTCCTAGAAAATTTCAACTTAATTATTCATAATTATTTATGTATATTAATAGATATTCAATGATTTATCATAAAAAAATCCGCTGGATTAAACCCAGTTCTCAAATCATGTGTAGCATCGAATCACAGACAATTTTCACGAATATTAGAATAAAAAACATAAAATTAAAAGCAGATTTGGTTAACAAAACTGGTTTTAAACTTCTAATTCGCATTTTGATTTCCGCAGAAAGCTGTATATAATACGATACATTAAATATCTAAAAAAAAAAAACATGGATTATGAGATATCTATTCCCCCCTCTGAATTAAAATCGATGTAGTAATCGATGGGTGTCGCACCAGATTTTTATGTTATCTAAAAAAGTGATGCTTGTAGCTGGCTAAAATAATGATTCCCCTAACCGGTTCCATTGGAATTCAGCCCACACGGGATTCAACCCACAGAATTCAGCCCAGCGGGATTCAACCCAACAGTATTCAGCCCACACGGGATTCAACCCACGGTATTCAGCCCACACGGGATTCAACCCACGGTATTCAGTCCATACGGGACTCAACCCATGGAATTCAGTCCATACGGGACTCAACCCACGGAATTCAGTCCATACGGGACTCAACCCACGGAATTCAGTCCATATGGGACTCAACCCACGGAATTCAGTCCACACGGGATTCAACCCATTATATATGTAAAATTACCAGTTTGAAAAAAAATATTTTTTTTAAATTTGAGAACAAAATTATTAGAAATTTTTTTAAAAATGTTTATGTAAATTTTTTTTATTTTTAGAAATTATTTTATAAAATATGCTTTATAAAAAAATTTGAGAAAAAAGAATTATTTTCTAAAAATTTGTTTCTCAAATTTGAAAAAAAAAATTATTTGTTTTTAAAACTGAGAATTTCATATATATATTGGGTTGAATTTCGTGTGTACTGAATTCTCAGTTTTAAAAACAAATAATTTTTTTTTTCAAATTTAAGAAACAAATTTTTAGAAAATAATTTTTTTTTTCTCAAATTTTTTTATAAAGCATATTTTATAAAATAATTTCTACAGTAAAAAAAAATTACATAAACTTAAAACTTTTTTTTTTAATTTTCTAAAAATTTTGTTCTCAAATTTAAAAAAAAATATTTTTGCAAACTGGTAATTTTAGATATATAATGGGTTGAATCCCGTGTGGACTGAATTCCGTGGGTTGAGTCCCGTATGGACTGAATTCCGTGGGTTGAGTCCCGTATGGACTGAATTCCGTGGGTTGAGTCCCGTATGGACTGAATTCCGTGGGTTGAGTCCCATGTGGGCTGAATTCCGGGTGGGCTGAATCCCGTGGGTTGAATCCCGTGTGGGCTGAATACCGTTGGGTTGAATCCCGCTGGGCTGAATTCCGTGGGTTGAATCCCGTGTGGACTGAATTCCAATGGAACCCCCCTAACCACCAACTTTACCCCATCCCTCCTCCTAGATTAACGAACTGACCAATCAATGAGGTCCATATTAGGAAGCTAAATTCGATATAAATTTTCCCTTGTCAATATATCCACGTATATCCTATATCCATTTATGTAATACATTTTTCAAATTTTTTAGAACGTTACCAACAACTTACCTATATAAATTTAGATAAAAAATATAATTTTTAATATTTACCTTTAATGGAGTAAAAAATGCATTGTTATTAAGAAGTCTGGGAGGGAAGAAAAGATTTGATTTTCCCAGGGCTGCCTGAACCTGATATAGGATGGGAAATGTGGGCTCTCCAACAAATCTTCCTGATAATACAACTTTTATTAGTAATCTGATTAGAACTAGTTGCTATGGCTCTAAAGGCCTCTAGGGGCACTTTAATGAAGAGGAGGGGGTCGACCATCTACTTTTAATTTTAGTTTTAATAAAAAAATCTTTGGGATGGGGTCCTTTTTTCTAGGAAGGATTTATCTTCAGAGGATGGTGTTACCCTCCCCCCAAATAGTTATAAACCTTCTATGGGCCTAAAAGAAGTTATACTGTAAAGGGGGGCCATGTCGGCTCAGTGGTTATCGAGATCCTATGCTACAAAACACATACATATATGTACACATAGACAGACAAACATGCTGTTACTTTAATAAAGGGATATAACAACTTACATACACAGCTGTTAAGGATTTGAATGACTGCAAGAAAACATAAAAATGTAATTGCTGCTTCTATGACAAGTGCATGAATTTATCTATAGGCGTAGAGCAATACTTTTGGCATAAACACAGGCGCAACTCATTTGTTACTCATTTCATTATAGACATTGGGAAAAGTCGTAAAACTTAACTTTACAAATGTGGAACCTCAGCATTCTCTCACTGGCTCAAAAGAATAGCTGAGTGAATAAATTAAAGTCATGTATGTAATATTAAAAGTTCCATCATTCCCAGAGAGAGAGAGAGAGGGGACAATAGGCTATTAGTTAAACTAGTCTCAAAAGTTTTATAATAACGTCTTCTTATTTGTTAGCTTCACAACTTTGGGGACTTTAGTGGATTTTGATTGGTTAGTTCATAAAAATGATTGTTCAAACGTTTTAACCACTAATTTTGATTTACGGAAGGGGTAATTTTGTGAACATGATTTGGGATACACATCAATTTATTGGCAATTGTCTTATCCCTTTTGATTCCTGCATCATACCTGTCCTGTTAAGCCTGTGTGTGTCTGGAAGTGCTAATTCAACAGTCCCGCCAGCTAGAACCCCACTCTCAGTAAACTGTAACTCTATCAGCTCTACAATCCTGCACAGAAAATTTGGGTATAGTCCTTTCCATGACATCGCTCCATATGGGGCGATGATTTTAATTGATCGCCTCTTATGACATGGGGCGATGTAATGGCTCCTTGAAAGGAGCGATTTAATAGCCCCTTATAACAAGAGGCGATGTTATGACTCCTTGAAAGGAGCGATTTAATAGCCCCTTGCCCTAAGAGGCGATTAAATGATCCTTTATCGCTCCTTTATCGCCCCTTCTAAAGAGGAGATGATATGTCCTGTTATCCCAAGGGGCTATTTAATTAAATATCGCCTCTTCATGGCCCCTTCACTATTATATATATCTTAGTCCCTTGATGGCCCCTACATCGCTCCTACATCGCCCCTTCATCGCTCCTCCATCGCTCCTTCTCCAAATTTATATTACATTGTACTTTGATGGCCCCTACATCGCCCCTCCATCGCTCCTACATCACCCCTTCATCGCTCCTTCTTCAAATTTATATTACATTGTACTTTGATGGCCCCTACATCGCCCCTCCATCGCTCCTACATCGCCCCTTCATCGCTCCTTCTTCAAATTTATATTACATTGTACTGTGATGGCCCCTACATCGCTCCTACATCGCTCCTTCATCGCTCCTACATCGCCCCTTCTCCAAATTTATATTACATTGCAACTTGATGGCCCCTACATCGCTCCTACATCGCTCCTCCATCGCCCCTTCATCGCTCCTTCTCCAAATTTATATAACATTGCAACTTGATGGCCCCTACATCGCTGCTACATCGCTCCTCCATCGCTCCTCCATCGCTCCTACATCGCCCCTTCATCGCTCCTTCCACAAATTTATATTACATTGTACTTTGATGGCCCCTACATCTCTCCTCCATCGCTCCTCAATCGCCCCATCGCCCCTTAATAGCCCCTTACCTTAATTTATATAAAAAAGCCCCTACATAGCCTCTCCATCGCCCCTTAATAGCTCCTTACCTTAATTTTTATAACATAGCCCCTACATAGCCTCTCCATCGCCCCTTAATAGCCCCTTATCTTAATTTATATAACAAAGCCCCTACATAGCCTCTCCATCGCCCCTAATAGCCCCTTACCTTTATTTATATAACAAAGCTCCTACATAGCCTCTCCATTGCCCCTTAATAGTCCCTTACCTTAATTTATATAACATAGCTCCTACATAGCCTCTCCATCGCCCCTTAAAAGCCCATTACCTTAATTTATATAACATAGCCCCTACATAGCCTCTCCATCGCCCCTTACCTTAATTTATATAACATAGCCCCTACATAGCCTCTCCATCGCCCCTTACCTTAATTTATATAACATAGCCCCTACATCGCCCCTCCATCGCTCCTACATCGCCCCTTCATCGCTCCTTCTTCAAATTTATATTAAATTGTACTGTGATGGCCCCTACATCGCTCCTACATCGCTCCTTCATTGCTCCTACATCGCCCCTTCATCGCTCCTTCTCCAAATTTATATTACATTGCAACTTGATGGCCCCTACATCGCTCCTACATAGCTCCTCCATCGCTCCTCCATCGCTCCTTCATCGCTCCTACATCGCCCCTTCATCGCTCCTTCTCCAAATTTATATTACATTGCAACTTGATGGCCCCTACATCGCTCCTCCATCGCCCCTTAATAGCCCCTTACCTTAATTTATATAACAAAGCTCCTATATGGCCTCTCTATCGCCCCTTAATAGCCACTTAATTTAATTATATAACATTGCCCCTACATAGCCTCTCCATCGCCCCTTAATAGCCCCTTACCTAAATTTATATAACAAAGCTCCTATATAGCCTCTCCATCGCCCCTTAATAGCCCCTTACCTTAATTATGTAACATAGCCCCTACATAGCCTCTCAATCGCCCCTTAATAGCCTCTTACCTTAATTTATATAACAGAGCCCCTATATAGCCTCTCCATCGCCCCTTAATAGCCCCTTACCCTAATCTATATAACATAGCCCCTACAAAGCCTCTCCATCGCCCCTTAATAGCCCCTTACCTTAATCTATATAACAAAGCTCCTACATAGCCTCTCCATCGCCCCATAATAGCCTCTTACCTTAATTATGTAACATAGCCCCTACATAGCCTCTCCATCGCCCCTAAATAGCCCCTTACCCTAATTTATATAACATAGCCCCTACATAGCCTCTCCATCGCCCCTTAATAGCTCCTTACCTTAATTTATATAACATAGCCCCTACATAGCCTCTCCATCGCCCCTTAATAGCCCCTTACCTTAATTTATATAACATAGCCCTACATAGCCTCTCCATCGCCCCTTAATAGCCCCTTACCTTAATTTATATAGCATAGCCCCTACATAGCCTCTCCATCGCCCCTTAATAGCCTCTTACCTTAATTTATATAATCCTTACCTTAATATATATAACATAGCCCCTACATAGCCTCTCCATCGCCCCTGAATAGCCCCTTACCCTAATTTATATAACATAGCCCCTACATAGCCTCTCCATCGCCCCTTACCTTAATTTATATAACATAGCCCCTACATCGCCCCTCCATCGCTCCTACATCGCCCCTTCATCGCTCCTTCTTCAAATTTATATTAAATTGTACTGTGATGGCCCCTACATCGCTCCTACATCGCTCCTTCATTGCTCCTACATCGCCCCTTCATCGCTCCTTCTCCAAATTTATATTACATTGCAACTTGATGGCCCCTACATCGCTCCTACATAGCTCCTCCATCGCTCCTCCATCGCTCCTTCATCGCTCCTACATCGCCCCTTCATCGCTCCTTCTCCAAATTTATATTACATTGCAACTTGATGGCCCCTACATCGCTCCTCCATCGCCCCTTAATAGCCCCTTACCTTAATTTATATAACAAAGCTCCTATATGGCCTCTCTATCGCCCCTTAATAGCCACTTAATTTAATTATATAACATTGCCCCTACATAGCCTCTCCATCGCCCCTTAATAGCCCCTTACCTAAATTTATATAACAAAGCTCCTATATAGCCTCTCCATCGCCCCTTAATAGCCCCTTACCTTAATTATGTAACATAGCCCCTACATAGCCTCTCAATCGCCCCTTAATAGCCTCTTACCTTAATTTATATAACATAGCCCCTATATAGCCTCTCCATCGCCCCTTAATAGCCCCTTACCCTAATCTATATAACATAGCCCCTACAAAGCCTCTCCATCGCCCCTTAATAGCCCCTTACCTTAATCTATATAACAAAGCTCCTACATAGCCTCTCCATCGCCCCATAATAGCCTCTTACCTTAATTATGTAACATAGCCCCTACATAGCCTCTCCATCGCCCCTAAATAGCCCCTTACCCTAATTTATATAACATAGCCCCTACATAGCCTCTCCATCGCCCCTTAATAGCTCCTTACCTTAATTTATATAACATAGCCCCTACATAGCCTCTCCATCGCCCCTTAATAGCCCCTTACCTTAATTTATATAACATAGCCCTACATAGCCTCTCCATCGCCCCTTAATAGCCCCTTACCTTAATTTATATAGCATAGCCCCTACATAGCCTCTCCATCGCCCCTTAATAGCCTCTTACCTTAATTTATATAATCCTTACCTTAATATATATAACATAGCCCCTACATAGCCTCTCCATCGCCCCTAAATAGCCCCTTACCCTAATTTATATAACATAGCCCCTACATAGCCTCTCCATCGCCCCTTAATAGCCCCTTACCTTAATTTATATAACATAGCCTCTACATAGCCTCTCCATCGCCCCTTAATAGCCCCTTACCTTAATTTATATAACATAGCCCTACATAGCCTCTCCATCGCCCCTTAATAGCCCCTTACCTTAATTTATATAGCATAGCCCCTACATAGCCTCTCCATCGCCCCTTAATAGCCTCTTACCTTAATTTATATAATCCTTACCTTAATATATATAACATAGCCCCTACATAGCCTCTCCATCGCCCCTGAATAGCCCCTTACCCTAATTTATATAACATAGCCCCTACATAGCCTCTCCATCGCCCCTTAATAGCTCCTTACCTTAATTTATATAACATAGCCCCTACATAGCCTCTCCATCGCCCCTTAATAGCCCCTTACCTTAATTTATATAACATAGCCTCTACATAGCCTCTCCATCGCCCCTTAATAGCCCCTTACCTTAATTATGTAACATAGCCCCTACATAGCCTCTCAATCGCCCCTTAATAGCCCCTTACCTTAATTTATATAGCATAGCCCCTACATAGCCTCTCCATCGCCCCTTAATAGCCTCTTACCTTAATTTATATAATCCTTACCTTAATATATATAACATAGCCCCTACATAGCCTCTCCATCGCCCCTAAATAGCCCCTTACCCTAATTTATATAACATAGCCCCTACATAGCCTCTCCATCGCCCCTTAATAGCCTCTTACCTTAATTTATATAACATAGGCCCTACAAAGCATCTCCATCGCCCCTTAATAGCCCCTTACCTTAATTATATAACATAGCCCCTACATAGCCTCTCCATCGCCCCTTAATAGCCTCTTACCTTAATTTATATAACATAGCCCCTTCATAGCCTCTTCATCGCCCCTTACCTTAATTTATATAACATAGGCCCTTTATGGCTCCTGTACAGCCTCTGTAATTGTATTGCCCCTTCATTATAGAAGGTAGGGCATTAAGGTAAGGAAGGAATGTGACCCTCTACAGTTTTAAATTTAAGTTTTAAAAGGATGACAAGGATGACAACATTTATAAAAGCAAAGCTCTGAAACGATAGAAAAAAGTTTAAAGGAAGCCTGCAAGAAATACCACGCTTTAACTGCTGAAAGACTGCCACAAGTAGACCAAATACCCCAAATTTGAAGCCTTCAGCTTCTATAACAAAAAAGTTCTAGGCATTTTAAAATGACATTTTATGTACAATGGAAATTTTGAAAGAATTGCAATGCTCATGTTGAAAACTTTAAAATTAAACTACGTGGCCTAGAAACAAAATTATAAGCTTATTTTTGTCATAAATTTAGGTTTCCAGTAACTAATTATATTTTTACAATAAAAATACCCATTTTTATAGTCAAAATCATTAAAAAAAAATAAGTTTTACTTGCGTTGTACCGAATGTACTGTAGCCAATCAGAAGGCTGAATCAGCTTAACAACCAATCACAGCTAAGCTTGTATTAGTTTACCCCTTTGTTTCCGCTATGATTTTCGTTTAAAAATGCAATTTAAATCGATTTTTTTTCATAGATTTTGACTATGAAATGTGGTGTTTTTATTGTAAAAATGTAATCAGTTACAGGCAATCTAAGTTTCTGACAAAGATAAGGTTATAATTTTATGTCTAGGCAACGTAATTTAATATTGTTTTTTCTTTTATGAGCATTGGAAATCTTTCAAAAATTCCATTGTACATAAAATGCTATTTTGAAATGCCTAGAACTTTTTTGTTATTGAAGCTGAAGGCTTATAATTTGGGGTATTGGGTCTTCTTGTGGCAGTCTTTTAGCAGTTAAAGCGTGTTATTTCTTGCAGGCGTCCTTTAATGAACATTAATAATGTAGAGTGTCAGAACTGAATAGTCAGAACATAAATTTAAAATTCGAAACAAAATTGTAAGTAAATTTATTGAGAAATTGCTAACATGCAGGAAAATGCTTAAGGACGTACTCACATTTTTTGGACTTGATTATAGATATGATTCGCTTATAACATTCTATTTTGTTGTCCTAGGAATCAGTATCCCAGAAATCAGATTAATCGGATAATTTTGATACATAAAAATTTGTTGTAAGTTAATAATTAGTATGCTTAAAATGGACGTATGGATATTCTGATAATGATTATAGACTTTCTAAATCGTACCTTTCTACTACAGGAATCACATGCCTAAATTAACGAAAATAGCTAACCGTTACGGACGTACGGACTGATCCTTAATATAGAAAAGCTTTGCTTTTAAAAAGTTAAAAAGATTTTTTGAGGGGATGGGGTAATATTTTTCTTGGGGTGAATTTTCTGGGAGGGTGGAGATACCCTCCCTCGAAATAATTATAAACCCTCTATGAACTTAAAAGAAGCTTCACTGTAAAGGAGAACCATATAGGTTCAGCGGTTAGCTTTTCTACAGACAAAAAAAAGATTACTACTTTATATAATAGGTTATGAAAAAGGAAAAAAAAGCAAGATAACAAGGATAACAACATTCACAAAAGCAAAGCTCTAAAATCAGGAGGTCAAACATAAATTTTGTTAAAATTAGCGTAAATCTATAATACAAAGTAGAATGATGTCTGTCCATCCGTCTGTCTGTCTGTCCGTCTGTCTGTCCGTCTGTCTGTCCGTCTGTCTGTCCGTCTGTCAGTCCCTTAAGATCTCGGTAACCACTGGACCGATTATATTCTACTATTCAGGGAATATACCTACTGGTCCTGTGGTGGTTTTAGGCTATTTTCTTGGGGGGTGGGATACCCCCAACCCCCCCAAAAACAAAAAAATCCCCCCCCATTTTTTTTTTGCTGAAGATTTTCTTGGTCCTATTACGAATTTCGCCAAAAAAAAATTTTATCACCTCTTGGGGCAAAGCCCCTGAGGCTAGGGGCGAATCTGCTAGTATAGAATATAGTAAAAGGGCATAATTTTATTTTTAGTATTTGATTATAATACTAAACCTTGTTGTCCTAAGAAACATTACTCCAAAACCCAGATGAATGGGACAATGATATTATACAAAAAAATGGACGTACATACTTTCTAGTAATGAATATAGTATTGTACCCAACTGTTATAGAAATCATTCTGCAAAGTTTGAAATCGATAGGATATTTATAACATGTCTAAATTAAAGAAAATGTCGTCTAACCGTTTGGACGTACGGACAAACCAATCCTTACTATAGAAAAGTTTCGCATTTAAAAAGGAAAATTATAATGAAAATATAATGAATTAATAAAATAAATATAAATAATATAATAACATAATGAAATAAAGAAAAAAAATAAACTAAGAGAATGAAATTTTTTAGTTAAATAGAATATTGAATAAGGATCATATAATGGACAAACAGACAAAGTAAGTTATAGAGCAGACTTTAAGAGAATATGCTATTACTCAAAGATTATCACGAAACCTAAGTCTTTTGAAGCATAATTGAGAGACAGACAAAATAATTTATAGACTGGATATACATATGTCATGGGAATATTCACTAAAAATCTCAACAGTCCATCTTTAACAATAGCAGAGAAAACCACATGCTTAACTTAATGAGAAGAGCAATGACGAAAGGACTAGCCCTAATTGTAGAAAAGTCTCTCTTTTAACAAAAAAAGTATTTTTTTTGGTCTGAAGCTTAAAAATTTCATAAACTGACTAAATTCTCCATTTAAGGGAAGCTTCACATAGGTCATGGGATGGTTTTTTGCTTTTTCATTTTCAGATTTAAGCCCCTAATTGGTTTAGGCTATTTTTCTGCCTCCTTACATTAAAAAGAGCGCAGCTGCAAGTGAATAAGAAAAGAGAAATATAAAAGAAGAATACATATTATCCTATTATATAAAGTAGTAAAACATAAACAAACGTTGGAGTGGACAAACCTAGGAATGGGACAATCGTCGGAGTGGACATTGCTTATGTAAAACGCAGGAGTGTCTTTTATTTTATTTATAAGATAAAAATCTTTCAAAACAAAAAAAAATCTTGAATATCTTTTCTCACAGACTGAAATTTTAAAATCAGTCTAACAGTTTTCCAAAGTAGGTAAGTTCTATCGAAAGGCAAAGGTTTGAAACAGATAGAACATTTCATTAAACTAAAACATATTTTTTTCTCACATTGTTTACAACTGTCAAATAGGTTTTTTTATATGCCTAACCCCTGCAGGGGGCTTATTTGTATATTTATATCTTAACCTAACCTAACCTGTGTAGAAATAACTAAACAAATGTTGTTGAAACCTAATTTTTAAGATATTATAGACACTTCTGCGTTTTACTTATATAATGTCCACTCCGACATTTGTCCGAAATATCCTGTGTTTGTCCACGTTAGTAAGGCTTTCTGTTCTGAAACTTAAGATCTCAATAACTACTAAACAGATTGGGCTTTCTATTTCAGGTAAGCTTAATATTTGTCTTGTAATGGCTTTAGGCTATTTTATTTTAAGTCGAGGGATGGTTTTAGGCTATTCTATTTTAAGTCCTGGGAAGGCTTTAGGCTTTTATTCATTCCCCTTTGAATACAGAGCCAATAGATGCTGGGGGCGTAGCCGCTAGTCGATATACAAAGTTTTTTTTTGTCTGTAGCAAAGGATCTCGTTTGCTGCTAAACCGATATGATGTATGTCTGTCTGTCTATACCGTAGGATCTTGCTAACCGCTGAGTACTGAGATGATTTTAAGATAGTTTATTTTTTTTCCTTATAATAAAATAACAGGATATTTGTCCATAAAAAGCGAAGCAATATCTTAATTTTTGTTGTTGGAACTGTTATTCAGTTGATTATACCAAGGATCTAAAGGAATAAGACAATGGCCGATAAATTTTTATCCATCCCTAATAACGATACACAAAATTGCAACACTACAACCAAAATATGACAAAAGTCCCCAAAGTTTTGAGCCAACGAATAAGAAAACTTCATTATAAAACTTTGGAGACTATTGTAAAAATTGCCTAATGTTTCCTTTATCCCTGAGATTATACAGACTATCCTTAAACTAATATTTACATTAAAGTAACAGGATGTTTATCAGTATCAACTGAACCGATATGCTTCTCCTTTACATTGAAGCTTATTTTACTCGCAGGAAAAGTTTTCATTTTGGGGAGGGGACTAACACTTTCAGCCCCCGGAAGGTATCACTTCCCTTAAATTCTTAACCTTCCCCCTCCCCCCCCTCTCCACCACATCTATTCATTAAAGTACTCCTAGGGTCATCTATGGGATTAGCCGTTAGTGACTTAAAAATAATTCAAGTGCAATGATATATTTACCAAATTAATACGATAATTTTGTATACATTTTTTATGAAAAAAAATTATTTTGCCAAAGGCAGCCAAAAAATAAGCAGCAAATATTTCAAAAATGCTCTGATAATCAGAGATCTACAGGGATAAGACGATTGTCGATAAAATGATATATATACATATATACAGTGTGTTTTTTTATGAGAACTTTTTTGAAAGCAATTTTACCTTACTTATAGTTATTAGAATTTAATGATTAATGGCTTATTCTCTTCTTTTTTATAACCTTTAATAGAAAAGCAAAAAATATTTCAGTTTTTATTCAAAAAGTACAGTAAATTAAAAAATTTAAAACTTAGGTGTCAACATCTAAAAATGGTTTTAGTGCATTTTTCTTATAATCTACCTTTGCAAGAATGGCTGCAAAACGCTTCAAAGTTGAGATATTGAGCTAAAAATTTATATAGATACTACTTGTGACATGTACTAGAACATTTTGAAATTTGAAGGCCATATCTCAACCAGGGAGGGAATACTGGCCCCCCAATGTACTCCCTCCATTCTTGGAAAGGGTAGAAGATTTGAGCATAAGAAAAATGCGCTAAAACCATTTCTCGTATTCATTTGAATCCGGTGGATAGGAACCGGTTCTCATCCATACGAAAAAACTATGTCTAGCATCGTATTATATCCAGCTTTCTACGAATATAGATATGTACAATCATAAGATTAAACCCAGTTTTTTTAGCCGGTGCCTTCTGCACCTCGGGGCTAAAAAAACTAGTTTTAATCTCATAATTGTACTTTCTATATCCGCGGAAAGCCGTTTATAATACGATGCGAGAAATAACTATTTTAGATGTTGACACCCATGTTTTGAAATTTTGAATTTACTGTACTTTTTAAATAAAAACTGAAATATTTTTTTGCTTTTCTGTTAATGGTTATAAAAAACGAAGAGAATAAGCCATTAATCATTAAATTCTGATAACTATAAGTAGGGTAAAATTGCTTTCAAAAATGCTCTCATAAAAAAAAACACTGTATATATATGTATGTTTATATATTAATTATTCCCATTGATGATTCACAAAATTACCCCTTCTTTAGTTTAGAATTAGTGGTTGAAACATTTAGACACTCAACTTAATGAACTAAACAATCACAAAACAATAAAAAGTCCCCAAGGTTGTTAATCTAACGAATAAGAAAACGGTATTATAAAACTTTGGAGACTAGACAGCACTCTTGGATAAGCCAACTTATAACACTTTGGGAACTATCCTAATCCTCCCTGGCGAAATGACAATGAGATTTTTTGGTAAATTTGTGGCAAACTTTATTCTTAATAAATTAGCACTTGGCAAAATTATACTGGAGAGATATTTCATTGAAGAATAAATTTTTTTTTTGCCCAAACTTTTCGTCAGCCAATAATAACAGATAAGTTAAACATTGTAAAAATAATATAGTAACTTAACTCGAGTTGTCAACGGCAGAAATTAGGTCCTGAGATGGTTTTAGGCCTGGAAAGGTTTATAACAATTTTATCTGTATTTCTTAAAATAAATTAACAGAATCTTTGTCTGTATGTATGAATGTCTGTCTGTACCGAAGGATCTTGCTAACCGATGAACCAATATGGTTCTCCTTTACAGTGAAGATTCCTATAGGTCCTGAGATCGTTCTCCTTAATAGGGTAGCTTCTCATAGGTCCTGGGGAGGTTAATAACTATTTTATTTTAATCCTTATAATAAAGTAACAGGATCTTTGTCTGTATGTATGTCTGTCTGTACCTTGCTAACCACTAAACCGACATGGTTCTCCTTTACAGTGAAGCTTCCTATGGGTAATGAGATGGCTTTAGGCCATTTTATTTTTAATCCTTATAAAAAGTAACAGGATCATTGTCTGTATGTATCAAAGAAGATCGCTAACTGCAGAACCAATATGGTTCTCCTTTATAGGGTAGCTTCCAATAGATCCTGGGAAGGTGTATAACTGTTTTGAAGGAGGATATAAGGGGCTATTAAGGGGCGATGGAGAGGCTATGTAGAGGCTATGTTATATAAATTAAGGTAAGGGGCTTTTAAGTGGCGATGGAGGGCTATTAAGGGGCGATGGAGAGGCTATGTTATATAAATTAAGGTAAGGAGCTATTAAGGGGCGATGGAGAGGCTATGTAGCGGCTATGTTATATAAATTGGCTATTAAGGGGCGATAGAGAGGCTATATAGGGGCTATTTTATATAAATTAAGGTAAAGGACTATTAAGGGGCGATGGAGAGGCAATGTAGGGGCTATGTTATATAAATTAAGGTAAGGGGCTATTAAGGGGCGATGAAGAGGCTATTTAGGGGCTATGTTATATAAAATCGGGTAAGGGGCTATTAAGGGGCGATGGGGAGGCTATGTAGGAGCTATGTTATATAATTAAGGTAAGGGGATATTAAGGGGCGATGGAGAGGCTATGTAGGGGCTATGTTACATAATTAAGGTAAGGGGCTATTAAGGGGCGATGGAGAGGCTATGTAGAGGCTATGTTATATAAATTAAGGTAAGGGGCTATTAAGGGGCGATGGAGAGGCTATGTAGGGGCTATGTTATATAAATTAAGGTAAGGAGCTATTAAGGGGCGATGGAGAGGCTATGTAGGGGCTATGTTACATAATTAAGGTAAGGGGCTATTAAGGGGCGATGGAGAGGCTATGTAGAGGCTATGTTATATAAATTAAGGTAAGGGGCTATTAAGGGGCGATGGAGAGGCTATGTAGGGGCTATGTTATATAAATTAAGGTAAGGAGCTATTAAGGGGCGATGGAGAGGCTATGTAGGGGCTATGTTATATAAATTAGGGTAAGGGGCTATTCAGGGGCGATGGAGAGGCTATGTAGGGGCTATGTTATATATATTAAGGTAAGGATTATATAAATTAAGGTAAGAGGCTATTAAGGGGCGATGGAGAGGCTATGTAGGGGCTATGCTATATAAATTAAGGTAAGGGGCTATTAAGGGGCGATGGAGAGGCTATGTAGGGCTATGTTATATAAATTAAGGTAAGGGGCTATTAAGGGGCGATGGAGAGGCTATGTAGAGGCTATGTTATATAAATTAAGGTAAGGGGCTATTAAGGGGCGATGGAGAGGCTATGTAGGGGCTATGTTATATAAATTAGGGTAAGGGGCTATTTAGGGGCGATGGAGAGGCTATGTAGGGGCTATGTTATATATATTAAGGTAAGGATTATATAAATTAAGGTAAGAGGCTATTAAGGGGCGATGGAGAGGCTATGTAGGGGCTATGCTATATAAATTAAGGTAAGGGGCTATTAAGGGGCGATGGAGAGGCTATGTAGGGCTATGTTATATAAATTAAGGTAAGGGGCTATTAAGGGGCGATGGAGAGGCTATGTAGGGGCTATGTTATATAAATTAAGGTAAGGAGCTATTAAGGGGCGATGGAGAGGCTATGTAGGGGCTATGTTATATAAATTAGGGTAAGGGGCTATTTAGGGGCGATGGAGAGGCTATGTAGGGGCTATGTTACATAATTAAGGTAAGAGGCTATTATGGGGCGATGGAGAGGCTATGTAGGAGCTTTGTTATATAGATTAAGGTAAGGGGCTATTAAGGGGCGATGGAGAGGCTTTGTAGGGGCTATGTTATATAGATTAGGGTAAGGGGCTATTTAGGGGCGATGGAGAGGCTATGTAGGGGCTATGTTATATATATTAAGGTAAGGATTATATAAATTAAGGTAAGAGGCTATTAAGGGGCGATGGAGAGGCTATGTAGGGGCTATGCTATATAAATTAAGGTAAGGGGCTATTAAGGGGCGATGGAGAGGCTATGTAGGGCTATGTTATATAAATTAAGGTAAGGGGCTATTAAGGGGCGATGGAGAGGCTATGTAGGGGCTATGTTATATAAATTAAGGTAAGGAGCTATTAAGGGGCGATGGAGAGGCTATGTAGGGGCTATGTTATATAAATTAGGGTAAGGGGCTATTTAGGGGCGATGGAGAGGCTATGTAGGGGCTATGTTACATAATTAAGGTAAGAGGCTATTATGGGGCGATGGAGAGGCTATGTAGGAGCTTTGTTATATAGATTAAGGTAAGGGGCTATTAAGGGGCGATGGAGAGGCTTTGTAGGGGCTATGTTATATAGATTAGGGTAAGGGGCTATTAAGGGGCGATGGAGAGGCTATATAGGGGCTATGTTATATAAATTAAGGTAAGAGGCTATTAAGGGGCGATTGAGAGGCTATGTAGGGGCTATGTTACATAATTAAGGTAAGGGGCTATTAAGGGGCGATGGAGAGGCTATATAGGAGCTTTGTTATATAAATTTAGGTAAGGGGCTATTAAGGGGCGATGGAGAGGCTATGTAGGGGCAATGTTATATAATTAAATTAAGTGGCTATTAAGGGGCGATAGAGAGGCCATATAGGAGCTTTGTTATATAAATTAAGGTAAGGGGCTATTAAGGGGCGATGGAGGAGCGATGTAGGGGCCATCAAGTTGCAATGTAATATAAATTTGGAGAAGGAGCGATGAAGGGGCGATGTAGGAGCGATGAAGGAGCGATGGAGGAGCGATGGAGGAGCTATGTAGGAGCGATGTAGGGGCCATCAAGTTGCAATGTAATATAAATTTGGAGAAGGAGCGATGAAGGGGCGATGTAGGAGCAATGAAGGAGCGATGTAGGGGCCATCACAGTACAATTTAATATAAATTTGAAGAAGGAGCGATGAAGGGGCGATGTAGGAGCGATGGAGGGGCGATGTAGGGGCTATGTTATATAAATTAAGGTAAGGGGCGATGGAGAGGCTATGTAGGGGCTATGTTATATAAATTAGGGTAAGGGGCTATTCAGGGGCGATGGAGAGGCTATGTAGGGGCTATGTTATATATATTAAGGTAAGGATTATATAAATTAAGGTAAGAGGCTATTAAGGGGCGATGGAGAGGCTATGTAGGGGCTATGCTATATAAATTAAGGTAAGGGGCTATTAAGGGGCGATGGAGAGGCTATGTAGGGCTATGTTATATAAATTAAGGTAAGGGGCTATTAAGGGGCGATGGAGAGGCTATGTAGGGGCTATGTTATATAAATTAAGGTAAGGAGCTATTAAGGGGCGATGGAGAGGCTATGTAGGGGCTATGTTATATAAATTAGGGTAAGGGGCTATTTAGGGGCGATGGAGAGGCTATGTAGGGGCTATGTTACATAATTAAGGTAAGAGGCTATTATGGGGCGATGGAGAGGCTATGTAGGAGCTTTGTTATATAGATTAAGGTAAGGGGCTATTAAGGGGCGATGGAGAGGCTTTGTAGGGGCTATGTTATATAGATTAGGGTAAGGGGCTATTAAGGGGCGATGGAGAGGCTATATAGGGGCTATGTTATATAAATTAAGGTAAGAGGCTATTAAGGGGCGATTGAGAGGCTATGTAGGGGCTATGTTACATAATTAAGGTAAGGGGCTATTAAGGGGCGATGGAGAGGCTATATAGGAGCTTTGTTATATAAATTTAGGTAAGGGGCTATTAAGGGGCGATGGAGAGGCTATGTAGGGGCAATGTTATATAATTAAATTAAGTGGCTATTAAGGGGCGATAGAGAGGCCATATAGGAGCTTTGTTATATAAATTAAGGTAAGGGGCTATTAAGGGGCGATGGAGGAGCGATGTAGGGGCCATCAAGTTGCAATGTAATATAAATTTGGAGAAGGAGCGATGAAGGGGCGATGTAGGAGCGATGAAGGAGCGATGGAGGAGCGATGGAGGAGCTATGTAGGAGCGATGTAGGGGCCATCAAGTTGCAATGTAATATAAATTTGGAGAAGGAGCGATGAAGGGGCGATGTAGGAGCAATGAAGGAGCGATGTAGGAGCGATGTAGGGGCCATCACAGTACAATTTAATATAAATTTGGAGAAGGAGCGATGTAGGAGCGATGGAGGGGCGATGTAGGAGCGATGGAGGGGCGATGTAGGAGCCATCAAAGTACAATGTAATATAAATTTGGAGAAGGAGCGATGAAGGAGCAATGGAGGGGCGATGTAGGAGCGATGGAGGGGCAATGGAGGGGCGATGTAGGGGCCATCAAAGTACAATGTAATATAAATTTGGAGAAGGAGCGATGAAGGGGCGATGTAGGAGCGATGAAGGAGCGATGTAGGAGCGATGTAGGGGCCATCACAGTACAATTTAATATAAATTTGGAGAAGGAGCGATGTAGGAGCGATGGAGGGGCGATGTAGGAGCGATGAAGGAGCGATGTAGCAGCGATGTAGGGGCCATCAAGTTGCAATGTAATATAAATTTGGAGAAGGAGCGATGAAGGGGCGATGTAGGAGCGATGAAGGAGCGATGTAGGAGCGATGTAGGGGCCATCACAGTACAATTTAATATAAATTTGGAGAAGGAGCGATGTAGGAGCGATGTAGGGGCCATCACAGTACAATTTAATATAAATTTGGAGAAGGAGCGATGAAGGAGCGATGTAGGAGCGATGTAGGGGCGATGTAGGAGCGATGTAGGGGCCATCAAAGTACAATGTAATATAAATTTGGAGAAGGGGCGATGGAGGAGCGATGTAGGGGCCATCAAGTGGGTTGTTATATAAATTAAGGTAAGGGACTACGGAGGGGCGATGGAGAGGCTATGAAGGAGCCATCATGGGGCTATAGCATAGCCTCTTATCATAAGAGGCGATATTAACGCCCCTTCAAAGGAGCTATTAAGAGGCCATGAAGGAGCTATAGCATAGCCTCTTATCATAAGAGGCGATATGAACGCTCCTTAAAAGGGGCTATCACATCGCTCCATATGATAAGAGGCTATGCTATAGCTCCTTGAAGGAGCTATAGAAAATCATCGCCCCATATGGAGCGATGTCATGGAAAGGACTATACCCGAAAATTTTTCATTGAAAGCTTCATTAAATCACTCTTTTAGCTTTGAAACTATCTTTGCTGCATTAATTTTAAAAGCTATTGATCCATCTCAACCCAAGACTACTTTATCAAACTAACATCTTTGTACAGGCCATATATATATTTCAATAACTAAGGTTATCATTCTCAATCGTCCTATATCACAGTTGTTGAGGCAGAGATTCACCAAATTTGTAAAATTGGCTTCTATATTCAATTTGTAGGCATTATGAAAGTCTAGCTTGATCAGCTGCGTGGCATGCTTTAGTAATAAACATTTTCTTATGTCTTCTACCTGGTGCAGGCCGTTACTTGAATCCCAGTAATCCTGGACTTTTGAATTTATCTGCTCGAGATTCGGGAACTTTAAGTCAGGTTCCAATAAATATGTCTCTTCTCCCAAGACAGGCAACTCCAAGCCTGCTATATCATCTTTCCATTGAGTCAACACACTCTGGGTAAACTCCTTAGCCTTTGCAGACCTTGTCATGGAGGGATGGAAAACAAGATTTAATTTGTATCTTAAATTGCCTTGTTTAGAGTTCACAACCCTTCTCAATATTTCTCCAATACATTTGTAGTTCTCTGAGAAGATTACTATTTTCCATCTTCTTAGTGTTGGAGATAAGGAACATATTTTAAAAGAGAACCATGAAGACACAAGTCTTAGATTTTTCTTATCCTTGATGTTCAAATGTTTTAGGACAATTCTAGTTGCTTCATCTGGCAGGGCCGCCAGCGGGAACATTTTTTGAGAGCTTTATATCTATTTCATTTTCTCTTGTAGAAGTGAATCAAGCAATATTAGCTTGGTCGTTTTAGTTCATACTTGTACTTATATTCATATTCAATATTGTTCACCTTGTTGCATGTGTGTTTATACTTGTAAACCCTTTTTCATGTTTATTCATACCTGTTCTTGTATTCATACTTGTCCTTGTATTCATACTTGTTTACCTTGTTGCATGTATGTTAATACTTGTCCTTGTATTCATATTTGTTTTCCTTGTTGCATGTATGTTAATACTTGTCTTTGTATTCATATTTGTTTACCTTGTTGCATGTGAGTTCATACTTGTCCTTGTATTCATACCTGTTTTCCTTGTTGCATATATTTTCATACTTGTCCCCGTATTTATACGTGTTTACCTTGTTGCATGTTTGATCATACTTGTCCTTGTATTCATACTTGTTTACCTTGTAGCATGTGTGTTCACTTGTCCTTGTATTCATACTTGTTTACCTTGTAGCATGTGTGTTCATACTTGTCCTTGTATTTATACTTGTTTACCTTGTTGCATGTGTGTTCATACTTGTTTACCTTGTTGCATGTGTGTTCATACTTGTTTACCTTTTTGCATATGTGTTTACACTTGTCCTTGTAATCATACTTGTTTACCTTATTGTATGTGTATTCATACTTGTCCTTGTTTTCATACTTGTTTACTTTTTTGCTTGTGTATTCATACTTGTCCTTGTATTCATACTTGTTTACCTTGTTGCATGTGTATTCATACTTGTCCGTGTGCTGCAAAAGCTCTCTAGAAGACAGTCCATAGCGTGCATTTTTTCAACTGAAGTTAGAAATGATGGTTATTATTATTTTTTTTAATACAAATAGAATATATAAACTGTAAACAGGTAAGACTTTGGTGTTGTTGTTATCATTTAATAATAATGTAAAATGGTTTGAACAATGTCGACGCAACTATTATTTTTATTGGTAGTAGATAATATGTCACCTAATTAAGGTCATTTTTATAAAAGCACAAAAATTTAATTATTATATTAATACTTTAAGTGATAGCACGGGCACTTACTTGTTAATTTAGATGTGTCAAGATCTTGTGAAGTTTCAATGAGATATGCCAGAGATTTCTTAAGATTGCAAGATTTTCCCGCTCCAGACCTACCCATCATGACCAGAGACTGCGTGGTGCATGTGGTCACAGCTCTTCTATACACTGATTCAACCTTAAAAAAATAATATAAAAATGATAAAAAAAAAATTTTTATGTTTCTTTTTGTTTTGATTTGATAGAGGAGAGGGGGGCCGGGGGGGGGGGTATAGGGGGTGTCAAAACCGTCATTAAAATATGAAATTCGAAAGGTCTGCCTTCCTCTCAACTAATGGTTACACACCATGTTGAATGTCTGTGCACGCCACTGACTTATTCTAAATTGTATTAAAATATATCCAGTATGGCTGAGAACCGGAGGTATTAATCGGTTTCCATGCATCGTATTACAGACAATTTTCATGAATATTCAAATAAAAATAAAAATTAATATCAGTTTTGTTAACCCCTCGGGGCTCCACAAAAAGGTGTTAATCTTAAAATTTTTTTATTTAAAATCCGGGGAAAGATTTCTATAATACGATGCAAAAAACAACTATTATAAACCTGATCAATAAGCATGTCATAAGAGTTAGCCTCGCCCCCACCATCAGCAGCAGCATAACCACTCCGCCGTTTTTGCCGTTTGCTGCCGCCGCAGATAGATTCTACTTGCTGCATTGGGTTAACTGTTACTGAAATACACACTTATTAAGCAAATATATCTATACTTTTTATGGAACTGGAGATAAAATATCTCTCAAAAATTTTGTATAGCACCTTGAATCTATAACTATATAATCTATATTGAATACATTTTTTCTCTTAAATAAACAGTAAAAACCACTATACAGCTCCCGTCGGAAGCTTTTATACTCTCCAGAAGACATTCAGGATTATTACTCATAATAATATAATCATTTTTACAGTACGGATTCGAAACCGATTAATATCTGCTTGATTAGAACCAGTTAACAGCCTTGCTTAAATTCATGATAATATCGCATTACAGATAATCTTCTACGAATGTCATAAAAAAGTCATGAATATAATACCAGCCTTAGGGCTGATTGTCCTTTTGATTTCTATAACCGTATAAAGCTGTCCATAATACGATGCGATATAAAAATATTCTAAAAATTTTTAAAATTAAATTACCGACAGATAAACAAACTCTCCAGCTCTTTATAAAGGAAAAATTGACAAAGCCCAAATTGTGTCAAAATTCATCCATGTGACGTCATAAAAATAAGGGATTATCCATCTCTTTGATAGGGGTTTTCTTTCCCACTTCTCCTCTCATCTCTCTCATTTTTAAACGTCACATGATCATTTTTGACACAATTTATGCTTTGTCGAAAAATTTAATTTTAAGGAAATATAATTTGCCAGCTTACCTAAAGAGGTTCCAAGTTTAGTTTGATAAATTCCATCACTGTAGCGTTTTGACAAAGTTGACAGGATTTCACTCTCATTCAGTATCTGTAATTAATTTAACTAAAATTAAATTTTGGCTTAACTCCAATGCATTTTGCATTTTGAACGTTAAATAATGATTTAAAATTGATGTAGTTTTAAATGAAATAACAGAAATCAATTCAAAATTAAGGTCTTTATAATGCCTATAAAAAAACGTCATACAATACAAATGACCAATGATAGGCCAAAACACAGAATAAATTACCAATTGCAGGCCAGTATACATTTTAATTGTCCAATAGAAGGCCAGTATGACGTCATTTTTTTTATAGGCAATATAAGAAGCTTTATACAAAACAGATTTTTTTTCGTATTTAACACTACTTTGAAGTCAAAAGGTGTATAATTAAATCTGGGATCTACTGCAGTTCACGGTAAAATATTGCTGGTAAGCAATATTTCCAAAAATCTATGAACTTTAAAGGCTGCCAGCTGTTAAACGGCTGAACGTACAGATCATCATAAGTATGGGTTAAAAGTAATAAATATTAAGACGGTTTACACACGTGTTAAGCATAGGGGAATTAATTAGCATGGCCGATGTGTTACTATGGAATCCATATGGATTACAAGCAGGAAACTAGAATTATATAGTTTTCAAAATTTGTTCACCTCTAAATCCGTAAGGTCGGAAACTTCTTGATCTTTGGGTCTAGCCTAAAACAAATAAGAATTAATATACATATATCTTATGAAATCAAAGAATAAAAGAAGGGAGTTTTGAATAGGAACCAATTTCATGCCTATTTTAGAACATTAAGATAAACCATACATTTTTCGTGCCTTTATGTATCTAAATACACTTAAGATAGGTCAGGTATTAAGTAAAAATAACAAAGTTAAAGGGAGATTAGGAGAAATTGTTCTAAAATACCTAGACTTTGTTTTTTTTTAACTGTTTGGTGTCTATACTACGGTTCTAACTTATGAGTAACTAGTAACAGGCGGACAAACAATGATAATGAAGTAGCGCTCATTTTTATAACAGCTAAAAGATAAAAGGTAGGACATTCTCCATATGGATAGTAGAATTCCCCTTTTATTTTCTACTATTTAATATTTAAATAATGTTTAGTGAGGTTGGGGGTGTCCCACCCCCAAATAAAATAGATTAAAACCACCACAGGACCAGTAGATATATTCCCTGAAGAGTAGATTGACGGACAGACATCAAGCTTCTTTGTATTATAGCTATATTTTTTTGAAAACTCAATATTGAATGAAACCCAGGCCAATCGATAAAAATACGCAATCACTGTCGCAAAAAGTAATCACTTCAGCAAACTATTACTATAGCACAAATTCTACTTTTAGTTTTATGTTGTTTCTTTTGGCTAATGATTGTTGTTATGGCACTTTTGAGGAATTTCTGGCACACCATCAATAAATGATTTTGAATAATAATAATCGATGTATTACTACTTGCACCAGATTTTCATATATTCTGATAAAATAATACTCGAAGCTGGCTAAAATATTTATAGCCCCCATCCCCTCTTCTAATGGATGAACGAACTGACCAATAAATTCGCAAGGTAAGTGCACGAAAAATTTTCCCCTGCCAATATATCCACGTATATCCTATATCCATTGGTTTTGAATATCCTATCCAAGTTAGACCTGGATTTGTTTAATCAATAGAACATAGTTGCCAAACTATATACATATTTTTATGCAAACTATTTCTTCTGTATTTTATTTTACTACAAATATTTTATAATTTCAAAATATATCGTATTGTAAGATTTTTAAAAATGCAAATATAAATTTTTATGAAAAATGATTATATTTTTTGGCAGCCATGAAATCAAAGTTAGTTGGAGCCTTTGAAAAGGTAAATAAAGTTTGCTTTGAAGTATTTATAAAATGTTTATATACAGACAAGTTTGTGATTAAAATAGGTACTAACACAATATTAATACATGAAGCTTTTTATAGTTCCTATAAAAAATGTCGACATACTGGCCTATTATTGGTAATTTAATCTGTGTATTGGCCTCTTATTGGCCATTTGTATTGTATGGCGTCATTTTTTTACATGCACCCTAAAGAGCTTCTTAATACATTTAAACTTTAAACACTTAAACTATAATTTCAATACAATCGCAAAACTTAAAACCAAAAATGTTAAATAACAGTCAATGTTTTTTTTTAGAATAATAGATTATTAGTTTTTTTTAAAGTGAGAATAAAATTACATTAGATGATATCACTTGTGTATTAAGACTACAAAGGTTTTTTGACAGACAAACTATTTTGTAGATATTTTTTGGGGGGATTTCTAGGCTTTATTTGATGTGAATTTTCTAGACTGTTTAAGTGACAAAAAACTATCAAAGTACAATAATAATTTTCTATTCTTTTTTAGATAATACAGATATTTAAATTCAGGTGTAAGTAAAAAGTAAATTATACTTGAGCCATGCCAACCACCATCAAGGCAGCCCTCAAGAAGTGGGAGGAGGCAAGTGGGAAAAAATCTTCAGAAGCAAAGGTATCAAAAGTTTTTTTTCAAAATTGATATTGTGTTTTGTGCTCTGATTATTTAATCAACATATTTTATACTAGCGGCTACATCAATAGAAGCCTCTAGGGGCACCCAAGGTGGGGGGAGTCCCCCTCAGTAATAACTAAATTTTAAAAAGATAATGTAATTTTTTTATTTGGGTGGGGGGGGGGGGGAAGAAGAGTTCATTTTTTATTTGGAGGGTGTAGATTCTCTCCCTTAAAAATACCTTTTCTATACCTATAAAAAGCTTCATTGTAAAGGAGAACCAGAGAACCATATCGGTTCAGCGGTTAGCAAGATTCTTACCTACAAAAAAAAGCTTACTACTTTATAGAATAGAAACATCAGTCCGTCACAAAAAGTAACTTAAAGGTAATTTTAAAAGTTTAAAGTGACATGATTTATATTTTAAATCAAACTGTGTTATTATTCTACATTTTTATATGCATACAGCTGCGCTACTTATAGTCATTTTATCCTTTTATTTTCTATTAATTACTAAATTTTATATCCTAGGAAATAAAATTGATAGGAGTATACCCGCCAATAGAGAAAATGGAGGGACCTCTTCATATTCTTGTCAACTGCGAAAAATTATCCCTATCAACAAACCTCATAACACAAATTCAAAACCTCCAGGTTTTGAAAAACCTCAGGGTTTTGTCACTAGGAAGAAATTTGATCAAAAGCTTGCAGGTAATATTACGTTTAGATATTCAAACAGGCAAAAGTGTTCATCAAAGCATATTGCCTTTAATATGTAGATATGTTTGTCGAGACTGTAGTTCTTTTCTGCTTTTCTCATTTGCTTAAATGTATGTTTTAGCCAGACTGTTCATAATACAGCAATTTCTTATGTTTATGGTTCATAATTTCTTTTATATACGTACTACTTATAACAATTGAGTTAAATATTTCTAAAAATCTTTTTATAATGTACAATATGAAATACTCTTTACTACTATTTTGTATCAATTAAACAGTGTGATTAAGTTTTGTTGAAAATAAAGAAACAAATTAAAATAATCAAGACAAAATTTTTTTAGGGTATAGAGGGGGCAGCCGAAACATTGGAACAGTTGTGGATTTCCTACAATCAGATTGATAAACTGAAGCCAATCAGAAACTTAGTCAAGCTACACACACTTTATATGGCTCACAACACGGTAAATAAGTTTTAAAAAACAGGGCTTGGCAGCCGCACCTCAGCCGCGCATAAGCCTCAAATTTAAACCCGCTAGTGTGACAACAAGTTTTTGAAAAAATCCCCAATAAAGCTATTTGTCCTTTCGTCGAAAGTCTTAAGAAACAAAAAGAACTCTTTGAACGACGATAAATGTATTTAATATATATGACAATATGCATATTAATATATATTCATATTCCTATTAACTCGGAGCCCTGTACTGAGGTGGATTCTTAAATAAAATTAGGGTCTTAAAAATCTACAAAAATTAAATAAAATTAGAGAAGGGTTATCAACATGAGATTTTATTTATTTTTGTAGATCTTTTATGTGATTTTAGAGGATTTTTCACAAAAACAATTTTGGTGAGGAGGCGACGATGCGACCTCAATTTTTTAAGAATTCACCTCTGGAGTAATATATTCAGGTTCGAGAGTGGAGAGAATTTGAACATTTAGCTGAGTTACCGTCCCTTGAGGATTTAGGTAAACAATACACATATAGAATTTATAATATATCAAATACAATGGATATATGATATACGTGGATATATTGACAGATAAAAATTTGTCGTCAATTTAACTTGCTCATATGTAGTTCATTTATAGGTCATTTCGTTTATTCAGTAGAAGGGGAGGGGTTATCGGGGGTGGATTGAGGATATCATTATTTTAGCCAGCTAAATGCGAGTATTACATCATCAAGGAAATCTGGTGCAACACCCAAGTAAAAATATATCTATTTATATTAAATAATACAAATATAGAATTCATGATATATTGAATACATAGTGTCCAAGTTAGAGATAAGCATACAAAATTAATATTTAACAAAAAATTAATCCCTACTTTGTGGGGGACAGGAAGATAGTTTTTTTGTTGAATTGATCTAATCTCTCCAAAATTTTGATATGACTTGGTTCATTTAGATGGTAAAATCATAAGGTTATTTTCTCCAGGGTATATAGGATATTACCAGGAAAATTGCATGAAACAAAAAGGGTGACATCTTTATTCAAAAGTAGAACCCTTAAAATTAAATAGATATAAATAAATACAATGGATCTAGAATATACGTGGATATATAGACAGGGAAAAATTTGTCGTCAAGTTAGCTTGCTAATATGGATCTAATTTGTTGATCAGTTCGTTCATCCAGAAGGATGGGAAGTGATGGGATAAAAGGGGTGATGGGGGTATCGTTATTTTAGACAGCTGCGAGAATTAAAATTTGGTGCAGCATCCAAATAATGATTTATTGATTGGAAATATTTTGTTTAGTATTCATTGGAAATCCTCTGGAAGAAGAAGCGACAATGAATGGAAATTATAATCAGCAGGTTAACATTGATTTTTTTTTACAAAATAAACGGGCTTCTGTGGTTTAGCATCATTGGGTATAGACTTAGACTTGAAGGATGTTATAATGCAACTTTTAATACACACTGTCTGAGAGAAAAACTAGGAAATTTGTAGCTGGATCAAGAACAGATTTAAAAATAAGGCTTCAAGCAGAAACATCCAAGCTTTTTAATTTGAGGAGGTTAAAATGAAAAGTTTCAAAGGTTTGAGATGGGCAATCGAATTATTTTTTTTTAAATTAAGGGGGATTAAATTAAGTGTTTCAAAGTTTGTATTTAATGCCTTTATTGTAAACAAAAAATATATAAATTGGAGAAGCTCTTAGCCCTTTGTGCCCCTATCACTCTGCAGGGCTATTTTTAACCTTTACTAAACCTAACCCAACTAAAAATTACATTTGCTTAGCTCAAAGGTCCAAAGTGTGTTAAAGTAATAAAAGCAATCTTAAAAAAATGATAACAATAATTGTAGGTAGCAAAGCGACTGTTGTTGTTAAAGAAGCTGGACGGGTATCCTATCATCAGAGAGGATGAGGATCAGGATGCTGAGGACCAAGGGGCAGCTATCTCTGATGATGAATCAGATGGGGAGGATCAACACACACAAGACTTGCTCAAGTCTATTCCCAGTGTTAATATTTAAGTAGCTATTCAAATAATCAACTAATGGAACAAATAAAAATTTAATTTAATTTATTCTACTTCAATTACATTTGCGACCCATTCTTCCTTTTATATAAAGTAGAAAGGTTTGTTGTTTGTCTGTTATGATCTCGCTAACTATACAACTGATTGTAGCATAGATCTTGGGTTGGTTCTATGCTATTATTCTGCCCAAAAGCTAAATTTTACATGTTAGGTTATAATTTTATGATTTTTAGCATGAAATATTTTCAAACAAATTTATAGACAGACAGATAGACCAATTTAAATACAAATATTACAGATTCTCAGATTAAATATCTTCTTCTTGCAATTACAAATAAGTACAATTATAAATGTGCAAAAGTTGAAATTTAAACAGGGGTATGTAAATAAGTAGATAGATAAACTTTCCCCAATCTTCCCAGGTCGCAAATAAAATTAGGATTAACAATCAAGAAGAATAAAAAATATACTTAAAACTTTCTTAACCCTGAAAGAAAAAAAAAACATTGTTTGAGCTGAGCCATTAAAGAAAAGCTTAGAACTTCTATAGCAACAAGGATGTAGATATTAATAGATATTTTTTGCATCGTATTATAGACAGATTTCCGCGTACATTCAAATGAAAAAAATTTGAGGTTAAAACCAGTTTCCGAGGTGACAAAGGCCCGGTCTAATAAAACTGGTATCAATTTCATGATTTTTTATTTTAATAATCGTTGAAAATTGTCTGCAATATGATGCTATACGTGATTTTTCGGAATGGCTGAGAACCGGTTCTTATCCACAGTATATAATCGGTTTCGATGCCATACTAGTAAACAATTTAATTACAACACACCAGAGAGGTGAAATGATTTTGTCTTCCCTAGTAGAGCATAATAAAAAGTGAACCTGTACTTTATAAAAAGAGCGAGAGAAACAAGATAGTAATCAATCTACAGAAACGAGTAATTTGTGAATCTGCTACACTTCCAAAAAAGCTTGCTGTTATTTTGATTTTTGTGCATTGCTCACATTTAGCAACAGTGTGCGCCGATTTTAATCCAGGAATTTAAATGAAATTTATAAGTCAAAATCTATCTATATATGTCATTTAATTTTTAAAAAGATATAATTAAGATTACCCCCTCAAACCTTTGAAACCCCCTAAGTTTACCCCCCCCCCAAAAAAAAAAAAAATTTAAATGTTTTCAAACGTACTTACAACCTTTTTTGTTGGGGATTATGTAATTGCTATGCAAACTAACCGTTTTAGAGTTCTGATGATCAGATATTCCCATTACGGAGGAACAGACACAAGGGCTGATTTTAATTGTAGAGAAGCGTGGCCTACAAAAATTGGCCCTTCCTATTTAGGAATAAAGCACAGTGCATTTAGAAATGTACAGACAAAAAACAAATATTTGCGGACAATGTATTTTCTTTCCATAGCATTTCTTTCCTTACATTTTCTGAATAAAAGGTATTAGAATAGTATTAAGACTTTTTAAAAGCGAAGAATTTCTATTTTTAGGTTAGGTCCATCCGTCGATTTCAAAATATATGATATAGATATCCTTATTTGGAATATAGATTACTATTACGATTGGGTATAATATTATAAGTAATGCTTCTCTATGATTCAGTTTTAAAATGTAAGTATGTCTTTATCAGGCATCATGCAATTAAGTAATTTTGGGATGGATTTATACGAAGGAAGAAAAAAAATCTTTTATCCCAGAAAATATTAAAATACTATGCGAGAAAAAGATATTACATTAAACTATTATACAAAGAGGAAGTAAAAATATTGCAATCAAATTCCTTTAAACTGTAGGGAATATTTTAAATTTCTAGACATAAGATTAGATAAGTAAAAATGTGCGTAGGATATGGGCATTATGGAAAAAATCTATTTTACATAATTGTACTACATATTATATATATGTGCTTATTTGTAAGGAGGCTTTCTGTCTATCTGTCTGTTTTTTTAGATATGCAAAAATTTCACTACCTTAAATAAATGAGAAACATTAATCTCGCTAACATTTTATAGACAAATTATGTTAAGAATCAAAGAAAAGATTTGCAAATATTAAAAAGAGAGTCAAAGTATCAAGGTAAAATAATAGAGGGGGCACGAGCTATATGTAACTCTACCCAAGGGTTGGCGAGCCTGTGATGACTTATAATTTGAATATCAGCCCATAGCGTCGAAAATATAAACACAGCTAAGTCGCTCCAAAAGAGTAGAAAGCAATTTGCTAGCAGACGAAAAAGGTCCCCACTACTTGGGTAAAAGTTGTCTGGGTTAAACATCTATACTTATACATTTATTGTCAAAGACAAAGTGCATGTTTAACCTGGCACAAATATTTATAAATATTGTTCTCAATTTCCAGTTCAGAATTATGACAGACTGACAGTTCAGTTTACCGATAAAAATATTTGTGTAGATGGTTAAACAAGGACGATTGCTTCATTAGCATAATCGATATAAGTGGATATATTGATATCAAAATATTGGTTGTCTGTTGGTTTTTACTTTGCCTGATATGCCAGATTTTTGGACAAAAAAAGGAGACGTTTCACTCCTTAGTCACCCCTGGTTGCTGGATATGAAGTTAAAGTTTGATAGATAAATGCCACTTTGTACAATGTAAAAAATTATCAGTTTTGTTAAATTTTTGCCCGTCTAATTATAGGGCTATATGCGATCTGTTGGTAGCTTAAGAAGCCAAAAGGACTCAAATAACCAATATGAATAAGACCTGTGCTAACCTGTTCTAGAAATCTGGTCTCCACCCTGACAAGCTCCCCTGTGTCCTCCAGTTCAACTTCAACCATCCCATCATCCGCAACTCTGTCAGTGGTTACCCTATCATCAGCTCTGTCCTTCTCCGGGTTGTTCTTGCAGATATTATTATTCTCCTCCTGTTCCTGAAATGTTTAGTTTTCTGTATTTTTTACGACAATCCTATTAAATAAAGTAGTAAGGTTTTTTTTTGTCTGAAGCTTAAAATTTCAAAAACTACTGAACTGATTGAATTCTCCTATTTAGGAAAGCTTCACATAGGTCCTAGGATAGTTTTATGCTATTTTATTTTTAGATTTAAGCCCATAGATGATTTAGGAATTTTTCTGCCTACTTCTTACACTAAATAGTACATAGATGATAGGGGGCGCTGCCGCTAGTACTGATATAAAGTAACAGGATGTATGAATGTATGTAATAAAAAATTATGACTTCTGAACATATTTGGGTCTCAAATTACTGTGATCCTTCATATAGGTCCATTTAAGCTTTATATTTAACCACTTTTTTGTGTACAATTATAACAAACAAAACTATCCCTTCTGTAGATTACAATTAGTGGTTTAAACGTTTGGACACTCAACCAATCATTTAAAACTATTTTTACCTGTGTCGTGGGTGACAAGTTGAGATGAAGCTTGGATCTGTCCTGGACATTTCCACTGGCAGACAGACGGCCACAGGTATTCAATTCAGCGATGGAATCAATAAAACTGTTGTCAGGTTCTTCCTAGAAAAATTACTAGGTTATTGTTATAGTTCAACCTATGCACAACAAAAATAGTAAGAGTAGGAGAAATTCCTAAGGCCAAAATAGGAGCAACTCATGACCATGCACAGATAAGGACTTCCAGACAAGGTTTGTAAAATCAAAGGGTTTGTTGTCTGCAATAAATAGGATGTTATTGTTAATGTCTAAGACTTCTAGAAAGGTTAGGCCCTACGTTGTAGATGTGTATTTGTATGTGTGTTGGTCTATTATATGCTTAGCCAAAGATATACATATATAATATACGTGGATATTACGACAAATTTTCCACTCACAATAAATCCACGTATATACTATATCCATTATTATACCTTAGTTGTTAGTCTGACTGCAAGAATGCCAGATTTACAGACCAGCCAGCGTCTCTCTCTGATATCCACTCTGTCTGGTGATCTGGATTCTGGTGGAACGGGACCTAAACAGGGAATTATGGATGAGTCAAAAAAAATATAGAGAGGGTCATTTTTACCGCGCATTTTCCATAGAAATGTGTGTTACCGTTTAGTCAAATGCGCTTATTAAGTCAAACTGTTCTTATTTATGACCAAATGTATATATATGAAACGGTCATAATAAAGAACAGTTTGACTTATAAAGCGCATTTGACTAAACGGTTACACACAAATTTACGCAAAATACGCGAAAAATATGACCCCTTTATCTTACTCTTTTGAAAATAAGGTGCACTCTAAATCAAATGAACTGTAAAAATTGTCTCGTATTCATTCGAATCCGGTGGATAGGAACCGGTTCTCAACCATACGAATAACTATGTCTAGCATCGTATTATATCCAGCTTTCTACGATTATAAAAATGTACAATCATAAGATTAAAACCAGATTTTTTAGCCGGTGCCTTCGGCATCTCGGGGCTAAAAAACTGGTTTTAATAATATAATTGTACAATACATTCTATATCCGCGGAAAGCTGTCTATAATACAATTTGAGAAATAACTATTATTTATTCATTCTATCCAATTTGAAAACCAAAAAAATAATCAAAACAGTATTGAAAATGAATATTATTATTATTATGAAATTTTCAAATCTCGAATACCTCGTCCTCAGCACGTCATTTGATATACAAAATGAACAAAAACACAAAAATAAGATTTTATCAATCAAAACGAAATTCTGATTATATTTTTTAAAATGCAACGAGAAAGCTTAAAGCTCTCTCAATGTAGTTTGTATATAGAAAACGTACTTTACAATGTTAAAATTCAAGTGCATGTGATGTAAAGCAATAGATTGAAAGCGTGAAGAAAATCACTTTTCACAAAAAAAAACATTATCATTGTACTGTACAAATGGACATAGAATATACGTGGATATTATGACATAGGGAAAATTTTAGTCAATTTAGGTTGCTAACATGGACATCATTTATTGGTCAGTTCGTTCCTCCAGTAAAAGGGGAGTGGCTGGGGTAAAGGAGTTGAATCGATTATATCCAGCTTCAAGTTTCACTTTATTAGAGTACATGATAATCTGGTGTAAGATCAAAGTAAAAAGAAATCCATTACTGTACAAAATACTTAAAATAACCATACTGACAAATCAAAATTTAAACAAAAATATTTTTACTAGATTAAAATATCGATTTTTACAAATACCAGAGGTTGCCCCCTTAGTATCTAGGGGATTTGAACTTTAATGGTAGGGTGGGATGGAAAAAAAAAATAAAACCATACCAAGACTTTAATTAAAAAATTAAATAGTGTAAAACCATCCTTGTGCCTGTGCAGAGCTTCCTTAAATGGAGAACTTGATCGGTTCAGTAGTTTTAGAAAACTTGTGTTGGTTGTGCGAATGGGGCGCTTGTCCAAAATCTGCGGTATGGAGATCGCTCTTCTATGAGTACTACTTAAATCCTACTTTTACGGCAATACACATAGACATTCTCAAAGTCGGCTTGTCAGTGAAGAATGCTTTTCCTTTTATTCCCACAAGTATAATACGAATTTGGTTGAACCCGTGGCTGTTCAACAAATACCCACGCATGGTATTATATTGCTTTAAATTAAGAATAAATGGCTGGTTATGATGTTCGATCTATATCATATAAGTATATCAAGTACATAAGAAGGAAGATGGTTTTATAAAGTGTATTTATATTACAAGTGAATCAGTTAAGTATGAAAGATACAGGATAGCTGATAATAAACATAAGTAGTGTAGGACAGGAGAGTGCCTTAAGTCCAAAGCATCTAGAGTTCAAGAGTCAATGAATAACTGACTGATTTTAAGAGGTGCAAGTTATAAAGACAACTATTTACCAGGATCTAGTCCTTGTCTGTTTAATAAGGTGTTTGTATGTTAAACTTGTGACGTAAATGTAGCTATGGCTGTAGGTATACTAAGTTTTACATAATGGTTACATGATTACTTTAACAATAGATATAATGTTTTATATAAGCATATAACAATATTCAATCACATATAGATTACCATGGATAGGCTAGTATTACCCATATATATTGTTATATTGGTAATAATAGGCCTGAAAATGCATAAAAATACATTAAAACTGCCTGAGGGCTGACCATATTATCTGTGTCTTATGCCCTGTAGTGCGCGAGATAATTGCTATAAACTGTCAATCAATATTTAGACTAAAGTCTTATATTGTGTTAATTTTATAGAGGGTATAAATAAAGTGAACTAGATGCGAAGCATTTCTATAAGAATCTTGTCTGTACATTCAAAGAATTTTGAAATTTGGATGTCGCATCTCCAATGTTACAGACAGAAAAAATCTTGCTACTGTATAGGATACTAGCGGCTTCGCCCAAAGAGGTAATGGGAATTTCACCTCCTATATAGAATCATTCTTAAAGCTACAGGGGTATTGTCAAAAAATTATCTCACAAAAATTTTAATCTCAAAATTATCTTTTGCGAATTACAAAATCCCCCCCCCCACCCCTTATATGTTTTCGTTTAAAAAAATAAAGATATTTTTTTCAGGGGGGGGGGGGGGGTCTAAATAGCTTAGAACCAACATTGCCAGTGGCTATATTTCCTGCATAATAGAGCTCAATCAGTTCAGCGGTTACCGAGAAATGAAGCTTCAGACGGACTTCGTATTACAGTTATAATTTTTTTGCAATATGGAAAAGTTTCATACTTGGAGATTTGGAGGTATGATGTGAAGAGTATCCACTTCCAGCCCTTGAGGGAGCTCCACTTCCAGCCCTGGATGGAGCTACACTGGTCACCTTGGAGGCATACCCACTGTCACCAGATACATATTTTCTAAAAAAAAATATCTTCAAATTTTTCTTTTAAAACTAAAATCAAAAATATGGGGGTGGTCGACTCCCCCCCCCCCCACATAAAAATTTCCTACCCCCCAAAAAAGGTAGATTTACAGGACTATGAACTACATTGCTACCCAAAGTTTTATAACAAGAATTTCAAAAACTTAGTATTTCAATCGAATTATGATTATGTCTTGACCATATAGCAGTTTAGGTCAAGTATGAATTCCAAAAAGCAAAAGAAGTTTTAGAGATCTTAAGTTGGAGACAGCTACCCAGAGAAAGACGACATTTTCTTTTGGAATAATGATTTTGAAGCAGAAATTAATTTGCGCTTGATAAACACAAAGCTTCCTCTAAAAGGGGGTTATGACAGATTAGTGTGTTTTAAATAAGCCGTGTCACATTTTTTCAGCAAATTATTTACATTTTCAGAAGGGGTAATATTGTTCAGTTTAATGTCCTATGTCTTATCCCCTAAGATCCCTGAGTTATACTAAAGATCAAAGAATATCAAAATTATATTTTTCTCAACTGAAAAGCAATACAAACGTTTGACATGCTAACAATTGGTTTCGATATTGACCACGAAGAGAGGGGACATTGAATAGTAAATTATATTTATTATGGCCATACACTGCACTGTAAAAAATTATTTCTTTATTTAGTATCAATTGATACGCTGGGGTTGTATTAGACCTGGACCCGTAAGTGTGCTGTATTAACAAAATGAATATATAACACCATGTAGTACTATATACCGTAATAACTATTACTATACTGAGATATTACGTTTTTAGTATTAATTCTTACCCTACAGAGTAACAAAAATTACAAACTAGAGTATTAAAAACTTCCTTCTAGCGTATTGAATTTTATTCCATAGAGAGTATTAGATAATACTATAAAATGCACATTCTTTATTAAGTAATACATATTACTCCATAGAACACTAAGTAATACTCAATACAGTATTGGAATCTTCCTTATATCGTAATGAGTTTTTTTGCTAGAACGTATGGGATGATGCTATACAGTAATGAAATGAATATATAGTATTATCTAATGCTAATTTTTTTTTAACAGTGTAGATTGTCGCCTTTTGGCGGCTGGTAAGCCTTCCAGATATTTATACAGAAATAGAGTACAATAGGACACAGAAGAATATCAGACGAATTGGTTGTCAGCCAAATCCTTCATAATACTAATTGAATATACAAGGTGTCCTTGTGTCTTTAGATGTATAAAAACACCAGAATAATTATTTATCTCATCGTACTATAGACAGCATTCCAGGGATATTAAAATGAAAATTTATAGGGTCAATTTTTATTTTGATAGTCTTGTAAAATTGTCTGTAATACGATGATATACATGATTTTAGAGCATGCCTGAGAACTGGTTCTAATCCAGCGGATAATTTCGATTTCGAAGCCATACTGGAATATGTCTTATTTATCTGTGGTTAATGGTTATATAAATGAATACCAACTGTTCATTATGGTTGCTTTCAAATCTATGGAAAACGCAATTTTTGTGGGACGCCCTCTGCACACAATATACATCATGGATATAAAGGGATAAGAAAATGGACGATAAATTGATGTACAATGTACATCCCAAATGATAACACACAAAATTACCACTAATGTAGATTACAATTAGTGGTTAAACGTTTGGACACTCAACTTAATGAATCAACTTATAATAATTCAATAAAGTCCCCAAAGCTCCTAAGCCAACAAATACGAAAACGTTATTATAAAACTTTTGGGACTATTATAATAAATAGCCCAATGCACCCCCCCGCTTCCCTGATATATATACACAATGAAAATATATATGCAGTGAAAGATACATTTTATGTTTGAATTGTGTGTTTACATTGAATTAATCTCACGGTAAGAAGGTTCTAAACAGAGTTTTTTTTTCAACTATGCATATGAAGTTATACATAGCCCTATTAAATACATAGAGTACAAAGTTTTGTTTTTGTTTGTAGCTTAAGATTTCGATAACTACAGGACCTATTGTCTTCTCCATTTTATTAGGTTATTTAGTTCTTATATCTAAGTTTTGTCTTAGGCTATTTTCCTCCTTGGAATACAGAGCTCCTAGATGCTAGGAGGGCATCCGCTAGTTATTTATTTTGTTGTAAACATTAGAAGAACTAGAGTTGGGCTCGATATAATTATCTCGCTATTGGCTAGGTTTATTCAATGTTTTATTTACTTTCTTTTGGTTATCTGAATTCTGACTATTAACCCTATTCTTCCATTATCTTCTCCCTGACGATTTTTTTCTTTAAACTATTTTAGGATCTTAATATTTTTTATTTCAAATTATCGTCCTGAAAGGGTTAAAATTTTTAGTTAACTGTTAAATTTTAGTTCAATATCTGACCACATTATGCATGTATTGCTAGTATCAAATTATTTTAAAACTAAGTTTTCTTTTATTTACTATATTATTAATTTAAATTTTCTGTTTTATGGATAGAAATTTAATACAATATAATTCAAATAGCAACATGAAATAAAAAAAATGAATTTATTCTTCATACAGTAAAATAATGGGTCTTATCGTTCTGGTCAACGAGAGTTTATTACGGATTATTGGAGCACTAAGAGTTTTAAACATATACCGTTTGGAAAACTTGAGCTCATATATAGACATTTATTTCCTATATAGATCTGCCATGGATCTTGATGCAATAAAGCAGTCTGTTTTGTAAATGTTCAAAATTGGAAGATTTCATTAAGCAAAAGTTCCCGCAAATATAAGTATTAAATGAGTAAAAAAAAACAAAAAGGGCCATACACCAAACTGGGGGGGGGGGGGTAAAGGGGGTTTACCCTCATAAAACGTTAAAACACCTTCACTTACCCATCAAAATAAAATAAAAAATATATTGGATTACTCCTTCCAAACCTTTGAAACCCCTTCTTTTACCCCCTTAGAAATAAAAAAGCTTGGACGTCCCTGAGAAGTACATATGATTTCAACAGTATTCTATCAAAGTTAAAAGAAAATTAACCTGAAAGTTTTTTCTTTCTGTGTTTTGCTTCTTTCTGCTAGATACTTCTCTCTTCTTTCCAAAAATACTTTTATCAAATTCTCACTTTCAGCCTTAAAACAAAGCAAGTTTAAACTTGAAAAAAGAACTTTTGTTTCTTTTAGCATTTCTACTCGGCTATTGTATAGATTAATAGTTATTTATTGCATCGTTTTATAGGTTTCCACAGATATTAAAATTTAAAAAATGTAACCAGTTTTGTCTGTAATACGATACTATACATAATTTTTCAGTATGTCCAAAAACCGGTTCTTATCCATCTATTAATCGGTTTCGAAGCCATAGAGAAAAGATATTGTCAAATGGCTTACAGAAATAATAAACAGAAAAAGATACCTTGTCTGACTTCTGTTTTGCCTCCTGAGTACTGGACTGTTCCCCACCTCGGTCTAAAACAATTAATAATAAAACAAGGGCGATAACATCCATAGAAGCTCTAAAATCAGAAGGAAGAACAAACAAACAATAACTTTTGAATATTGTCAGAACTTGGTAAATCAAAACAAAATTCTACGTAACTTTTCTACAAAATTTCGTAAACACAGGATACAGTAAAGAACATACTTTAATTTTTAGGTTTTATTATAGAGATGCATCGCTAATAATATTGTACCTTGTTTCATTAGAAATCATTATTATTGTAGTATGTCAAATAATAAAAAAATTTATTCTCGTTTTTCTTCAAAGTTCTGGAGAGGTAGGTGACTTTGGACTGTAAATTATACTGGTACCCAAAGTTTTATAGACATGATTTCTCCTTTGTTGGCTTAAAATTTTTTAACTATTTTATAAAACCTTAATTAATTAGTTCAAACAAAAAGTGTCAAACTTTTCAACCAATAATTTTAATCTACAGAAGAGTTAACTTTGTATATCATCATTGAGGTTTTACATCAATTTACCGTCCTTTGTCTTATCCCTGAATCCCCTTCAAATTGTGTGAATCTTCTAATACCTTTATTCCAGAACATATTGATATTAATATAACATTTTCTGCAATAATTTGATGAAATTCGATATTTGTACATTTTATATACATACTGCACTGGCGGCTACGCCCTAAGAGGTTAGGGGTAAGTAAACCCTCAACTTTCAATTCTAGCGTTAAAAAAGAAAAAAAAACATTTTTTAGGGGAAATTTCTCTTATGAACCATCTCTAGACCTCTGAGAAGCTTCACTGTATAGGAGAACCAAATCGGTCCTATTCGGTTACTTTTATATAAGAATTTAGTTAATGGTATAACAATAATTCCTTTGAAATCACAATGTGAACTGAACAAATTTAAGGAAACTTCTGAACTGTTTTCAAAAGTGATTATTATGAAATTTGACAAGACGCCCCAAAATTATTTACGTAACGTATAACAAGTATAAAAACTATGGCTAGGCAGCCGCAGCCACAATCAGCTGTAAAGTATTCATAAGCCTAAAAATCTGCCGTGCGGTTTGCACAGCTACCCTCTAATCCTAAGCCACGCAGGCGAATAAAAAAACGAGATGCCTCAGTCACCCGAAGCCTCATCCATCCGCAGTCGCTTGACCAAGCGGCTTTTTAGCAGCTGTACCCCCGATAAAAAATACTCAATAAAACCGAACGGATTCAAGAAAGAATTAGCCACAATCAACTGCAGTCAGCCATAATCAGCCTAAACCGCATTCTTACAAAGTCACAATCAGCCTCAGATACCGTCAGCCGCAGCCAAACTCTTAAATTCAGCCACTGCACTGCGATGCTTAGACGCAGCCGCGCGGCTACCGACCCCTGATAAGTTGCAAAGCTTTTAAGATCTCAAAAAAAAATCTTTAAAATTTATATAAAAACGTCAAAATTTTTATTTTAGACTCTTGAGCTATAAAGTCATCTATACTTATTGAATTTTTCATGATTTAATTTTTGTAAATTATTCAATATTTCCTGAAAAAAACTTTGGTTGATTTGTTACTTGTTTTACATTGTTTATGATGAGCGTACTTTTATAAAAATAAAAATATAAACAAAATCTTTTTCTTCCGTCAGTAATTTTAATGCATTTTACAAAGTTTCTATAAATGGGGTTATATTTTAATAAAAAGTTTGATAAAACTTCATTAAAAAAATCAATTTTAAAACAAATTTTGGTCATTGAATATTTGAAACATTTCTCTACATGTTTTTTTTATAATTTAAAAAACTTATCCGAAAATAATTTAATAGAACCCTACAAGAACAATCTTATCTAAAAATAGCAATAGATTAACTCTAGCTTGTTAAATTTAAGGAATTTAAAAATTTTGTATGGTTAAAGATTTCCTACAAAGGACAGTTTTTTTTAACTGAAAAAAGTTCAAACGCTTCGCTGTTATTAGACCCAATCAACTTTGTTTTTCTTCTCTCCAAAAAAATATTAATATTGATATGAATCCATTGAGAAAAGAATCAATATTCTAGTCTAGACATAAATATACCTCAGATCTTCTTGTGTTAAAAAGCTGTTAGAAAATTATAAAAGGTGCAAAAAATATTAGGTAAAAAATCCAGGTAAAATATACTTAGTGGAAAAACTGTAATGTGAGCAGCTTTTTAAAGAATAAGAGATATGAATACTAGGGATACTAAACGCATTCTGTGATAACATTAGGTTAAGTAACATCCAAAAAACATCAAACCCTTTGCTTAAAGTACTAATTGTATGTGGCAATGAGTTTAATCTATTTGAAGACCAAGATGATATTGCCCTTACGCTCATCAATAGTGTCATGTTCAGACATAGTAGAAGTAGGTAACATTTTACATTAACACCTCTAGGATGACGCACTGTGGTCCGGACTGAGACTCGAAACTAACAACTCCACGACAGCAAGCAGGTTACGCTATCATTTACACTAATGACACGGGATATAACCTTTGATATTTTACGTGCTTTAAGAAACTTAAGAAAGTTAAGAAACTTCCAAGCAAATTAAAATAAATTGATTAGTACATGTAGATTTCTTTTAAATAAAGAGATTAAATAAAATAGATTTCATAAGGTGAGTATTTAGATTCTTCGAATTCTTTGAAGTGCTCAATTTTCCACAGTTTAGTAGCTGTGTATAATGTCTAACAATATCACAAATTTCCATAACTACGGAAACTTTGCAAGGTTTATAATTTTTTTACAGCTATAGAAAGTTATGTTTCAATATTTTGAGTTGTTTATTAAACTTTACTTTTTAATATGAAAGGATGAATCAATTAAGGCTAGAAACGCAGCCATTATGTGTACTCTCTATCTCTATACTCTCTATAAATCTGGAATGAAAAGACAAAATATTTTACATTGTAAATTATGAAAAAAATAGTAATTGCTGTGGAAGCTAATCCATACAGTACAAGTTTTGAGCGCGATAATTAGCAAAAACTGAGAATCTACTTTCTCATTATTAATAATGTTCAAATTGTGCAACAATTTTCAGCAAAATTAGTTTGTATATTTTTTTTACACATTTCTGCAACGGCCTGCAATGAAGTCTTTACTTAAGGAAATAAACAATTGACTGTAAGTTTGACAGAAAACCCAAAGTTTAATAACTACGTTCTCTCATTTTTGATGTACTTCATTTTTCATTCATTGTCTTATCCCTTAAGATCCCTAATTTATACTTTGTAAAAGTATAAAGTTGTATATTTTTTCTCGTATCTACACAATACCCTTACCCAATAAATTGACTGTATATTACCAATTTACTTTATTTTATTAGGGTTACTACTCAGTCAATAGAGAATTTTATTTGGAATGTATACGTACATATAAAATAATGGATATAGGATATACGTAGATATATTGACAGGGGAAAATTTGTCGTCAATTTAACTTGCTAAAAAGGACCTCATTTATTGGTCAGTTCTTTCATACAGTAGAAGGGGAGGGGATGAGGTAAAGGGAGTGAATTGGTGGTAACGTTATTTTAGCCAGCTGCGAGCATCACTTCATTAGAGTTTATGAACTGATGCAAAATCCAAGTTATAATATATCTATTTATACACTATAAAAATTGTTAATGACTAGAAAAATGGAAAAGTAAAAGTAAAAGAAGAAAATCATTTTTTATCCTGCTGCGTGTTTCACTTTTTTGAAAACATGAAAATCTGTGTAAAATCCAAGTATTAATATATCAATATGTGCCTTATAAAGGAGATTGAGTAATAACGAACGCTTATGAACAATAAATGCAAAGTTTCATATTTTTTATAATTTCTTAAAATATTCAACTGTCCCAAAAAGATAATATTTTAAGATTTCTTTTATCTTTGGTCAATAAGAATCTACACTGACTACATTGCACTGAAGGTCCTAAATTTACTTTTACTCTTTCTTATTATCTGATTTTATAATATACTTTTATGTTTCTATGTTTCGTTTGCTATGGGCTTTGCCATCCTTTTTTCATTGCTCCTATATTTTGTTAACGTTAATTGTGCAAAACGATATATTAATTCTTGGATGTTTTAATATTTTCATCGGGCCAAAATAAAGATACACCAAATTTACACCCTCACCTTTTCTCCTACTGGATGAAAAAACTGACCAATAAATTAGGTCTATATTAGCAAGCTGAATTAACGACAAATTTTTCCCTGTCATTTTATCCACGTATTTCCTATATCCATTATTGTTCAGGACTATTTGTTACAATGACTTATGGATCATGCAATTAAACTTATTTACAACTCTTCTTTCTGTCATCTAACATTAATTAAAGAAATAGTTTTTTTTTTCTATAACGCAAATCGTGTTCTTTATGGCTTACCCTTCCTGATTACGTCATCGTATATCTGTTGTTTAATGACTGAACATTAGAATTATCAAATGTTAGTTACCACCTAAAGTCAGCTACAAATTTATTTATCATAAAAATGTTGTACCCTTAAGTGAAAGGAATTATCAAATATCTTTGGACTCTTATTATGTTTTGATTTGTAGTTTATGTTAGGGTTGGGCCGGATATCCGGTAATATAATCTTTTATATTATTCAACAAAACTCCCTACTTTTTATATTTTAAATGGCTGTAATTTTCGTATTTTTGAAGCTAGATGAAATTTTTGCCAAGAAAATATTTATTTATATAAAAATTTTATATTACAAATATCAAAATATGATTTTTGGCAGCGGCAGTATCCGGCCCAACCTTAGTTTATGTCAATACAATCGATATATTATTACTAGAATGTTGCACCAAATTTCCATGTCCTGGCTAAAAAAATGATACACCCCATCCACCCCCGCCCTTTACCTCATCCTCTCCTCGCCTACTGGATGAACGAACTGGCCAATAAATGAGTAGTGGATTAATCTGACGTCATTCCAGATACTCTGGCCAAAAGTTTTTTAATCTATCTCCTTTTTTTATAGGGATGCTTTATAAATACATTGGTGGTGATGGGGTGTGGGAGCTATATGTTATTATCCTCCTCCCTTTCCTAGAGGACGCACGGACTCACCCTATTTATAGAAAAGTTTCGAAGTAATATAAAATTGAATTTTCACCCTAATTTTCCTTTATTTTGCGATGACAACCAAGTAAATGTTCAGGAGAATGCATATTTTAGAAATAGTAATAGTTATTTATTGCATCGTATTATAAACAACTTTCTGCGGATATTAAAATTAAAAATTATAGGATGTAAAATGGGCGAACGAAGGATCGGGTTAACAAAACTGGAATAAGTTTTATGATATTTGTACATTTTAGTATTCGTGGAAAATTGTCTGTAACACAATGCTAAACATTATTTTTATTGTGGCTTAGGACCGGTTCTAATCCAGCGGATATCAATCGGTTTCGAAGCCATGCTTGAAAAATTTTTATTGGTAGGATGTTTACAAATTGTAGGAAAGTATAATTGTCTCCATGGTACCGCGGGGGGATAAACTATTCTATGATCAAAACATTGATTTCTACAAAATGTCAACCATCAAAACTAACCTAAATATTTTTCTCCGATGCTGTGAAATATTCCCTCCAAAAGTTCCAGCTCCATTCTTTCTGTTATTACTCCATTTTATTGCAAATAAAAACTACACTATGAATACACACATACACACATAAACAGTGCCCCGAGGAGATGAATAGTTTCAGAGGACAGTCAATCCATTACTGTTAGGAAAATTCGAGGCTGCTTTCGGTCGCTGGGGAGGTTGCGTGACTTTGTGTTTTGTCTCTGTGCGAAAAAATGAAAATAAACTATTTAGTCAGACATACACATATATCTTTTCCTAATAACATTTATATATAAAAGAACATATTATTTTTGAAATCTATTTTTTTACTTTCATTTTAATCTTTCACCTTTTTATGACACTGCACCACAATAACCGCAAAAGTACGGCGCGCTGTTCTAAATAATCGATATAGGATATATGTGGATACATTGACAGGTTAAAATTTGAAGTTAATTTAATTTACTAATATGGATCTCATTTATTGGTCAGTTCCAGTCGGATGAGAGGGGATTGGATAGAGGATATGGATAGGGGTTATCGTCATTTTAGCCAGCTGCGAGCATAACTTTATTAGAGTACATGAAAATCTGTTGCAACATCCAAGTAGTAATATATCAATTATCTGAATCTAGAGGAACGTGAAAAATATCAAGTTTGTTCGTGGCGGTCGACTTTAAGAACCTGCACAATCTCATGAAGCAAAGCTGTTCTAGGTCAGGGTCTGTATGTCATGAGGTCACAATATACCAACACCATAAAATATTGAAGTATAATTGGCTTTTAATCTTTAAATATATCATAAAATATCGCATTTATATAATTTGGATGTTTTTATTCTTGTTTCGTTGAGAATTGTGTGCGATAGCAGTCTCCGAGCAAATGTTTTTTTGCATGTGATTTTATGCAGGGAGGGAGGGAAAATTGGGCCATTTATTACACTAGTTCCCAAAGTTTTATAATAACGGTTTCGTTGGCTTAAGAACTTATTAATTTTTGATTGGTTGAACCATTAATTTGAGTGTCCAAACGTTTCAACTACTCATTGTAATTTACAGAAGGGGTAGTTTTATGTATCATCATTGGGGATGTACATTTATTTATCTGCCATTGTGCAATATATCCGTTATGTCGTCATTCTATCTATAAAGTTCGGTCTGCATTCAAAGCAGCAAAATAAATCAGAGATTTTTAGGAGTACAACAAAAGAAGTACAACAACAAAAATAATTTCAATAAATAAATAATATAAACAATTGAACTACTTCAATACTCCTTTTTTTCTATTTATCTATCGAAAACAATCTGTACTCTATTTATTTATTGTTTTTGTAATAGTTATTTATTGCATCGTATTATAGAAAGCTATTCGCAGATATTAAAATGGAAAATCTAAGATTTAAACTAGTTTTGTTAGCCTTGAGGGGACGAAACCCCAGGCTAATAAAACAGGTATTAATTCTATGATTTTTTATTTCTTTACTCATGGAAAATTGTTAGTAATACTATGCTATACATGATTTTTCAGTATGAAATTTATAAGTTTCAAGAACATACTTTATGTTGAAAATGGTGCTAATGTATTTTTCCACTAATACTACTTAATAATTGCTGTTCTGAAAATTGTTTAGGTTTGATTGATTTAGCATTCTAAAGTTCACATACTATGCATTTTTGCTCATAAGAAAAATAAACTATTATTTTTTACATAAAATTTTATTATAATTAACTTGAAATATTTAAAAATATATATGACAGAAATTTTATAAGTATATTACAATAGAATTTTTTTTCAAGAATATCATTGTAATTAGATTCCGTGTAAAAAGTCTTTTTAAAAATAAAACTGAACATACATACATATATTTTACAATTTATATCATAGAATTTTTTAATAAATGTAAAAAAAGTTTAATTATTGCCAATGATCAAAAATCAATATTCATTTTGAAAGGGAGGGGTTGACCACCTTCCCCATGATCAAGGGGATCATATTATGAGAATCCCGCAATATAAACAAGAATGGTCTGTTCACAATCACCATCTTGGGAGAGGTGATGGAGAATGGGACGAGGTCAATGAAGGTGGAGGCGGCTGCCTCGGTCCCGTTCTCGTCCACAGTCACGGCGGCCTTGTGCAGGATTCTGCTCACGCGCAGCTTCTCAGATTGGGTCATCTCACCCAGTTGACTCTCCTCTGAAATGTTGTAATTTATCGCATACTATTATAGAGAGATTATTTCCGCAGATAATGAAAGGAAAAATTTTAGGTTAAAACAAGTTTTTTTTACTCCTGAAGGGCCAAAGGCCCGAGCTAACAAAATTGTAAAAGTGAAATATAATATACTATAGGTGGAGATTATGACAGGGTAATAATTGGTAATAATCTAGTATTAGGGGAGGAGATGTGGTAAAGGGGGTTAATGGGTGGGGGAGGGGTTGGGGTACTGTTATTTAAGCTCACTGCGAATTACACTAAACTCTGGTGTAACATCCAATTAATAATATATGCAATACCTGTAAACACGGATTCCAGGCCAAGATCTTTAAAAACTTCGGTGGCCTTGATTTCTGTACTCAAATCAAACTTTGGCATTCTCAGATACAGCTCAACATCCAGGTCCAGGTATTGCACTTTCTAAAAAAAATATTAGCGGTTTCCCTCAAAGTACCTAGTCTAGCACATAAACACTCTCACCCTTTTGTTAGTTGCAATTGAAATTAAAAAGAGGTTAGTTTTTCTTATAACTTTAGGACGGTTTAGATCTTGGATACTTGGAAGCCCAGCAGTGTTAGGGCACTGCAGTTATATGTCCCGTTGGGTTAGGGCCCCCTGCAAGGGATAGGCATAGGAAAAAACTATATCCCTCTTATTTCCAATTTATTTTAAAAATAAGGGGGAAGAGGTGGTTAGTTCTCCACATGGATTTTGAGGGAAAGCACAATTATAAGTCTGTTTAAGTTAGTAATTGGATTAAACAATTTTGAGGGGGGTAAACAACCATTTTACCCCACAATTTGATGTCTAAGCCCTAGCAATTTAATTTTTTTGGGTCTAATTTTTGGAGGAAATAATTTATCCATCAATGATGAAAAAAGGTAACGATTTGGTCAAGGTGTAGAACAACAAGGATGACAACATAAATAAATAGCAAAGCAAAAAAATCATGGAATGGATAAACAGACAGAGTGAGTTATGGAGCAGATGTTCAGTACTCATAACAAAGAAAGAAAGAGAGAGAGTGAGAGAGAGAATATGCAAAAACAAGAAAATCGCAAAACCTTAAAAGAATAATGTCCTAAGTAAGTCCTATATGTATATGAATTATATTCTCGTAAATAATAGCATTACTGAGAGAGTGAATGAACCGGCAATTTTTAAAGTGATACGCATTTACAAATAAATTTACCTGTAAAAGCCCGGTAAAACTTCCATTTCCTAAAATAGTTTCTTTATTATTGATATAATTATTATATCAATTTATTTGTATAAAGTAGTAAGGTTTTTCCGCCTCATCCCTAAGATCTCGGAAAATACTAGCCTGAGTTTATTGCACTTTTCGGGGAAGCTTTATAAATGTTCTGGGGGTAGTTTTGGACAGGGATAAGGGATGGGAAACGTAGGAAAATATTATTACAGGCCTATTTCAAGCCTAGGCCTAGTAAACCAGTTTTGGGATGGCGCAGTGGTTCGTCCTAAACGCTAATGAAAAAACTGTGTGTGTGTGTGTAGATAAAGTATAGAATCAAATTCAGGTAGCTAGTTTAAAGTAAAAAACATAACTTTTTATAAACCTATATATTAATGGCTTTTGTTAAAATGAAGTTTTTTCTCTCCCAAAATTTTTTATCTTTTACTTTGGTAATTTGAACTGTCAGAAAGCTATCGTTTGGTTTCCCTCAGACAGATTTTAGTTTGTATTATTTGCATTTTTATTAATGAGTAAAAATTTTATTTGAAAATTTCATTGCTAATTAAAATTCAAAATAAATAAATAAATATGCACTTGGGTAACATTCTATTAAGTTCTTTGGTAATGATATATCTGTACTGTGTTGTATTGTACAAATATCAGGGTTAAGGTGTTGTATCAATTCCGTATTAAATTTTTAAAATTCAAAATACAACATCTTATTTATAAACTACCAAATGAAAATTCGTAGCTACCTTCTTTCCAAAAAAATAATCCCGTTATTTTTGTTTTTTTCTATATGGCCCTTTTTTAATGTTTAACTCTAAGCAGATTTAATAATTAAACTAATGTGATCTAACACCATTTATATCTATTTTTCGTAGCAGACAAATCATTATTTTTCTAGAATTGTCTGCTTCTAAAATTTCCGCCAATTGGTGATTGGTTGATACAAAACAGGCAGATTCTTATTGGTTTAGAGCGATAGCTACTTGGGAGCGTCCGCCAGTTTGATAGGAATTTGTAATAGTTGCAATATCCCTTTAGAATCTAGGCCGGGACCTAATTAATGGCCAGGTTTCCTATCCCTTATCCCTGAGTTTTAGAATATTTTCCACGTCCCCTAGGCTAGGGGCGAACTAATTAATCAATAATCTATTTTCTATTTCACTCATAAAAATTATACTCTGTAATTTCAATTATTCATCGTTCGCCAATAATATTTTTATGATGATTCCTTTAATGAATATGTACACGTTAACACTTAACAGTTCCTTAAAAATACCAAGTGGTATGATTGCTCAAGGGACTATTCCTCTTTAAAAAAGGAAAAACTTCAAGAAAATGCCAATTAGTAGTTACTCTAAATAAGGTTCAGTGGTTAAGGATATTAGTTGATGTTGTCTGGAAAAAGTATTGTATACAGTCACGTAGTCGCGTGCACAGGGATTTTGAAGTGGTGGAAGTTGAATTCAACCCAACCCCCTTTTTTATTTTAGTTTTAAAAAGAAAAAAAATTTGCCCCTCTCGAAAAAATTTCGGGGAGAGTACCCTCACCCGAAATAGTTATAAACCTTCCCAAGACTTATGAGAAGCTACATTGTAAGGGTGAACTGTATCGGTTGATCGGGAAGCGAAATTCTTCAATACACAGAGACAAAGATCCTGTTACTTTTATTTGAGGATAAATGTATCATTTCTCACCCATTTGATTTTCTATGTCTTGTAGGCTGTATTTGTTTGGCAGAACCATTAACATCTCAAAATTAGAATCTTCGTAGGGAAGGCGGATCACATCAAAATTTTTCCTACAAATCAATACATAAATAATCTTTAAAGACAGCTAGTACATTGCAATCATTTAGACATCTATCGTAGCTGGGGATCGATAATATATCAGCAATGACAAATTTTCAGCCACTTAATCGTTACAAATAATAGGTCAACTTAGTGATTGAAAAATGGTTATGTTATGTCGGCAAAATATTAGATACATATATTTAGTCGACGTAAATCATTGAAATTGGTGCAAGTTTTGACATTCGTATAGGTGTCGGGTTCGAGTCTGAACAATAGAAAAATCCGTAAAGATGGTACCTACTCAGCTTATACCAATAATTAATTCGGGAAAAAAACACGAAACCTACACTTAATTTTCAGTTGTCGTTGGGGGCAACATTTATTAGAATTTATGACCTTTTAATCTGCCCCCCAACCCAAATATTATTTTAGATTTATTTCACTCGTTGGCTATACATTATTCCTGGTACCCACTGCTGCCATGTCAAGCCTAAACACAAGACATGCAATTTAAACAGATGTTTGTCTAAATTCCTTTCAGGGGACAAAGCAAACTAAGAATGGACCTCAACCTTGTAGGTATTAACCGGGGATTTAAAGGGATAAGACATTGTTCGATAAATTGATGTACATCTAAAATAAAGATACACAAAATTACCCGTTCTGCATATTTAAATTAGTGGTTAAAACATTTGGACGCTTAAACTTAATGAATCAACCAATCAATTTTAATAAAAGTCACCAAAAAGTTGTTAAGCAAACAAAAAAGAAAACTTTGTTAGAAAACTGTGGAGACTTGTGTAATAATCAGTCCAATGTGCCCGCCATTCCTGGGTATCAACGAGAAAAAATATAAATGAAAAATTACTTACTCATAAGTACCAAATCTGATATCATAACCCTGTCTGTGCATCATGGAGACATTGACGGTCAGCCTGTCGGACACATGGAATTCATCAGGCTGCTCTAAACTTGTAAAAGGCAGAGTCCAGTTATCCTGATCACGACATTTATTTGTCTTTGTTTTCTTACTAGCAGCTATAGGTCTTCTTGAGTTGGGAAGTGGGGTGGGGAAAGTCGAATTTCCACTTTCGATTTTATTTTTTAAGAAGTAATTTTTCTTTAATTGTGGGGGGGGGGGGGGAGTTTTTTACATTTACGATTTCTCTTGGAAGGGTGGAGGTGACCTAAATATTTATTTATAACAAACTTCAAAGACAATCACAGTAATCAAATGGCACTTTAAAGATTCTGTGAAAAAAAACAACAGTTTTCATAGATCTAAATAGACATACCAGACATCACATTAATTATTAATTAATATCGGTAGCTCCCCTAGCATATAAGTGCTTTGTATTCGAATGGGTATTCTTAAATCTTAAGCTTCAGAAAAGAGTAAACCTTATTATTTAATATTAAAGGATACTGTTGTATATAAATAAATGTTGATATTTTCCTTGAAATAAAGAGCGTTGACAATGACACATTTAGTGTTCTGGTCCAACTGGTTTACAATTCTTGGAATCTTACCACTAAAATTTTATGTCAAATTATTTAGCGAGGGGCAACGTGCCTCAAATTTAATCACGTTTGGATGCTTAAAATTTTTTTAAAATTACCATATTTGATTCAGGTATAGAACTTCTAGCTGAAATTTATAATTGTAAAAGGTTGATATCCCTATGCCAGGGCTCGTGTGGCTGCCGAGCCCTAAAAACTTGTTTGCCCATTATATTCAGATATTTAAAACGACTATTGTTGAGACAAATATTTTTCTCTTTGTGCCTCGTTGTCATTGACATGAATGGATACTAGAATAAAATATTATCAAAATTTAACGAAACCTCCATAAAAAATATTCATTTCTCTTTTGCATAACTGACGGACAGACAGACAAAGTTAATTCCATTCTGAACCTTTTTGAATAGAATATCTTCAAACACAAAAAACAGTAATCTATCTTAAATAGCAGCCTAGAAAATTCCATTTCCCCCATAACAGTACAGACTGACGGATAGACATTTTATTGTATAGATTATAGAGAAGCCATGCTACCAAAAATGTAGTAATGAAACAAAAATCACTTTGTAATATTATTAACCCAAGAGTTAATGTCATAAACAGCTGAGGGTGCTGTAAAGTCAATATGGTCCACATCCACATATGCTCCTTGGATAATGGATATATTATTACTTGGATATTTCACCACATTATCATTTATTCTAATAAAGTGAATCTTGTAGCTAACTAAAATAAAGTTCCTCCCATCCAACCTTTTACCCTATCCAGTCCCTTCATAATGGATAAACGAACTGGCCATTAAATGAGGTCCATGTTAGCAATTTGAGTTAATTGACATAATATCTACGTATCTTCTATATCCATTCCTTTGATAGACTCTGTATAGTTGGGCTTTAATTCTATCTCCTTCCCCAGCCAGATATGATTGCCAAAGCTTAAGGAAGGACTTCTCTGGTATTCTTGGAACAGCGTTCTAATAAAATATAAATTATTAAGTTTTAAATTCATTATCGTATTATGAAATATGACTAAAAAGACATAAGGCATAAAAAATCAATAAAGCCTAATAATGAGAGAGAGACAATCCTAGTAAAAGTGTCTGACTCTGAATATGACGTAAAAAAATTAGCCAATGAGAGGCCAGCATACACTGTAATTGACCAATGGTAAAATTTATAGTGGACTCTTATTGGCTAATTTTTTTTACGTCATATTCAGAGTCAGGTTCGAAAATGCAGGGGAAACCAGGAAAAATAGTCTATAACCATCCAAAGACAATGATAAAGCTTTCCTAAAAAGAACATCAATCTTTTGATAGCAGCATTTTCCGAGATCATTAAAAAAACACACATACTACTGTATTCAGAGACGTACAAGCTTTTTATTTTGAGGTTGGTAAATTGGTGGGATTTAAAGTTAGGGGGCGGGGGAATTGTAATCTAATTCATTGTTTAAAATTTTTAGTGGAGTAAGATGAGAGGTTTAAATGTTTAAGGGAGATTAACAGGAAACACCCGCCTTGAAGACATAAGGCATAATATAGAATTTGAGAAAGGCAACATACAAAGATCAAAGTAATGTTTGAAATTAATTTAAGATGGAAATACAATAAAAATCTATAAAAAAAACAGCAAAATGGTTGGACAGGTGTCCAAATATAGATAATTGTTTCGCAGCTAAAACTCTATACCTGTATTGGTGAAGGATATCTGTATTGTTCGCCCCCAAGAGGTTTCCCCCATTACTTAGAACATTCTGGAACTCTATCCAAGTTTGGGAACCTATCGTAGCGCCACGTGCTAAAATGCTGAGGGCTGTGTGCAAACTGAGACAATTTTGAATTATTATTTATATATTTATAAATACAATTGTCCTAAACATGTATGAATTAAAATAGTTGTCTATGTATGTGCTTTAACCAACCAACTATTACTAAAGCAAAAACTTATATTATATACACCCGTGACCGTGGCTTAACAAGTAGAGCATTCGGTTGTTGTTGAGGAGGTGACACAGCGTCATAACTAAAGATGTTAAAAATGGTTCCAACTGTTGCTATGTCAGGTGCGCAACTTTAATTGTTAAGAGGAGATGGATTGCCCAAAACAGGTGCAACTCACTACCATGCACAGTAGGAACTCCAGACAAAGGTCGTGCAATCAAGAGTTGGTTGTCTTTTGTACGTAGCACAGGAATCATTTTTAAATTTCCAAAAACTTGAGTTCATAGCAGTTCTAACGATATGCATAATTTTTTCTATTATTAACATAAGACGCGCAATCTAAATTTTAAAAAGGTCCTTATTTCTTTTTGCACACCCTAAATGTTAACAAAGTTACAATATGCCTAATGAGCATTTCCGTTTAATAAAAATAATTGAAATTCCTAAGTGGGGAAAAAGCTAGATTTTCTTCTTGTGTTCTACTCACCAAATTTTTGTAAACATCTTCACTGAAAAATAAAAGATATTTTTATACAACTAACTGCTATGCATCTAGCATCTAGGGGCTTTGTATTCGTAGGAGAGACATCCCAAGACTTAAATTTGAAAACAAAATAGCCTAAAACCAACACAAAGTAAAGCTTACCTAAAATAGTTAACCTAATCGGTTCAGTAGTTAATGAGATCTTAAGCTTCAGGCAAAAAAAACTTACTTTTTGATATAATAGGATATGTAATATTATTATATATTTATTTAACATTTTCTCCATAAAAATAATTAGTATGAAATGTATATTTGGCACATAACTGGTTAATATTAAGACAGCGACATTTTAACAATAGCCATAGAGTTGCTAACCCCTCATCCCCTCTATTGCAAATTCACACCAGTTCTACAATAGACAGAAATTAGACTTTTCTTCTACCGTTGTGTTTTTAGGCAAGAACTTTATTTAAAATCATATAGCAAGCGACTACGCCCCTTGTCACTTGTGAGAGTTGAGGAAATGGGTGGGGGATTTCTTCTGGGAATGTGGAAGTATCCTCTAACAAAAGAATTATAATCCTTCCCTGGACCTATAAAGCTTCACTGTAAAGAGAACAAGTAGATCCTTTGCTACACACAGACAGACAGCCTGTCACTTTTATACAAGTATTATACAGCCCAATAATCAAATTGATTATTAATTTCAGGCTATAATTTTCCATGTCGTCCTGTTTCTAAAATACTGCTGGGATGGAATATGAACAATTTGAAGCAATGGATATAGAATATACGCGGATATTATGACAGGGGAAAAATTGTCGTCAATTTAGGTTGCTAAAATGGAACTCATTATTGGTCAGTTTGTTCATCCAGTAGAAGGAGAGGGGATGGGGTAAAGGGGATGGATTGGGAGTATCGGCATTTTAGCCCGCTGCGAGTTTCACTTACTAGAGAACATGAAAGTCTGGTGTAACATCCAAGTAATAATACATCCATTTTTCCAAGGTAAAAATATCACCTGAAACGTTGCAACACATATGACAATGTGTTCAATTCAAGTTTATCGTGTGGGCCCTCATGACAATAAGCTAATTTTATCAAATAACAAAATGATATTAAGCATACTGCTTTTCTCATTTTATATAATCTAAAAAAAAACAAGGATAACAACATCAATAAGAAGCGAAGCATACGAATTTACACTCCCAAAAAAATTTTTAATCGGACCACAAAATCAAAGATATGTGTAACAAATAAATGCAGTCAAAAGCTAATTAAAAGAACTGAAGCAGTCCGACCGCCATTGCTGTTTTATACTTTCTTAATTATGCGGCATAATAATGGGAATGTTGACAAGAAGTTTCAGCTACGTATCATTATTAGGAGCCGAGAAAATAATAAGCAAATTTTTAATTCATAAATCTAAACAAAATTTTAATTCTAGTTTCTAAAATAAATTACAAAATAGTAAGGTAATTTATTCTAGGGACTATTTCTCTTGGGAGGGTGGAGAAAACCTCCCCAAAAATAGGTAAAAGCTTTCCTTAAACCAAAGAAGAGTTTTACAGTAAAGGAGAACCATATCAGTTCAGCAGTTCGCGAGATCTTTCGATACAGACAAAAAAGCTTATTACTTTAAATAATTTTTAAAATTATAACGCTTCCTTTGAGATTTAAATTAAAATAAAAACACAATAAATCTAAGTCAACAATGTATATAAATTATGAAAATATAACTATAGCTAAAAAAAAATAAAATTGAGAATGATAACTTTTATAACTGAAGATGTTAAAGACCAAGAAGTGAATATCTGCCTAGTTGAGTAGAAGCTGGTTTATAAATACTTGCAAAGTTGATTATATATATGTTTTACTAGAACCACATATATAAAAGAGGGAGTGTGAAAGAAAGAGAGAGGGAAATGGAGAAAGTATGAGAAAGAAAGAAGAGTGAGAGAGAGTAGAGCTGATAGACCTGTTCTTTATAATAAAGGGAAACTACAATAATTTCTAGAGTTCTACGCGACAACAATGGATCTATTATTACTTGGATGTTACACTAGATTATCATTTACTCTAATAAAGTGAAACTTGTAGTTGCCTAAAACAACGATAAACCCCAATCCATCCCCCTTTAACCAATCCCCTCCAATCCTACTGGATGAAAGAACTGACCAATAAAAGATCTTCATGTTAGTAACATAAATTGACGAAAATTTTCCCCATGTCATAATATCCACGTAAATTGTAAATCCATTGCGACAACCATTTTCTTTTGCATCGTATGTCTGTCTGCATGTACATATATTTATGCCAGTGACGTCAATGCTTGGGTTACTTGTTATTTAGATAATTAATTTGATTTTCAAAAATTCTCACACCAACTTATAAATTGCTTCCGGCAATTGAAGGGTTTATAATAAAAAAGTGTACAATTTTCATCTGATTAGGGAATGTTTTTTACATGGAAATAGTTTTCATCCTGTATTTTTTATTCACACTAAAAACCAGGATGATATCATCTATAAGTAGCGAAGCGCAAGATGTAATGCAAAAAAAGTAAATCTAAGGAATCGCCTAAAATAATTTCAAAAGTAAATTTCATATTGCAAAAATGTTGCCAGCCCTTTAATCACAAGAAAACAACCCTTAGAGAATCTGTCCATCGTCTGTCCCTAAATTCTCGTAGAACAATGGAGACTTTAATTTTAATACTATTTAGAAGAAAATAATTTAATTGGTATGTAAAGAAAACATAAATAGGAAAAAAATCTAATTACTTTTATTTGTAGTCACAAAAATCCCTTAGAGCGACAGGAAATTATTTTTGATACTATTATTAAGAATTTTTTTTAAAAGCTTTCAAGAAGTCCAACCGTCTTGGATGTTTCATACTTAGATATGCTACATAATAAAGGGAATGGGGAATGTTGACAAAAAGTTTTACTATCTTGGATAGTAGCCGAAAAAATCACGTTTTTCGAATTTAAGAGTAGATTTGCTACTAAAACCTCGTATAGTTACCATTTCAACATGAAGTCCTTTTATAATTTTCAGATTCCTGGTCAAATTTAAGTATAAGTCTTTTTGAATTATTACTACAGTGAATCTTCTCTTTAACTTACTTTAATTTGTTAGGTGTATAGTATGACCCAACATTATTAAATCTTTAACTATTTTATAGTGGCTTCGTTTTGTCTACAGCATATAAGGCTTTACCGCTAAAGGCTACCTAATAAAATACTACCATCCTTCAAAACATTTATTCTTTATTTAACTCGATTTAAATAAAAACTCTTTAGTAGAAAATTTATAATAGAACATTTTTATAAAAAACAACAAAAAGATAATTTACAAAAATGTAAGAATTAAAATTTTAAAATCACAGTTTGCATTTATGAACACTTATCATAATATTATACTATTTTATACAAAATTTAAACAATAAAATATTTATTTAAAAAGTAATGCCTCATTTCTAGAATATCTTTGATAAAGTTCAATAATTTTTAGTAGCAAAGCTATTCTACAGTTTTGAAGTCAGTCTTTACGTCACAACGTCGAATAAAGTAAAGTAAAATTAAAACTACATTTTAGTTCACTGTTTAATTTTATTCTTCTTTCTACTCTAAATGTGTAAGTTATAGATGCTGCGCTACTTATGGACATATTTTTTAAAAGCGAAGCTTTTCTATAATTAGGGTCGGTCCGTCCATCCGTACGTCTGGAACGGATAGCTATTTTTCGTTAATTTAGGCATGTTATGATTGTCCTATCGATTTGAAACTTTGCATGGTGATTCCTGAGTAGTAAGGTACGATTTAGAAAGCGCAACAACTCTATAATGGTTACCGAAATGTCCGTACGTCCATTTTAAACATGTTGATTTTTAACTTTTTTAACAATAAATTTGTATGTGATAAAATTATCCGATTGATCTGATTTTTGGAATACTGATTCCTAGGACAATAAAGTACAATGGTTTAAACGAAGCATCTCTATAATTAAGTTCTAAAAACGTAAGTATGTCCTTTAACATTATCCTGCATTTAAACATTTTTTTAACTAATTTACTTGCAATTTTGATTCGTCCTTTATATGTTTATGTTCTGATTTTTCAGTTCTGACACTCTACAAATATTGATGTTAGTTTGTCCTACCGTTCCAAAGCTTTGCTTTTATGGATGTCGTCATCCTTTTTCTTGATGAGATGGGTAAGGAAGCTAGTTTTAAATCTTCCAAAATTTTAAATGGCGTAATTGTTTTATCACACAAGAATTTATTTATTTCATCGTATTAAAGACAGCTTTGCGGATATTGAAACTAAACTGGAATTGATATTTTTATCTTATTTTTCGTAGGAAACTGGCTATATTGCGATACGATATATGATTTTTCAATGTGGCTTAGAACCAGTTTTATTCAAGAAAATATTAATAGGTTTCGAAGCCATGCTGGAAATTATATTCTGCTATTTTTATTGATTATATGATGCATTATTTGAGTTATGATTTTTTATATTTGTTAAAACTCATAAAAATTAATAACACGAAATTAAAAGTTTAATTACAAAATTTAACAATTTTTTATTTTTAATTTAACCATTAACAATACGCACATTGTCAATAAGTAGAGCAGCAATAAAAAAAATAAAATTTGGCTTAAAATAGAAAAGCAAAACTACTGCAATTTAAAAATTTAGAAAAGAAACTTTCAAGTGTTTTATGTTTCCAACTACTTAAAGTCAGGCTATGCAATAACTCTTCATTACAACCATTAACAACTAATCCACTTTAAGTAAAGTACGTACGGACAAGCCCTAATTATTGAGTAGCTTCGCTACTAACAAATGTTCATGATTCAATCTTGTTTAATCTTTGTAATCTCTCAAGATAAGCATCTTCATCAAATTCTGAGTCCATGTCTTCTAGTAAGGTGGAATAGAAAACCTAAAATTAAATTAAATTCATGTTTTCTATTGTTTCTAGTATTATTATAGTTATTTATTGCATAGTAATGTAAACAATTTTCCACGGATAAGATTAAAAACAGTTCGGTTAGCACCGAGATACCGAAAACTGGGTTTAATCTTATGATTGTACATTTTCATATTCGTAGAAAACTGAATATAATACGATGCTATACAAAATTTTTCAGTATGGCTGAGAACCAGTTGTAATCCACCGGTTATAAATCGGTTTCAAAGCCGTGCTAAAGATTAATTTCTAGCTTTTCTGGCACAAAATCCATACAAAAGATAAATATATTTATAGATATATTCAAATGCATGCTTATGTCTGTTTGTTTATAAAACTTTACTTTACAGTTTTAAGCTTCTGGACAGCTGAGCAATTGCAGCTCAATGGAGTTCGCAAAAAAAATATCTAACCTCGTCTTCTTTGGTAGAAAGTGTCTCACACGGCCTAATATTTGCTGTAGAAATAATCTTTTCCGCAGATTCTGAACTGAAATCAACATCTTCTCCATAGAATGTGATGTTGTATACACAGCCCTGGAAGCCTGCGTCCCAGCGGCCTCCGGTCAGAGTGGTAAGGTCTGGCGCACCCCCCAGGTATATGTTATACTCTGTATTCAGCATTCCCAACACTCCCTGATAATTAGAAATTCAAATCAAATTTATTTACTCTAATAACGATATTTAATATTTTTGTTGAAAGGAATCAGTCAGTGAGGGTAAAGGACACTTATTTGCTGTGTATAAAATAAGCCGATACAACTTTTTCGCTTGCAATCGTTTATATTTTAGATTACAATGGCCTACTTCATTACTAACACAGAAAAACTTAAGTCAAACGTTCATATAAATTTTAGGTATATATAAAATGCTGTATAACTTATAAATTATACATCACAGTAAACAGCAACTGATATTCATAGACTGTTAGAAACTTATTAATTAGAACTAGAAAATAGATGTTCTGCAACAAAAATCAGTATCATATGTACCCTTACTTGAATGGAAATTTAGGTAGATGAATCTGTGTATTGGCATAATATTGACATTTTTATCTATGACGTCGCCTTTTTTACAGGCACTATAAACAGCTTCGTAAATGATGTACCTGGCTTGTACCAGTGACCTTCTCTTCATTATCAAGCACAAGTTCTCCGGTTCTTCCTGTTCGTCTGGCCTCAATGACATGTGGCTGACCATCATCGACCCTGGCGGCCTCCAGCAACAGCTTGGCAGGTCCTCCGCCCAGCTCGAACTGGAAACAGGGATGGCCCTTCTCCACACTGATGGACAAAAAGTCGCCTCCATTCAAATCCTTATTATAAATAAAATTAAGAAACTCTCTTTAAATTTTGGCAAAATATATTCATGGCATAATACTATATTCTTATTGTCTATGTTTAGTTAGTAGTTTGTTTGGTTTTATTTAATCTATGTGCTTTACAACACAGTACATCGATCTTACACCGCTGTATATAGATTGCTTTATTAAATTTACAAATTATAATTTTTCTATTTCTAAAATTCTGTTACACAGGCACTCTTAGTATAATCTTAATTGAACAAGGATGACAACATCCATAAGAAGTGAGGCTCAAAAATCATGAATAAATATCGGGAAAAAATTTACTATAGAGTAGTTTAATACAATAAAAATTTTACTTGATAAAGTAGGGAAATCACGAAACCATTAAAAATCACGCAAACTTTAAAATCACGAAAACTTAAAAATCTAGAAATCGATCTAGCACCTTAGTTAATAGACAAATTTTAATGAAACTTGATGGAAATATGTAGAATATGAGTATATTCCATCCCTCAAAATTTCAGCCGTAAATCCTGAATAGGAATTGAGAAAATCACGAAAATCTAGGAATCGATCTAGCACCCCAATTAATAGACAAATCTTAAAAAATTTGGTGAAAAATTGTATAATGTAAAAATAATTAATCCTTGAAAATTTCAGCCCTCTATCTTGAAAAGGAGTTGAGAAAATCACAAAACTTTTGAATCGATCTAGCACCCCAAATAACAGACAGATGGACATAAATTAGATGGGCATATGTCATACGAATCTTCACTAAAAAATTCAGCTGTCTATCTTGAATATGAGCCGAGAAAATCACGTTTCTCCCATATCGTTTCGGACTGACTGACAGACAATCAAAGCGAATTATAGAGTAACTTCGCTACTAAAAATAGGATGAAATGAAAGCCACTGACCTTGCCCTGCCAGAGTAGTATTCCATCTGGTTGGAGGGTGGAGAAGTGTACAGCTATAACCTGTTGAGTCTCCAGGTCATAATGATGTAGTAAGCTCCTGTTGAGTTCAATAAAACTATTCTTGTGGAAGCCCAACTCTTCTCCGATGCTCACCTCTGATTTAAAAATAAAGGTTGAGTGGCTTTTTAATTTAGACAGTTCCTTAAATTCAAACTTCTCTCTAAAACTCTTAGAAGAGGGAAGAAGGGGGGTCGTAATGGCTGATATTAAAACTGACATTTAAGATTTTGTGAATATACATGTCAATCAATATTTGTACATAAACGATTTAATTTTTTGGATGAAAAATAATTTCTTAGCTGCTGTATAAAATTCTGAAGACGATTCCCATCAATTAATAAATTTCGTTTTGCAGCCTTTCTTGATATTTAATCATAATTATTTATCGCATTGTATTATAAACAGCTTTCCGCGGATATAAAAATGTACAATTATAAGATCAAAACCAGTTATGTTGTCCACGATAGGCCGAAGGCCCGGTCTAACAACACTGGCCTTAGCATTATAATTTTTATTTTAATATTTGTTGAAAATTGTCTTTAATACGATGCTATACATGGTTTTTCAGTATGGCCAAGAACCGGTTCTGATCCAGAGCATATTAGTCAGTTTCGAAATAGATTTATATTATATGCTTCGCTAGGTTTAATAGTTATTTCTTTCATCGTATTATAAACGGCTTTCCGCGGATATAAGAAAAAAAATGGTTTTAATCTTATGATTGTACATTTTTATTTTCGTAGAAAGCTGGATATAATACGATGCTAGACATAGTTTTTTCGTATGGATGAGAACCTGTTCCTATCCACCAGATTCGAATGAATACGAGAAAAGTAAATACCTGTTTTGCAATCTGGCCCCACAAATCCCCAGTTACAGAGGCAGGTATAATCAGTTGCATTGCCATGGCATCTTCCATGCGGCCCACACAAAGATTTGGTTGTCTGCTGGCATATGCTCACTTCCTCCCCGCAGTCTTCGCCCACCCAACCATCAACACAGCTGCAGCTGAACCTGGTCAAATTTACATGTTTTCATCAAAATTACAGCAGATTGTACTTTTTTATGATTTTTATTTTAGTTTTACTCATATTTTAAAAACATTTTTACTTAAATACTTTAATGCTCAGAGCTATGATTTAAAGTAAGTTTTGATTTATAAGCCAAATTAATATTTTAGTTTCTTTTCAATCTTAAAATGTTCATGAATCAATCCAAGTGCAGTTTTTAAATGGCATTCACGTATTTCGAGCTGCTAAAACAATTGAGAAAGTGTATTAAATTTAGTAAAAAATGTAACTAAATGACAAAATCCCCCCCGTCGCCCCCCCACCCTCCAAAAAAATATAAATTATATTTACTACTGAAACCCCTCCCTACCTTGTCGTATCAATTTCCGTGCAAGTTCCCCCATTCTTGCATGGTCCAGACTCACAGGGAGACATCGACATACAGTCTGTCACGTGACCCGAGTCAACGGCATCATCAACCATGTCAAGATGTTTACCCCCAACCTCTAGGCCAGCTATGCAACCAGTAAATCCTGTTGTTACCTGAATTGTATAAATCGACTTATTATTACTTGGATGCTGCACCAGATTTTCACGTACTCTGATATGCTCGCAGCTGGCTAAAATAATGCAATCTACCCCAATTACCCTATCCTCTAACCTCCTACTGTATGAACGATTTGGTCAATAAATGAGATCATATTAGAAAGCTAAATTGACGACAAATTATCCCTGTCAATATCCACGTATATCCTATATTCCTTATTGTATAAAATTATTATAATTTGTTTGTAACAATTTAATTCGCTCTTTATATTATTTTCCCAGCCCAGTTTGAGGTCAAAATTCAGTTTTTTGTACCAATATTAATATACAAACCTCTAAATTAGAATCTATTGCCAGCTTATCTGTGTTGACCCCACCCACGTAGAAATCCGTACGGATATTGAGACCTCTGGTGGTGCCAGGTGACTTGCCAATAACCGGAGGCTGTGAGTCCAGGTAGAGCATACCCTCCCGGAGCTTCCGTCTGATCTTGACAGAGTGCCAGTGGTTCAGCTTGAGCTGGACAGTGCTGCGTAGCACAGCTGTTCCTGATCCCGTATCAAACCTGAAATATAACATTGTTAAAATAAGCTGCTTTTTTAAGGTCTGTTTGTCGGACGTGCTATAAAAATCAATTTACATTTATTAATTATGGAACACAACCTCCGTCCCCTTCCTCCCTTCCCTCTAACCAGGAATCTAAAGTGATAAGTCAATTGCCGATAAATTGATTTTCATCCCATTCGATGATACACAAAAATAGCGCTTCTGTAGAATACAATTGATGGCTAAATTTTGGACACACAACTTAATGCACCAATCAATCAAAATTAATCTATTTTTTTAATTTCTATATCCGCGAAGAGCTGTCTCTAATACGATGCGATCAATAACTTTTAAATATTGACCTGAACTCCAAGTATCCATCCTTTATTGAGAGGGAGGCAAAATCACCTTTGCCAAGTTCACTCTGGGAGCAGTAGAACAGGATCGAATCTCTCAAATCTTTGGCTTTAAACTTCAGGGCAATGTTTAGTCTTCTCAATATATGCTTAGGTCTTAATATAAACAAATATAAATTATTTACTAAGTATATTTGCGATAACTTTTATTTAATAGATTCTTCCAATTTTTAACATTTTCAAAACGGCCTGCATTATTGCTTCAAGATCCATGTCAGATCTATATAGGAAATAAATGTCTATATATGAGCTCAAGTCTTCCAAGAAATAAATGTGTAAAACTCATAGTGCTCCAATAATCCATAATAAACTCTCATTGCCCAGAACAATACGACCCAATATTTTACTTTATTAAGAATAAATTCATCTTTTTTATTTCATGTTGCTATTTACATTATGTTGAAGTATTTAATTACTATTCTTAAAACAGAAAATTTAAATTCATAATATAGTAAATTTACGAAAACTTAGTTTTAAAATAAATTGATTCTAGCGCCACTTTTAATGTGTTCAGATTTACAAACAAAAATTAAAAACATTTTAGCCCTTTCGTGACGGTTATATAAAAAAATATATATTGGAAAATAAATTCCATAATTCAAATTGCATTTTTGAAAGAATGATAAAACATTATTGTAAATACGTATCTGAAGATCAAATAAAAAAAATGGAAGAAAAAGCAAGTGTGAGGGAGAGGTTTTAAAAAAAAAAAAAACGCTAAGGCAGAATGTTTTTACGTTCATAGTATCAAAGGCTTTTATTGTAAAATAAATAACTAAAATCCGCCGGACAGAAATTTTAACGTAAGTAGTTGAACTTGAAGTAATCTTTATGTGCAAGTTGATATATCTATATTTATTTTCTAATATTTCCCCTGTGAATATACAGTGAACCACCCGCCCCCCCCCCCCAAAAAAAAAAGGGCATAGGAAATGTCAGGGAAATTTTAACAAAATCCATATTTCTAATTCTGAATAAAAAAATGCATACCTAGCGGATGCGTACCTAGCATCCAGGGGCTCTGTACTTAAAGGGGCAGAAACAGGCTAGAAAAAATAGCTTAAAACCATCTAAAAATGAAATAGCCTAATGCCCTCATGGGACCTATTTAAAGCTTACCTAAAATTGAGAACCCAATCGCTTTAGTAGTTATTGAGATTTTAACCTTCAGACAAAAAAACTTTATATATTATTAGCGTTTGCCCCTTTATTATCTACGGAATAGAGAAAAAGCTTATACCCATCCCAAGACTTAAATCTAAAAATTTAATAGCCTAAAACCATCACGGGACCGATGTTAAGTTTATATAAATTAGAGAACGAAATCAGTTAAGTAGATTAGAAATTAAGAATGAGACATTGAAATCAAATTGACAATATATTTACAAATAAAAATATTTTTATTAGTTATTTATTGTTGTATGTTGTAAATCATACAAAACTTGAATAGAAGATAAGATAATAAAGTCTTCCCTGGAAATACTAAAAGCTATACTGACAGACCGACGGCATATAAAGGGGAAAAATACATTTTTAATTTAAAATTAAAGCCGTCTATCTTTGATAGCAGATGAAGAATTATGTTTTACCCTCAGACGGACATTTCTAATTATAGAGGTGCTTCGCGTAAAAAATATATTTAATAATAATTAAGCAAGTGAGGTTTAGGGTGCTTTCCCATATCGAGTACATATCAAGCATTGAAAATACACTCCAATATTTTATAAACTAGCGGCTTCGCCCCAAGAGGTTTAATCAAACCAATTTTTCGTAATTTAGATTTTAAAAAAAATTCTTTTTTTTTAATTTTGGGGGGGAATTTTTTTTTTTTTTTGAGGGGGGTAGTTGACCCCACTATTTTAATTTTAGTTTTAAAAAGAAAAGAAACAAATTTTGGGGGGGAGGTATTTTACATTTTTTGGGGAGTTGGGGGTGTCCCACTCCCCAAGAAAATAGATATAAACCTTCCCGGGACCTATGAGAAGCTACCCTGTAAAGGAGAACCCGATCGGTTCAGCGGTTAGCGAGATCCTTCGCTACAAACAGACATACATCGTTCTACTTTGTATTATAGATAAATTGTAAATTAGAAGGGATAGGTTTTTCCCATAAGCCTAATTCTTGCAAGGGGTCCTAACCCACCGAGGTTTACACTTTATGTGCCTCTACTCTTGATAGGATCAATTAAAAGAATTTCTAAGAAATTTTAAAGCTTAACATTGTGATGACATTATTTATAAGTTCTTAGTAAAGCTAAAAAACATCTTTGATAGTAGATGCATATCAAAGCTTTCCAACAGACGGACGGACAAAGTACGTTATATACTGGATGTTCATCAGTATGGGGATGTTTTTTAAATTCCAGCCATTTATCTTTAATAACTAAAGAGAAATTCACGTTTACTCCTTTACGGTTTCTTACTGACAGACAGACATTTCAATTAGAGTACAAAGAAACATATGATAACATCCATAAACTTTGTGAAGTTAATAAAAATCTAATAAGATAGACAATGTGGTTAAAACATTAGATTTCAATAGAAATATATACAGTAAACTTTAAACATACATCTATAAACCATAAAATCTAATTACTAAAACTTTAGCATAATGGACGGACGGACTGACAAAGATAATTGAATATATGATGCTTTTTAGTCAGCGAAATCCTCACAGACAAATGTGCTTTCTATTTTTATTTTAAAGTAAATCATGATTCTAATTGTGTACCAGACAGACATATAAAGTTCATGTGAGATTTTCTGCTAAAATATTTTTTAGTAGAGAAGCTACTCTATAATTTGAAATGTCCTTCTGTTTTTTTCTAATAACTCGGACCCTAAGGCGGCCTGAGGCCGCTTTCGTCACTAGTTATTAGATATGAAATATGTTTTAAAAAATTAGTATGAATTATTAGAATGAAGAGAAATTTGTTTTTGAGGTTCCACTAGAGGACCTAAAAACACTTTTGGCTCTTGCTAAGTCCAAGATTATGTAGCAAAAGATCATATAGACAATTAACCATTTGATTGCACTATCTTTGTCTGGACGTCCCATTTGTGCATGGTATTGAATTGCGCCTGTCTTGGGCAAAGTCATTACCCTTTCTCTAAAGTGACATAGTTGCAATGGTAACCATTTTGGCGTTTTTTTTAAAAGCGAAGCTTTTCTATAATTAGGGTCGGTCCGTCCGTCCGTCCGTCCGTCCGTACGTCCGTCCGTCCGTCCGAGATAGTTAGCTTTTATTCGTTAATTTAAGCATGTTAGAATTGTCCTATCGATTTCAAACTTTGCATGGTGATTTCTGTAGTAGTTAGGTACGATTTAGAAAGCGTAGCAACTCTATAATCATTACCCAAATGTCCGTACGTCCATTTTAAACATGTTGAATTTTTTACTTTTTTAAATAGCTTTTATTCGTTAATTTAAGCATGTTAGAATTGTCCTATCGATTTCAAACTTTGCATGGCAATTCCTGTAATAGTTAGGTACAATTTAGAAAGCGTAGCAACTCTATAATCATTACCAGAATGTCCGTACGTCCATTTTAAACATGTTGATTTTTCTACTTTTTTAACAACGAATTTTTATATGATCTAATTATCCGTTTGATCTGATATTTGGTATATTGATTCCTGGGACAACAAAGTACAATATCATAAGCAAAGCAACTCTATAATCAAGCCCTAAAGATGTAAGTATGTCCATAAACATTATCCTGTATCAAGCAGTTTTTTAACAAATTTACTTACAATTTTGCTTCGAATCTTATACTTTTATATTCTGATTATTCAGTTCAGACACTATACAAGTATTAATGTCCGTTTGTCCTACCGTTTAAGTGCTTCGCTTTTATGGATGTTGTCATCCTTGTTTTATCTATGATTCGGTATTTGGACAAGAATATTGAACCTGTAACCTTTCCAACACCGAGCGGATAAGTTACGTGTTATGTCACATTTTATTCTGATTTATTTACTCGCAGACTGAGATAAAGCTGGGTAAAATTAGAATAATGAAAATAAAATAATTACCTTTGGAAGGCTAAATAGGATTTTTCATTGAAGGCAGGTTTTGTTATTTTTACTATATTTCTACATCTTGGACCTGTAGTTCCTTAAAAAAAATATTTTTTGTCATAAACATTTACCAAAATTTACAACACAATAAACCCTTTTTTGCATTTCTATAAGAAATGTCACTTGGTTTTTCATTATCTGTTGTTCCAAGATATTGTTAATTTAAACTTTGATTATAATAAGCATGAATTATTTAAAAACTAACTCCAAGTAAAAACCAAATTATTTTTAAAATCTAAACTAAAATAAATCAAACAGTTAAACTATTTTTACCAGTTGTGGTGTTGATACAATATCCCCGGACCTACCTATATTACAGAGGCATGAGATACTAGTTGGGGTGTTGATACAATTACCCTGACCTACCTACATACAGTTGGGGTGTTGATACAACATCCCTGACCTACCTACATACAGTTGGGGTGTTTACAATATCCCTGAACCTACCTACATTACAGTTGGGGTGTTGATACAATATCCCTGACCTACCTACATTACAGTTGGGGTGTTGATACAATATCCCTGAACCTACCTACATTACAGTTGGGGTGTTGATACAATATCCCTGAACCTACCTACATTACAGTTGGGGTGTTGATTAGGGTGGGTCGATTTTGGAATTTCACATTAGTAGACATTGGCAAGGGTTACTGGGCCAGTATAAAAACCTGTGAAACTTGAAAGAGGTTTTTAATCCAAAAACAACAGGCGCGCGGGGGGTATAAAATGTGCCCGCCCCCCTATAAAACCAAAAATTAAAATTCCTTCAAACACAGGCATGTTGCATATCAAAATGACCGTATTGAAATGCTGATTACAGATCTGAAAATCGTTTTGAAAAATATTGATTCATTCAGAAATGATTTTCAAATAACCTTCAAAAATGAACAATTTTGACCAAATCAGCTGTTTTTAGGTACTTAATGAGATCTTATTGGAACTAGGAGCAATATTTTTCAAAACGGTTTTTAGATGCGTAATCAGCATTTCAATGCGGTCATTTTAATATGCAACATGCCTGTATTTGATGGAATTTAAATTTTTGGTTTTATAAGGGGGTGGGCACTTTTTATACCCCCCGCGCGCCGGCAGCCATAAGAGCAAAGTCACTTTTGAAACTTGAATGGGGCTTATCATACATATATATGACTTCCACAACTTATGATAACAGTAAAATCTAAAAAAAGGGGGAAATGGGCCCACCCTAGTGTTGATACAATATCCCTGACCTACCTACATTACAGTTGGGGTGTTGATACAATATCCCTGAACCCACCAACATTACAGTGGGGGTGTTGATACAATATCCCTGACCTACCTATATTAAAGAGGTATGAGATACTAGTTGGGGTGTTGATACAATATCCCTGAACCTACCTACATTACAGTTGGGGTGTTGATACAATATCCCTGACCTACCTACATTACAATTGGGGTGTTGATACAATATCCCTGACCTACCTACATTATAGTTGGGGTGTTGATCAGGGGCTTCCAACCTATTTTTTGGGGTTGGGGGGGTTTAAAATTTTTTTAAGGGGAGAGATAATTCGTTTTTTGGGGTGTAAAATGGCGCGCGAAAATGGGGTGTTGATACAATATCCCTGACCTACCTACATTACAGTTAGGGTGTTGATACAATATCCCTGACCTACCTACATTACAGTTGGGGTGTTGATACAATATCCCTGACCTACCTACATTACAGAGACATGAGATACCAGTTGGGGTGTTGATACAATATCCCTGACCTACCTACATTACAGAGGCATGAGATACTAGTTGTGGTGTTGATACAATATCCCTGGACATACCTACATTACAGAGACATGAGATACTAGTTGTGGTGTTGATACAATATCCCTGACCTACCTACATTACAGAGACATGAGATACCAGTTGGGGTGTTGATACAATTTCCCTGGCCACAGACACCAGGATAACAGGATTCTCCAACTTTTGTGCAGTTTCTTCCAGAATATCCCTGAAATGTTACAAATAATTCTGTTATGAAGATTATTTGCTTTTTTCTATTCAGATCTCTCTAACCACAGAACTGAACTAAAATCAAATAACAAAACGAAAGAGCTTTAATATTTCAAAAACAGATTTTTTTATCGCAAATGTATAAATAAAGTTATTTAACATATAAGAATTTAATGCAAGCATCTGTACATGAAACATGATCTGTAATGCAAAATACTTGTGAGTTGGTAATTAAATGATAAAAATATATACAATAAATTCAAATAACTATACGGACTTTCTGGATTTGATAACATATTGACTTTTACTAACGAAAGAACACACCCTTAGAGTAGAAAAGTTTGTTCAACATGGTACCTAATTGTAGCCTGGAAAAGATCGCTTTTAATAAGAATCAGGAATAAGGTATCTAAAATAATCTTTAGAGGGCAGATAAAAAGGTCGTCAATTATACTGTGTAATGCCCCCCCCCCCCCCCAAACGATAGCTGAAAATCACGTGATTTTTGTTGGTAAAAGCTGATTTATTTTACCTGTGGACAAATGCAGGTATAACCATTGTGTGAGTTTGATTCCTGGCAGATACCTCCATTGTTGCATGGATCCTGGGCACATGTCTCACATCCAGTCACCCCAATAGTGTTCACAGAGGTTTTGGTTATATCCCTACAATATATTTTTACATATTTTATCATATTATATTATACTAGCGGTTAAGCCCTTGAGGGAGAGAAGGGGTTTGGGGGGGGGGGGGGAAGTCGACCCACTACTTTAAATTGTAGTTTAAAAAAGAAATTTTAAAAAAATTGTTAGGGTAATTTTTTTATAAGGACGATTTTTCTTAAGAGAATGGTGACACCATGCCCCAAAATAGTATTAAAGCTTCCAAGGACCTATGACAATCTACCCTATACAGGAAAATGATGACAGTTAAATGGTTAGCAATATCATGTTTTATATCAAAATTACAGAAATTCTACTCTTCCCAAATCGTACTTAATTGTCATTTTTCCCAAATTATCCCTAATGTATGAAAGCTGACAAATAAGGAAACTTTGTTATATAATTTGGGGACTAGTGTAATAAACATCTTAATGTCGCCTGATACTGACCTGTGTCTGGGACCAAGAGCAATCCTGCTGATACAGCCGACAAAGCCGCGAGTAAATCCAACATCCTCATTAATATTCTCATATGACGGGAGGCCTCCAACAAACAGACTCTCCACAAGATCCAGACCCTGGAAGATACCCTTAGCGCTGCCGTACACCGGAGGATTGTCGTCCAGCACCATGGACGCGTTCTTCCTGTTTCTCCAGAGCGTGACTGTGTGCCATCTACCTGGCTGCACAGGTATGTCACTCTGCACCTTCGCCACGCCACCGCCAAGCTTGAAACGGAATTCGGGGTGGCCGAATTTGAGACCGAATGAGACAAAATCGCTGTTTCCCTGGTTGTCTTGGCCGTTGAACAATATTAATCCATCTTTCTCTGGACGGAATGATATCTAAAAAATATATATTTTATGATAAGACAATGACAAATAAATTAATGTACATCCCCAATGATGATGCACAAAATAACCTCTTTTGTAGATTACAATTAGTGATTGTAACGTGTGTAACACTCATGAACTGAACCAACCACTCAAAATTAAATAAGAGTCCTTAAAGTTGTTAAGCCAACAAATAACAAAAAAAGTCATTATAAAACTTTGAGGAATAGTGTCCAATGTCCCCTTCCTCCCTGTTATCATACCTGAATATGAGATTCTATATAGGCATCTGCCAGAGTAGGATATTCTACATAGGATATTGGAGATTGGTTATAGATAGAGTAGCTACTCTACTTCAAGTGAGATAATTATACCTGAATATGAGATTCTATATAGGCATCTGCCAGGGTTGGATATTCTACATAAGATATTGGAGCTTGGTTATAGATAGAGTAGCTACTCTACTACAAGTGAGATAATTATACCTGAATATGAGATTCTATATAGGCATCTGCCAGGGTTGGATATTCTACATAAGTTATTGGAGCTTGGTTATAGATAGAGTAGCTACTCTACTACAAGTGAGATAATTATACCTGAATATGAGATTCTATATAGGCATCTGCTAGGGTAGGATATTCTACATAAGATATTGGAGCTTGGTTGAAGTATGGAACTATTCCTGTCACTGTTAGAATAAACTTCTCCTCCTCTGAGTCACCTAGAATTCATGGATATATTGACAGAGGAAACTTTGTTTATATGGACCTTATTTATTGGTCAGTTCTTTCATATAGTAGGAAGGGAGGGGGTAAAGGATTTGGGTAAAGACTATCGTTATTTTAGCTTATTTGACTGTTAATAATTGATTTATTATAACTTGGATGTTGCACCAGATTTTCATGTATTCTAATAAAGTGAAACTTGTAGCTGGCTGAAATAACAATCCCCTCCATTCACCCACTTCATCCCTTCCCCTCTCTTCCTACTGAATGAAAGAATTGGCCAAGAAGAAGTGATGTCCATGTTAGCAACCTAAATTTACGAAAAATTTTCCCCTGTCATAATATTCACGTATATTCTATCCATTAAAATGACTCTCAAGTCTCTTGCGCAAAATGAAATAGCAGGAATGGAATGGACAATCAACTGTTAATAGTACTGACCTTTAAATTTTTTTTAGCACCATCTATTTAATAAACATAGTGCTTAATATCATGAAAATTGAACAACAAAAATTAACATGTAGACATTTTTGTAAGACTATACAGTTGCTACGCTATTTAAACTGTTTTAAGAATCAGCGTAGCAAGTTTGAACTGAATAGCACAATTTTATCCGGACTAAATTAATAAATAAGTTGCGGACGGACCGACTCTAATCATAGAATAGCTTCGTTTATAAAACTAGTGTTTTCTACTTGATTACCTTTACAAACATAAACTCCTGCGTCACTTTCTTCAACAGAAAAAATTGTCAGGGTTCCCTGAAAAGCACACAGATAATTAATGTTAAAGAACTTACGCAAAGTTGAGTAAACCAATCTTCTGTGGTTAGTTAGCCTATAGAGTAGATAGGCAATATTTTATTTTTAGATTTGAATCTTGGAATGGTTTTCCATCCTTCCCTACCCCAACCATACAGTTCCCTTAGATTCTAGGGGCGCAGCCACTAGTAGGTAAATAATGGGCTATTAAAGAGGGAAGGAAAGTAATAGACAAAGGAAGTTAGGTGAAGTGAAGCGATTGAGAAGTAAAATGATTGCTATTATTAATTTTATGATATTATTTCAATATTCGTGGAAAATTGTCTGTAAACGATGCAATACATGATTTTTCAGTATAGCTGTGAACCGGTTCTAATCCGATGGATGTTAATCCGTTTCGAAGTCATACTGGAAAATAGATTAGCTGCTGTTTCTAACAATTGCAACACAAACACATATTGATTCATAGAGCAGCTTCGAATATAAAAGTAACCTTACCTTGTCTACAACGGAATCTCTCTTTATAATTCCCTGCTGTTTGGTCCAGGTAACAGGTTCTGCTGACTCGAGTGTACACGCCAGGTTCACAGGCATGCCAGCTCCAATATCCAGGCGCAGCGGTTCTGCTGGCCGTTTCCGAGATTTTACCTCAGCAACAGCCGGCTCCTTGTTCAGTTCTAAAACAAAATATTGCATTTTAATCCATTAATGTAAATTTGTAAAAGTAACAGGATGTTTGTCTATGTTTGTAACTGTATGTCTTTGTGCAGCTTAAAATATCGCCAAACGCCAGACCGATATGGTTATACTTTACTATTAAGATTTTTAAGAGTCAAGGAAAGGTTTATATTCATATGGGGGAGATTACTATCACCCTTACAAGAGAAATCGCCCCCAGAAAAAATAAACTTAGTAGGTTATTAAAGTATGCAGTAATAATTACGGCGTGGGCTCGCAATCATGAACGGTCAAAGGCAGATTTTAAGCTATTTACCGAGGGATTTCAAATATATGTAAATTAGAATATCTCATTCCCATTATTTATTTTTTAATTTCTCTTTAAACCTGTAACAACTGAATAAAAATATTAGAGGTGGAAAAAATGAAGAATAACGAAACATTTTATAATCACAAAACCTTTCTCACATATTTTATATTTTTGATATGTATATTTTTTTAAATATATAATGAAAAACCAACGTACTACATAATGGATGCTCATTGATAAAGAGAATCTTCACAAAAAATATCAGCCGCCTATTTTGAATAACAACTGAGAAAATATCATTTTCTCCATAGCATCACGGACGGACATAAAAAGTTAATTATAAAGTAGCTTCGCTACTAAAAATAACTTACCTTGATTAATGTTAACCATCACCATTACCATAACCACTGTCTCATAGTGTATAAACATGTCGTGTGACTGTGCATTAATATCTACAGTGAGTTTATACACATTTGTAGTTACATAGTGCTTTTTTCATTAAAAAGACCTTTGTAGAGTCTATACTTGCAGTGCCCTAACCCTGCGGGGCTACCCAGTATCCAATTAAATCTAACCTTACCTGACTCTAGGTTTTAAGCAACCTCCGCCCCTCAGTTTCAATTTATTTCAAAAAGTTACCACAACCCTCATGAGATATTTCCCTGGGGTGCTGCCACTTTTACCACTAGCAAAAGTACAACCACTGTGTTTTTGACAAAAATTGGGTGTGTTTTTGTCAATTTCGTTTTTAGCTGTGTTTTTGGCAATTTTTTTTATCCACTGTCAAAATTACCCCTTTCCGCTGTCATAAACACAGTTTTACTGTCAAGTTCACACCCATGAAATTCAAGTATGCTGTCAAATTCACAGTTTTGATGCCAAAAATACACCTACTTTTAAATTAATATTAATTATAAATATTTTGACCAAGTTGTTCTTAAATTCGAAAAATTTGTTTCATCAAACCTCTTAGGGCTAGAGCCGCTAGAGATAATGTAAAATCATAAAAGTTATTAATAAATTTTATTTTCAAAATACATTTTAATTTCGTAAAGATCTTGACATTGATCGAGTAACCATTCTACAAATAGGCTGACCAAAGTCATCAACAAGTTGGGAGCTCATGTCCCCACTTCCATAAAGATTATGTTGGCGAGGTGGACCATAAAGCTCCCAAACTTGGTGACAACTAGGGACAGCTTGTTGGATATTTCCAAATCAGTGTTAATAGCTAAACCTTTATCAAAGGAGAAGAAAACATTTCTTCCCTCTTCTATGACATCATCTAGTGGTTTAGACGTCGGAATTGAACTATGTCCAGGTTCAGGTACAGTTTCAGGTACAGGCACAGGTACAGGCACAGGTACAGGCACTGGTTTACAGATTGTAATATGCCGTGGTAAATAGGAACTGGAATATTCCTTATTACAAGAAGGACATTGAGACTTCAGCTAAAGCAGCATATTATAAATTTTTTATGACTATCAATTTTGCTAGATAGTGAACCCATACTTCTCAAGTATTTTCTAAGGTCAATATATCCTGAATCAAGTTTTTCCCTTAGACTCGATCTAACTTTCATTACAGATTTAGCTTTGGCTCTATTATAACTATTATAACTTATTTGTAAATACATGCACAATATATAAACAATATTTTACCGCTCAGATGTTTATTAGTGAGTAACTACTTTTAATCTGATATGAGAAGGGGAGAAAGAGGGGAGTAAATCAAGGGGTATGTATAATGCTACAACATTTATACATATATTTTTCTATATGTAATAGATGTATTAAATATTATGGATAAATAAGTATAAATTTAATAGGTGTATATTTATCAATATGTAGGTGTATAATTGACAAATTATAAATTTAACAGATGTATTTTTGTCAATATGTAGGTGTATAATTGACAGCAAAACTGTGAATATGCCAGTGCAATAATTGTATTTTTGTCATACCCCCTAAAAACGCGGGTGTGAATTTGACAGTAAAACTGTGTTTATGACAGCAAATCACTGTGTTTATGACAGTAATATCACTGTATTTTTGCTAGTGGTAAATCTGCCATGTACCCATTTCCCTTAGAAAAAATTACTACTCCCCCCCCCAAAAAAATATTTTTATTTTTTAAACTTTATTTTTCTGGAAATAAAAAAAAATAGATTGTCCAATTTCAGGGGAGTAGCCGCTAGTAAACAAATAAATATACTAATTATCCATCACCAGTCATGCTACCTGTATAACAACAATTATTGAAATAAATCAATCATCCTTGCAAAAAGTTAATTAAAACCATCGCCATCCTTTAATATGCATACCATTTCGAAAATCGGCTTAATCTTAGTGAAATATTAAGGAAAAGCAATTTTTTTATACTACCCTTTATTTCAATTAAAATTTTATAAAAAAAAAGGGAAATATTTAGGGTGGAAGAAAGATGTTTTTTTTATAGTGCCTATAAAATTGATGACATACTGGCCTACCATTGGTCAATTAAAATGTATATTGTCCTGTAATTTATAATATAGTCTATGTGTTGGCCTATATATACCTTTGTTTTAAAATGATAAATCTATTATTGCATCGTGCAATCCTATTTTACATGCTTTTACATTTTCAAAAAATATTAAAAGTTAGGTATACCTATGTCCTTAAATAAAATGTAGTGATATTTAGTTAAATATTTGTGAAAGATAGGTATATCACAGGGATCTAAAGAGATAAGATAATGACCGATAAATTGATGCAAATCACCAATGATGATATACAAACTTAACCCTTATGCAGATTACAAGTAATGATTGTATCGTTTGGACACTCAACAAAAAAAATAAAATATAATAAAAGTTTTCAAAGTTATAAAGCCAACTATTAAAAAAAACTAGTGTAATAAACAGCCCAAATGCCCCCTCCCTCCCCCTCGGTATATCATTAAGCTTCTGTAGGATTTCAGATTTTTAAAATATTCGACCTTCTTTCTTAAAAATTATAAATAGATATTAGTTGGGCAGTTTTATTATCAACAATATACAAATAAAAAAATTTAAAAAGCAGAATTTTTTCAATTCGAGCTTAATTTGAAAGAGAAATGATAAAACATAGTAAAATAAAGCATATACATATTTTTATGAGTAAGTTATTAATATTTTTGCTGCAAATAAAATAATTTGTTATTTTATTTTACATTATTGTGAAATACATAAAATTATAAATTTGCTGACTAAAATATTTTCTAAAATTAAAAAAAAATATTAATTTTATGTTTTAATAAAAATTACAGTGTTAACAGTGCATAAACGAAAAGTGCTTTTTGAACAAAGATTGCCGTGATTTTTAGGTTTTTACATTAGATTTGATATTTTTAAAATATGACTTTTTACATGATACATGCGAAACATACATATATGTTATTAATACACACTCTGTTAGAATACAAAAGAAGTTGAAAATCACACTGACAATGATTAAAGTGTAATTTCATAGATATATTTTAAACTGTCCCTTCTTAAATTTTTCACATTGATTAATAAATACCAATAAAAATTCTCAATTTACATACATACTTTGGAGTTTGGACTTTTTGATCATGTGATTTTCTTTTTTATGCTAACCTCTTTTGTATACTAGCGCAGTGTGGACAAGAGCTGAGTAAATAAAAGAGTATCTATAATTTGTACAATATAGTAGGCATGCTCTTCATGTTAATAAGTTGCAATAAGGTCCAATATTACAAATTAAAAAGTGCTAATTTAAAAAAAAAATATTTCTTTGGAAATATGTTGTTTTTCGGTTTTTAGGTTAATGCTAATGCACCAAAAGAAAAGAATTTTTAATTAAGAAATTCTACTTAATATAATGGATATAGAACTCGTGGATATTATGACAGAGGAAATTATGTCGTCAATTTAGATTGCAACTAGAGCCTCCATTTAGGGGTCAGTTCGTGCTTCCAATAAGGGGAGAAAAGATGGGGTAAATGCGGTAGATTTAGGTGGAAGTAGCATATCATTGGAGTATGCGAGAATTTCTCACACATATCCACGTATTACCATATCCATTCCTAATATAGTGATCCAAAAGATGTTTGAATAGACTGAACAAATGCAGATAATGAGTAATATTGGACTACATATAATTTAACATACAATGTGCTAATTATTTTTCCCGTATCGCTCGAAACCGATTAATATCCGGTGGGGATTAGAACCGGTTCCAAGCCATACTTAAAAATTATGATTAGTATCGTATTATATCCAGTTTTCTACGAATATAAAAATGTAAAATCATAAGTTTAAAACCATTTTTTTTAGCCTATGCATTCGGTATCTCGGGGCTAAAAAACTGGTTTTAATCTTGTTCATATTATATCCGCGGAAAGCTGTTTGTAATACGATGCGATATATAAGACTAGTTGTTGCTGTTAGTTTGTTGTTGTCTACCTGAGAGAGCGGCACCTTCATAATAATCCGCCACAGATAATGGCACAATGGTCAGGTTGAAGTCTGCGTAGAATGTTCCAAATCTAGTCTGCACTGTACACCTGAACAGATATGAATAATTTAAATTATTATTCCAAAATAAATTTTTTTTAATTGTGAATCATTCTTGTAAATAAAGTGTTTTAAATTAAATTATATGGAGTTAAGAAGTGCTTTTCCCTCCTTCAGGATTAAAATTTCCATGGCAAATCACTGCATAGAATCTAATAAGCTTTAGATTTATTAATAGTATTTGTAAACCTTTATGTTCGAGAAGCAATTTATATAAATTCGCTTTAGAAGATATACCTGTAAACGCCGTCATTCTGTGAATCAACATCATTGAATCTAAACAATCAAATTATCGTTACAGTAATTCAACAGTAAATTTATATTAAAATAAATTTTTGACAAATCTTGGTGGATAAAGTTAACTTGTAAATAGTAAATAGTAAATAGTAGCAAGTAATCCTACCTTAAAACATTATCTAGAGCAGCAGTGTTATCAGGCAGACTGACAGCTCCAAGTTTGCTCCAGGTGAAGGCCAAATTTCCTCGGGTGGAACCATTTACCTCACAGGTCAAGTATTCTAGGCAACAAAATATTTTTAGCTTTTTTTTACTTAATTTGAAAGAGGTAGGTTGTCTGTCTAATTGTTTGTACCAAAAGATCTCGCTAACCACTGACCGAATCTGTTCTTTGCTTGTAAGGTAAGCTACATGAAGTCCCAAGCAAGGAATCTCTTTATAGTGCCCATAAAAATGACAATATAATACAAATGACCAATGATAGGCCAAGATACAGACTAAATTACCAATGGCAGGCCAGTATACATTTTAACTGGCCAATGGTAGGCCAACATGGCTTAATTTTTATGGGCACTTCCTAGCAAGGTCTAATCTATTACTTTACCGTTTTAAAAAAGAAAAAAGACCTAAAAATTATATTCTTCTCTTGAAATACTGAGGCCCTAGATGCTAGAGGCGCGCCCGCTAGTCTGTAAATATTAACATTAACAACATAAACAGTAAAATACTTTTACCTCCAGATCTGATGAGAGTAGAAGAAGGAACTATTGTAATATCCGGCTTTCCTCCTTAATAAAAGAAATGAATAAAATTATCATTATTTTTTACATTTTAGAAGTACATGCATTTTTGTTAAATAATTGGTTCCAGGACAAACGCAGGAGTCCCAAACGCAGGAGTGTTATAATATTAATTTAATTACGTATTTCTATACAGATTAGGTTAAATTAAGATATGAATGTACAAATAAGCCCTACGCAGGGGTTAGGCATTAAAAAAACCTAAAAGAAGGTCTAAAATAGGTTAGGATAGGTTATGTGTCCACTCCTGCGTTTGGTACTCCTGCGTTTGTTATAAGACCAAATAATTTGTATTTTCCAGTAAGGCTTAGAAACCGATTAATATTCACTGCAATTGGACAGTTAACATTTCTTAACCATATTGAAAAATCATGTGTAGCATAGTATTACAGACAATTTTCCACGAATATTAAAAGAAAAATCATATAACTAATACAATTTATCATTTTAATATCCAAGGAAAGCTGTCTATAGTACGATGCAATAAATAACTACATATTATCTCATGCTTGAAATCTGAAAAGGACAGGACAATTTCAAATGATGCTCTAAAAATATTCTCTTAAAAATTTAAATTAGAAAAATGTAACATGCATTTTTATGTTACAAAAACACATGTAATGTTTGTTCATTTATTTATCTTTCACGCATGTTTAAAAAAATATCAGAGAAAAATATGGAAAAATAAATTTTCTTTATGAAAAATGGTAGCACACAGTAAAATCACGAAGCAGCTAATAAATAATGACGTCATACAATACAAATGACCAACAATAGGCCAAAATACATTGTAATTGACCAATGGTGAAATGCATACTGGCCTATCATTGGTCATTGTATAGTATCGCGTCATTTCTATTAGACACTATAAGCTGCTTCTAAAATCACACATAGGACAATGTAGAGATATCATGCGCCCAAACCTAGGGGAAGTAGAACAAGGCGCGGTGACCGTTTTCTACGGAACATTCCGCAGTCCATCTCGTCCGTTCCGTCCGTGCAGTCGATTTCGCCGTCGCAGACCTGGAACCTGGGCACACAACCTGGCCGCTGCCGACAGGTAAACTCCAGGGGTTTGCACTCCAGTGAATCAGCTGCATATAATGGGACAATATCTCAACTGTTTTCAAATTCAGGTAAAATTTTTATATTATAATAGTGACACCCTTGATTTCAAGAAAGAAAATAGGATTTTTGTCTGTCTGGATGTAATGTATGATCTTGTAAACGGCTAGACCAATCGTTCCAGAGCACATTTAGGCCTTTTCCCCCCTTGAGATAAATAGCTCAAAGAACTCCCCCGTCCCTCAACAATAATTTATTTTTTATCAAAAACAAATGTGGAATGGGTGATACACCAATGTTTTCTATATTCTGTATTCTTTGGACCATTTATTAATTGGATAATGAGTTGTAAACAGCCTGGACAAATGGCTGGCAGTTCTCTCACATACTACTCAATAAATGAGAGTGGAATGAAGGGTGCCTTATATTATTGTATTCCAAATTTATCATCAACGCACCAAAATACCACTGGAAATTTTCCTAAAATCAAAAACTTAATCTATCTAGCATGTGATTTTCATTTTCGTACAGACCGACCAACCGAACGACAGACAGACATCCAACTAGTTTGTCTAAGGGTGGAAAAAAATGGCTTACGTTGAACAGTGAGGTCAATGTAATGGATGGCCCCATTGCTGCCAGAACAGATGTATCTGCCCCCATCTGATACCTGCACTCTGCCCAGTACCAGATTGAAGCCACGCTGAAATATATATATTATCATATTCATGGGAGTCTAGTGCAGTTCACGGTAACATGTTCCTGGTTACGATTATTTTGAGTGGAGACTTGAATATTAGTTTGATCAATCTTTGTTTGTTTTTCTTAATTGTATTTCTCGTCACATTTAGCATTAAAAGAACACAAAATTTTTAAATAATGGCATGGTATAAGATCCAGGTAACAATAAATTCATTAGTTTACCTGTTGTGCTGTTGGGGGTAGGGGTGCTCCATCCTTTCTCCAGGATACCTGCCCCTCCAGCGGACACTGCAAACTAACCATACCATCCAGTTCCCCACTCATCCGCACTGGCTCCCGAGATCCCACACTGTCTTCATAGTAATCTAAATAAAAATTGTCTATTTTTTCTTTCATTTTCTTAAGATTAAAATACATTCTATATCTATATAGTATTTTTTTTAAAACATGAAATAACGTTAAAATTTAAAGTTTTAAGTTTGGCAGAATCACTTATATCGCAAGGGACCACCCATACTATCGTACTTCTGAAATTCAAAAGTATATAATCTTAAGCTTAAGGAAAGGGGAGTCGTAAATGTTCCATTTGTGAAATAAGTGATTTTATTAAAGGTCTTTATAGTGCCTATAAAAAAGACCGAAGCATCTAAAATGACATCATATTAGAATAGTCCATTATTCTAATGTGATGTCATTTAGATTTTCAACCAAAAGCTTTACTGACCATGAGTTTAACATGATTAAATTTCCATGCGTCAGGTGCATTTTGAGATAGGCAGATAGGAAAGGGTAAGAAAAAAGAAGATAGATAGATAGTAGAAAGATTGAAGTATTAAATATCAGTTTTTTAGCAGCATCTCAATCTGAAATATCCATGCAGTTATAAAAAAAATATATTATTATTTTTACAGACACAGCAGTAAGTATTTTAGGAGAAATGTTCACACACAGTCTTGTACCATGATTTGTAGCTGGAGCCTCCTGACCATCTGGACCATAATCATCCTCGCTGGCCGGCAGGCGGCTGTACTCATAATAGTCCATATCATCACCAGTTCCATAGTCAGGCTGTAGGTAGTTGGCCGCCGGTGCATTAGCTCCATATCCGCTAGTCTCCCACGGATTTGCATTAGAGACTGGCGGCGGAGGCTGCGGATAGTCTGAGTTGGATGACTGTAAAAACGGCTGGACTGGCGGATAATCCTCGGAATTATAGAAGTCCTGCGGACTTTGGTAGTTGAAATTTGTGTAGGGATCCGGCGTTGTTGCCTGATAACCTCCAGGTACGGGATACCCTTGTGGTCCTGCTGGCACAGGATACCCTTGTGGTCCTGCTGGCACCGGATACCCTTTCTGTTCTGGAGGCTGTTGACGCGGTAAAGGATAACCTTTATCGTCCCGCCGCTGTTGTGGCAGTGGGTAACCTTTATCTTGAGATTGTCTGCGTGGCAATGGATAGCCCTTGTCTCCGTCACGTTGGCCATTGTTTTCAAATGTAAATGAATGGGCCGGCGGACCGGAACTCGCCTCCTCTAAGGGTACAACAAGATCGATTATAATTATTTTATCGCATCGTATTATAGACAGCTTTCCGCGGATATTAAAAAAAATTAATATAAGATTAAAATCAGTTTTGCTAACCCCAAGGAACTAAAGACCCATGGAAAATTGTCTGTAATACGATCCTAGATATAATTTTTCAGTATGGCTAAAACCGGTTCTAATCTAGCGGTCATTAATCGGTTACGAAGTCATACAGGAAAAATAAAGAATATAATCAATTAGTTTCTCTTAAATCATTCATCTTTTTTATTTTAATAATTTTCAATTCTTGAAAATTTAATTAAACAACAACAAATTTATATTCAAATAAGCAATAAAGTTTTTTTTGTAACTTACTAAAATTGAAATCAATTACCGATTTTGACTGAGAGGGTAGATTGGAATGGGGGTAGTAAATACACCCACCCACCCCTCTGTCTTGATTTTTTAACCCAAAGCAAAAACAAATTTATTATACGTGTATTATAAACATAATTTTTTCATTTGCATTAATATTTCATTAAAATATGGTGTTCTTTTTATATTCCAATCTTATTATTGCTGCGCTTCTTGAACAAAATAACCATGACTTTGCAGCTGCGCAAAAGTCGCATGTAAGGCTCAGTAAAATCACCATAACCTTAGCTGGAGGTCTAAACATTTTATCAAACAGACAACCAATATTCTCAGAATTTTATTTTTTGCACACAAACTGGTTTCAATTCGAGGATTATACGCGGGTAAGGCGCGGCTGCCCTGAAAATAATTGTGTCTTGTTTATAAAAAAAAGTAATATTTATTATAAAAATAAGAACCTGTAACAATAACTTCAGATCTTGCTTCAGCTGTACCATCCGAGTTACTGGCAGTACACAAATATCTTCCCTCGTCACCAACAGATATACTACGGAACTAAAAAAATGGATATAAGATATACGTGGATATATTGACAGGGGAAAATTTGTCGTCAATTTAGCTTGCTAATATGGGCCGCATCTATTGGTGAGTTCTTTTATCCAGAGGCGTTACAGACGTTTTGACGGACAGGCTGACATTTCATATTAAAAGTAGTGCTTTTAAAAATACAAAGCTCTTTATAGTATCTATAAAAAAAATGACGTCATACAATACAAATGACCAATTATAGGACTAAAACTAGGACTACACTGACTAAATTACCAATGGCAGGCCAGTATACAGTTTAATTGACAAATGTGGAAGGTTCATAATACGTCATTATTTAAAGACAATAAAAAAAGGTTTAAAATACCTGCAAAACTCCATTGTTTTGTGATATTCTGGAAGGCAGAGGGTCTCCAGATTCTTTGCTCCAATAAATTTGAATTGGCTGAGCTCCTGTGGCCAGACACGTTACTGTCGGGTTAGAACCTTAATTTCATTATTAGATACACCTTGTAATGGATATATTGACAGAGGAAAATTTGTTGTCAAATTAGATTGCTTACATGTAACTCTTGTGCAACATCTAAATAATTATGTATCAATTTACTTTTTAGATTAATCATGGAAAACACTTGTTTGATTTGTTACAAGACTTATTGCTCATTAATTAAAAGGAATTATGAAGTTTTTTTTACGGGATTATTCACAAAGGCAAGGAAAGTATATGAATAACAACATGTTTGTAAATGAGATAAAGACTAAAATTGGATACAAATAATCATGATACAAAAACATATATTTATAAACATCTACGAATATTAAGCATTAAAAAATTTTAAAATTAATGCCAGTTTTGTTAACCAGGGCCTGAAAGGGAATAATAAGAAGAATAAGGGTGAGACAAAGCTCTTCAAATGATTTTTAATTTAATATTTTTTATTTTGATATCTGCGGACAGCTGTTTATAATACGAAGGGATAAATAAGAATTATTTACCTGGCCTAACAGTTTGTCTCTCTGGCTCCAGCCTGATATGCGGAGGATTTAGAATTATTTACATGGCCTTACAGTTTGTCTCTCTGGCTCCAGTCTGATGTGCGGAGGATTCAGAATTATTTACCTGGTCTAACAGTTTGTCTCTCTGGCTCCAGCCTGATGTTTGGATGATTTAGAATTATTTACCTGGCCTAACAGTTTGTCTCTCTGGCTCCAGCCTGATGTGCGGAGGATTTTGAACTATTTACCTGGCCTTACAGTTTGTCTCTCTGGCTCCAGCCTGATGTTCTGAGATTCAGAATTATTTACCTGGCCTAACAGTTTGTCTCTCTGGCTCCAGCCTGATGTTTGGATGATTTAGAATTATTTACCTGGCCTAACAGTTTGTCTTTCTGGCTCCAGCCTGATGTGCGGAGGATTCAGAATTATTTACCTGGTATAACAGTTTGTCTCTCTGGCTCCAGCCTGATGTTCGGAGGATTCATAATTATTTACCTGGCCTTACAGTTTGTCTCTCTGGCTCCAGCCTGATGTTTGGAGGATTTAGAATCTTCAGCTCCGTTTGACGCTCATAAACAATGTTTCCTGCGATCCCACAAAATTTTCAATAATTTTTTTTCTCATTTGTTGAAGTTTTTACAATGTTTCTATAAAAGTCAAAGATTTAATTGGAAGAAATCTTAAAATTATTGTTTTGAGTAAATTGTTCACCTACTCTCCAGCTATCAAAGTAGGTTGAATAAAACCTGGAATCAAATGTAGCAAAACGGTAAATAAAAATGTTCGTTTGACCGTCAGCTACGCTTTTACAGATGTTGTGAACATTGTTGTAAATGTTGTATTGATAAATTTCCTGTTTGATCTCTGACAACACAGACATAAGTGGTTTCATCATCTTCATCAACCTAATTCAACACAACACTATCAATCAGGGATCTAAAGGGATAAGACAATAGCCGATATATTGATGTACATCCCCAATGATGATAACAAACTATAATCGTTGGTTGAAACGTTTGGATAATCAACTTCATTAAACAACCAATTAAATTTAATGGAAGTCCCCAAAGTTGTTAGGCCAACGAATAAGAAAACATGAGGATTAAACTTTGGAGACTAGTGTAATAAACTGCCCAATGTCTATTTCCTCCCTGAGTATTAATGGATATGTGTATATTTTGACAGGGTAAAAATTATCTACCATTAGCCTGCTAAGATGAAATTATTCATTGTTCAGTTTGTTCATTCCGAAGGGAGGGAGGGGATGAGGTAATTATAAACTTTCCCAGGACTTATAAGAAGCTATCCTGTAAAGGAGAACCACATCGATTTAGCGGTTAGCAAGATCCTATAGACAATCAGTCAGACAGACAGATTTCATGTTATTTTTAAATAATGATTACAATTACCTGAACTAAATGTAGAATACCATCAGCTTGGTAATGACGAGTTGGAAATCTTCGACTGAAAATTAAATCAAATATGTAGTTTATAGGAGATATAGTATTCAAAATATTAAATAAAAAAAGAATTCTAAAAGCATTACATCACAATAAAAGGTATTCACTAGTTACATCAATGTTGTTCATTTAACTTTTATTTTCAAATTGAAGATTGAGATACTTAAACTTAAAATAGTTATTTTTGCATCGTAATATAGACAGCTTTCCGTGGATAATAGAATAACAATTTTATGATTTTTATTTTATTCTTCGTGGAATATTGTTTTTAATTCTATGCTATACATGTTTTTTTTTCAGTATGGCTGAGAACCGAATCTAATCCATCGAATATTAATCGGTTTCGAAGCTTTACTGAAATAAAATTCTTACTTGTCCTGTCGTCTCCAGGTAGCGGTCATCTGTCCAACATTAGAGAAGGTCAAACATTCCAGAGTTATTGTAGAACCAGACGTGGGGGTCACACGTTCACCGGCTAGCTGTCCGCCTCCAAGGTTGCTTGGGTAATCAGATCTGTCTGGAGACCTGTTGCCAGCTGTGTACGGGTCTGGATTGCGGCCTTGAGAAGTATCCGGATACCTGCCAGAATTTCTATCTGGATATCTACCAGTGTTACTGTCTGGATATCGACTATAGTCCGGATATCTGCCTGAATTGGCATCTGGATACCTACCAGGACCTGTCTCTGGATATCTGTCGGCAGGTGCACTTTCTGGATAAAGATTTGGATAACTCGCGTATTCGTCTTTATCAAGAACTATGATTTGAACTCTTTCCTCGGTTTCTCCCGCGGCATTTCTCGCCACACACGCGTAGGTTCCCTCGTCATCCTAGACAATTTATTAATGCATTAGATAGTTAATCCTACAACGCAAAATATAGGTATACAAATCTATATGATCTTGATAGAAACCTACTCTTATTTTACAATTAAATTATAATAAAGGGGAAGGGAGTATTTTTGTCTTACCTAACCTCTGTTAGGGCCCTAACCCTTAGAGCCGCGAAAATAATGTGCGGACCAGGAGCGGCAGTCGAGTAAAAACTTACCTTTGACAAGCTAGCCACTGTGTAAGCCGGGGCAGTTAAGGATATTGGTTCAGATCCACTAAACAAAATATCATGAAATCAAAATTATACTATAACTTAAATCACAGGATATAAAGCAATTAATAGTAATTAGATAATTCTATATTAAAACACTTACGTGGATTTAATTCTTTTCCATGAAATAGTGGGCGTTGGATCTCCATAGACATTACACTCTATAGTTAGCCTCACTCCGACCTGCATTGTCACAGAACCTTTAGGCTCCAGCTCAATTCTGGGGATTTCTTGGACGATCAGGTTGGCAATGGCCTCAGTGGAGCCTGCTTCATTCTGAGCCCTGCACTTGTATTCCCCAGCCTCGCTGCCCTGCACACGGTTCATTCGCATCACACCACCGCGCAAGATCTCAATGTGAGGGTCCAGAGGCCGGCCGTCCATTCGGGTCCAGGTAACAACTGGCGAGGGTATGCCAGCCAACGTTCGACACTGAAACAGGACGCTTCCAGATTTGGTGACCGTTTGAGTTGTGTCAGGGTACACCTCGATCCGAGGCGGCTCAAGCCGTTCAACCTCAACAATGGATGTTGCTCTGGCTGACCCGCCACTATCCTCACCTGTACACATATACATGCCACGGTCCGTTACCGCCGCGTTTCTAATGCTAAGAATTTTATTACCCTGTGACAGGACAAGATTGGGTGAGGTCATGTCCTCTCCAACTTTGCTCCAGGAAATGGTGGGCTGATCCCCTTCGACAATGCAACGCAGCTCTGTGCTACCACCTTCAAATAAGATATCTATAATACAAAGTAGAACGATGTCTGTCTGTTTGTGTGTTTGTTTGTCTGTTTGTTTGTAGCGAAGGATCTCGCTAACCGCTGAACCGATCGGGTTCTCCTTTACAGGGTAGCTATTTATAGTTCCTGGGAAGGTTTATAACTATTTTCTTGGGGGGTGGGACACCCCTAACCCCCCCAAAAAATGAAAAATACCCCCTCCAAAAAAAAAAAATTTCTTTTTAAAACTAAAATTAAAATAGTGGGGTCGACTTTCCCCCCCAACCTCTTAGGGCAAAGCCCCTAGAGGCTGGGAGCGAAGCCGCTAGTAAACAAATAAAACAATTTAATCTTTTAATAGAAAAAAAATATTTTAAAAAAATATTAAAAGTATTATTTTGTGTGAAATGAAAAATGAGAGGGAAGTGGGTTATGATTCTAGGCACATTGAAGCTGAGATGAAATAGGTGAAGGGGGGGGGGGGCATATAGTAGAGAAAATTAGTCTATAAAGAATGACTGACCAACTGTACGCTTAACAAAGGTGACGCGACTTGTAAAGTTGCTTCTTTGCTATAAATTTTAAACAACGTTTACCTTGTCCAACAATCTGCTCGTTTGGTTCTATCCTCACTGAAGGAGGGCCTCTTGAAGATGTTACAGTCAGGTAAACCTGGGACTCAAGCTGTTGTCCTCCTGGTCCTCTGGCTGTACACTTGTACAGGCCTGACTGTTCAGGGCGAACATTTCTCAATAAGAGCTGGCCTCCGTTGGACGGTTCAGATAAATATCCATCAACCCTATTCAATTATATCATTGGATCTATAATTACTTGGATCTTACACCAGATTGTCATGTACTCTAATAAAAGCATGCTCGCAGCAGGCTTAAATAACGATACTCCTCATCCAAAATTGCGAATGCATGTCAATTTTATAATTCGACAAAACCAGTTTTAAGGGGGAAAAATTCACTGCGGCTTTACACAAAATGAAATCAATTTAAATTTGCTTACCTACTCCAAGTGATGAGGAACCCCTCATCTCCGTTGGGGCTAAGTATTTCACAAAGGAATGATGCTTGATCTCCTACACCTACAGTCATGTCCTGCGGAGATATCTCTATCCTGGCGGCATCCTGCTGCCCACCTCTACCTGGCACTACACCAGAATTTCCCTGAACATTTTTTTAGATATACAACTTTTAACAAAATAAACTATTACATATTGGAAATGTCAAGAAATATCTGGTTCAAAATCATTATTAAGAACACATTAAAGTTAAGAACAAACAAATGCTGAAATATTTTTTCAAATTTTTAAAGAAAGAAATTCATATGAATTGTTTTTACTCAATGTAAAAATGCATAACTACACATAAATGAACAAAATATTTTTTTTTTTAAATCTATGTATGACTAAATCTCAAAATAGAATGTTTTTTATGTGTTAAAATTCATTAATATGTTGGTTTTGTAAATTACATGTAAATTAAAATTGCATGGGAAGTCAATTAATTGACTTTATTTTTTTTTATGAAACTTCCATGAAAATTAAAAGCAATTTCAGAGATCTTTAGGTTCAACCAAAAAAAAACCCTTACTATATTTTTTTTACAGGATAAGCTATGAAACACTAAATACTAAAGAGATTCACCTGATTCACATAAACTCTGGCCCGAGAGGAGGTTGACCCCTGAGTATTAGAGGCTGTACACACATACTCTCCAGCATCCTCCAGGCTAACTCCAGGTAGAAACAGGTCACCTCCACGAACCTGTGCCTGAGAAAATACATTGGTAAAACTACTTTCCAGTATGGCTAAGAAACCATTTAATATCCGGCAAATTAGAACTGGTTCTAAGCCATGCTAATAAATCATATCTAGTATCGTATTACAGACAATTTACCACAAATATTAACATAAAAATCGTATATTTGATACCAGTTTTGTTGGACCGGGCCTTCGGACCCTCTGGGCTCACAAAACTGGTTTTAATCTTATAATTTTACATTTTAATAACCGCGGAAAGCTGTCTACATTACGATGCGATAAATAACTAATAGCATTCATATCTCTTAAATATAAACAAAATTAAATATGCTATAAATCCTCTTACAATGCAATTGATTTATACTTTTTAGTATATGGTCTTTTAACAAATATGATTTTTGCTGAAGTCTTTTTTTTATGTATAGATCCTACACCTTTTAGGTTATTTTGAAACTTACTCTACGACTGAGAGGATATCCCCTGGTCCATGAGATGGAGGGTTGTGGAGACCCTACAGCTTCACAGGACAGCTGGAGATTTTCTCCAGCCTGGAGCTCCAGGTATTGTGGATGGATTGTAGCTACTGGCGAGGAGGGACGGTCATCACCTTAAAATATGTGATCTTATTGTCAGGGATCTAAAGGGACAATGGCCGATAAATTTATGTACATCCCCAATGATGATACACAAAATTACCCCTTCTGTAGATTAAAATTTTTGGTTGAAACGTTTGAACACTCAAGATAATGAACAAACCAAACATAATTCATCAAAGTACCAAACGCTGTTAATCCAACAAATAACAAAATGTTATAAAATTATAAAACTTTAGGGACTAGTGTAATAAACAGCCTATTGTCTCCTCTCTCTCTCTGTCTTATATTGTACATAAACAAATAATAAATTTAATCTCCTATCTAAAAGTGCAAAATTTTGTCTATTGGACCTTAAACATTTTGTTGAGATGTAAATGTACCATGATATAGTGAACAATCCGTAATAATTTAATTATCAGCATGGCTTAGAAACCGATTATTATCCACTGGATTAGAACCGGTTCTCAGCCATACTGAAAAATCATGTATAGAATCGTATTACAACCATTTTTTCACGAATATTAAAAAAAATTAGTACCAGTTGTATTAGCCCGGCATTCGGCCCATATCATCGTTGCAAACCAAACTGGTTTTAATCTTATAACTTGATTTTAATATCCGCGGAAAGCTGTCCATAATATGATGCGTTAAATAACAATTATAATTGTGATAAATTTCAGTTTTATAGAAACAAATAAACTACCTCCCACATTGAGGACAGCAGTTGATGTTTTAACAAATCTTCCCGAGGTTGCTGTACAGATATATGTTCCTGAATCTTCATATCTCACAGAGGATATTATCAGAAGACCTTGTCCGTCATCTACAGCTCTGCCTGGGGGTAGCAGTCCGTTCTCCTTCGCCCAAGTAATAACCATTGGATCCTAAATATGATTGGGGTAGATTCATAACAATGTAGGGTCCAGACCTTTATAGGCAGTCCCATCCCAACTATTGCAGGCAACCATCCCTTTGAATGCACGACATTTGTCTGGTTTGTCCTAACTGTGCATGGAAATGAGTTGCGCCTGTTTTCAGCTAAGGCATTCCCCTTAATCTTAATCTTAAAGGGATAAGACAATGGGCGATAAATTGATGTGCATTCCCAATGATGATAAAAAAAATTACCCCTTCTGTAGATTAAAATTAGTGGTTGAAACGTGTGAACACTCAACTTAATTAAACAATCAATCAAAATTCCTAAAGTTGTTAAGCCAACAAATAAGTACACGTTTTTTTTAAACTTTGGGGATAAGTGTAATAAACAGTTCATTGTCCCCTCTCTGTGGTCAACTATACCTGACTGCTGAATTGTGGCAGGGCATTGCAGTTGAACCTGGCCGTCCTGCCAATCTCCACTATCTGGATCCTAGGCTCGTTGATGGTAATTGTTATGGGTATGGAGCCGGGAATTATATCTGTTGCACCATCTCTTGATCCACTGCTGTTGGATTCCCCATCTAGTGAAAATTAAGTAATGTACAAACAATGAAGTAGTAATGATAGAAAAAAAACTATATTTACAAGTTTTATTCATCCATAAGTAGCAAAGCACAAAAAAATGGACAAAAAGTGAGTTATATAGTGTTGTTCGTTGGTCATAAAAAAGAGCAGGATGAAAAGAGCAAAATCACGAAATCTTCACAAACAACAGCAGTCTTTCTTGAATAGCAGCCGAGAAAATTTACATTCTTACATAAAGTTAAAGCTGGACATACAGACAAAGTCGATTAAAGAGTAGTTTAACTGCCAAAAACGGAGAAGTATGAAAATTGTGAGCTTGAATATACTCCACTATGACAAGAATAAAAGGGCTTCCCAGAAAATCAAAAGTTGAAGTGAAAGATAGACAGATAGACATCTTACTTCTTGTTGATATAAGATAAACAATAAGCTTAATTTACAAAGCATAAAAAAACTATCTACAGTTGAAACAAGCACGCATACATCCAATATACACATTGTTTGGTACAACAAAAGAAAATGACGTCATACAATACAAATGACCAATGATAGGCCAATACACAGACTAAATTACCAATGGCAGGCCAGTATACATTTTAATTGTCCAATGGTAGGCCAGAATGACGTCATTTTATATAGGTACTATAACAGGCTGAAAGTGGATGTCATAGTATAAACAATTAATGAAAAGAAAAAGTGATGGTTAATAATAGAAACAAATTATCTAAAAAGCATTACAGGCCCAATAACACTTGAAACTTGTAGAGAAGCTTCTTTTCTGAAAAAAAGCAGAAAGTAAATGTTTAACACACAACACTTCACAATCCCATCAAGCATATAAATGTCAAACAGTTACTAACAGAAAAGGGGACAGAGGCTCACACATTTTTTTATGAATTAATATCATGCATAAAAGGGCTGTACCTAATCCCCTGGTAAAATTAAGGTGGCTGGATACACCCTATAAATGTCCAACCCCTATACACCCCCCCCCCCTCCCTTGAAATGGGTCTACAACCCCCTAAACAGCCAATGGAAGTGTCAAGTTTAAAATGTTACACCCCCCAAATTAAACACAATTTTATGCATTTGAATATTTTTTTATATTATTATCATGTTAAACTTTTAAATCTAAATTCTTATTTCACACAAATATTGCATAGTTCAAATATTTAGATCTGCGTCCCCTGTCCCAGCGAAAAGATGCAAATTTCTAGGTCTAGCTGTTAGTGTAAGCTCTATATAGGTAAACAAATATTTTACAGTTGGGACGATTAATTGATACTATAGATACTAGAGCGAATAATCTTTTTTTTCTAGTTTATTGATCTTAAGTTTCTAAGATCTCAAAAATAATTTATCAATGTTTTTTTTTATAGTTTTAAGTTTGTATTTGAAATAGATTATTTGAGTTTGAATTTGTATCAATTAATCGTCCAGACTATTTTTAATCACACAAAAAAAGTGTTGATTAATTGTTAAGTATTTTGTTAAATGTGATATTAAATGTAGAATATATGATTATGGAGAAAAATATATTATATATATCAAACTTATGATTATATATAGACATATGTATATGTATTTTTTAGATATTTAAAAAGATTGTTTCTAACTTAAAAATTAATGTTCTTGTTATATTATAAATGTATTTACAAGGTGTTTCTGTTAATACTTTTTATGTATAGTACAAAGCGAATCCCTTAGCGGTAAGTTTTTTACTGTCAACATACAATTGATGATTTTTCCCCCCTTTAAAAAAATTAAGAGCGGTGATGATTATCCCACCAAACCAAACGAGGAGATATTTTAGCCCAACTCTATGAAAAAAGTGAACGTCCTTACTTGTTTGTACGCTAGTAAAGCTGGCAAAAAAAAAGAATTATTAGAATTTTAAATTCTGTACAATTAATAGATATTTTATATCAATATTTACATACAAAAGTTGACCTGCATGAATAACAGCCGTGAGCTGACCCACAATAAATCCTTGAGAATTCCTAAGGTTACAGTTGACCAGCCCATGCTCGGGCTGTATGACTAGGGTGAGGTGCCTGGTGTCGCCCCAGACGTATCTGTGCATAATGTCCTCTAGAACCTCTCTCCTGCTCATCATGCGCCTCTTCTCATTCATCCTCACCATGCTCAGCGCCTCGAACTCGATGTGAAGGCGCTCGTTGCTCTTGTAGCTGCACTTGAATGTGACACAGGTGCCCGCGGGCTCGTGGACACTCAGTGGTGACAGCTCCATCATTATGCCACCTAGAATTCCATATCAAGCAAAGCATGCAAAAATAAAAATATAAAGCAACGACACAAAAATTTTAAATTAAAAAAATTAAATATAAATCAGATTAAGATTTTCATGATTATATATGTCAAATTTTTTATGAAAGATATGTATAGATTAAATGTATTAAAAATGTTAAAAACCATGAAATCAATGTCTGAATTTATGGAAAAACTAAAATTAAAGCACAATAACTTTAAAAGCCTTTTAAGTATTTTTAGAATTATCATATAAAATTGAGTTTATAACATCTAGGAAAATTTAAATTAAATGCAGCTTTAAGCATACCATGCTGAACAAGCAGTACAAAAAGTAATGCATCTTGATTTCAAAAGTTAAGTTTTATTATTTGCTTTCACCTTACATGCTTTTGAAAATTAAATAAATTTTATGTTTAATTTGTTCTGTTTATATTTTCAAAAATAATTGTTTAAAATTGCTAACTAAATATGGTTTCCCATGCAAACGAATAAATCTGGCAGCCAAGACAAGAAAGAAAATTTCCCAAACACACAAATCCCAACTAGATATGTTACTATACCTGTGTACTGGCACATACTACCAGAGTATCCAGGTTTACAGTTGCATTGGACCTGAGTGGATGGCAAGAGGCTGCACGAGTTCTCATTCTGATTACAGGGACACCTGACACATCTGCCTCCGGGACCTTGACTCCTGGATATATTTATACATATAATCGATGTATTATTACTTGGATGTTGCACCAGATTTCCATGTCATCTGATAATGTGATGCTCGCAGCTGGCTAAAATAACGATATTCTCCATCCACCTCCTTTACCCCCTTCTCTCCCCTCCTAGAGTTTCCGTCAGGATAAAAGAATTTGTAGAAAAAAAAAAATAGTAAATTGAAATAAAATGGTATGAAAAAAAAACTTACACGTCATTCCAATCCCTGAAGTATCCAAGGGCACAAGCCTCGCATGACAGACCAGCATACCCAGGAGGACACCTGCACTCCTCAGCACCGGACACCAGAGGACCTCCTGTCATCTGTGGTACAGCAATATCCAGCATGGCCTTACGGATGGCCGTCTCCATGGTGCCCTCGGCCATTGTCGCTTTCACGTATATTCCCTAATATTAAATCTTTAAATGAAATAGATTAAAAATGTTTAATGGATCATCCAAAGAAAACGAAGTAGCGGGTATTTTCACAGTATTTTTTCTCCTACTACTAGCCCCTATAATCCTGCGGGGCCTATTTTCTACAATGCAAGGCAATCATTAACATCTACCTAACCTAAATAACCTATAATAAGCTAGTGTGAAAATAGTACGAAACCCACTGCTTTGTTCTCTTTCAGTAATCCAAAATGCTTAACAAATTTATTACTGATGGATGTCTGTAAGTTCCATGGACCTTCTGTTGAGATTACTGTGACCTATTTACTAATTTCCTCTTTTACAAATATATGTTTAAAATTAAACCTCTACATCCGCCAGAACAGAAAGAATATCCTCCCGCGTGGCTGGGGTTTCTCTGCCTCTTTGTTGCACCATCCAAGTTCCAGGTAGAAATGTAAACTTATTCCTAATCTCCACTCTTGACTGTCTGACCAGGCCCGACATCTCTGGATAGATCAGAGTCTTTCCACCAGTGCTTCTGATGATCAGAGCTGGATCACTTCTTGAGCTCGGCCTCGTGGTGCCTCCTTCAGAAGTATATCTCTGTATAATTGTGAGATTACCACCAAAGGCGCCGATACGGTTACCGCTCACTTCAACCGGCAGTTTCCAGTACAATACAGAGCCTCTGTCCTCGCTGGTCAACCTGTACACGTCCTCCTGGGTCACCTCGTCAAAGGTGACCTGGTTCCGCCTGATCTCCTCGCCCTGGTTGTCTGCCAGGGAGTACTCCCTGTTGTGTGCGTTCAGGCGCATGGTGGACCAATACAGGCGCGCGTCTGAACACTCGTTGGTCACTCCAGAACAATAACATCGGGAACATCCTTTAGATATTATTTATTAATAAACAAAAATAAGCTTCTAAAAGTATCTAATAGGGGTAAGTAATTATTTTTTCTTCGGGGGGGGGGGTAAAAGGGGTTGTTTTTAGGGGCGATTTTTCTTGGAAAAGTGGAGGGAGTTACCCTCCCCTAAAATAGTTATAAACCTTCCCTTTACACATAGAAGTATTATTGTAAAGGAGACAGACATCCTGTAACTTTTGTTATAAGATTAATTAGTTTCATTCGAACACAGTAATAGTGTCTGACTGATTATGATGTAACAAAAAAAATTAGCCAATGAGAGGCCGTTATTGACCAATGGTAAAATTTATAGTGGCCTCTCATTGGCTAATTTTTTTTGTTACGTCATAATTAGTCAGACACTATTACTGTGTTCGTTTCATTCATGTACATGTGTGCATAAAATAAATAAAAAAAAAATACCTTGTTGACTATCTTGACTAAGGCCAAAGGTGGCGGGTTTACACCTATCACAGTTTGTTCCCTCTACATTTTCCTTACACCTAACAGGTAAACATATATTCAAAACAAGCATTTTGTCCCGGCTACATAAATAAAAATATGAAACCAAAATTAAAATATCTTCATGTGTATAACAGTGGATGTGTAGAGTACTATAAACTATACATTAAAGAATGATTCTCTTTTTATAGCACGTCCAAGCTTTTTTCGTCAAAAACTCGAAAGATGGTGGGGGCGGGGGTAATTAAAGTTTTTTGGGGGTGCTCTTGAACATCTCTGCAAAGATATATTTAGAAATAAAGTTTTTTTTCGGGTGGAATTAACCACATTTCAGATAACCCCAATTGGTTCAGTGGTTAACAAGGGACAGACAGACAGAAATTGATGACCTGCAATACTGATCATTGACACAGTTTAGATCCAGGCTTCCTCTGGGATCACAGGAACAAGGTCCAACAGATTCTGGTAGGCAACCTCCGCTCACACGGTCCTAAGATCGATAAATTATTAATTGAATGATGCACCAGATTTAATGCACTCTAAAAAGAGAAGCTCGCAGCTAGCTAAATTAACGATAACCCCTTTACCTATCCCATCTCCTCCTACTGTATGAGACCAATATATGTAGGGATAAGGGATAGGAAACCTAGCCATTAATTAGGTCCCGGTCTAGATTCTAAAGGGATATTGCAACTTTTACCAATTCCTAATTAAATCTTGTCAATGGCGGACGCTCCCAAGTAGCTATTGCTCTAAACCAATAAGGATTGGCCTGTTTTGTACCAACCAATAACCAATTGGCGGATGAGAATATAATAAATGCGGCAATGAAAAATTTTTTTATCTTGTCTGCTTCTAAATAAAAATAGGAATTAATAAGAAAAGGTGTTTGATCATATCAACTTAATTATCAAATCTGCCCAGAGTTTTACATAAAAAAATACCATATATAAAAAAATAGAGTGATTATTTTTTGGAAAGTAGGTAGCTACGAATTATTCATTTGGTAGTTTATAAATAAAATGTTGTATTTTAAATTTTAATACTTTATACGGAATTGATTAAAATACCTCAGTAGTATTATATGTTAAAAAGTAAAAAAAATATTATTCATGGAACAAGAAAAATTGATAGAATGTTACCCAAGCGCTAATTTACTCGTTAAGAATTTTAATATGCAATGATAAAATAATATTTTCAAATAAAATTTTTACTCTTTAATAAAAATACAAACAAAATCTGTCTTAGGCATACCCAGTGATAGCTTTCGGAAAAATTCAAATTACTAGAGTAAAAGATAAAAAAAATTTTGGGAGACAAAAAAAAACATCATAACGTGAAAAAGTAAAAAAATATTATTCATGGAACAAGAAAAATTGATAGAATGTTACCCAAGCGCTAATTTACTTGTTTAGAATTTTAATAAGCAATGATAAAACAATATTTTCAAATAAAATTTTTACTCTTTAATAAAAATACAAACAAAATCTGTCTGAGGCATACCCAGTGATAGCTTTCGGAAAAATTCAAATTACCAGAGTAAAAGATAAAAAAAAATTTGGGAGACAAAAAAAAACATCATACCGTGATTTTAAAAATCCATTAATATATTAATTTTACTTTAGACTAGCTACCTGAATTTTATTCTATTCTTTATCTACACACACACACGCAGCTATTTCATTAGCGTTGATAACAAACTAATGCACCTTCCCATAACTAGTTTTTTAGGCCTAGGCTTGAAATAGGCCTGAAATAATATTTTCCTATGTTTCCCATCCCTTAACCCTGAATAGATGAGGTCCATAGCAAGCTTAATCGACAAAAAAAATTTCCTCTTATTAAATCTAATACTATCGGCTTCGCACCTAGAGGCATCAAGGGGCACTTGAAGGAGGGGAGGTTTATTTAGGCAATTTTATTAATTTTTGGTATTTTAGATTTTTTAAAAAGAAGACAGACCGACAGACATCTTTCTACTCTGTACATTATAGATATTCAATTAGATTAGATTTTATTATGTGAGTCTCTTTTTTCGTAAAAAAAACCTATAAACCTATATCTTTATTTCTTCCCATTCACTAACCCTTTATGGAGGTCGAAACTTTAGTAAGTCTAAACCCAGAATGTCATTCTTACCTTTCTATATCCAGGTTCACATTCTTACCTTTCTATATCCAGGTTCACATTGGTCACAGTTAAAGCCTGATGTATGGTCGCGGCATTCCTACCAATTAAAGTAAGCATATTAATCGTTATAGAGGAAAAAAAGAAAACAAGAATTAGTTCCCTAATTTTTGTTTCTTTGGGTTAGAAAATTGTCAACAAAATCATCAATACGATGGATGTTTTTTTCAAAGCTCTTTATAGTGCAATATAATGGACTATTCTAATATAAGTCATTCGGAATTCTTCGGCCAAACGTTTTTAATGTAACCTTTTTTTATAGACACTATAAAGAGCTTCATTTTTAGACATTTCTAAAACAGATTTAAAGAAATGATTAATATCCGCTGGATTAGAACCGGTTCTAAGCTATACTAAAATTTTATGTATAGAATCATATTACAAACAATTTTCCACGAATATTAAAATAAAAATCATAAAAAGTTTAATTCTTATAACTTTTCATTTTCATACCTGCGGACAGCTATCTATTATACGATGCTGTAAATAATTATTAAAATTCTAATGTAATTATTGAATTAAATCTTTATAGAACACCCTTAGCATGACAAAAATATTACCAGACATTCTCCAGTTTCTGGATGGCAGGTGAGGCTCTTGCCATTACACTGGCAGGGTGTACAGGTGCCCAGGTAGGCTCCATATCCTGATCTGGTATACCCAGGTGCACACTCCTCACATGATAAACCCTAAACATAGTAATTACACTGGCAGGGTGTACAGGTGCCCAGGTAGGCTCCATATCCTGATCTGGTATACCCAGGTGCACACTCCTCACATGATAAACCCTAAACATAGTAATTACACTGGCAGGGTGTACAGGTGCCCAGGTAGGCTCCATATCCTGATCTAGTATACCCAGGTGCACACTCCTCACATGATAAACCCTAAACAAAGCAATCTATTAATTGATAGAGAACTTAAAAATGGGAATTTTAAAGAACACCTCCCAAAGCAAGGAGGGAGTGGGCATTGAACTGTAAACTAAACATACTTATTGGTTGGTTTTTAACTTTGGGTAATTTCATGAAATCTTGATTGATTATAAAAATCTTCCAAACTTTTCCACCAATTATTAAAATCTTTAGAAGGGGTTTATGTTTATCGTTATTGGGGGAGTACGTAAATTTATACTCAATTGTCTTGTCCCTGTAGACCCCTTGACTTCGACTTCTTCATTTTAAAAACCATTAAAAGCATAAATACCTTGAATTAAGAAAATTATTTCGACTCCAACATTTCATAATTTTTTCTATAGAGTGAAAAATTAGGTATGAGGTATAAACAACAAGCGAATTAAATCTAAAATAGTATTTGGGGGGCAGATGTAGAGGTCGTCAATTTAAAATGTGTTGACTCCCAACGACAGCTGAAATTATAGGTTTAGTGATTTTTTTCCGAATTAATTTCGTTGTTGGTATAAGCTGGTGAAATCTATTTAGAGTGCATTATGGAGCAATATAGCTTTTCTTTATATGTTTGATCCCTCTCTCTCTCTGTAATGATATTATTTAAAGAGAATCTATCCCATAAAACAATTGTAGCAAGATCGTAAATCTAAATAAATTTAGTAGCTGTAACATTTATTTGTTTCCATTACTGTTGAAAAATATTAAATTATGTGATCTATATCCGGATCTATACACAAAGTATACTGTTTTACTCAACAAGAAAGTATCATAACCAAAGGCATTAAACCTGCAAATGTGGCGTAATTAACTTAGCGCATCCGCTCGTTGTCGCAACGGAGATAGGTTCGAATCTCTACCAAACATCGCGTCATAACCAAAACGTCAAAAGTAGTTTCTACTACTGCTGTGTCAGGTACACGACATAAATTGTTTGAATAAGAGTGGATGCCTGGGCCTTAAAAAAAAGGCGCAATTCATTAACATGCAAAGTTAGGACTTCCAGACAAAGGTCGTGCAATCAAATGATTGGTTGTCGAAAGAGCATGTGACCATATAATCATGCACAGCATTTAAGCAATATTTGTTTCTGAGATGCACCAAAGATCTTGTTGTGTATGCCGTCTTCATAGGCTATCCTCAGGCTATCTGACCAAAGGTAAAAAAAATGGATAACTTATTAAGCTAGGATAGTTAAGGTGTAAAAAAGCTTTTCAAGATAATTGCAAAGAAATGGATTGGAAATAATCTTTTCAAACTAAAATTTCAAACTTCTGAAAAAGTAAATTTCGGTAGCTTTTCTTAAAATTTAAAATTACTCGAAAACAAATTTTTTTTATATATCTGAAGGTAAACAAAACAAGCCGTTAAATTAACAATTAACGGAATGACAAACTGACAAAGTATCTATGTAGAGAGGTTTTCATACAAATGCATGTTTTGTTATTTCTAGCCTAGATTGCAAAACTAAATATGCCAAAGTCTACATGTGACTAGGACTTTTATTTTATTCAATTAGATTTTGTTCACAAAGTTTCTCTACAATAATTTGTATAGGTTGGTTTGTCTGTTGGCAACCTACCTTAAATGTATCCCTAATTAGTTTTTATAATGCTAATAACCAAAAAATTGGGCGGGGATTAAACTACCTTCTGAAAAGAAGAGAGTGGCGTGTACAGATTATTGCCAGGGGGTATAAACTTTGATAGGGTGATAAAAGGGGAAGGTAAAGGGGGGGGGGATCAAGAGTTTAAATAGTTTAAAGAACGATTTTAAAATGCTTGAACCCTGTCTTTAGGATGCAGGTAGAATGAAAGTGAGAGTTGTAGAGTGTCAGAACTTAATAAGCTGAATATAAATGCATAAAGTCTAAACAAAATTGTAAGTAAATTAGCTGCAAAACTGCACAAATACATGATACAGTTTAAGGACATACTAACAGTTTTAAGACTTGATTAAAGAGGTGCTTCGCTCATAACATTGTAACTTGTTGTAATAGGAACAGTATTCAAAAAATCAAGATAAATAGGATTATTATAACATAATTATAACATTGATGTCAAAAAAGTAAAAAATCAGCATGTTTTAAATGGACGTACGGACTTTATGGTAAATCGTACCTAATTGGTATAGGAACCATCATGCAAAGTTTGAAATTCTACCTGTTTAAATTAACAAAAAGAGCTAACTGTCCCGGACGAACGGACGGGCTGATCCTAATTATAGAAAAGCATTGCTTTTTAAAAAGTTTAAACTATTTACCTTGTAACCTTGCGGGCAGACACAGCCCTCAACAGCTGTGGCGAGTGGTGCTCCTGTGGTGCGGTTGACAGCACAGTCCAGGCTCAGACCAGATATACTAGATACAACAGCAGTTACCAGTACAATACAATAATAACTAGCTCTCATCATTCCCTAGATTGTCTCGAGATTTACCAGTTTCTTTATAGTAGTTTCATTTAAATTTTGTGTGCATAAAAAAATTTCCAAAAAATATTGATTATCTGTTTAGAAACAGGTTTAGACATCCAGCTAAATTTTTAAGTTATGATATGATGATTTCACATAGGCTTACACGCGGCTATTGTACGCCTTTCAAGCCCTGGTGGCCTATCTACTATTATTTTCTTTTAGAACTTAGTATTTTGAAAATAACATACAAAGCTACCTTTCAGAGAGTAATATTAAAAAAAAATTCTTTCAGAAAAGATAGTCAGAAAAAGATTTCATATAAAACAATGAAACTGTTTGTTTTTATATAAGTATGTAAATAAGTAGTAAATTATATGAATCGGTAAATGATAAAATTCGCGCCGTTTTAGATTTAAAGTGGGAAAATTATATAAGTCGCTCTAGAACACCATAGTATTATCAATATCCTCACTGGGTATTACAAAAAAAGACAAAAATTGTTTATAAATATAAAAATAATCAATAAAATTGCATTTATCCCTATCATAGTACTTTGAAATGTCGAGACACCTCAGAAATATTTGCACCGGGTCACATGTCTTAACTAAGCGCCTCACTATCAATATAGTATGCAGTGGTTAGCTCAAGCTCGACTGAAAGCTCTCAAATCTTTTCTATTTTTTTCACTGCATATTTATGAAAATCATTTTTTCCCGGTTGTAAATTGGCAAAATTTAAATAAAAGAACTGTCTTATGTTATTAAAATTTTAAAAATTTTACTTTAATTGTAAAATATTTTTTAGATAGTAAAATATAGAGAAATAGACATCCCTGTGTTTTGAGCTTTAATTGTTTTTAATTGATTGCACGAACATGGGCACTTTATATATTTTGGCAGAAACACAAGCACAAGGAGTAGGAACAATCATTATTGATTTAAAACACATCATTATGTTGCCATTTTTTCCTCGCAAAATTGGAGCAAAATTGCGCTGCGATATTTGCAATTTTAATTTACTAAGAATTCATCATGTTTTCATTATTTCAATGTTAAACATAGTATTTGTACTTTGCAGTTGTAATAGTTACATTTTATAGAAAAAATGTATTACGGACCTTTTTTTATTTTAAAAAGTTGAACCGAACAGTCTTTGTTGCAAGTTTTTTGTGTGTATAATACCAAATATGTCTGAATTAAGATAGTAGGCTTCAATTTTGGAGATGCGACGCCGCAAATCAAATATTTCTCTAATAGGGTTGTCATGGTTTTATTTTTATTCAATTCAGAATAGTTATTTCTCGCATTGTATTATAAACAGGTTTTCGAGGATATAAGAAGTTTTAATCTTATAATTGAGTAATAATGGAGAGGGACAAAGCTCTTAAATGATTAAGCAGTGTTATAGACAGAAATACGCGAGTTATGTAAAGATTAGTTTCGTTAAAAACCGAAAAATTTAAATTGAAAAATTGTCACAACCCTACAGCAAAGTTAGAACTATAAATATGCCAAGACTAAAGTAATAAACATTTGGTTACTAGGCACTTAAAACCATTCTAATGGCTTGTAAGATTTTTACTGGAAATTAAATGAATGATAATATAACAAGGATAATTATGTTAATTCGATGCACATCAAGAACAGGATTTGCCAACAAAAAAAGTTAATATTGGCAGTTATCCTATTATTTAAAGCAGAGTGGGCATTTTGTCTGAAACTTAAGATCTCAATAACTACTGAACTGATTGGGATCTTTAATGTAATATTCATTTATGTCACTTGGTTGTTTTATGCTATTTCATTTTCAGATTTAAGTCTTGGGCAGTTATTAAGCTATTTTCAGCCCTTATCTGACCTTTGAAAGAATAAGAGTGCTCCAGATGAAAATTTTCATATAAAGGAATGCTTATGCCTTTGGTAGAGTGTCGATAAGAGAAGCTGCACAACTTAAAGGGAAGAACTTGCAGCGTTTAGCTAAATCTTTGTATTGAAATCATGAACAATAACATGAGCGTTTTAAAATATATTTTAGTCAATAATTTATTAATATACTTATCATAAAAGATGTACTTTAAGGTTGATGTACTTTTAAAAAGATTCTAGGTGCTAGTTCTTTACTAAAGTAGTCGCTCAACCAGCACATTTTGTTAAAGCACCTTCTTGTGTATATGTTTTACTTTAGCTCAGGTTAGTTTAGGTTAGGTTAGGTTATCCGCAGGGTTAGGCAACCCGATGTATAGACGTAGAGTTAGGGCCCCTCACAGGGGTTAGACATAGAGAACAAAAAAACTATCCCTCTCCACTCCCTTTTTTAATTAAAAAAAATAAAGGGGGGAGTAGGTATTTGTTTGTTTGACACTATGAGGGAAGATACAATTTTCATTGACTTTGACTTACCCAGCCTCCATGATGGTGGGACCAGGTGTAGCTCTGATGAGGATGGAGTCCAGGTTGGCCAGGACCATCAGCAGGTCACCACGTTTCACTGCAGGCTTACCATACGGAGGATCAAAGGTCCATTCTGATTCATGCATTTTTACCTAAACATTTGATAATCTTCAAAATAACATTTTCTATTATAAAATATTATTTTTTGCCGGGAGGTACTCTGTATTTTTTTGCTGATGTGGTCTTTTTTTGCATAAACACCTCCATTATGAATATACAACCAACCCTTTGATTGCATTATATTTATCTGGAGTTTTAATTAATTGCATTATTCATTAGAAAATTGAATGTCCAAATAAACTAAACTGACTAAGCTATATTTGCTTGATTCACTTCACTAAAAGAATTATAGCATAATGGTGAAACCAGTTTTTAATGCTGGAGACTTGGTCTTTGCCAGAGTTAAGGGATACCCAGCAGCATGGCCGGCCAAAATCACTGAAATCCCCGCCAAAGACAAATATCACGTGTACTTTTATGGGACCTATGAAACTGCCATTTTAAAGCACAATGATCTTTTCTGATATCCAAGGACAACCAGGCAAAATTTATTGACAAAAATGCAAAGAGAATATTCTACACGAAAGGCATTATTGAGTTAATAAACACGCCTGACATAGCAACCGGCCCTAAGGCCAATCCACTTTCGGATCCGCCAGACATTAACAGCCTAAAATCCGCAAAAGTCCCACTATTTCCTCTAAACCTGCCAAATAATACGATAAAATAAAAGAATAAAAACCTTAAACTTTCTGATATTAGCCTCGATACTGACAGGATCGGAACTGTGAGCAAGCTTCAAATTATTTCCCTAAAAAGAATAATGAAAAAATTTAGTATTAAAAGTTGATATGAAAGGCCTTTAATGAGATTACATTAATATTCTTTTTTTTTATTATTTGTAGAAAATTTTTATGATACGATAAATGATTGTTCGGCATGGCTCAGTACCGGTTCAAACGGGTATTAATCGGTTTGAAAGCCATACTGAATTTACTTACCTTGATCTCAATCAGTGGCAGGCCAAGAGATTTGTATTCTCCAGAATCTTTATCTGGAACATATCTACACAAACAAGAATTATCAAGTAAAAGAGTCTGTTTGTTTGTCTGTCAGTCCGTCTATCAACCGTTACGCTATAGTAGAAATAAAAATTTCTCTGCTCCTATTAAAGCTAGACCTCTGATTTTTCTTGTCAACATCATCATTATAGCGAATTTTTAAGTATATATCATGACTAGAAGCCCAGCTGCTCTAAAGCAGTCCTTTAGCTGCTTTTATTTTTTTTTACTGATTTCCACATGTCTTTGGTGTTCTTGGTCCGATTTTCAACATTTCTGTGGTTAAAAGTATCAATATAATTCCCGTCGTTTTCAAGGATTTTTGTAATAAAAAATGAAAGGACAAGTAGCTTTATTTTTTTATTTTCTCTGCTGCTATTGAAAATTACTTTTTCCGTTCGTCAATCCATTTATCCAATCCATCAAATTAAAGTTGTAATTTTTCTTCTTTAAGATATTAAAATGAATGCTCAGATAAAACATTTTTTTTATTTTTGTAATTTTAATAATTTGCTTTTTACCTTAATGAAAACTCTAGATATCCTCCATAGCATGTTATCTAAAATCATTATTTAAAATTAGATTGTAAAATTAAATTTTCAGTATGGCTTCGAAACCGGTTAATATCCAGTGGAGTAGAACTGGATCTCAGCCTTACTGAAAAAGCATGTAATGCATCGTATTAAACACAATTTTTCACGAATATTAAAATAAAAAACAATACCATTGAACTAACAAAACTGGTTTTATCTTAAAATATTTTATTTTAATATCCGCAGAAAGCTGTCTATAATACGAAGAAGGCTAATGGCACAAGATTGTTGAGTGTTGATTTATAAAAGTACAAACAATCTTAGCTTGGTCCCATTAACCAATATATAAATTTGTTTGTTTAATCTGAGTTAATTGTATGTAATGCTACATTAGTATGGGCCGTGAATATCACATATAGAGTCATATAATAGGCGTTAAAAATGGTAACAACTGCTGCTATTTCTGGTATGTTACACAAATAACCCGCGACTGTCGTTCAATCAAAGAGTTGGTTGTCTAATGGGTCTCACCTTACTTAATACCCTTATTAAGGATTGAGGATTGAGCGCGTTACACTATAATTCAAAACGCAGAGTATTTTCAAGGTGGCGTGGAAAGGACTTGTACCCTAAGCGTCACCCTGCCCCCAAAAGTTCATCATTATGTTACACAAATAGTAAGAGTCAATGGTATGTAAAGAAGGTTACCTTACTGCCAGTAAATTGATAAGGTAGTTGCCAGTAGTACATCATCTCCACCTGATCCAGGAACTTGGCGTAGCTGATCTCCTGCTTGTCCAGGTCAACAGCCAGCTCGGTGCTGGCAATTGGATTCTTTTGTTTTCTGTCTGTTAGGGTGATTCCTATGCTTTCTTCTTTCATATCTAGTTCTTCCTAAAATTCATATTAGATATATTACAATCGTAGCAAATTTCAATAAATGTTTGGGCTCTGCACATTTAATGCTTTCCAAAAGAAATAGGTGATTCGCTCATATCCTATAAAGGCTTCGAGTTTTTAAGAACTTTAATCTTAATTTGGGTGTCTTTCCCCCTCCTTTGGTCAAAACTAAACTTTCCTGAAAATTATGGAATGATTGGTCCAGCCATTTATGAAATCTTAGCGGATATACACACTTACACATACATCTTATTACTTTATAGTATAGCAAAAAAATCTATTTTTGTTAGTGATAATGAACAAGTGGCTGTCCCCTTACTAGAGGGGTATATTAGAAATTTTAAGCCCTAAAGGCCTCAAGGGGCACTTAAGGTGATAGGTGCTAAAATTTTACCCCCCTATTTTTATTTTAGTTATAAAATGAAAAAAGTAAAAAAAAGGAGAGGGGAATTTTTTTGGTTGTTGGTGGTACCCTCCCTCAAAATAGCTAAAAACCTTCCAAGGACCTTTGAGAAGCTAAACTGTAAAAGAGAACCGTATCGTTTCGGCGGTTAGCGAGATTCTTCGCTACAGACTAAAAACACACCTTTTACTTAATATTATAGGATTAAATGATAGATACCTTATATCTATGTAGACCGCTGGACTGACAGTGCGCCCTGTTACCAGCTCTGTCCACAACTCCCATACAGAAACATTCCAGACAACCTGGCACAGACTCCTCAGCGGATTTGAACCTGTATTCTCCACAGGCTGTGGTTCTAACCTCACATCTGGGGCCGGTGTACCCTTCGCGACAACTAAATATTTGTATTTCTCACATTTGCCAATAGATGTTGAAACCTACAGATCTACAATGTACGGGAAAGCTTTATATAGGTTTTGATCATGTTTAAGTTTATTGATAGTGAGACTTTTACAGTGCCTAAAAAATGACGTCATATTAGCCTACTATTGGTCAATCAAAAAGCAACTTGCCTATAATTAGTCAATTAAAATATATACTGGGCTACCATTGGTCAATTAAAATGTATACTGGTCTATCATTGATAAATTAGTCTGTGTATTTGCCCATCATTGGTCATTTGTTTTGTATGGTGTCATTTTTTATAGGCACTATAAAGAGCTTTTTGATAGTCACAAAGACATCTAAGGGAGGGGGGATTTAAAGGGTGTTTATATTAAAGAATAGTTGGTTTTGATTATCGGAAGCTTTTTCGCATATTAAATAAGTCTCTAATATATTTTTAAAAATGCTTAATCATGACTTTTACCTACAGGTTCCAGTATAAGGATCTGGATTTCTGTCGTAGCTACCATCAGCCTCACACAGGGTGCCTAAACAATTTATTTAAAACAATACAAAAACGTTGGACTTACCCCACACAGCACTAAACAAGAATAATCTTCAGTAAGATTATGGTTAAGTAAGATTAATATTGTTGCGCTCTTAAATGGATTCCTGAAGCGTTTAGGCTGTCGTAAGGTATATTAGAGTCCCGCAGGGGCTAGTGGCGTGTCTTGGATCCTGCATTAAAACAATTTGAAGAAAAAAATAATTTTCAAAGAGATAGTTTTCAAAGAAATTTATTTTAGTTTAGGATAAGATTACACAAAACAAATATTGAAATAAAAATTGTTGTCTTGCATTTTAGTGACATTTTAAACTTGTTTGCTTGCGAAAACATTTCATGAAAATTTTTATACATTGACAGAATCATATTTTTCTGTCATCCTGGACTATTTTTGTTGACTTGTTTTTATGGAATTTTATTGTAAGTTGGAACATTAGCCTGGGTCACAATTTACAGCTTAATTTAGTTCAAAAACTCCATTAATTTCGTGTTACGTGGACGACCAAGCTTTTTGTGGGGGGGGGGGGGAGATGGTAAGAGGATGATACCTTCCCAAACCCATTAGATGTCCTTGTCGTGTTATCTTATTATATTCTTGGCTGTTATAAACCTTAATGATTGTTATTGACTATTAAAAGTCAGTTTCTTTGCTAAAGTCACTTTTTGATGCTATAAAATTCGGACCGAGTGTAGTTCATGGTAAAATGTTCTTGGCATGGTAACGACTGTCTTCAAAAATCTTTGTGCTAGCATTAGCTAAATGTTCCACCTTTTGGCAGTTAGCAGCTTAAACAGTTTATAGTTTTTTTAGGATAATCGTTACCAGGAACATTTAACTGCACTGGAACCCAAAATTCTAGTGATAGAAATATTTAAAACTAAAATTTAGATGAGTAAAACTTTTAATATGAGGACTTCTAACAAAAAGTATGTGTCAAACTGTATTAAAACCTTAAAAATTGGCAAAAACAAAGAACTAAAAGTTTGGGGTAAAAAGGTTCGTTTCTAAGGTGAGTTTTTAACTTGATTTGTAACATGTGAATGTGTTTGTGTACAATGTACATATTGACATTTAAGTTTTAACGGTGACTACATTTACATTTTACTTTTGTGTACTGATAGGTTTTCCTTTTGTTAACAATTAGGCATGTACAAATATTTGTCAAGGGGTTATAAACATTGAGGGGATGACCTACAGGATAAAGATGGCCTCCCCCAGTGTCAATTTGTTTTAGCGGTGACACCCTTCTAAACTCTACTTATGCAAGCCCTTGATTAGGATATAAGTATTATAACGATAATTCTATAAAATAGTGAATGTCTAAATTCCTGTTAATTATTTGATGAATATACTTCATAACTAAAAATGACTTTTTTGTGAAACCTATATTTTTTTCTTTAAGTTTTTGATACTCTAAAATTTATAAAAATAGTAGGTTTTTAAAACAATATATGAAACAAAATATCTTATATATCTCCCTCTCGTTATGATACAAAGTGCCTACAAATAGTAGAATGCAATTGTCATATCATTTTTCAAGGTAAAGGTTAACATTTGCTTGAAAAAACACCACGTAAACGTCTTATTTCAATATACAAAGGTTATGTATTATGTACTGAGATACATACCTTTTAAAATATATTTTATTTCCCCTTAACCTCCTTTTTTTCTTTCTTCATGCCTAACCCCTGCGTTGCTACTTTGTACCAATATAACCTAACCTAATCTAAGGTAAAACATTAACACTCGAAAAACTACGCCCCCTCCCCCCCCCCCCCCCTCCCTTTGTTTTTATTTAACATTGGGAGATAATATGTAGTCGCTTTACACTTTTGAGGGAAATCGTGGCGTAATCTCCCTCACAAAAAGAATGTACTCGAACCTACATATTTCTCATTAAAAACGGAGTGGGGACAAAACACCTAATTTAAAAATACCTAATTTAAAAATGCCTAATTTTATAAATGTCTAATGTGACAAAACACCTAATTTATAAATACCTAATTTAAAAATGTCTAATTTAAAAATACCTAATTTTCAAAATGCCTAATGTGACAAAACACCTAACTTTAAAAATGCCTAATTTTATAAACCCCTTACTATAAATACCTAAGTTTAAAAATACCTAATTTTAAAATACCTAATCTAAAAAAACCTAATTTAAAGTATATCTTAAAACTGTTGTTAAATATATTAAACCGGCTGCTACTCCCCCTAGAGACCTCTAGGGGCGATTGCAGTGCGGAGGGGAATTCAATAAAGTCTTTGGGGGGAGGGGGGGGGGATTGAGGGTTCATGACCCCCCCCCCTCCAGAATTTCAAAGGTTAAAGGACAAGGAAACAAATTAATTTAAATTTTTTTTGGTTTCTTCCCTAACCTAAGTAGCCGTAGCATCCCTTTTTTTCTTGGGGGGTGATAGTTAATCATCCCCCATTTTTGTTCTAGTTTGATAAAGAAAGATTGAAGAAATATTAAAAAAACGGAGGGGGGGGGGGATTTTTTCAAAGGGTGATTTCTCATTGGAAGGTGTTGGTAACCTCCCCAAAACCTTCCCATGACATACGGGAAGCTTCATTGTAAAAATGCAGGGGCGTCCAAGCTTTTTTTTTTTGGGGGGGGGGGTAAAATTGCGCGCAAAGCATGCCACAATTTTTTTTACCCCCCCCAAAAAAAAAAAATTTTACCCAGGGGGGAAAATTAGCTTGGGGGGGGGGGTAATTACCTCCCCTGAAATCTGTTGGCAGGGGTAAATTTTGTTTACCCCCCTCCAAAATTGACCCCCGGGGTAATATTTCTGGGGGGGGGGTAATTTAAGTTTTATTGAATATTTAGTATTAAAAATGCGCGCGAAGCACACAAACTTTTTTTTTGTTAGAGATTTATTTATTTTTTTGGGGGGGGGGTATTTACCCCCCAAAAATTGATTGTGTGGGGTAAATACCCCCTCCTAAATGGTTGGGGTAAATTTTAAATAGGGGGGGGGGGGTAAAATGAAAAAAAAATTGGGGGTGCCTACGACATCCCCAAATTCGTTTGGGGGGGGGGATAATCCCCACTTCCCCCCCCTTTGGACGTCTATGTAAAAATGAACCATATTGGTTCATCGACTAGCAAGATCCTTTAGCAATAACAATCAGCCAATTGGATTAATGTTATCAAAATTTTAGGTATTTTAGTGAAAATATTTGATATTTTAGAATTAGGCATTTCTAAATTAGGCGTTTAGATAGTTTAAAATTAGGTGTTTTTAAATTAGGCATTTTTAAAATTAGACATTTTTAAAATTAGGTATTTTTAGTTAGGCATTTTTAGTTAGGCGTTTTTAAATTAGGCATTTATAAATTAGGTGTTTTTAAATTAGGTGTTTTTAACGTAGGTGTTTTTAACATTAGGTATTTTTAAACTTAGGTGTTTTTCGTTAGGCATTTTTAGTTAGGCATTTTTAAATTAGGTGTTTTGTCCCCACTCCTTAAAAACGATTGAGGAAAAAATTGTTATCTTTTTAGGTTTTACTTATCTTTGATAATTTGAATTAATAGACAAATTGAAAATTTGATCGTTAATGACGACTTATAAAATCGACAGTTTACCAAAACATTGTAGATATTTTATTAACCTGTTGATTTTTAAAAAATAATATACTACAAAAGTGAGGCTGCTCTATATCTATGAAATAACTATGTGGGTGTGTTTTCAATGTATGTTTGTCTGTCTGTATGCTGTGTTACTCATGCAAATTATTTTTCTTGTTAGACAGTTCTTTTATACTTTCTCGTTTTATACACAACAATTTTTAAACTATCTCATCCACCTAATCGATATATTATTACTTGGATGTTGCTCCAAATTTTTATATACTCTGATAAAGTGATGTTCACAGCTGGCCAAAAAAACGATCCTCCTCTTTCCACCCGCTTTACACCATCCCCTCCCTTCTTACTAGATGATCAGTAAATGAGGTCCATAAAAGCAAGCTAAATTGAGGACAAATTCCCCCCCCCCCTCTGTCAATATATCCACGTATATCCTATATCAATTCATTCCTCTTAATTGTAGTGATTGGAAGTAGAAGTGGGATTAAACATCTACATTATATTTTACTAGATTAGGGGTTTTTAGAATGGATATTATCAATAAATCGTAAGTTTATTTAAATTGAATGAAAATCAAAGTTTGCATATATAAAAATTTCTATACAGTTTCATTTAAACAATATTTAAATTTTCAAGTATTTTTCATTATCTCATCTTTTTGACTTTTTAACAGTTAAAAAATGAAGCTTAATGAAAATTTTCGTTGGTCCTGTTTTAAGGTTGTATAATCAAGAAGGAAGGACGAAAAGACAGACATACTGAGTACTGACGTATGATATCTATAAAATATAGCTGCGCATTTAATATATTTAAAATCAACACATTTGTATAACCTAAAATCAATCATAACTAAATAATCAAAGAAAAACTACACAATTATTTTTTTTTCAATGTACAACAATAAATCCTAAAGTGATGGTAATCTCATACAATTATATTCATCTTGACCATCGGAACAGTTTTGGATACCATCACAGACCCGAGACATGCTCATACATCTTCCTAAAAGTTTAAAATATTAGGTAGACTTAACCTATAGTTAATAATAAGACTAGTTTTCATAAAAAAAACTTATCTATACCAATTGGAATAGATAACGGTTACTGTCCTTTCATGTAAAGTCAGCGATCATTTTTGAGACCATTGTTTTCGAGGTCTGACTGAATTATCAATGGCAGGCAAGTATACATTTTAATTGACCAATGGCAGGCCAGTATAAATTTTCATTGACCAATGGCAGGCCAGTGAACATTTTAATTGACCAATGGCAGGACAGTGTATATTTTAATTAAACAATGGAAGGCCAGTGTACATTTTAATTCATTTTAATTGACCAATGGTAGGCCAGTATGACCTCATTTTGTAATGCCGTAATGCTAATCCCCTACCGTCGCATCTGAACTCTTGTGGTGAGCATTGGGTAGGACATGATATTTCATCTGATAGGTCTCTGCACTGCATCATACCATCACATCTCATACTCAGGGGTATACACCTCCCATCCCAGCACCTCCATTCTCCAGCATTGCAACCTAAATATCAAGCCATGTAGTCATTATTAACAACAACTTTTTTGAGCTTTTTATAGTGCCTATAAAAATGGCGTCATACTAGCCTACCATTTAGTCTGTGTACTGGCCTTTCATTGGTTATTTGTATTGTATGACGTCATTTTTTTAAAGGCACTATAAAAAGATTCCAATTTTTGTATAAATATAATTCTCCTAATTATCAGATTTTTTGAATAATGATTCCTAGAACAACAACAAAAAATACAACATTATAAGCTCTATAATCAAATTTTACTGTATCCTGTATTTGTACAATTTCGCAAAAAAAAATTATGTACAATTTTGTTTAGCCTTACAAATTAATGTTATGAATGACGAACTTAGAGACAAAGTAAATCTTAGAGTAGCTTCGCTCCTAAAAAAGTATGACCAACCTGTGCAGCCATCTTCATCTGATGAATCAGAGCAATCACAGTTTCCATCACATCTTAATTAGAATAATTATTTATTGCATCATATTATGGACTACGGATATTAAAATGAAAACTTTAAGATTAAAACCAGTTATGTAAGCCCTGAGGGACCACAGGCATTGTCTAACAAAATGGTATTAAAATTTTTATTTCTATTTTAATATTCGTGTAAAATTTTCTATAATACGATTTTTTAGTATGGCTGAGAACCGGTTCTAATCCACAGGATATTAATCGGTTTCGAAGCCATACTGAAAAAATCGTTTTGCAGGTGTAAACAATTTTATCCGACTGTCTATACGTGTATTTGTTGCGAAGGTTCTTGCTAACTGCCCTACAGTGAATTTTCTTACAGGTCCAGGGAAGGTTTATGACTGTTCTTGGGGAGGGTACCTCCACAATTCAAATAGAAATCACCCCTAGAAAAAAAATCCCCTTCCCAATCAAAAAAAACAACTAAAATTGAAAGTTATGGGTCGGCTTTTTCGTCTCCTCTTCCTCAATTGCCCCTAGAACCTCTGTTGGTGTAGCCGCTAGTTATTATTAAGCCAATACAGAAAGTTTTCTTGTACAATTATAATTTCAAATTAGCTTCGGTTTTTTGGACAAAAACGTATTTCTCAAAAATTTGTATAAAAAATACCTTTTATTATTATGAATACACTCTCCATCTCTTCGGCATCTGAAGCTGTCTTGATAACATCTTCTATTTGTCATTACATTTCCATCATAACCAACTCTGTTTTGGCTGTAGACTTCCTTGTTAACATTATTTCTTTCATTATTTTCATTATTCATACTCTTGTAGCCATTATTATTATTGCTTGTATAAATGTTGCCGTTAACGTTACTGAAGCTATTATAACTATTGGAATTAGTGTAGATGACACTACTACTGACATAGCTGTTGCTGCTACCAGAACTGATGTCCTTGCTGTTGCTACCCGAACTGCTGACCTTGCTGTTCCTCCCCTGGCCATAACTCTTGCCTTCTTTGCAGCTTTGTCCTGATAAATTTTCACATCCACAAAGTTCATCCGAGTTGTCCGGACATTCCGCCACTCCATTGCATTTGAAAGCCTCAGGTATACACTTGGAACCATCCCAACACTGGAATTCCGTCTCTCTACATGATTGGCCTGAAAACGATTTTTTTATAATGATACAAAAAAAGAAATGCTATATAAATATATTTATATAAACAAGGTTTTCTTTAAAACTAGAATTAAAATCAAATTTCTTTAAACCTAATTTAAATATTACATGTAGCTTAGGAATTCTATAATCATTACCATATTTTTAAAAAATATTTGACAATCAATGATTAACACGACATAACGACTTATCAACATTAAACTTCAGACTTCAAAATCAGGGATCTAAAGGTGATGCAACACAATATTACCCATTATGTAAATTATAAATAGTGGTTGAAACGTTTAGACACTCAACTTAATGTACCAACCAATAAAAATTCAATAAAAGTAACCAAAAGTGTTAAGCTAAAGAATATGTGAACGTTATTCTAAAACTTTGGGGACTTGTGTAATAAACAGTGAAAAAAATGTCTCCTCCCTCCCTGCTTCAAAATAGCATTGTTTTTCTTCAGTACTAAAAATAATTTTTCTCTCATTTGTCCCCTTGTCTGTTTTGTAGAATTCGCTTTAAAGGATTCCTTGATTTAATGTTAAGAATAATTGTGCATATGATTATGAAAATAAATACCTGTAACTTTATTTCCTTTTTTGCACTCTTTACGTTCACCGTATGTTCCACAGAAATCATTAGAACACCTGCAATTCAATATAAATATGAAATCTTTTTTATGATGTTAATATCATTTTTAGTTATTGTAACAAATTTTCTGTAATACTACTATTGGCTATGCCCTGATAGGCCTGTTAGAACAATTCTAAAGAGAGAGTGAAAAAAGGGGAAGGCAGGCATTTCCAATTAAAATTTTAAATGGGGTGTGTACATCCCTCTACTCCCCCCCCTTACTGCACGCCACCGGTTATAATTGATTTTGAGTATAAATTTTAATTGGTCAATACTAGGCCAGTATGACGTCATTTTTTATAGGCATTACAAAAAGCTTGTGATAATTACCTGTATGATTCTCTTTCACAATGTTTACAGTTACAGAGTTCATCTGATAATTACCTGTATGATTCTCTGTGATAATGTTGACAGTTACAGAGTTCATCTCATAATTACCTGTATGATTCTCTGTCACAATGTTTACAGTTACAGAGTTCATCTGATAATTACCTGTAGGATTCTCTGTGATAATGTTTACAGTTACAGAGTTCATCTCATAATTACCTGTAGGATTCTCTGTGATAATGTTTACAGTTACAGAGTTCATCTGATAATTAACTGTAGGATTCTCTGTGATAATGTTTACAGTTACAGAGTTCATCTCATAATTACCTGTAGGATTCTCTGTGATAATGTTTACAGTTACAGAGTTCATCTGATAATTAACTGTAGGATTCTCTGTGATAATGTTTACAGTTACAGAGTTCATCTCATAATTACCTGTAGGATTCTCTGTGATAATGTTTACAGTTACAGAGTTCATCTCATAATTACCTGTATGATTCTCTGTCACAATGTTTACAGTTACAGAATTCATCTGATAATTATTTGTATGATATCTGTGATAATGTTTACAGTTACAGAGTTCATCTGATAATTACCTGTATGATTCTCTGTCATAATGTTTACAGTTAAAGAATTCATCTGATAATTACCTGTATGATTCTCTGTGATAATGTTTACAGTTACAGAGTTCATCTCATAATTACCTGTATGATTCTCTGTCATAGTGTTTACAGTTACAGAGTTCATCTGATAATTATTTGTATGATTCTCTGTGATAATGTTTACAGTTACAGAATTCATCTGATAATTACCTGTATGATTCTCTGTCATAATGTTTACAGTTACAGAATTCATCTGATAATTACCTGTATGATTCTCTGTCATAATGTTTACAGTTACAGAGTTCATCTGATAATTACCTGTATGATTCTCTGTCATAGTGTTTACAGTTACAGAGTTCATCTAATAATTACCTGTATGATTCTCTGTCATAGTGTTTACAGTTACAGAGTTCATCTAATAATTACCTGTATGATTCTCTGTCATAGTGTTTACAGTTACAGAGTTCATCTGAGTTATCCTGGCAGTGGCCAATACCATCGCAGCGTTGACATCCAGGTATGCAAACACCATCGCCACACTGGAATTCATCATCTTTACATCCTTAAATTCAAAATGGATATATTATTACTTGGATGTTATGCAAGATTTTCAGGTTCTCTAAAGTTAAACACGCAGCAGGCTAGAATAAAGATTTCCCCTATTCCTCTATTCCCCATCTCCTCCCCTAAAAATGGATTAACGAACTGACCAGTAATAAATTTCCCTGATAGCAACCTAAATTGACGACAATTATTCCCCTGTATCCACGTATATCCTATATCCATTGTTTCAAGTAAAAAGGTAAGTCATTATCATCGAAAGGGTATCGTAACTGCCCTTTTCTAAGAAATCTCTATAAAGGATATTAGATGGTTTCTCAGCTATAAATAGTAAATTTTCTAAATGAAATATGTCGTTCAAATATTTCGTCGCTTGTATTTTAAGAATAAATCATATACGACTAAATATAAACATTGTTAGCCCAGACCTTTGGCCCCTCGCGGCTAACAAAACTGGTTTTAATCTTATAGCTTTCATCTTAATATCTGCGGAAAGCTGTCTATAATAAATATTGCGATAAATAACTACAATACCTTGAGCCCTGGAGGTATTACAGTAGAATTCATCAGATCCATCTGGGCATTGTCGGTATCCATCACATTTATATCTTAGGGGAATCTTCTCAAAACAGCAACATTGGAAACAGTTCAACTCGTCGGTGCTAAACAAAAATATTTCATTACTTTTTTATCTCATCGTATTACAGACAGCTTTCTAATGATAAGATCAAAGCCAGTTTGTTACGCCCGAGGGGCCGAAGGCCAGATCTAACAATCTGGTATTAATCTCATATTTTTTTTATTGTTCGTGGAAAAATGTCTATAATACGATGCTATTATTTTTTCAATATGGCTGAGAGCCGGTTCTAATACTGCGGATAATAAACAGTTACGAAGCCATACTGGGAAGAGAGGAGGACTCATAAGAAGACTTTATAATTATAAGTGTCGAAACTTTTCAATCAATTATTCAAATCTACCGAAGGGGTATTTATTGAAAGTTTTATGTACAATGTACATTAATGAATCCTCCATTGTCTTATCCCTTAAGATCCCTGAGCTTCGAAGCAGCTTATAGTGCCTATTAAGAAATAACGTAAAATAATACAAATGACCAATGATAGTCCATGCAGTATACATTGTAATTGACCAATGGTAAAATGTATACTGGCCTATCATTGGCCATTTATATTGTATGACGTCATGTTTTATTAGGCACTATAAGCTGCTTCCTGAGCTGCTTACAATAACACTGAAAAGCTTACTCGCAATCCATGACCCCATCACACTCTTGTTCAGCAGAGATACAAGTTCCATCCCCACACAAGAATCCACCACAAACGCCACCTTATAGAAAATTAAAAATGAGCATTAAAAATTATGTCAAAAAAACATTGGGTCTTTTGAATTTTACGGTAAAATGTTCCTGGTAACGATTATCTCAAAAAATCTATGAACTTTAAAAGCTAAAGGACTATTAATAATTTGGAGTAGCCAAGATCCAATGATACACAGGGAAATCTTTGCGTAAAATAAGTCTTTTTCGCGCATTTATGTTCACTACGAGATAACATTGCATTATTGAGTAAAGACTATTTCATGGGAAGTTGTCCCTTGTCAGTTTAAAAAATGAAAGGAAAAGTATGAGAGGAGGGGGATTACTCTTAGGAGGTTGGTGGTACCCTCCCAAAAAATAGTTATAAACCTTCCTTGGACCTAAGAAATACTTGACGGTATCTTTTTAGCGAGATTCTTCGCTATACACACACAGATAGATACTCATCCTGTCACTTTTTATGACAGAATATGGTAATACATATTTTACCTGGTTTTTTATCGGTTTCAACTTCTGGATCTTCTATTTCAGTACATCCTACAAACATTTTTTTTATGTTACACTCTTACACATTGTCTAAGCAAGAAATTTTGTAGACCTTTATGTAAATCTAGTAAATTGAGACAAACTGTCATAGGAATCTTTATGCAAAGTTTGAAATCGATAGGATGAACCAAAAACAAAAAAAAATAGAATTTCTACGGGTTTTTTGAGAGATTTTGACTATGAAAAGGTGTGTTTTTTTATTTTTTTAAATCTTGAAAATCTTGAGTCATATAAAAGCCTGATAATTTATGGTCAAATAAAAAATTCAGGTTCGTCCACCGCCATAATAAGGCATGCGGTGTTAAAATAGTAAGGAATATTGTCGAAAAAAAAGTCATCAAAAGTGAAGTTACTCTATAACTGACGGAGAGACATTGCTACTCAAAGAGTTATCAACCAGCGCGGCAACGGCAGAAAAACTTCACAAGTTGAGAATGTAAATTCAAGTTGAAAATAATATATAATAATAACACGAATACTGCTACACAGAATTTTGCCTACTTTAAGAAGATGGTAATTCCAGTTGGCTAATATACACCCCCACTTTCTACAGATTAGGTTAGGTTAAGATAAGAATTTAAAAATAAGCCCCCCGCAGGGGTTAGGCATTGAAGAAACCTATAAGATGGTTTAGAATAGGCTAGGTTATGTTAAGTATCCACTCCTGCATTTCTCCATTCCGACTTTTGGGACTCCTGCGTTTGTCCTAGGACCAAATTTGCGACACAATTTCCCCAGTTATTATATCCACGTATTATATATCCATTGATTCTGAATATTTGTAAATTCAACGTAGTATAGCAGATAAGATATGAAAACATAAGATTTACAAGGTTTATAAAATGGATAGTTTATGTTAAAGTTCAAGGCGGATCAAATATGCAACGTAGCTGCTCTCAAATTATGCTACACGTAATTGGTAGAAATTAAGTTTGCTTGTTTTATAGGTTTAAATTTTAATGTATCCGTAATGTATTTAAATATAGAAAATTTTAGCAGAGTTACCCATACAAAACTTCTAACTTGTGTTTAAGATTTAAGAATTTTTATGATATAACTTCTTTAATAATGAAACTATATATTCGATCTTGTTGGTTTATTATCTGATTTGTTGAGCTTCGCTTTTATGAATGTTGTCATCCTTTTTTCGTGAGAGCTTGTATTTGAGTGTGTGTGTGTGTGTGAATGTGAGTGTGTGTGTGTGCGTGTGTGCAGTGCATTCTTTTCAAAACTCTACGTCTTAACATTTCTTAATGATTTGTTATGAAAAGGCCTTCTTGAATCTAGTCAAATTTAAAAAGATAAGCATTAAATTTCCAATAGAGCTGCTAAATATTTCCGAGGATGAAAACCGGTTCTGGTTATATGGAAATAATCCAGAAAAAATAACAAACCGTATGATTTTTAATATTTCTTCCAAGTGCAACTGTCTAAATAGCATATAAATATTAATCATTATATGATTTAATTTTACAAATAAACCAATCACAGCAAAAAGAGGTTAAACTTTAAAAATTAAGAAAAAATCATTATTTTGCAGTATTGTCAAATATGATATCTTAACTTTAATCTCCTTTAGTAATTTATTTTTCTCAAAATTTATTAAATCTGCCACTCAGCAAGGAAGGTCCAATAACCAAGGACGTCCAAGCTTTTTTCTTGGACTATACGCATAATTTTCTATGACATGAAGACGTATTGACCACAGTTCACTCGAAGCGACAGAAAGAGAAAAAAATTTCCCAGGCATAAAACTAGTTGCTCTTAAAACATCCCAATGAATGTATAAATTTAGTGGTAAAACGAAAATCTGGAAATGAGGGCTTTTCGAGAAAAAGCCAAAAACACATTCTTGTGATATATGTGAAAAAAAACAGTCAATCATTAATACTAAAGTTATGCTATTACTCATTTCATTTTCATTTATTGATACTAAAATTAAGTCAGAAATAAAAATTTATAGTGCAATTTGAATTTCTATAGGTATTTTTTTATGTTTGAGGGTATGTGACAATCATGCTTAAACATAGTTGGTTAATAGTGGACTTATTTTCCTTTTAAGGATCATAATGTTTTAGACTTTCCTAGAGTTATATGTTATGACCAGAGAACAATAGGACAATGGGCCGTTTATTACATTAGTCCCCAAAGTTTTAGAATATTGCTTTCTTCTTTGTTGACTTAACAACTTCAGGGACTTTTTGATTGGTAATTACAATAAGTTGAGTGTTCAAACGTTTCAACACTAATTTTAATCTACAGAATGGGTAATTTTGTGTAATATCATTGGAGATGTACATCAATTTATCGGCCATTGTCTTATCCCTTAAGGTCCCTGTCTTATGACACACTTAATTAGTTTGTTTTCATTAAGTTTTCCAGTGATCTTTTATAGCATCCCTGTCATTGTCTACTTCATCTAAGTTTAAGCATACCTTTAAAAAGTCTCCTTCCTTATTAATACCAACTTCTGATCTCAATGTATAATCAGATGAATAACTCTTTGTTTCTTCTATATGTTCTATTATACCATTCGCATCATGGCAATAAGTAATACTTCTTTTAACAATTGTTTTCTTATGATTTAAAGTTTTAGGTTCATTGTATTTTCTTCCTTACTAAGTTCTTATAATAAAGCTTTGCTTTTTTACTTCATTTAAGTAGATATATTCCCTGACTGGTATAGTTTATCACTATACAAAGCTTTTACTCTGCTTGTTGGTTTTGTACTGATAAAGTTAGTGACTTAGTAGGACATTGTGTTGCTAACCTAATGTTTTTCTACCTTGCAGTTTTAACATTATCTCTAACTTTTTCTTCTGCTTTTAAACAACAAGGTTGTAGATGGTTTCAACCATAAAACATCTTTGGCAATACTTGACTGGCTTAAGAACAGGTAGACTTGGTATATCAGTTTTAGGTTTATCTGCCTTGTAATGACTCTTCCTTTTATAAGTTGTTCCTACTGAAGTTTTTGCTATCCAACAAATTTACATCAGTTACAATGAACTAGTTGTTTGTAATTAGAAGGGTCAAAATCATCTAAAACAAACTCTCTAACCCTATTGATATTTCAAGAAATAAACTGAATTTTTTTAATAATGACACTTAAACGTGCTGAAATAACTGATATAGATTGGATATAATAACTGATTTAAAGTTTAGTAGTAAGCAATTTAAAAACATTTAAATTGAAAATGAAAACTTGGGCAGTTTTTATATCATAAAATTATTTTTATGATTTAGAAGTCTTTTTCCAATGAAATTCATATCAGGATTGCTAGATTGTTATATGTTTAAAATAAACAGCATAAAAGAAGTTGCAAAATCGTTGTCTGTAACTCAATTTAACTAAATCAAACCTAGATTGAAACATCTAATGGCAGAATTTTGAACTACAACTATATATTTAATTCTAACTTAATTGAAAACTGTTGCAGTTTCAGAAATATGAAACTATAGCGACTAATAGCATAAAATTAGTATGAATGAAAGACTGTTTTTATCCTTTTAATAAAGTAACAGGATGTGTGTCTGTGTGTGTGTTTGTATGTTTGTGTGTTTGTTTGTACCGAAGGATCTCGCTAACCGCTGAACCGATCGGGTTCTCCTTAACAGGGTAGCTTCTCATAGGTCCCAGGAAGGTTTATAACTATTTTCTTGGGGGTGGGACACCCCCAACCCCCTCCAAAAATGATCCCCCCAAAATTTTTTTTTTAATTTTTTAACTAAAATTAAAAATAAGGGGAGGGGGGACCCAAAAAAATTTGGCTCCCCCACAAATTTTTTTTTTTGTTACTTTTTCTCTTAAAATCTAAAATAAGAAATTGGGTTATCAAATTCGACTCTCCCCTCCTCAAGTGCCCCCTAGAGGCCTCTAGGGGCATAGCCGCTAGTTTCACATATATCACAAGAATGTGTTTTTAGGTTTTTCTCGAAAAGCCCTCATTTCCAGATTTTCGTTTTTCACTAAATTTATACATTCATTGGGATGTTTTAGAATCAGTTAGTCTTCTGCCTGGGAAATTTTTTTCTCTTACTGTCGCTTCGAGTGAACTGTGTGACGTGCTATAGAAGAAGCTCTTTATAGTGCCTATAAAAAATGACGTCATACAATACAAATTACCAATGATAAGCAAATACATAGACTAAATTACCAATGGCAGGCCAGTATACATTTTAATTGACCAATGTTGGGACAGTTTGTCGTCATTTTTAAAAGCTTCCGAAAATATTTCACTGTATTTTTATTTCGAAACTGAATTCTCGTACTGTTGTGCATAAAAAGGCACTAAAAGCCATAACAAAACTCATTTATCAAAACAAAAATTAACTTTCTTTATAATATCTAATTTTAGAATCGATACGATGCAGTTTATAATATTTTGCTCAGTCCAATATTTTGAATGTGAAATGTCCATTCATCTCTCTCCCACTAGTTTTAATTTTAAAGTTGGCAATGTCATTATAAGGTATTTTGTTAAAGTTTAATTCATATAAAAGAGGGGGGGGGGATATCTATTTGTTTTTTATTTAGGTAAGGAATAAGGAAAAAATTACTACCAGCCCCCCCCCCCCCGTCCTAGTTTCAATTTATTTGAAAAATAAATGTTAATGCAGACCCTAATACATTATAAATCATTTAAGCTCTGCTTCAATGTGGTATTTGGTATTTCAATGTAAAATAAGGACTCCTACCAAAAATTAGTGTAAAAGTGGGAAAATTGTTCCAGGAAAATGCATTAAATTAAGTTTTGACTTTAAACAGGGCGTACACACGGGGGGGGGGGGTTGAAGCGGAGCCCTTTAAGAAATTACGAACGCTGTTATGTTTTTACATCCCCCTTATAACAATCATACCACACCCTACTAATTAAATCATCTATAATACAAAGTAGAACGATGTCTATCAGTCTGTCTTTCCATCTGAACATTTAGATCTCAGTAACCGCTGAACCAATTGGACTCTATTCTTCAGGGAATTTACCTTCTGGTCCTTTGGTGGTTTTAAGCTTTTTTTTTAGGAGAAGGGTGGAACATTTCCAGCCCCCCACCCCCTCACTTTACTTAGCTTGAGTACTCCCCTTAGTAGAGTTTATAATTATTTGCACAGAGGGCTGTTTTTGCATATTCTTACAAAATTAGAAATGATTCTCATAATCGTATTTTATCCATTTTCCTTTTGAAGTTTTTTAACGATTAAAGGAGAATTAAATTTTCTTTGGGAACGTCCTTTTGTATGTTTTTAACTAAAAGCTTGGTACAAATGAACTATAATTTCTAATTAGCAATGGAGCATTAAAAGGTTATACGGAGGTTTTAATATTATGAATGTACATTTTTATATTCGAATAAAACTGGATATAATACGATACCATACATGATTTTTCAGTATAGCTTAGAAACGGTTCTAACCCAGCAATATTAATCGGTTCCAAAGAAATACTAAAATAAAAAAATTATAGTAATTTAAAAGTTACTTTCACCTAATGGGTCAATTAGTTAGCGAGATCTTAAGGTACAAAAAGACACAGTATTACTATTATAATAGGATAAAAAATACTTACCCATTTCATCTTCGCCCTGTGAGCAGTGTTTGTATCCATCACAACGTGACTCAGCACACACATAGCTACCATCATAACACATCATGTATCCATTCATGCATGGTCGCTCATCTAAATATCAACATTGCTGTAATTAGCTAGAGGCATTAGTTTAGGTATAAGTAGGCTGTTTTAGCCTCGGATAGCCTTCGAGAAAGGGAGGCACCATGAGGTCTTATTTTAGTGTACCTCTGAACCAATGTGCATGGTTATATGGTCAAACGTTCTTCAGACAACCAACCCTTTGATTGGACATGACCTTTGTCTGGAAGTCACAAAAACATTATTAACAAAAAGACATTTAGGTGGTTTTTAACCTCATAGGAAAATATATCTTCGTTTTTTTATTTTATTATTTAGCTTTAAAGACAAAGCCCAATCTGTCCCACTTTTGAGCAAGACGATTCCCTTTTCTCCCATCTCTTTTGATAAGATTTTCTTCCCCCCATTCCCTTTTTCTTTTCCCTTTATATGACGTCATATAGGAATCGTCTTGCTCAAAAATGGGACAGATTGGGCTTCGTCAGCTTTAAATACATTTTGTCTTCCATGATCATATAATGTTAAACACTTTTCTAAAGTCAAGGTGACAATTTTTGATAAAATATGCAATTAGTCATTTAGACTATTTCAAACTTTAAAATAATAATCCATACAAAAATTTTAGATTAATATATCAAATGTGTTTAAATAAAAATTGCCAAAAAGAACAAATAATAAAAAATCATTGCAAATTGTAGAGGACTTGTAGAGTATCATCGCTTTTTAAAATCAAAATACAAAACGTATAAAAACTCCAATTTAAACAACTTACCCTTTGAAAATAGATTAATTGAAGGACAAATGTTGAAATTTGAGGACTATGAACATTATCCCCACGCACACTTGTTCCCTGGCAGGCACGTGAAACACAAACATGTCCAGCTGCTGGAGATGCTGTACCTCTAACTACACTTCACATTCCCAGCAATTATTGTTGTACTTTTTATAAAATTAATATAACAATCTAACAATGATTTTAAATCTAATATAAAAGGACAAATAAATATAATTATTAAAATTAAATGAATAAAGCGAAGCAGCCTAAGTGCCTTTAAAAAATTGATCAATCAAAATGTATACTGGCCTATTATTGGTCAATTGTTTTGTATGGCATCATTTTTTTATAGGCATTATAAGCTTCATCGAATAAAACAATAGATAAACATCAATAAATCATTTAAAAACATACCCGTATATGAAATGTTAAATAGTTTACCTTCTGCTCTTTTAACTAAAACTAGCGGCTACGTTCCTACAGGCCTCATTGGATAAAGACTGGTGGGGGGGGGGGGGGGGGGGTACCTTTTCAGTTTTAGTTTTATACAAAGTCATTTATTTCTAGGTGCGATTGCTCTTGGGAGGGTGGTGATACCCTCCAACAATAGTTGAAATCTGGACCTATGAGAAGCTATACTATAAAAAAGAACCATATCAGTTCAGCGGTTAATGAGATATTTCCTGTTCCTTTCATATAGGGATAAGACTATACAAAATATTTAAAACTTAAACATTACTAAATTAAGTAATTTAATTTAAAGCAATTGAAAGTTGAGTATACGAAGCTTTTTTAGTGCCTATAAAAATGGCCAACCATTGGTCAATTAAAATGTATACTGCCATGCCATTGGTAATTTAGTTTGTGAACTGGCCTATCATTGGTCATTTGTATTGTATGACATTATTTTTTTATAGGCACTTAAAAGAGCTTCTGGGTTTACCTATCTCGTTCTTTACAGAGAACTACATATTTTTATAAGATAAACTTAGGTATATTGTATACATACCTTATTTTTAAGAAATTCCTAAAAATTAGTCTAAATGTTAAAAAGATGTAATTTAATTCTAATTAATGAATACACAAAGTTTAATTATATAATAAATAATTTCCCAGAAAATCAAAAATAATAGATAAACACGGACAAACAAATATCAAATGTAAAGAGCAAATTGCGTGGAAAATATTCCGTATTGTCTGTGACCGCCAATACGGCTTCACAACTCCGGCCCAACAAACAGCACAGATTAACCGTAGTTTTACACTAAATGTCTCAGAGCAAACAGCCTACTAAGCTACTCAAATGAAACGAAAAGCTTTCTTAATATTCTAACAAATAAATCAAGAAATTTAGTTATCCTATGATAAAAGTGATATGGTTTAAATTAATGATAATATTTCTACAATAAAAAGTTTTCTTAATGGACATTAAAATGTCGATGTCAGATTTACAGCGTATGGAGTTTAAACAGGCGTTTGAAGAGTTTGACAAGGCAACATTTTATATCTTGATTTTTAATATTTTTTTCCAGTTTGGCTGCGAAACCGATTAATATCCGTCGGATTAAAACTGGTTCTTAGCCATACTGAACAATCATGTATAGCATGTATTACAGACAAATTTCCACAAATAGCAAGTAAAAATATGAAATGGTTAGCCCGTGCTTTCGGCCTCTCTGGGCTAACAAAACGTGTATTAATCTTATATTTTTTCTGTTTTATATCAGTGCAAAGATGTCTATAGTACGATGTGATAAATAACTATCATTTATATTTCATCTGTATATTGGCAAAAAAAACATTACCAAAATGGCAATGAAATCTACAAACGTATTTTTATATGTATGTAATTTGAAGCGCATCTACTCTAGTTTTATGAACTGTCCATTTGTCTGTGTGTCTTTCATATTCTGCAGCAAAATGACAATAGGGTCTTTTGAAATTTTTTTATCAAAATTAAATCTTACATGGGATTTTTACTTGATTTATGAAGAATAACTGTTATGTCAATGAAATATTATAGTTCTTGTGGCTTCGCTCCTAGCATCCAGGGGCTCTGTATTTAAAAGTATTAGAAAAGTAGCCTAATTCATCCAAAGACGTTAATCTTTAAATGAATTATCCTAGAAACCCCCTCAGGGGCAATTTAAAACTTCTTTAAAATAGATAACACAAATTGTTTAATAGCGAGATCTAAATGCTCATACCAAAAAAATACATATTGGGATAACATAAAATATTTAAATAACTGTCTTTATGCATAGTTAAATACTCACTTTCCGATACGGGTTTTCGAATATTTTTGTTTAAAAAAAGCTTAAAGAATTTGAAAGCATGTTAAAAATGACAAACACGATACTTTAGATAAAGTCTTTGTGACTATTATGAGTTAACAAAATTAAAAGATACGAAAAAAGTACATATTATAAGTTTGTTAATATAGAACAATTAATATTAATGCTTATTCCCCATTACTTTTGAACATAAACCCATCTCGTATATATAATTTTTGCTTATATAATATTTGTTATATTCTTTGTCTTTAATCTCTCTAATACCAGGAATCTAAAGGGATAAGACAGTAGCCGATATATTGATGTACATCCCAAATAATGATACACAAAATTTCCCCTTTTGTAGATTACACCCAGTGGTTGAAACGTCCGGACACTTAACTCAATAGACCAATCAATCAAATTCTATATTGTCCCCAAAGTTTTTAGGCCAACGAATAAAAAAAAGTTATTATAAAACTTTGGGGACTAGTATAATAAACAGCCCAATGTCTCCTCCCTGCCAGGAAGTTTACACTGTGTTATAATATTATGTAGCTCTGATGATTTAATGTTAGACAGGTGAGTAAGTTAATGCCCCCATACTAAGAGATATAAGTTTTCCGGAATTGTAACGTAGGGAGTAGATTTGAAATCTGCATCAAATTTTAAGGATTTTTTATAAAATTCGTTTTTTGTATAATTCTTTATCTAAAAGCGGAAATACAAATTAAGTTAATTAATTTTGGCATCTGTGATTGGTGGATTTAAAAAATCTGCGCTCTGATTGGATGTCGTACATCATTCAACCAATTAGAGCGCAGGTAGTTTAAAATCCACCTATCCTATTGGTCAAAATTAATTAACTTAAAATGTATTTTCGCTTTTAGATAAAGAATTTTACAAAAAACGAATTTTATAAAAAATCCTTAAAATTTGATGCAGATTTCAAATCTACTCCCTACATTAAAATTCCGGAAAACTTATATCTCTTACCCCATACCCCCTAAATATCATAAATGTATTAATATAGACATACACTAAATACAATATTTGTTGAAACGAAATTTAACAGAATATTGTTTTGCATATTTTTCTTGTTAAAAATGAAACAAACAAAATAAGATATTTTCACTTCGATGTTTGTTTGAAATATGAAAAACTAGCCAAAAAAAATCCTACGAATGGATTTCTTATTACTTGGATCTTACACCAGAATATCATGTATTCTAATAAATTGAACCTTACAGCTGGCTAAAATAACGATCCCCCCATATCCACCTTCCCTTCTACTGGATGAACAAACTGACCAATAAGTGATAAATGATAAATGTTAAATTGAAGATAATTTTTCTCCTGTCATAATATCAACGTATATTCTATATCCATTTATTCTACCCCTATTGAAATTTCTGTGTACGCACCTGCTTCAACTTATTAAAGATACCACCTAGCTTTAAATTTAAAATTGTAAAATTTTCTTACTTTCTGCACAAAAATAGAACTTGCACTAAAAATAAAATAATTTGACCTTTAGCGAGACGTTAAAGAGAAACAATATGCTTGAAATCATGGATCTAAAGGGATGACAATAGCCGATAAATTGATGTACATCGCCAATGATGTTAAATAATACTGTCCCTTTTGTAGATTACAATTAGTGGTTGAAACTTTTGTACATTTAACCAATATCAAAATTAGATAAAAGTCCCCAAAGTTCAAGCTAACGAATAAGAATTGTTATTTTAAAACTTTGGGGACTAGTGTAATAAACAGCTTAATGTCCCCTCCCTGCCTTAAAATATCTTTTTAAAAACTTGAGTCTGTGTGATTTTGTACTTTAATATTTTAATGTTTTTCAGAATTTAATGATTAATGGCTTATTTTCTTCGTTTTTAAGGGAAATTATGAAACAACCAAAAAAATTACAGTTTTTGTTGAAAAAGTACAGTAAAGTTGAAAATTAAAAACTGAGGTGACAACATCTAAAAATGGTTTTAGCGCATTTTTCTTATGCTCAAAATTGGATTTTCAGTAGTCGACTTTGGGGGGCCAGTACTTTCTCCCTGATTGAGATATGGCCTTCAAACTTTGACCTATTCTAGTACATGTCCCCAATAGTATCTGTATAAATTTATAGCTCTATATCTCAACTTTGAAGCGTTTTGCAGCCATTCTTGCAAAAGGTAGAATATTTGAACATAAGAAAAATGCGCTAAAACCATTTTTAGATGTTGACACCTAAGTTTTTAATTTTCAACTTTACTGTACTTTTTCAACAAAAACTGTAATTTTTTTTGGTTGTTTCATAATTTCCCTGAAAACAACGAAGAAAATAAGCCATTAATCATTGTTATTATAAATATGTGTTATTTTTTTAATAACAAGGATGACAACATCCATAAAAGCGAAGCACTGAGACGGTAGAACAAACGGACACTAACACTTGTATAGTGTCAGAACTGAATAATCAGAATATAAATGTATAAATGTCGAAGCGAAATTGTAAGTAAAATTGTTGAAAAACTCAGATCAATCAGATTATTAGATAACATAAAAACTTTGTTGTTAAAAAAGTTAAAAAATCAACATGTTTAAAATGGACGTACGAACATTCTGGTAATGATAATAGAGTTGCTACGCTTTCTAAATCGTACCTAACTACTACAGGAATCACCATGCAAAGTTTTAAATCAATAGGATAATTCTAACATGCCCAAATTAGCGAAAAAAGCTATCCGTTACGGACGGACGGACGTACGGACGGACCGACCATAATTATAGAAAAGCTTCGCTTTTAAAAAATATGACCGTAATGTCACTCCTTCTTATTGGTCTAACTTACTAATATTGGATCTAGATATACTATATTTATTTACTATAGGATGGAAGTGGGACAATATCTACGAAGGAGCTGCTACCTGTCATGAGGTCTATGGGGCAAAATCCAACAGGTTTGCCATATCTTTAGTTCATCCTTTAGTAAAAGTAACAGGATATCTGCCTTCCTAAATGTCTGTTTTTATGTAGCTTAGGATATAACTAACCACTGGACCGACTTGGTTCTTCTTGAAAGTTTAGCTTTTTTAAAGTCAGGGAAGGCTTATAACTATTTTGGAAGAAAAATCACTTCTTACGCCCAATTCTCTCATGTGCCCCTGAACTAGGGTTGTAACCGCTAGTTTTTAAATACACAGCTTCTCTATATATCCTTAAGATTTCAGGTTTCTGAAAAAGTAAGATAGCTGAAAACCCTGTAAATGTAACGGTGATGAATTTAAAAATCGGACACAAAATAGTTTTAATTCTGATAAAGTATGCTTAAAAAACAATAAAGTGTATAATACTTAAAACCATTTTTTAAAGCTGGCATTAGCTTGTAGTTACTGCGGTATTATTTTACAAAATTTTCCTTGTTACAATTAAAGTTTATACGTCATTACGTTACAAAATTTGTCGCTTCTTTTTAAATGAAAAAAAAGTATTATTTCAAAAGTATAGACAAAGGTTAAGTTTAGGGAATTTAGTTTAGGCTTATATTAACCTTTAAAGGGAAAATTTTTCTTGAAAACAATGCTTCAACACTTGCAAAAAGATTTAAATATAATGTGACGTCATTTCAAAAAAGATTTAAATGTTTTTCTCGTATTCATTCGAATCCGGTGGATAGGAACCGGTTCTCATCAATACGAAAAAACTATGTCTAGCATCGTATTATATCCAGTTTTCTACGAATATAGAAATGTACAATCATAAGATTAAAACTAGTTTTTTTAGCCGGTGCCTTCGGCACCACGGGGCTAAAAAAACTAGTTTTAATCTTATAATTGTACATTCTATATCCGCGGAAAGCCGTTTATAATACGATACGAGAAATAACCATTATTGTATAATATAAAACTAGCGGCTACTCCCTTAGAGGCCTCTAAGGGTACCTGAGGAGTAGAGATTTGAATTTACCCCCAATTTCTAATTTTTGTGGAGAGAGGGGGGGTTGGATTGCTTAATTTTTCAAGGGGCGATTTTTCTTAGGTGGGTTGTAGTATCCTCCCTCAAAAATGTCATAAACCTTTCTAGATCCATGAAAAGCTACCCTGTAGAGGACAACCATATTAGTTCAACGGTTAGCGAGATCCTTCGATGCTTACAGACAGACAAACATTCTGTTACTTTATGATAAGGATAATAATGGAAATAAGCATTGCTTTATAAAGCCTTAACAAATTTATCTAACACCCTTAATGATACACTACTGGCATATTATGATACTAACAGTTTCGCCCCTATCCTCAAGAGCTTTTCCCTACAGGTTCAATACAATACATTTGGTTATAAATTAAGAACTCTTTGACTTAATAAGAGCATTTGACTACAACCCAACACCCAACTTTACGGAATTACACAAGAATGTACTCTCATTTTTAAATCTTACCTATAACATTATTTAGTTTTTTTTGTAATTTTCAATACGTAGTTTACCAGCTTTTTTTATATTAGAGGATGAGGTGCTAAACCTGGTGATAGAGTATGATGTTAATGGTGATGGAACTATTGATTTTGATGAGTTCTTAGAAATGATGAAGAAGCAAGCAGAACATCAGGTAATGCGCCCCCGAGAGGACTCTAGTGGCACTTTAAATGTTTTTTTGCTTTAAATTTATAAATTTGATAAAACATGTTAAGATCAGCTTTTTTTCATGTTTCTACGATACTGGCACCGACCTGCGGGAAAATTTCTATATTTTTGGTATTTTTCGGTGATTTCTCTTAAGGGGGTGGTGGTTCAGCGGTTAGCGAGATCCTTCGGTTCAGACAGACGACAATCTGTTGTTTTATTATAACAAACACATCCAATATTTATAAATAAAAAAAACATGTAAGCAAAAGTATTAAAGTGATAAATTTTAGAAAAAGTAAAAAAAAGTTTAGGTATTAAATTACTTCATTGTTGTACCTTATTTGTAATTTATCTTAAAAACGTCTTTTGTGGTAAAAATCCAGTATTTTGCAAATAGAGCAAAATACCCTCCCCGCCCTCTAACTTTTCTATTATAATTATCACCCCTTTGGGTAGCATTAAACCTCCTTACCCTTAAAAAAAAAGGCTTAACTTGCTTTTGATAAGCAACATGATACTTATTTAGCATGGAGTTGCATCGTAATCATAAAATTGAAAACCAATTGATAACCTTTAAAATGACCTAAAACCCAGGAAGGGGGGAAAAGACATTGGGCTGTTTATTATTCTTGTCCCCACAGTTTTAAAATAACGTTTTTATTCATTGGCTTAAAAACTTTGGGGACTTTTATCGAACTATGATTGGTTGATTGTAATCTAAAGAAGTGGTAATTTTGTGTATCATGGATTCGGGATGTATATCAATTCATAGGCCACTGTCTTATCCCTTTAGATCCCTGCTTAAACCCCTAACCCCGTGGTATGATTAAAAAATAATTGAAGGGTGGAGGGGGGGGGATTATGTCTACTTTAGTTGCAAAATAATGGAGTACATGTCGTCTTTTGTTCCATTTTTGCAAAGTAATGTGACAGATGTAAATGGGTAAACCTTGAACTACAAAATTTGACACATTTTCTCCCTTATCACGCTTTATGACACAAACAGAAATAATATTTTTTAACGCGAAGCTTTTCTATAAATAGGGTCGGTACGTGCGTACGTAACGGTTAGCTCTTTTAGATAATTTAGACATATTAGAATTGTCCTATCGATTTTAAACTTTGCATGAGTGATTCCTACAGGGTCATTCAAGAGAAATGATTTTTTTTAAAACTTAATTATGCATAGAAAATAAAACAATTATGTAAAATGCTTTTTATATTTGGAAAACCTATTATGAGACATTTATGTTACAAATATAAAAAAATATTATTTCAACAAATTATGCCCAAAAAACCGGTTTTTCCAAAGACCTTTTTTTCGAAGATTTATGGATTTAAAGGTTGTGCAAAAATACACACATTTTTAATTTTCAAATTGCGTGACTTATGTTGATAGTAGAAAAATGTTGCGCATACCGCTGGAATCGTCATAAGCTCTAGTTTTTGAAAATATAAGACCCGTTTGTGTGCTATTTGTAGTTTAGGAGCTAAATTGAAAAATGTGAGCAAAAGGTTGAAAAGTTTTAAGTAATTGGAACATTTTATCTCGAAGCTCCTATACTATACGTAGCACAGGAATGTTTTTTATATATTAAAAAAACAGAGCTTATGACGATTCTAACGATATGCATAACATTTTTCTACTATTAATACAAGCTGCGCAATTTAAATTTCAAAAAGGTGCGCATTTTTTTTACAACCTTTAAATCAATAAATCTTCGAAAAAAGGGCCTTTGGAAAAACCGGTTTTTAGGGCATAATTTGTTGAAATAATCATTTTCAAATATTTGAAACATAAATGTCTCATAATAGGTTTTCAAAATATCCAAAGGATTTTACATAATTGTTTTATTTTCTATGCATAATTAAGTTTTTTTTTAAATCATTTCTCTTGAATGACCCTGTATAATAGTTATGTACGATTTAAAAGTGTAGCAACTCTATAATCGTTTCAAGATTGTCCGTACGTCTTTTAAAGCATATTATTTTTTACCTTTTTGATACCATTTTTTTATGAATTATAATTATCCTATTCATCTGATTTTTGGAATACTGATCACTGTGGGCTACAATTGAATCAAGACAAAAGTAAGTGCCGAGCCCTGGGACCTATGTAGGGTGAAAATAGACATAAATCCTAGATGATTCCAGGTGGAGACAAAATATTTTAGCGGGGTCTTTTGGTTTTTTTTCAATTTAAAGTTCTGAAAAAAAATTGAAAAAAATATGAAAATCTTTAATAAAAAACAAACAAAAAATAATTTTTAATATTTTTTTTTATTTAAAGATACAAACAACTTATATAAATACTATAAGCTTTAAAAAAATCACAATTTTCAAATTTAGACTTTCAATATAAAGATTTGTAGAAAAAACCTAACAACAAATTCTAACATATTTCTGATCAACATAGCAATAAAACGTCTTTTGCAAAATCTTTATCATCAAAAATAAATAGCACTTACTAAAGACTTTTTTTCATTTAAACTTATACTTTTCACATTAATTAACTTTAAAGATTGATTTTTTTTTAAAAAAAAGGTTGCGTGATTTTTTTATTCATAATTAATTGCCTAATTTTGAGATTCAGATAAAAAACCTTACTGCTTTATATCATTGGATACTCTACTAGCAGCGGCTACGCCTCTAGAGGCATATAGGGACCCTTAGGTTGGGGGGGAAGACGAACCTCCCCTTACAATTACAGTTTTTTTTAATGAAAAAGTTAAAAACATTTATTTTGGAGAGTTGATTCTCTTGGGATGGTGATGGTACCCATCCCCAAAATAGTAATAAACCTTACCAGGACATATAAGAAGCTACCATGTAAAGGAGAACCATATTGGTTCAGTGGTTAGTGAGATCCCTAGGTGCACAAAGACTTACATAGAACGTGTTACTTTATTATAAAGATACATATATACACAGAAACTCTACAATCAGAGTATGTCTGTTTGTTCATCTGTCTGTATAAAAACATTACAGAATATATTTATTTGGTACTAGCGGCTACGCTCCTAGAGGCCTTTAGGGGCACTTGAGAGGGGAAGAAGTGGTTGAATTCTACAACTAGATTTTTATTTTAGACTTAAAAAGAAAAAGTTTTTTTTTTGTGTGTGAAATGGGGTCCTTTTTTAGGGGTTGATTTCTCCTAGGATGGTGGAGGTACCCTCCCAAAATAAGTTATAAACCTTTCAAGAACCAATGAGAAGCTACATAGAAAAAAAAGAACCATTGATCATTGTTAATTACTATTCAGGGATCTAAAGGGATAAGACAATGACCGCTAAATTGATTTACATTCCCAAATATGATACATGGATAACCCTTCTGTATGTTTCAGTTAATGGTTGAAATGTTGGGCACTTAATTTAATAATCCAACCAATCAAAAATCGCAACAGGTCCCCTAAGTAGTTAAGCCAACAAATAACAAATTCCTATATTAAACTATGGGGACTAGTCTAATAAATAGCCCATTGTCCCATCTCGCTCTGATTAATATATTTTTGTATCTGTATGTTACACTTGCTATTTTCTTTATTTGCATTCTTTTAAACTTCACTAATTATGGATGTTGTCTTTTTCCCTTGTTAAATCCAATTACCTAATTCTTGATATTCTTTGAGGTTAATAATTACAATTATATTTTATTAAATGGAAAAAGAACAATTTAATCATAATTTAAGATAAAAATTATTTTATCACTAGTGGTTTTACCCCTAGAGGCATCTAGGGGCCCTTGATAAGTGGGGGGAAGTTGACCCATCCCCTACTTTCAGTTTTAGTATGTAAAAGAAAAATTTTTTTTTAAAATGTTGGGTAGGAACTAATTTTTTCTAAACTCAAAACTTCTCAGGACAATGAAAAACTTGAACCAAGAAGAACTATATCAGTTAAGCGGTTACAAAGAATCTTCGGTACCGACAGACACCCTCACACACACACACACACAAACAGACAGACACAGAAACTGTTACTTTTATATAAGGATTAATAGACACTAAACTACTCCTTAATATGTTGATCCTATTATCAGTCTAAAAGATAGGTCAATAAAGAAGAACCAAATTGGTCCAGCGGTTAGCAAGAACTTTAGGCACAGACAGAAAAAACACACGGACATCCTATCTTTTTTATACAGGGATATAACTTTTAAACGATAGGAAATTTTTTTTTCCAGATGATATTTCTCCCTTGCTTTAAAGCACTATTTATGATACAAAATAGATTGATGTCTGTTTGTCCATCTTTCTGATGCTTAAAAACTGATATGGTTCTTTTTTTACTTTACTATGTAGCTTCTCATAGGTCCTTGGATCGAAGGTTTATAACTTTTTTTGAGAAAGAGAAGAGAAATCGCCCCTTAAAAAAGGACCACAACACACAAAAAAACCTTTTTCTTTTTAAGTCTAAAATAAAAATCTAGTTGTAGAATTCAACCACTTCTTCCCCTCTCAAGTGTCCCTAAAGGCCTCTAGGAGCGTAGCCGCTAGTACCAAATAAATATATTCTGTAATGTTTTTATACAGACAGATGAACAAACAGACATACTTTGATTGTAGAGTTTTTTGTGTATATATGTATCTTTATAATAAAGTAACACGTTCTATGTAAGTCTTTGTGCACCAAGGGATCTCACTAACCACTGAACCAATATGGTTCTCCTTTACATGGTAGCTTCTTATATGTCCTGGTAAGGTTTATTACTATTTTGGGGATGGGTACCATCACTATCCCAAGAGAATCAACTCTCCAAAATAAATGTTTTTAACTTTTTCATTAAAAAAACTGTAATTGTAAGGGGGGGTTCGTCTTCCCCCCCAACCTAAGGGTCCCTATATGCCTCTAGAGGCGTAGCCGCTGCTAGTAGAGTATCCAATGATATAAAGCAGTAAGGTTTTTTATCTGAATCTCAAAATTAGGCAATCAATTATGAATAAAAAAATCACGCAACCTTTCTTTTTAAAAAAATCAATCTTTAAAGTTAATTAATGTGAAAAGTATAAGTTTAAATGAAAAAAAGTCTTTAGTAAGTGCTATTTATTTTTGATGATAAAGATTTTGCAAAAGACGTTTTATTGCTATGTTGATCAGAAATATGTTAGAATTTGTTGTTAGGTTTTTTCTACAAATCTTTATATTGAAAGTCTAAATTTGAAAATTGTGATTTTTTTAAAGCTTATAGTATTTATATAAGTTGTTTGTATCTTTAAATAAAAAAAAATATTACAAATAATTTTTTGTTTTTTTTTTATTCAAGATTTTCATATTTTTTTCAATTTTTTTTCAGAACTTTAAATTGAAAAAAAACCAAAAGACCCCGCTAAAATATTTTGTCTCCACCTGGAATCATCAAGGATTTATGTCTATTTTCACCCTACATAGGTCCCAGGGCTCGGCACTTACTTTTGTCTTGATTCAATTGTAGCCCACAGTGTGATTCCTATTACAACAAAGTACAATATTGGAGAAGAAGCATCTTTATATCATGTCCTAAAATGTAAGTAAGTCCTTAAACAGTATCCTGTATTTAAGCAGTTTAACATTTATATTCTGCTCATTCTGTTCTGACACTCTACAAGTGATAATGTTCGTTTGTCATACCCTTTCAGGGCTTAGCTTTTATGGATGTTGTCATCTTTGTATTTCTAGCAAGTCTGTTTCATAATACGAGAGTAATATGGCTGTCAGCCTGTGTATGTATTATAAATGAATTTCCCTTTGAGTGCCTTATCGAGCATTGAAACCACATTGTAATTTTGGAATAAATTGATAAAAGGGGGGAAAGGAATTACTTTTTAGTTTGATTGTTTTTTATTTAAGTTCCGGAAAGGAAAGGGTACTGGGAAGCCCATTATGGGCCTCGCTGGGTTTAGACTTATGGGAAGAAACTACCCCCTCCCCATTATTTTCAATTTATATTTTCAAAGCATTTGAATTAAAAAAGAATTTATAACTTTTATTATTTTCTTTAATCTTAATCATTAAAATCTAGGCTTTAGTTTTTTAAACCTTGTATTAGTGTTTATAAGTTTTAATAACTGATATCTTTCACGAGGTTTAAAAACCAAAAAGTAAAATAGCATTTATAAAAAGGAAATTTGTTGTTTTGAAAAACCCGTAATTTGCTTTCAAAATAGGGGAGTTTAAACTTTATATTCTCCCTCTATTTCCCCCTTATTTATTGTCCTTGAAATTCAAAGTATTTAAGAAATGCTGTGATGTCTAATGGAACACTGATATTTCAGTGTAGCCCATGAAACTCACGTAACAGAATACACCCCCCCCCAAAAAAAAAAAAAAATTTGGATTTTCAATTTTTACCCCCCCCCCCAAAAAAAATGCCTCTATAAATAAAGATTACCCCCCCCCAAAAAAAAAAAATGAGCTTGGGGGTAGGCATCCCCAAAATTTTTATTTTCAAAATTTTACCCCCCCCTTCCCCCCCAAATAAAAAAGCTTGGACGCCCCTGATTTCTGATATTTTTTTAAAGATTATAAAATATTTTTTTAACATTATAATAGGTAGAACAAGAAAAATCTCCACCCTCCCCCCCCCCCCCCCCAAGAAAAAGGTAATATATAATCAACAACCTCTCTTGGACGAAGTCATTAGTAAAGAAACTACCTTCTCTCTGTACTTCACAACAAGTTTTCTATACCTAACTAGATTTAGGAGACAAAACGTAGAAACAATTTTTTTTGCACACCCAGATAATGATGGAATGTCAGATAAACTATTTAATCGTAGGGTGTCTTTCATTTGATTATATTTACATATTCAATTTGTTCAGCTTATATATTAAACAAGGTAACAACTTCCATAAAATCACAGACATTTTTCAGAAGTCTATCTCATAAGCAGCCCAAAATATTAAAAACTCTACAGAACAATACCAACAAATGAACAAAAAACACTAATATTAGAGTAACCAACCTATTAGAATAATCACTAAGCAGATTCGCTTCAGAGGGGTTGAAAGATAGCACGGGGGTGAGTAAAGTTAATATTACGTGAATTGATTCTTTGGAGGCTAATAACTCTAAGCGTAATTTGTAAATTGAGCGTTAAGTGATCCCAATTTTAACGTTTAACCACCCGACCTTAATTTAATAAAGAGATACTTACATTTGAAACACCTTAAGACGTCTTTATTTGAGGGTGCAAAATTGCGAGTAATGGGTAGATAAATTGCAAGTGCAAATATGACAAGTATTTTACTTACAGATGGATGTAAAATATACGTGGATATTATGACAAGGGAAAATTGTCCTTAATATAGGTTGCTAACAAGATCGTTAATCCAGTAGGAGAGGAGGGGATGGGATAAGGGAGGGTGGATGGGGGGTTATCGTTACTGCCCGCTGCGAGTTTCACTTTATTAGAGAACATGAAAATATAGTGTAACATCCAAGTAATAATATATCCATTACAGGACAATTCTGCAGAGCTGAAGGAGGCATTCAAAATATTCGACAGAGACGGCAATGGATATATTGACGCTGCAGAACTAAAAAAGGTTACAAATTTTCCTAGGAGGCAGGGATAGAACTACCATTATAATAAAGTAACAGGATCTCTGTCTGTCTGTATCAAAGAATCTCACTAAACGCTGAACCGATATGGTTCTTCTTAATAGGGTAGATTCTCATTGGTCCCGGGAAGGTTTATAACCACAACCCCTCCCAAGAGAAATCTTCCCTAGAAAAAAAACCACCTTTGAAAAAAAAATTAAATTGTTATTTTTTAAAACCAAAATTAAAATGGGGGGGAGGGGTCGTCGAACCCTTCACCCTTCCTAAAGTGCCCCTAAAGGCTTCAAATGTTCTAAAAATTGATTCAACAATTTATGTCTCTCCTGTATTTAATCTTGCAAATCTTAAAAGTTAAAAGAAAGTTGCTTGTGAAAAAAAGGACTTTCATTTAATTTATTTCCTATACAACTATTTAACTTAAAATTTATGATCTTAAGACATATTTTTAGTCAACTTTTATATTTTAAAGTATAGATATAGTTTCAATTTAGACGACAAAACGTTTGTTAATAGAGACAAAAAAAAAGTTTAAAAATATTTTCAAATCTATTTTTAAAAATAACAAGAGTTTTTATGATAGAAGGTAACCCAGCAATAACAAGTAAAAGATTCTATTTAAAACAATGAACTATAATACAGTATTCTATTGTTGGATAAAGTATTTTTAAGCTGAAACACATTTTTATTGTATATGCGCGTATTTATGAAAGACGTGCAGACAAAACCTGTGTATAAAGTAGCTGCGCTGCTGAAAAGAATTTTAGATGAGGAAGAGATAGTTGAGCTAAGATTCGGAAAAAAAACATGGCTCGGCAGCTGCGCGTCAGCCGACTATAAGCTTATCATCAATCTTTTACAATTTTAAAAATTAGCTGGAAGTTTAAACCTTACCCAAATATTGAAATCCCCATTTTCAAATAATTTTAAAACGGCCCGTTCAAATTTGATGCTTGGTAGCAGCCGTCGCGCGGCTGCCGAGCCCTAAGAAAAAAGAATATTCAAAGAAAAGAAATATAATTCAACCTTGACAATATCACAAATGATGTCATAACACAATTTTAAGTTTTTTTGATCCACAAAAGTTTTCTTAAATATGGCTTTTTTGGCTATTTTTTTGCGGGGGGGGGGGGAGAGCGGAAAAAAAGTTCTAGAAACACACTTTACAATCAGGTGAATCTTAGATCCTAAAAAAAATTATGGGGTTTATCGCCTCATCCCCCCCCCCCCCACTCCCTTGCAAAATTATTTCTATAAAATTTAAACAACGTAGGACCAACTTACTTGGGTATTAATAAAGTATGATAGGGTAAAATATGCATTCTTTTTTGCAGAGAGGTAATTAAAATATTTTTTTCAAATGGATACTGAATCTTGTTTGTTTTTGTACGTGTTTAATTTTTATTTTCAACAATTTTTGGGAAAAAAGAATTCCTTTGTTTTTTTTTGTTTAATTTTTGTTGATGTCAGACTGACGTCTAGTGATGGTTATCTTACAATTAAACAACTGCAACAATCGATATATTATTACTTAGATGTTGCACCAGATTTTTATATACTCTGATAAAGTGATGCTCGCAGCTGGCTAAAAAAACGATCCTCCTCCATCCACCCCCTTTGCACCATCCCCTCCCCTCTTACTAGATGATCAGTAAATGAGGTCCATAAAAGCAAGCTAAATTGAGGACAAATTTTCCCCTGTCAATATATCCACATATATCAAATATCCATTACTGGAACAAACAAATACACAAAAATACTTTTAGGTGCGCAGCTACTCTACTCTATCTGCCTGTACGTCCGTGCGTCCGAGACTATCCCCACAAAGCTAACCAAATTTATTGTAACTTTCTTTATTTATTTGGAGGTTTTTGAAGGGTTATTGCATGATTTCTTAAAAATATGTTTGAAAACTGAAATATTAAAATCATGTTAATTTGTAATTGGTGTGCTACTCAGAGCAAAGCAGTCCTTGTTCTTTTATAACCTAAAAAGTTAAGAAACTTAAAGCTTTTTCGTTTCTAGGTGAAATATTTCTTATTTATTTTTGTTTCAATGTTTTGATTTTAATGTTTCAAATTACGCTTTAGAAAATCTTTTCGTAGTAAATTGCTATATTATATGTACATTATTTGCTCATGCGCGGCTAAGGCGCGGCTGCCGAGCCCTAATTATCAACAAACATAAAAAAAATAAATATAAAAAAGATACTGGATTGTTTTACTGGCAAAAAAAGCGAATAAAATATGCTTCCTAATATTATTTCGAAAATAAACAGACAGACAAAAACACAACCTGACACTTAACAAATTAATTGACATGATTTATGTACAGGTTGTGACCCAATACGGTGCTCGGTTGTCCATGGAGGAGGCGGAGGAGTTGCTCCGCGAGGCAGACCTGGACGGAGATGGCAAGCTCGACTACAACGAGTTTGTTGCCATGATGCTTTGGGACCTTGAGGATTAGTTTTTAAAGTTTTTCAGCAGGGCTCGGCAGCAACACGTCAGCTAATAAGCCTAAAATTTATACCCGTTTGGAAGATTTGATTGAGACTGGACAAATTGGCGGAAAAAAATGAACCGTGTGACGTCATAAAAGGGAGAGATGAGATGAGAATGAGAAAGGAAACCACTTAAAAAGATATTATCTATTGACGTCTCACAGCTTATTTTTAGGACACGTTGTCGAGCCTCGATTTGATTTTTAAAAAAGAGGGATTGCAATATTAGGGTCAGGTTTAGACTTCCAGCTGATTTTTAGAATTGTAAAAGGTCGATTTTCCTGATGCTTATAGGCGGCTGACGCGCGGCTGCCAACACTGTTATAAGTACAATACAGGGTACGTGCATGAGTCTTTTGGCCAATAATCTAGCAGTTAGAAAGAGAGGGGCTTGGGTAAAGGGGATGGATTGGGGGATCGTTCTTAAAGCCACCTACAAGTTTAAATTTATTAAAGTAATGATATTCTGGTGTAAGATTCAAGTAATATCTATTTGCATCTTAGACTATATAGAATGGAATAAATTTATAATTTTGCGCTCACGCCCTGTAACTATACGTTTAAGCTTAATAAAATGTATTTAACCATATAAGATTCAAATTTACTAAATGTACGTTTTCTTAAAAAATGCTGACAGCAGTTATTTAGCCGCTGCTTGAAGTTGCTTCCGGCGATTGCGGTTAAGTAGCGGCTTTATGGAAGCTGTCAAGCCTTTTATTAACTATAATTTTAAACTAGGATCAAAGGTTACTACATTAGTAATTACTTCTTAGTTTTAAATTATATATATCTTATTTTCTTAATTCAAATCAAATTAACCTTAATATTAAAAAAATCACAAAAGAATAAATTTTAAGAATCAATATTGAAATTATTTTTGTATCGTTAAGTTTATCATAATTTAAAAATGTAACTTAAATAAAATGTAAAATTGCATTTTCGTGTAAACACATGTAAATCATAAATAAATATGTTGATAAAGTTTATTTTATTACTTAAGTTCAGTTTCTTTAGTTGCCATTTTAATTTCAAATGCTTTGCTCATATCATTCTTATATAAAAGTAACAGGATCTTTGTCTATCTATCTATCGTTACCAAAGGATCTTGCTAACCGCTAAACCGATATGGTTATGTTCTCCTTTGATGTTATGTGGCTTTTCATAGGTCCTGGGCAAATTTTTAACTATTTTTTGTCGTCAATTCATCTTGCTAATATGAACCTCGTTTATTGGACAGTTCGTTCATCCAGTAGGAGGAGAGGGAATGTGGTAAAGGGTGTGATGGGGGTATCGTTAGTTTAGCCAGCTGGGAACATCACTATCCAAGTAATAATATAACGATTTTTTAAAACCTTAAAATTTCTTTATGTATGTAGAAACTTTAATTATATGTAAAAAGATATTGTTTTATTGGATAATTTAATACTTCATACTGTGTTTGACCTGTTTATGTTGAAATTATATAATTAATGTAATTAATCCCAGGAAACTTGATAACGATGTTCAGGGTCGAAACAGAAAATTGCAACTTTAATTAAATTAGTGAGAAGGTATTTTTTTATCTGATAAGAAACATTGCGATTTTAGGGATAGCATATTTTTTTTACCTAAGACAATTTGTTAGTAGAATGTGAAGCATACAAACCCCACTCATTTTGCCCTACACTTTTTTCCCAGTTGGGGGTTTCGTTAAAGTGGCGGGAACAGGGTTTTCCCAGGGGGTGTGTATCCGCTCCCCTTAATTTTGCCAAGTAGGTGGATATAACGCACTTCAGCACTCCTCTGGTTCGTTTGAATGTCTGATTTATTGAATATTTTTTTAGTTAATTTACATACATTTTAAAAAGGCCTAATAAAGTAAAGTTTTAATATGAAGAATTAGGTTAGGTTTTGACGCATTAAAATTATCTTTTTTAATCCCAATTTCAAGTTCAAACTGTGTTGTTCTGAGTGGTCTACTTTGAAGTTAAAGGATATTGCTCCTATTTTTAAGAGATTAAATTTCTTATTTAATTCCCTGAGTATGTAGTTCGTCCGCTGTAAAAAAAAAACAGTCATCATATTAGAAACTTTTGTACAACCTTTTAATTTGAAATTTAAATATTCATTATAAACTTTAATAGTTATTCATCGTATCGTTTTATATACAGCTTTCCGCGGATATTAAGATGAAAAATTATTTGATTCAAACTAATTTAATATCCCCGAGGGACCGAAGGCCCAGGCTAACAAAACTGGTATTGATTTATCATTTTTATTTTAATGTTCGTGGACTGGAAATGTTATTATATATACTTATATTTAACTTTTAATTAATATACAGAGAAAAATTAAATTTAAAACACCAGAAGCTGTAATAAAATCTTAAAACATATAAAACAATTTTTTAGTGTGTAGAATCTTAGTCTAGAATTTTGTGTTACAAAACAACACATGGACATAAACGTCAGGGAGGAAGGGGACATTGGCCTGTTTATTACACTAGTACCCAAAGTTTTATAATAACGTTTTCTTATTAGTTAGCTTAACAACTTTGAGGACTTTAATTGAATTGGTTGTTCATTATGTTGTTTGCCTAATCGTTTCACTAATCTACAGAAGGGATAATTCTGTGTATCATCATTGGGGACTTACATGAATTTATCGACCATTGTCCTATCCCTTTAGATCCCTGCATAAACACACATTGCAATGCTCAGAGGTTTTAAAGTCTCATATTTCAAAATAACCCCTAATGTGCAATGTACAGCTTTTAAACCCTTTCTATAGGTTTTTAAGGTAATAATTAGAAAAGCTTGCATAATAGGGGTGAGAGGGTTAGATTGTCAAATTATTTCAACTAGCAATGCTCTCTCATTATAATTTTGCCTTTAATTAAATTGAAGTTCAAAATTTACTTTTTTCTGTCCCATAACTTCTTGTTTATTAAAAAGGCGGAGATATTTAAATGGTTTGATTGATAATAATACATCTAATAAAACGCCACTACAAGTGTTAATTATTTTACCAACTGTTTATAATACGATGTAATTTAATAAGTACCTCTGTTTATCTGAACCTGCTGAAAGTAATATGAAATAAAATTTAAAACAAAAAATATCAATAACAGAATATCCAAATTTCGTTTAACCCTAAAACGGACAATTAGACGTGCCTTAAAATTTATCAAGAACTGATGTCATTTATCAAATTCAAAAGTTATCCATTTCCTTTTTTTGAAATAAAGTTTAAGGCACGTAACATCTAACATAAAATTATCCCCAAAATATAAACTATAGTTCTTAATATATATATATAGATTAATTTTACCTGGATTACAGGATCCTCCAGGTACAGCTGGATTTCCATAATAACCTGGAGCACAATCTCCACATCTCCTACCTTCATATCCTGGGCTGCAGTCACAAGTTATCTACAAAACAAATTATTTGTTTACCAGCTGATACGCCCCTAGGGGCATAAGACTGTAGAGTGGGAGTGCAAGTGGACCCAACACGTTTAATCATTTTTAAAAAAAGCAAGGATTGATTTTTCCAATAGTAATATATCTATGGTTAAAACCTTTCCTGAAACTGTAAGACACCTGTCTATAAAGAAAAATCATATCAGTCCTTCATATTAACGAGTTAACAAGTTCCTTCGTTGCACGCGAATTCAGACAAGCATCCTGTTACTTTTCTATAGGCATAATGGGAGGCACCACTCGTAATCTAATTATCTAGTAGTAGCAAATTTTAAAACATTATAGAAAGCCAATAATCCATATATGATTATCTTTTTAGAAAAAGGTTTTAGTCCAAATTACAATTAATATCAATTTATTCTTGATATTTAAATATCTTTTACCGGTATTTGATAAAAAATTCTATCTATTTTTTCAAATTTTCGCTCATTTCTATTGCAGTTGCCTAGAACTTTATTGGTATTTTCAGATTTTGCAACGACCAACCCAAGTTAAGAAAGTACCAGACCATGCAAAAAATTATGCAAAATTGGGTAATAATAATTTTTGTATGCTAATGTTGAAACACACATATATCTATCTATCTATCTACCTGTCCATCTGTATCAATGGAGCATGTGCGACCAAACTGGTTTGAGGGGGTGGTCAGTGGACAGGGGCATACATCACATTCACCTGAATGATTAGATAGATTCATCAAGGAGGGAGGGGACATTGGGCTGTTTATTACACTAGTCCCTAAAGTTATAATATAACGTTTTCATATACGTTGGATTAACAACTTTAGAGCTTTTATTGAATTTTGATTGGTTGGTTCATTAAGTTGAGTGTCCACATGTTTCAGCCACTCATTGAAATCTACGGAAGGAATAATTTTGTGTATCATCATTGGGTATGTACGGTAATTTATCGGCCATTTTCTTACCCCATTATATCCATGTAGATTTGTACAAGCATCTATGTAATTCCTTGTATATTTTCATTAATTAACTTTTTAATCAGTTGTAAACGAAGCTCATAAAAAAACATACGTACGTCATACAATGCAATTGACCAATGATAGGCCAATACACAGACTAAATTACTAAATACATTTTAATTGACCAATGGTGGGCGAGTTTGACGTCATTTTTAATAGGCACTATAAAAAGTTTGCAATGGATCTTACCTGAAACTGGGTTCAGGTATTGTCCAGCTTGACATTGTTGTTGGCGGAAACACCTGCCATCCTCCGTCCTGGTGAAACCTGGAGCACATGACTCACAGCTGAGACCTGTATATCCTGGTGGACAGATACACTGCTCAACATCAAAGTTCAGACCCTGGCCAGTGTTGCTGAAAAAATAAGTTGATGAAAGTTTACGAAATAAGTTTGTACTAAAATTTTTTTTGATAATGGCTTCAAAATCGATTGATATCCGTAGGATTAGAACCAGGTTAATCAGCCAAACCAGTTTATAGCATAATATAACACAAAAATATTAAAACAAAAATCAGTAAATGAAAACCAGTTTTGTTAGCTCGGGCCTTCGCCCCCTCTAGGCTAACATGAGTATGCCTATGAAGAAATTGTAATTGGGGGACATACCCCATATTTGGAGTGAAAAAACTACAAATAACAATTTATCAATTTGAAGATAGAAGACACAACAGACAGACTGACAGCCTAGATCTTCCTTAGTTTTCTCTCCAAAAGAAATACTATACCTGACATCTAATGTATCCATTTGTATATTAGAAACAGTTGTATCTATTAGGTTATCATCAAACTGTTGCGCTCTCAATAATATCTGCTCTACATCAGATAAAACACTAGAAAGTAAAAATAAATATTAAAGTTTCCGTAAAACATAGGTCTTTCTTTCAGAGCCTGAACGATTGACAACCCTTCCAAGAAATTTGTGTGATACATAGGATAGTTATTTTAATAACAATTTGTAGCCCCTACGAGGTGTTTGTAGTCCCAAGTTTTATAATAACGATTTATCATTCGTTGGCTTAACAACTTTTGGGACCTTTATTTATCTGTTGGTTCAGTAAGTGTCTCAACCACTAATCGTAATCTACTGAAGGAGTTATTGTGTGTATCTTCATTAGAAATTTTCCTATCCCTTTAGATCCGTCGGTCCATTTTCGGTAAAAGAAAGTGAAATAGCCAGAAAATATTTACCTGAGAATTTGGTTCCTGGTGGCCAGATTTTTCTTCTGGAAGTCAGTGAACCATTGTCCTTGCCAGAGCCGTATCTCTATTTTGTTTTCTGTTCGTGGCCGCGGTGAAGTTTTTGGATAATGAACTAACAAAATACCATTGCCCTAAAAAATGTAATTGTCTCATTTTGATAGTTTTCTGCAAGTCGCATCGTATTATAGGCAGATTTCCACGGCTATTAAATGAAAAATTATATGATTAAAACCTGTTTTGCTAGTCCTACAGGGACGAATGCCAAGGCTAATAAAACATGTATTAATATTGTGATTTTCATTGTACTATTCGTGGATTTTTTATCATGGCTGAGTACCGGTTCTTATCCTGCGGATATTAATCGGTTTCGAAGCCAGTCTGGAAAATTAGTTCTTTTGATTTAAAATGCAATCTTTATACCTGTAGAACAACTTGAGGAGCATCTATTAGAGAACCTTCTCCAGAAAATGACAAGGAATATCTAATGAAACCTCCATAGCTTTTTATAATGTTTCCAGAGTAGGGTGATGGCAAAGCAAAGTATGGGACACCCCTCTCTGTCACAGCCACGGAGGATGAATACAACCTCTGGCTTGTCTCCGACTCACGGGACACAGAGAAGTCGCGGGTTTTGTATTGTGACACCGTGGATGTTCTTGTGTTGACACTGACCAGCTGGAATATTGCTGCTGGCGGCGGCAGCACAGCACGGGACATGTCAGCACTGGTGCACTGGTCTGTCAGTCCGGAGCACCAGCACTGCAGGCATTCATCTGGAGTTATGGCGCCACGGTTGAAGGTGCCCCGGGGGCAAACGGCCTCCCCGGAGACAACAACAATTGCGTCCTGTCCGGGTTGACCGCATCCAGCTGAGCCAGCAAAACAGGAGCCCATGCTGTTAATAGCCTCACATGAGTATGCACCTAGCAAAATAAAAATTTACTTTAACATTCTCATATTAATTTTTACATTATAATTTTTTATTCTAAAGAATCCACATATAAAAATAACAGGATGTTTATCTGTGTGGTTGTCTGTACTTCTGAATCTCACCAACCACTGAACCGATATGGTTCTCCTTTACAATGTTGCTCTCATAGGTCCCATGGGGAAGGGTACCACTTCTCTCCCAAAAGAAATCGCTACTAAAAGAAAATGACCCTCCAAGAATTTTTTTTTGTATAATTGAAATTTGGGGATAACCGCTAGTTATAGATAATTTAATACCTGAATCTTCTTTCATTGCATTTGGACACGTCAAGACACCGAAAGCTCTATTCCCAGCCTGCTCTGTGCTTGTCATACTGCACTTGTCCGGGGTGTGGCCCCAGTTCAATCTCCAGACAATCTCTGGGGTGGGGATGCCCGTGGCGGTACAATTGATCACAAAGGTGTAGGTATAGTTGACCGGAACGGCGGGTGGTGGTGATATTATGATCACAGGGGACACTAAATACAAAAATGTGAAAAATGTGGGGGGAAAAACAAAAATATATGATTGTTTAGAAAATCTTTTTTAAAATTTATGTAATTTATTTTCATGAACCTTGATGCCGGCCGTTTCAAGTCTGATTAGGCGTTTGACAAAAAGGGAATTAATCTACATTTTCTATTATACTAGTTTGCAGTTCAATTGCTAGTAAAATAATACATAAACCTATTATATAAAGTAGTAAAGGTTTTTTGTTTGTTTGATAACATCTTGTTGACCACTGAACTGACTGAATTATAATTTTTACGAATCTCCAAGTAGGTCCAGGGATGATCTATCCTATTTTTCTGACTCATCCCTTTCCCTTACAATGCCCACAGTATTAAAAAATTGTACTTACTGCATCCAATTTCATCAGACTGGTCCTGGCAGTCATTTTCACCATCACAATGGAAAGATTTTGGAATGCACTGGTTGCGAGACGCACACTCCCACTCATAATACCTTAACAAAAATATACAAAAAAAAAACTATGATTGATACCAGGGATCGGAAGCCGCGCGTAAGCCGCGTGTAAGCCTCAGTGAAATCGTCATTTTATCACTATAAAATTTAGCTGGATGTATAAAACCGTCTCTTTAGTAGACAATCCTTTTTTCAAAAATTTCTTTTTCTGCTCACAAGCAGGTTTAAAACTGAGGCTTATGCGCGGCTGAGGCGCGGCTTCCGAACCCTGATTGATACGAAGCAAACCTTTTGCATATGACATTTCTATATATATTAACATTTTTATAAGGAGTTGTCAGCCGCAGCTGCATCCCTTTCTTAGCAATCCTTAGCAGTGACAGCAACCGCAAATCTAAAAATTTAGTGAGGCCAGAAAGATAACAGCCTGCTGCCAATTTAACACTTATTAGAAATCTGTAGCCGAAGACGCGGCCTGATGAATATATAACTGACCTGCACGTTTCCTCTGGAGTATTCTCCTGGCAGCCAGTCTCATCAGATCCGTCCCCGCAGTCATCATCGCCGTCACACAGCCACGTCTTCAGCACACACTTCTTGTTAGTGCACTGGTACTCGTTCGGCTCACAGCGGTTCTCCGGCCCTTAACAAAATTATGGTATTAATATTTAGAATAGTGGCCTGTATGAAAACAATGTGCAAATACACATAACTGCATATTTCTAACTACTAGAAAAATTCATTTTTCAAAACAACTACCGATGTAAAATTAGGGGTATGTGCGTAAGACCAACAACAAACGAACAATTACTTTATTTCTTTATTTTAGTATCCGTGCAAACTGTGAAAAATTTCGAGTTGTTAAAATTTCCTGATTTTTAGGAGGTTTTAAAATACGATTATACTTCAAAAGAGTTAGATTACTTCAATCCAAAGAGTAGATTTTATGTTTATAATCTCTGATTAGTTAACATCTAAACTTTTTTCTCGAGTTATTCTGATTGTTTTTAATAATTATAACTCCTTAACATAATTATGATGTTCAAGTTTAATAAAGAAAATATATTGACAAAAATATAACTTACTACATCCAGATTCATCTGACCCATCTGAACAATCTGGTCGGCCATCACAAACCTAAATTGTATATTTTATTTTTAGTCGTTAGTCACAAAACGAAAACTTCAGTTTTTTTTAGCTTGAGGCCTTCAGCAGGGGTCCGAGGATAAATTGGGAGGGGGGGGGGGGGAGTGAAGTCGACCATTTTCATTTTGTTTTAAAAACAAAAACAAAAACAATTATGGGGGAGTCAATTTTTCTCGAGGCTATTTCTCTTCGGAGGGTGGTGGTACCCTCTCTCAAATTAGTTATGAACCTTCCCAGGAACTTTGATAAGCTACATTGTAAAGGAGAACCATATCGGTACAGAAAGATATCCTGTTACTTTTATATAAGGAAATTGTACTAAAGAGAGTTTATCAGACGGAGAGACAAAGAGAAGTATCGCATCAGTTCTGAAAATTATATCATTATATGTGATTTTTACCTGTGATCTTTCAATACATTGTCCATTGTTACATGTGGCTTCGTAGCTCTGACATATTACAGGAGGGGAGTATGTTGGAATTATAACTATAAAATATAATATAGTTTATAATTATTATATGAAGCCTAATAGCTCTGACATATTACAGGAGGGGAGTATGTTGGAATTATAACTATAAAATATTATATAGTTTATAATTATTATATGAAGCCTAATAGCTCTGACATATTACAGGAGGGGAGTATGTTGGAATTAATTAATTAATTTTGGAAAAGGTAAAGTTTTCTAGATTTCTCCTGGTAGGGTGATGGTACCCTCCCCAAAAATAGTTATAAATCTTTCCAGGACCTGTAAGAAGCTACCCTGTAAAGGAGAACCATATCGGTTCAGCGGTTAGCGAGATTCTTCGATACAAAAAGACAGACAGACATCCTGTTACTTTATTATAAGGATTACATGTAGCTTCATAGCTCTGACATTACACTGAAGTGGGTTAAGCATATAACGAATTATTATGATCAAGTTCTAGTAAAAAAATGCCCTATCATCTATTGGTGGACCAAATAGAAAACTTTTTAAATCCTTATTTTAGGTTAAATAAGGGTAAGAAATGCCCCGCAAGGCTGTTGGTGGCCCACATTCGCTTCTCACTAGTGCTTTAAATAGTTTATTTTGATTTTGGAAGAATGAAAGTGTCGGAGTCTTCCTACAAACTGCCTATCGAGCACTTAATCCCTCAGCTTGTTTTTTAAATAATTTGAAAGTAAGGTTTGGAGACAGTTTTTTCTAAATCTTTTATCTAATCCCAAGTGGGGGTGGGGGCTAACCCGGCGGTACCAACCTGCTCTATCCCAACCTTGAAGGACCACCCAGTCCCAAATATAACCTAATCTAACCTGACTTAAAGTTAAAAAAAATCGTAAAACTAGCCCCTCACGAATTTTAATATTTATTTCAAAAAAAGTTATAGAAGGTCTATGCTCAACAAGGCACCTTGAGGAAAAAATCCACGAAGTCCATAGGTTGGGCAAATTAAATATTTAACCTTGTGCAAATATATAATTGGTACATAGAACCACAAGCAGACCAATATCTGCCCATCCCATAATAATCACTATTTAAATCACCAAGACAGAATCACTAATCACAGAAGTTAAAAATAAACATATGAGTTATTTTCCTTGTTTTTGTATTTATTGCAAAGTAAGAAGTTAAACTGTAATGTATCTATGTATAAAAATAAAATAAAAATGTAAACAGGCTTACAGACAGTTGAAACTAAAATCACATTTCTTCTTCTAATACACTGGGCGTGCATGCAGGGAGGGAGGGGACATTGGACTGTTTATTACACTAGTCCCCAATGTTTTATGATAACGTTTTCTTAATTGTTGGCTTAACAACTTTTGGGACTTTCATTGAGTTTTGGTTGGTTTATTCAGTTGAATATCCAAACGTTTTAACCACTTATTGTAATCTACAGAAGGGGTAATTTTGTGTATCATCATTGGGTATGAACATCAATTTTTCGGCTATTGTCTTATCCCTTTAGATCCCTGAAGTATTAAGAGTATGAACAAGAATAATAACTTACAAGAGAAGCGAATAGCAATATAAATTAATAAAACTAATATATAGAGGACACCTAAAATTATCAAAAAATTACAATAAAAAAACATAAAAGAACGATAAGGTCCAATGAATTACGAACAAACAGATACACCTATTTATAAGTTTACTTTGCTACTAACAAAACGTATAATTCATACTATTTATGAATCAACAATTTTATAAAAATGTACATAAAAATTAATTTTTATAGTTAAACAATCATTCATTAAGAAATTAAAATACCTTATATCAAATTTTATAAAAATTTAAAGATTGAAAATTTATATCCCAAAATTTCGGACATTTTGATTTTATTGAAAAAGAAACATCTATACTATACTTAAACTTTTAATATCTCAAATAGCACAATTGCACACCAGCGAGGAAGATCAAATAATATAAATCTTAAATTCATATTTTATTATCTTTATGACTAAATTTACAGCTCGGCAGCTATGCAACAGAAGTATTCATCTGCCCTTTTATAGTATTTTCCAGTTTGGCTTTGAAACCAACTACTATACGTTGGATTCAAAGCCATACTGAAAAAACGTGTGCAGCATCGTGTTATAGACAATTTTCCAAGAATATTAAAATGTAAAATCAGAATATCAATACCAATTTTGTTACCACGGGCCTTCGGCCCCTGGGGGCTTACAAAACTGGGTTTAATCTCATAACTTTTCATTTTAATATCCGCGGAAAGCTGTCTGTAATACATTGCAATAAATCTATTTTTTGATAGCGGTGTATTTATCTGCACTACACAGCAGTTTTTTAAGAGACAGCTACCCTAGTCACAACAAATGGCGGCTAATCATATCTTTAGCAATTTAGCCAAAACTGCTTAGTTTTTAAACATGGCGGTTACACACCCCCATGCATTGGGAAAACCTAGTATCTTATAATTGATAAAGATAAGAAAATGTAAGCATATTATAGTTGCTCCAGGCACATGGGCTTGACTATGTAATATGTGCATTTTTTAAAAGCAAATCTTTTCTATATTAATATTGGTCTGTTAAGTTAATCAAGTTTGGCAATATAACTATCTTTTTAAGCGCCACAAAACTAAAAGTAAAATTGTAAAGATATTAATAGTATGGTTTCGATTATCCACTGGATTAGAACCAGTTCTCTGCAGCCATACTGAAAAATCATAAAAAGTATCGTATTACAGACAATTTTTCACGAATATTCAAAAGTAATAAAATAAAAACAGGCCTTTATCTTTTAATTTTTAATTTTATTATCCTTGGAAAGCTGTCTATAATACGATGCAAGACATAACTATTAAGTGCAGCTATCAAATACACAGCTCTAAAATGTTGCTATCCTTTATTTGCAGAAAGGAAAACCCATTTAATTTAGTTATAATCATTTCTAGTTTCACATAAAGCGATAATTCTTGGAATTTTATTACATTTCTGCATTTTCATTCAATTATTCAATCTACAAAGATCTATTATTATATGAACTTTTATAAATTAGATTGAAGAATTTATTTTTTTTATTCGAAATTTTTCTTTTAGAATTAAGTCATTTACGACATTTATATCATTTGAGGGAATTGGGGAAAAGGGTTAAATAGTGTCTGTAAAAAGTAGCATACTGCCGAGCCCTGAATAATAGCCTAAACCATGAGCATGATATTAATCTATATAACTTCTATGGAGAGAATACACATTAAAGTCTTATTTTGTTGTATCTATAAACCAAATCTTTCTTATTAAATGCATGTTTTTGCTGACAACGTACTGTAGACAACAACGAACCCTATGATTGTACGACCTTTGTCAGGAAGTCCTAACTGTACATGTTTATGTTTATTTGGTCAAGGCATTCCCCCTCAAATATCTATAAATGTCGAGACCCTGACATTGCAAAGGTAGGAATTATTTTTATCATCTTTAGTTATAACGCAGTGTTAGGCCTAGATTCTAAAGACATAAATTGTACTACTTTTTATATAACTAAAAGGTACGCCCCCTAGAAGCATCTAGGGACACTTAAAGTGAGAAGGGAAAATCGGCCACACCCCATTTTCAATTTGAATTTTAAAAAGAAACATTTAAAAAAAGATACTTAATTTTTTATTGGGAAAAGTGGAGATACCCTCCCCCCAAATACTTTTAAAAATCTTCCCTGGGCCTAAAAAGAGCTTTACTGTATAGGAGAATCATATCGATTCAACGGTTAGCGATGGCCTTCGCTACAGAAAAAAAGCTTACTACTTTACATAATTAGATTACCTTCTTCTACTCTGAGGTATACAGATATTTCAGCTTTGTAATCCAGAGCATAGCAAACATATGTTCCACTGTCCATCAACTAAAAGAATTTTTTCACTTTGGGATATATTAAATTTTAACATTCTTCCCAATTACACAGTAAAAATGCATTTTTTGTCATAGAGCACTAGAAAGATTAGCTTTAAAATTATTTGATGTTTTCATTTGATGATATTTATTCTCATTATCTTTCAGTTCAAAGATATTTTCTCTCAATGTATTTTTAAATATATTAAAACATAATCTTAATGGAATGTTTATTTTGTTTTCTGCAATATTTCCTGGTATCCTGTGGCCGCCGAGCACTAATACACTTACCTGAATGTTCGGCATTTCCAACCTTCCCTCCAGATTTCTAGAACCTTGTGGCAGCTGGAGGCCATTGCCTCGCTTCCATCCAACTCTGGCCCGAAGGGTTCCCTCGTCCCTACATTGGAAAACAACCTCTCGGCCTTAAAATAATAATCATTATCAAACAGTACTTTTCATGCATTTTCTTAAATACTCATTTTCAAGACTTACAAAATTCTATCTATTTTTTTTATTTTAACTTTCATTATTATTTCTTTCTCTCTATCTCTCATAGATTGAATCTAGTTACTAGTATTACTTATTTTTATCTTCTCTGCTGTAATGAAAAATTTGCTTATCGAACAACATATCAATAACTTTTGGGCAAAATTATCAAATTAGCCATAAGTAAAATTTGTCTTTCAATAATAAAAAAAATTAACTGTATAATTAGGTTCAGCGCAATGTTTTAATTTGAATATTTTATTTGCTGTACCATCGCATTGTATTAAAAATAGCTTTCCGCGGGTATAAAAATGTACAATCATAAAACAAAACCAGTTTCGCAGCCACGAGATGGCGAAGGGACAAGCTAACAAAACTGGTTTTAATTTTATGATAATGATTGTACATTTTTACTTTCGTAGAAAACTGGATATAATACGAAGCGATACATGATTTTTAAGTATGGCTTAGAACCGGCTCTAATCCAGCATATATTAATCGGTTCGAAGCAATACTGGAAATATCATTCACCTTGAACTATAGTCTGTTCCACAGGATATACTCTGAGATTAATATCTCCAGGTTGAACAATACTACAGTTCTGTTCATCTGACCCATCTGAACAGTCTTGTCTGCCATCACACCTCTGTCTCTCTAGCACACACTCACCAACTGTTACACACTAGAAGGGATATAGAGATACGGAAAGTGTCATGTGTGACGTAATAAAAATACATCTAAATCCATCTCTTTTTTAGAGGTTTCCTTTCCCACTTCTCCTCTCACCCTTCCTTTTAAGTGGTATTTTTTTGATGTCACACCTGACAATTTCCGTATCTCCAAGGGAGATAGTTAGGGCTTTTATTGGAACCTTTTTTTTAACTTTCTATTTCGATAAAATATTTATTTGGATCCCATAAGCAGCCTTACCATTACGGGACACAATTCTTTCAGGGCTTTTCAAAGCTTCAGAAAAATTATTTTAATATAGCCTTTCAAACACAGATAAAAGAATGAGACAAAAAATGACGGGAAAGGTTTTTTTTAACTGAATTAGTTTTCTCAAAGGTTTAAATATATTTTTAAAAATTGACATTTCTTGAATACCTTAAACTCTGTCATCCTGCAGGATCCACACTCTGCCAGGGCTTCGTCCTCGCCATTAGGGCAGTCAGGTACCCCGTTACATTGTTTCCAGCTCTCTATACACTTACCACTCTGGGCACACGTAAAGTATCCAGATCTGCACCCTAAAAAATCAAATATATAAATTTAAAGTGCCTATAAAAAATGACGTCATACAATACAAATGACCAATGATAGGCCAATACATAGACTAAATTTCAAATGGCAGACCAGTATACATTTTAATTGACAAATGGTAGGCTATTATGACATGAGTTTTTCTAGGCACTATAAAAAGCTTCAAAAATCAATACTTAAAAATCCAAATAACTGAAAACTACCAGGACTAAAGCTTTCAATAGCGCCTAGAAAAAATGATGTCAATTGGTCAATTATAATGTATACTGGCCTGCCAGTATACATTATAACCAGGGGTCTATAGGGATAAGACAATGGCCGATATATTGATGTACGCTCATAATAAACCGTTGAAATGTTTAGATACTCAACTTAATCAATCAACCAATCAAAATTGAATAAAAGTCCTCAAATTTGTCAATAAGTAAGCGTTATCATAAAACTTTGGGGACCAGTGTAATAAACAGCTCAATATCCCCTGCCTCCCTGAGACTTACCACAGTTGAATTCATCAGATTGATCCTGGCAGTCAGCATACCCGTCACAGAGTTTCTCCAGACCCACACAGTGAGGCATTCCAGACAAACAGGTGTACTCAGTCGCAGAACAAACTATCACAAATATAAAAGTAATAGGATGTCTATCTGTGTCTCGCTAACAGCTAAAACTGAAAAGTTTCTCCTTTAAAGTTAAATTTCTCATTGTATTGGTTTAAAACTAAACCAAGAAAAAATGACCATCAACTCCCCTTATAAAAAAAACATTTCTTTTACCTTTTCTTTTTAGAGTCGATTTGAAACTGAAAGCGAGGGCCAATGCACAAACGGCTAACGTACGAACATAGTCAGTTATAGAGTAAAAGCAAAATTAATCATCAAAAAATTATCATCTATCTTCAATAACTTCCGAGAAAATAACATATCGTTGTGAACGAAGCTCTATTTAGTGTCTATACAAATGACCAATGATAGGCTGATACACAGACTAAATTACCAATGGCAAGCCAGTATACATTGAAATAGTAGGCCAGTATAAGGTCATTTTTTACAGGCAATATAAAAAGCTTCGTTGTCATCTAACTGATTGTTATAGAGTAGCTACGCTGCTCAAAAATGGACTTACAGCAGTCAAGTTCATCAGAGCCGTCCTGGCAGTCCAGCCTGTTGTCACACTTGCGACCAGCATCAATACAAACAGGAGAACCCGAGCCACATTTGAACTCGGAATCTTTGCAACCTACACAAATGGATGTAGAATATGCATGGTTATTATAAAAGGGGGGAAAATGTCACCAATTTAGATTTCTAACATGGACATCACGTATTGGTCAGTTCGTCTACAAATTTCACTTTAATGAATGAAAATCGGATTCAACATCCAAGTACTAATATTTGGATTCAACCTACACAAGTTAAAGTTTAGAAATCGATTAAATCCAGTCCAGGTATAAGGTATAGCCAACTAGCGATAAATGTAAAATAATATTTGAGGGGCAGATAAAAAACTATTTTTATGAATTAATTCATATTTTGGTTCAAGCTCAGTTCAGTCGACTTTTCTTTATTTATTAATTATGTTTTCCAAAAAACTTAACCGAGAATTTGGACACCCTCTTTAAACTAATATTGAGGTGGGTGTATTATAAACAAACAGCGTTATCTTGGAGTTGGGGAGTAGTTACACCCCTCTGGGTGTCTGTCTACCCTGTACATAATCAAATAAAAGTAAATTGACGCGCAAAGTGTGCAAATCTATTTTCACGCCCCCTCAAATTTAAGTGAATTGTAACTTTTACCTTGTAGCCCCCTTGGCTATTTTGAGGGGGGTGGACCTCCCTTAATTCTGGAAAAATACAACTTATGAGGATTTATTACAACTACAAAAATCAATTTCCAATATTGTCTTGTCTTTTTGTCTAAAAAGCCTTGTATTTGCACTAAATATTTAAACCTTACCTTACCTCGTAAGGTCGGGACCCCTTCGATTTCTAAGCGATCATCTAGATAATATTTGAACCTTACCGCAATCTCTTTCATCAGATCCATCTTGGCAATGATTGACTCCATCACAAGTATCTTCTAGATCAACACATCTGGGCAGACCAGCTGAACAACTAAACTCTCTCTCACTGCAAGCTAAAATATTTTCAACATTAACATTTGTTAAAAGCGAAACTTTTATATAATTAGGATCGGTCCGTTCGCCAGTCCGTATCGGATAGCTCTTATCGTTAATTCGGGCATCTTAAAATAAACCTATTGATTCAAACTTGGCGATTTAATCCTAAAATGCTGCATTCCCTTTCAGCCTAAAACTGTCTATAATACGATGCAATACTTATTACAACTTCACTAAATATTCTTTAAATAAAATCTTGACCTGGACAGTCCAGTTCATCAGTTCCATCCGGACAGTCCTTTTGATTGTCACACCTCTTACTGATAGGTATACAGACACCAGCCTCGCACTGCCATTCGTCAGCTTTGCACAAATCTATTCAGAGTATAAAAGTAACAGGATGTCTATGTGTGTTTGTGTGCGTCTGTCTGTCTGTAGCTAAGGATCTCGCCAACTATTGAACCAATATGGTCCTCCTTTAGAGCGTTCGACAAGGCACTTTGAGTATAAATATGAAATTAATGGGTCCATCACCCCATGTTGACGTCATTACATCAGTTAGAATCTGATTTGACAATAGTTCAACTCAAGTAAGTCCAAGCCCTTTATATTTTAGCGGGTGGGGGGAATTGGGGGGGGGGGGGGGGGGGGTGGTAAAAATGACGCGCGAAGCACGCCTAAATTTTTTCCCTCTCTAATAAAAATGTGTACCCTCGTCATAGACGTCCAAGCTTTTTTTTTTTTGGGGGGGGGGTAAAAAATTTAGTTTACCCCCTCTTAAATGGTTGGGGGTGCCTACGGCACCCCCAGGGTAGGGGTAAATTTTAAAGGGGGGGGGGGGGTAAAATGAAAAAAATTGTTTGGGGGGGGGGGGGGTAATCACCCCATTGCCCCCCCCCCCTTGGACGTCTATGACCCTCGTAGTAAAATTTATATTTTTTTTTGGAAAACATCCATTAACAACCTTTTAATACACAAAAACTTAAACAGAGACAAAACAAGAATATAAAAACACACAATTTTTAAAAGCATAGCTATTCTACAAATATAAATCAGTACTCTGCAGCCACGCGTCAGTCGCCTGTAAGCCTTAAGGAAATTAACCTTCTACAATTTTTTAAAAATCAGCTGGAAGTATAAAACTGACCCAAAATACGGCAATCCTTTTTTTCAAAAACTTTATAAAAGCTTCCAAATAGGTTAAAATTTAAGGCTTAGTCGCGGCTGCCGAGCCCTGATATAAATACTTACTACAATCCCTTTCGTCCGCAGCGTCTATACAGTCATAGTGACCATTACAGATAAGACTGGCGGATATACACCTGCCATCTCCACAGATGAATTGACCAGTCTCGCAATTTTGTCCTGAGTGTTACGTGACTGTCAGTTTAGTATATCCAGGGAAGAGCTGGAAAATGTCATATGTGACGTCATATAAATACGTCAAGAAAAGGAGGGATGAGAGGGGGAGTGGGAAAGGACACTCCAAAAAAGAAGTGGATTTAGACTTATATTTATGACGTAACACATGACACTTTCCAGTACTTTATGGGTTAGTAACACAAAATACAAATTCAGAAATATCAAGTCATCCACACAAAGTTTCTCTTTTTGGGGCTAATGTAACCAATATTCAGGTGTAAAAATTCATTTTGAAATTAATTAAAAATAAGGTGGTATGGGTTAGTTTTTTTAACAAGCATATAACCTATGGGCGCCTATACCTAGGGAAGGGCTTTGGGGGAAATCGCAAAATTTTAAATTAATAAAGAGATATAAACATGTTTTTGTTTTGTAGCAAATATAAAATTATAGTTAGTTATAATGTAAAATGAACAAAAATACAAACAAACATAAAATAAATGTTAAATACATACTTGGACAATTAAGTTCATCTTCTCTGTCTAAACAATCATATTCCCCATCACAGATATTACTCGAGGGTATGCATCTGCCATCCATACACTTCAGGTTAGGATACACACACAGCCCTGCGGGGATAAATATTAACATAATAATACATCTGCCATCCTTACATTTCAGGTTAGGATACACACACAGCCCTGCGGGGATAAATATTAACATAACAATACATCTGCCATCCATACACTTTAGGTTAGGATACACACACAACCCTGCGGGGATAAATATTAACATAATAATACATCTGCCATCTATACACTTCAGGTTAGGATACACACACAGCCCTGCGGGGATAAATATTAACATAATAATACATCTGCCATCTATACACTTCAGGTTAGGATACACACACAGCCCTGCGGGGATAAATATTAACATAATAATACATCTGCCATCCATACACTTCAGGTTAAGATACACACACAGCCCTGCAGGGATAAATATTAACATAATAATACATCTGCCATCCATACACTTCAGGTGAGGATACACACACAGCCCTGCGGGGATAAATATTAACATAATAATACATCTGCCATCCATACACTTCAGGTGAGGATACACACACAGCCTTGCGGGGATAAATATTAACATAATAATACATCTGCCATCCATACACTTCAGGTTAAGATACACACAAAGCCCTGCGGGGATAAACATTAACATAATAAAAAGCAGGGCTCGGAGGCCGCGCGTCAGCATCATATAAGCCTCAGGAAAATCAACCTTATACAATTTCAAAAATTAGCTGGAAGTCTATACCTGACTCAAATTTGGAAATCCCTTCTTCCAAAAAAAATTTCGAAGCATTTTAACGGGTTTAATATTTGAGGCTTAGTCGCATCTGACACGCGGCTGCCGAGCCCTGATAAAAAGGACAATATACACACCCATCTAGACAAATTAATTAACAATAATATATTCTTGTGTATGAATAGGCTTTCTTAGTCCACTAAGCTTTAAAATTAAAGGAGCAATATTTAAAGCTAAAGTAAACAGATTCATGTTTGCTGGGTTAAAGCCAGTTCTGAGCCATACTGAAAAATCATGTATTCTATCGTATTTTACATTTCCAATTACGCGAAAAATTGAAAAAAATGGTACCAATCTTACAATTTTTCATTTTACTATCTGCGAAAAACTGTCTCTAATACGATGCGATAAATTATTATTAAAGAATTCAAGCCATAACTGAACAATAACATAAATATACCAACAAGTCAAATTATATTATAGTTAAAAATTTTAGACCATATTAATATAAAGGACAAATAACATAAACCAAATTGACAAAAAATACAAAGTTAATCTATTTAAGTCTTTCATTTTCTTACCTGGTATAGGACAATTAATCTCGTCTTCACCCTACAAAATATGAAAATTATTATTTTGATTTTGATATTTGAACTAGTAAAAGGTTTCGTGACTTTCAAAAAGATAGTTTTGATTCGGTAAGAGGATTTTTACCCTAGATGGTCAATCATACACAATAATCCGTTGACTTAACAAAAATTTCTAGCTTAATAAACTTAACATTTTTGTTTATTCGTGGTCACTAACGACTAAATATATTAATGAAAGGCAAATTTGTTTCTCTTTTGTACCAAATGTGTACATTTTCTAACCAATTATGTGGTCAGATTTTTCCTATACTTCCAAAGGCATGGGCTATCAAAACTGGTTTTCATCTTATGATTGTAAATTTTATACTCGGAGAAAACCGGATATAATACGATACGATACATGATTTTGTAGTATGGCTAAGAATCGGTTCTAATCCAGCGGATATTAATCGGTTTCGAATCCATACTGGAAAGGTGTTACCAGCGGACAGTCAGAGACTCCATTACAAATATCCTCTCCAGAAATACAGGAGCCATCACTACACTTCACATCTCCTTCAACACATGTGCGACAATCCTAAGTATAAAATTTTACTTTTAAAAGCGAAGCTTTTGTGTAATTGGGGTTGCTTCGTCCGTCCATAACGGTTAGCTCTTTCCGTTAATTTTATTTCAAACTTTGCTTGATGAATATGATTCCTATAACAGTATAGATAGATAGATAGATAGATAGATAGATAGAAAGAGAGAGAGAGAGAGAGAGAGAGAGAGAGAGAGAGAGAGAGAGAGAAAATGACAAAGAGACACGTGAGAAAGAAAATGCAAGTGATATCGAGAAAAATAAACCAGTTGAAGGAGGTATAATTTATCAACCGACCGACACAGTTATATTTGTATCTAGTATCTTCGTTCCTAAGAATTTGTTGTCTGCATGATTTACTTTTAACTTATTCTACAAGTTTAAAGATAACGGGAACAAAAGTACAAGGTATGTCCTACTAAGGTAAAAATGTGGCTTTAATTTTATTTTATAATTAATCTTGAAAAAAAAACATTTATTGCAAACTATAAATGCGCAAAAAAAGTGTAACCTGTTCATCCTCTCCTTCTGGACAATCCAGGCTTCCATCACACTTCTGTTCAGGCTGGATACACGTGGTTCCGTCGGTACATAATACTCCTGGGTTCAAGCAACAGTTTACCTAGAATTATAAATGTTACACATTACTCCTGGATTCAAGCAATAGTTTCCCTAGAATCATAAATGTTACACAATACTCCTGGATTTAAGCAATAGTTTTCCTAGAATCATACATGTTACACAATACTCAAGGATTCAAGCAACAATTCCCCTAGAATCATAAATGTTACACAATACTCCTGGATTCAAGCAACAGTTTCCTACAATCATAAATGTTACACAATTCTCCTGGATTCAAGCATTAGTTTTCCTAGAATCATACATGTTACACAATACTCCCGGATTCAAGCAATAGTTTCCCTAGAATCATAAATGTTACACAATACTTCCAGATTCAAGCAACTGTTCTCATAATAATTATTATAGCCCTGATCTTTTTGATTCATATCATAGCGGAATTAATGGTGATATTCCCTGGCTTACCCACAGTTCAATCCTAAAATATAAAGGAGGTAATGTGTATGTAAGAACTGACCTCATCGTCTCCCTGAGGACAGTCTAGGACACCATTGCACTTTTGTACAGGAGATAGGCATGTGCGACCATCTCCGCATAAAAAGTTTGGAACCTCACAACAGTTGGCCTCGTCGCTACCGTCAGGACACTAAAATAAACAGAGATGACAATATCCATAATACCGGAGTTCAATAAACCAGACAAATTAATGCACGAAAATAGATATATGTAAATTTGGTGCTTTAGAAGAAGAAAAAATGCTTAAATTCAATGTGCTTAGGAACGTGCTTATATTTAAAATCTAGAGATGTTATGCTTATAACATAGGGCCTAATTGTCAAAGAAATTTAAACAGTGTTGTCTAATTTCCACCCAACATGAACAATAAATGCAACATGTACAATATTTGTAATTTGTAATTAGCTGCAATTCTAAATCTGACCCAAATATAGAAATCCCTATTAAACATTTAAGCATCCTAACGGGTTTTAATTTGAGGCTTAATCGTGACTGCCGAACCCTGATATTTCTCCTTTCCAATACCTGAACATCTCCATCACATCTATACTCTTTGTCAACACAGGTACCATCCTGACAGGTCCAGTGGATCAACTCCTGGCATGCGCAGTTCTTCTCATCACTACCATCCTGGCAGTCCTGCACCTGGTTGCACACCTGGCTCAGGTCAATACATTGTTTCACTGTCTCACATGTAAACTCCATCTCAGAGCATCCTAGAAAAAAATGTAATTAACATTTTAACCTAGTAATGGAATCATTATTACTTGGATCTTACACCAGATTAGTATGTACTCTAATAAAGTTAACCTTGTAGCGGGCTAAAATAAGGACGCATTCCCCAATTTATCCCAATTTTTCCATTATTACATCTTTTTTTAAGTCTAAAAACCCAAATCGCAAAAACTCTAGATCCACGGGAGGGTTTTAGCCCCTATTTGGTCTACATAAGAGGTTAGGTTATCAATCAATGGTCATAAAAAAAACCAGAAAGGTTGTTTAATTTCAAAGATTTTAGGGGGAGGGGCCTTGATTAACCTACAACGGCCTGGGTGAGAGTTAGTGAACGACAAATCAAAATTCCTTACTAAGATCTCCCAACGTAGTTATACACCTCCCCAATCATGTGCACGCTATTACTAAAATTATGCTGACCTATATTACATTCAGGTAGCATTTCATCCTCTCCTCCGGGACAATCCAGGTTTCCATCACACAACCTGTCAGCGGCCACACAGTTTCCAGAGCTGCACAACAAACTTGGAGGCTGGCAGACTGGAGGTGTAGTTGTTGGTGGCAGTGTTGTGGGTGCGGTGGTGGTCGGTAATTCTGTTGTTGTTGTTGGTGGGGCATCTGTTGTGAGATAGTCGGCGTCTGGTATACAGTTCTCACTCTCATCCCAGCTGATGGTTTCATTAGGCAACTAAAATCGATATAATAATACTTTGATGTTACACCAGATTTTCATGTACTCTAATAAAGTGATACGATAACGATACCCCCGCCCCTCTCCCCCAACAACCCCCTTTACCCCATCCCCTCCCCTCCTAAAGAATGAACGAAATTACCAATTAGTGAGGTCTATATTAGCAAGCTAAATTGACGACAAATTTTACCCTGACAATATATCCACGTATATCCTAAATTGATTACAAATAAATATTGGGAAATTAAATTTAGGATTGAGATTTTTTAGGTTAGGTTAAGCTAATCAAAGATTTGGAGGTTGATACAAAACAATATTTTTTTTTGTATTTTATTTTTATTTGTTTAAAAGTTGAAAAGAAACGACGAAAATAAAATGACGAATTGTGAAGTGAAAGTTAGGGAGAATATTTAACAATTATAGCTTAGAAACCGACTAATATCCTCTAGTTTGCAACCGGTTCTGAGTCTTAATGAAAAATTATGTATCGCATCAAATTACAGACAATTTTCTCAAATAATAAAATAAAAATGATAAAATAAATTGCCTGGGACTTCGGCCCCTTTTGAGACAACAAAACTGGATAAAAATCTAACTTAATATTATAATTTTTTATTTTACTATCCGTGGAAAGCTGTCTATAATACGATACAATATATAACTACTAGCGGCTACGCCCCTAGAGGCCTCTAGGGATACTTGAGGAGGGGAGAGTCGAATTTAATAACCCAATCTTATTATATTAGAATTTTTAAAAGTAAAAAAAAAATTGGGGGGAGGGAAGTTAACTTTATTTTTAGGGGTGATTTCTCTTGGGAGGGTGGTGGTACCCTCCCCCAAAATAGTTATATTTAAACCTTCCCGAGACCTATGAGAAGCTACCCTGTTAAGTTAAACCCGATCGGTTCAGCGGTTAGCGAGATCCTTCGGTACAGACAGACAGACAAACAGACAGACAGACAGACAAACAGACATCCTGTTACTTTATTATAAGGATATTAACTTAATATAAAAATTACCTTTGGACAGTCCATGATTCCATCACACTTTTGTACTTCGCATATTCTAAATTAATTTTGCTACAGTAAAAAACACAAACAAAGTAGGTATTTCAAGAGGGTGATAATAGTTATTTCTCGCATCGTATTATAAATAGCTTTCCGCGGATATAGAAAGTACAATTATGAGATTAAAACCAGTTTTTTAGCCCCGAGGTGCCGAAGGCACCGGTTAAAAAAACTGTTTTTTAACTTATGATTGTACATTTTTATATTCGTAGAAAACTGGATATAATTCGATGCTAGACATAGTTTTTTCGTATGGATGAGAACCGGTTCCTATCCACCGGATTCGAATGAATACGAGAAAAATAATTCTAGCTGTTTGAGGATCTTAATGAACACATATGTCATATATATATGTTTAGTTAAAAAGACGCAAAGAACTTTATTGTTTAAAAGAGATATCTCAGCTTAAAATAATATTTAAAAATATTTTGGAGTAAAAAAAAATATTTTCACATCTAAACATAACCTAAATAAAGTATAAACTCGTGTAAATTTAATCAAGAAATCCTAGTTGAAAAAGATTTAGATTAAGATGAACAATTTCAGAGGTTATCAATTCAAATCTTGTAAGACTCAAATTTGCAGGGTTATAAAAAAACTACAACTCACACTAACAAGGACAACAACGAAAGTAGTAATGCAGAGAGAGAAAAAACAATTTATAAAAAGAATATCATAAGAAACAAAAAAAGACAGACATCGTAATTTATAAGAACTAGCTGCTACACACCTATTGGCCTCTAGGGGCATTTAAAATGTTTTCTTTTCGATCTATGTAAATATCAGCTGTTTAAAATATTTTTTCGCCGCTAGATGGAATTAGTTTTTGCGATTTCTATTGGGAGATCAGTGGTACCATCCCAGGACCCATGAGTAGCTATACTCTAAAGGAGAGGCATATCGGTTTGGGGGTTATTTGTTTGTTAGCTCTACAACCCAGGTTACAAGTGATTAGTTCCTGGACATGCTATTTGTGTGTCAGCTCTACAACCCAGGTTACCTGTGATTAGTTCCTGGACATGATATTTATGTGTCAGCTATACAACCCAGGTTACCTTTGATTAGTTCCTGGTCATGCTATTTGTGTGTCAGCTCTACAACTCAGGTTACCTGTGATTAGTTCCTGGGTATGATATTTGTGTGTCAGCTCTACAACCCAGGTTACCTGTAATTAGTTCCTGGACATGCTACTTGTGTGTCAGCTCTAGAACCCAGGTTACCTGCGATTAGTTCCCGGACATGCTATTTGTGTGTCAGCTTTACAACCCAGGTTACCAGTGATTAGTTCCTGGACATGCTATTTGTGTGTCAGCTATACAACCCAGGTTACCTGTGATTAGTTCCTGGACATGCTATTTGTGTGCCAGCTCTACAACCCAGGTTACCTGTGATTAGCTCCTGGACATGCTATTTGTGTGTCAGCTCTACAACCCAGGTTACCTGTGATTAGTTTCTGGACATGCTATTTGTGTGTCAGCTATACAACCCAGGTTTCCTGTGATTAGTTCCTGGGTATGATATTTGTGTGTCAGGTGTACAACCCAGGTTACCAGTGATTAGTTTCTGGATATGCTGTTTTGTGTCAGGTGTACAACCCAGGTTACATGTGACTAGTTCCTGGACATGCTATCTGTGTGTCAGCTCTACAACCCAGGTTACCTGTGATTAGTTCCTGGACATGATATTTGTGTGTCAGCTCTACAACCCAGGTTACCTGTGATTAGTTCCTGGACATGCTATCTGTGTGTCAGCTCTACAACCCAAGGGTTGAGGCAGTGCATCTGGCAGTAGTAATCCCTCTTTTACCTAAAATATTTCGAATTTTTAGTAGTCCTTTTTTATAAATGTTGTAAGATGATATATATGTACATACATGGGGGGAAAAGAATGGCTCTGAAGGCTAGGAAGACCTGATCAAGAGAGTTTCTTATTTGACAAAAATTTTAACAATTTTAAGTAAATGATTAATAAAATCTAATCTATAAAAGACATCAAAAATTTCATGCATAATGTTGGAAAACTTCTTTTTTATTGAAAAAAAAAATCATGGAAAAGCAAATATAATTGTACAAACCTCTCTCCACCAATCACTATCCAGAATGGGGCTGAACATATCGAGGTCCCTATCTACCAAGGCTCTCTTCATGTGGGTGATGAGCTCCTTGATGTTCTTGTTTCCCTGGGACATCAGGTCAACTGTGGCCTCTTGCAGGTTGGGCGTCGTTCCACGTCTATTTTTTTTTTAATTTTTACATTTTATTATAAATCATTAGTAGTAAAATTTGAAAAGGTGTAATTTTGACAGTGCAGTGGATAAAAAAAATATTGACAAAAATACAACAAATAAAGAAATTTACAAATACACAAACACTTTTTGTCAAAAACACAATGGTTGTATTTTTGCTAGTGGTAAAATTTGATAGTAAATTTCGATTTGCAGAATATATTTAGATATTTTCATAGAAAATACTCTATTTCAAGGTAAGGGTCAGTGGTAAAATAGTCTTGATCAATTAGATAAAATAAATGCTTTTGAATAAAAAAGGCGTTTAAAAAATATTTTTTGTAGTAATTGTGATTTTAAAATCAGTCCAGCGGTTAACGAGATCCTTTGGTACACACAAACAGAAAGACATCCTATTACTTTTGTAAAAGGATGATGATGATGATAATAAAATAAGAGCTTACTTTATGGCAGCTAGGGTGGCATATTGCGAGCCTGGTAACTTCCTACAAAAATAACAGCAGTTTACCTCAAAGTGCCTGGTGAATCACACAGAAACCTCTTCACCACTTATTATTTCGAAATCAATTAAAAATAGGGTATAGGTTAATGTTTCATTTGTTTATTTAATATTTTAGTTCAGGTTAGGTTAGGTTATTTATGGTTGTCCCTCAGAGTTCAGGTACTGCACGGTTAGATCCCCCTCTTATTTTTGTTTTTATGGGAGTATTAATGCACGCTGGACAATTTGAAGAAAAGCACCAATATAATCAAAATTAGTATATAAATTGAAAAATATAAAATGGCATGTTTTGCTTTAGATAAACCCAACATTTATACTCCAGCATTGGGAAGACAATTTAAAGTACAGTCGGTGCAGCAATTCAAAGGAATTATCAAGCAAAGTTTAAAATCGATAGGACAATTAAAACATGTCTAACTTAACCAAAAGAGGTCACCGTTACGGGCTGACCGACCTATACAAATCATAGAAAAGCTTCGCTTTAAAAAAATACAAATAGTTTACCTATACAGTCTCTCGATTTCTTTTGAAGCATTGCTGGCAAGCCCCCTGTAAAGAAAAAATATATCAAGTTAGGCACCTAATCAATTATAACATTTGCTTAAATTTTTATATAGCATCTAATTAATACATAAAGTTTTTAAATTTAAATTGAATGTATATTCCAAATTTTAAGCTTAAGAATTATGTACAAAAACGTACAATATTGAACCAATAAAGATAAAACTTACTAAGGTATATACAAGTAATTTGGCAGATGTATGATTCCATAACTGCATAAGATCATGGAAAGAAAACGAAGTAGCGGGTTCCGTCGTTTTTTCACAGTAGATTTTCTCCTATGTCTAGCCCCTGCGGGGGGCTCTAACCCTGTTGGGCAATCATTAACATTTATCTAACCTATCAAAAGCTACTGTGAAAATGCAACGAAATTCGCTACTTATTTTTCTTTCCATGATCCACTGGATGTTTACCTGAATTCCCAGGAAGCCATGTCAGCCAGAGAAGAGTCCCATTCTCTGTTCAGGTACAGGTAAAACCTTTACAAAAATAACACACAGATGAATCAGATAATTTGTGAGTGAATGAGGGCTCGGCAGCATTCAATCGCAAGGCCTACAGGAGCATCTCGAGTGCTGCTTACTGTAGCCAAGCAATAAGCCTTAGTCCCAGCTGCCTAACATAAAGAAGACTCTAGCCAGCCTCAGACCCCTTCAGCCTAAAGCACTCTCAGCTGCAGCCACCACTTTCTAATTAAAAAACCCTCAGCCTAATTAGTTATTAGCCGGTCAAAAACTCAACACTGATATCCTATAATATAAAGTAGTAAAGCTTTTTTTTCTAAAGGTAATGATCTCGAAAACTGGACGTTCGAAGTTGTAGGACTTTTCAAGAAAGCTTTATTAATGTCATAGATTGGTTTTAGTCCATTTTTCTAACCCATTTGCCCTCCCCTGGAACTTTGGAGCGTGGCAACTACTATACCTGATTATAATACTATCTTTACTATCCAGAACAACATCAGCTGGAGATGAATTTTGATCAACTCCGCTTCCTTCTTCAACTCCTGCAAGCTCTTCATCTCCAACCTTGATAGTATCATTAATAAATATCATTATACAACCCACGACCATGGCTAAGCACATAGTGCATCCGCTCGTCGTCGAGAAGGTGATAGGTTTGAATCTCGGTACCGCGTCATAACTAAAGACTTTTAAATGGTTCCTACTGCTGCTATGTGTGGTACGCGAATTGAATTAATCCAGTTTTCTTAGAAGAAGTCATAGGCCCAGTGGTGCCAACAAAACTGGTTTCAATCTTACATTTTTTTATTTTAATATCCACGATAAGCTGTCTATGATACGATGCTATAAATAGCTATTTTTTTTATAAAAATTGTAAATAAGAAAAATATTAATGCACGGTCATGCTTCTACTTTAAACAAGAAACTTAATATACAAAGATTTAAGATTGACAAAAGATCATATTGAGAAACTGTACGTCGCGTCGTATTAAAGATAGTTTTCCACGAATACTAAAATAAAAATCATAATATTATAAACAGTTTTGTTAGCACAGGCCTTCGGCACAATGCGATAAATAACTATTCCCATTTATAAATTTATAATTTACTACCGGACAGACTAAGTAAGTTATAGAGTTGAATCTTATGGTTCAGGAAAAACTTTATTGCTAAATAGATAAATAAAATTTCCAGTACAGCAATTGTGGACGGACAGACCGACAGACAGGCTGACATATTAAAGGACTGATAGAAAGACGTACAGCCAATCTAATTATAGAACAGCATGCTTGTTTAAAATGCTACCTCTAAATCTGTATATACTTCATCATAATCATAATAAAAAAATTCACTTCCACTTCCATCTCCCTGAAACAAATTGTCACGATTAAATTCTGCACTTGATAGCCTGAACAAGCGATACTTCTTTTACATTATTGGAAATTGAAGACTTTTCTTCTTATCAAAAGCTACAAATCTTAAATCAATATCTTAAATTTTTTTCGCTTAATTTTAGGAAGGGGATTGGATAACAGTTCTTCAAATCGTTACCAGAATATCCTTACGTTCATTTAAAACATGTTGATTCTACTTTTTTGACATCAATGTAATACAATTGTCCTAAATATCTGATATAAAAAATATTGATTCCTAGGAAAACAAAGTACAATATTATAAGCGAAGCACCTATACAATTAAGTCCTTAAAATGTGAGTATGTCCTTTAAACAGTATCTTGTATTTAACAGTTTTGAAACAAATTTACTAAACTTATACATTTATATTCTGCTTATTGGATCAGTTCTGACACTCTACAAGAGTTAATGTTCTTTTGTCCTCCCGTTGCAGAGATTCGCCTTAATAGATATTGTCATTCTTGTTCTGTTTTTTTAATTATGGTCATTGATATTCCCCTCACCTGGGGTGAAGCCACAATTTATTTATAAAATTCCTTGTTTACTTTCTTATTGTGTTTAATGTTTAAAGTTTGTCAATGACCAGCTTATTGTCTTTATAAGATTGTGTAATATTACAATAGATTTATTAGGACTTGGATCATAAACCAGATTATCATGTACTCTAATGAAGTGAATCTTGTAGCTGGCAAAAATAACGACCCCCTCCCCCCCCCCCCCCAATCCACCCACTTTACCTCATTCCCTCCCCTCTTACTGGATAAAAAAAACTGACCATTTATTAGCAACCTAGATTGGATTTAAATTTTTCCAATGTCATAACATCCAAGTGTATTCTATATCCATTAATGTAACCAAATTTGTACAGTTCCACTCACAATTAAACTTAAAATTGCCCATTTCTATCTTTTTTACCACTTCAACATGGGAAAAGTCTTGAAAGAAAAACAACCAATAAGCAGCACGACTTTAACAAGGAAGATGACGCCAAAAGATTCTGGGCTTTTTTACATAAAAACCTGTAGAGTACTAAACCCCCTACCCCCTATTTTTTTTTTAAATTTCAAAAAATTGAAAATAAGAGAAGCTACCCAGTTCATGAAAACCAGAAAAAAGGATTAATTATGGAAAAATAGACAGTAAACAATATTTCATTAATCAGCTGCTAAATACAAATAGACCAAAAAGAGTTAGTTTAGAATATATTCAGCTTATATCAAAAACGAAATTAATTCGGAAAAAAATCACAAATCCTATACTTAATTTCTGCTGTCGTTGTGGGGTAAAACATCGTAGAATTGACGACCTCTACATTTGCACCCTAAGTATTATCTTAGATTTATTTCGCTTATTAGTTATACCTTATTCCTGGAATATATTAGCCAATAGGAGATATTTCAAAGAGTTTTTCTTAGTTGATCAACCTATGAGAGACAAGATTTTTTCGTGGCGACAGGAGAATTTATTTACATGAATAACTTTAGAATAGCCTGCCTTCTAAAATAACAAAAAAATATAATTTTGAAAATCTTTCTGATATGTATGATGCAAGTGTCAAAAAGCGTATAAAATGTATTTTTCCTTACTTCATTGTGTCTGCTTACATATTTGTCCTTGTTTAGTGTATGTCCAGTATTTACTTAATAATTAAGTGAATCTATTTACTTATCTATGCAAATTTGATGTGAAGAGGTTCTTTTAAAGGCCAAATTAAGAAATATACAACAGTGAAAAGTAGCTTTAAATCTGCCCTTGAAAAATACCAAACCCCGCAGAAAATTCCTGAATTTAAAGTATTTCACTTTTTTGAAGAAATCATGACCGAATTAAAAGTCGTTTTGTGGGAGGGGACATTAAGTTGTTTTTATAATAATGTTTCCTTCTTCGTTGGCTCAACAACTTTGGGGACTTTTAGGGAATGTTGATAAGTTGGTTCATTAAGTTGAGTGTCCAAACGTTTTGATAACTAATTGTAATATACGGAAGGGATAATTATTTTATCGGCCATTGGCCTATCCATATAGATCACTGAATTTTATTGCAATACTTACTTAGTTACTTTTGTCCATAATGTTTGGTGTGCGAGTGATTATCCTATTATATAAAGTAGCAAGCTTTTTTGTAGAAGGATCTCGCAAACAACTGAACCGATATGGTTCTCCTTTACAGTGAAGCTTCTTATAGGACCTGGGAAGGTTTTAAACTATTTTTGGGGAGGGTGTCTTCAATCCCCCTCTTAAAAAAATATTTTTTTTTACTCTTTTTAAACTCAAATTTAAAATGGGATGAGGTCAACTATTCCCTCTCCTATCTTAGGTGCCCCTAGAGGCTTCTAGGGGGCGTAGCCGCTAGTAACTTATAATGAACCAAGAAACATAATTATTCTAAAATCTTTCTGCTGCGCTTCTATGGATATTATCATTCGAAACTAAATCATTGTTATCATTATTTTTAAGCGAACTTTTTTACTTTTACGATAGGTCAGTTCATACATCTGTAACAAAAGCTCATATCGTTAATTTAAGTTTGTTATAATTGTTTGATGATTCCTGTAGCAGTTAAGTTTAGTTAAAACATTCTGATTTTTAAAATATTTTACAATAACTTTTTGAATGATAATTATGTAATATCCTATTTTATGTTTGTTTAAATAACAATTCCTGGGACAACAAGGTACAATAACAAAAGCGAAGGTTAAATAAATAATAAATGTATGAGTATAGATGTATAACCAAGACCAACCTTTTTCGTCTGCTAGCAAATTGCTTTCTGCTCAATTGAAAGTCGGCCAGGGGCCCCACCATTTGAACATACAATTATTTAACCTCTGCCAACTCCATTGTTTTATTCTAATTCTATTATCCAGTGAATTACAAACAAATTTGTTTAGACTTATGAAACAATATTTTGCTTATTTAGTTTCACTTTTATGGAAACTGTCATTCTTGTATTTTTAAAAATTCTTTATGTTTGCTCTTTTATATCTGTCAATATTAATGTTTTAAGGTATTTAATTAGTTTTATTATCTTAGGTAAACAATTTAAATTATTTGAAAAACCTTTTTTAAACAATAAGTATTGTTTGAAACGTGAAGCACATGTCTTTTTAATTGTGTTTATGAGTTATCCTATGATAATAACCTATACACCTAGCTTTACAAATTATTGTAATACAATACCTTGATTCTATATACCTCAATAATAATACATGATAAGGCATATTTCAGGGATGTATATATTTTTACAATATTAATATCAAATTTAATATCAAAATAAATTTCAAAGTAATTATAAAAATAGAAATAAATGACAAAATAAAAATTTTAAAATGGTATAAAATTGCCCTGTTAACCTATAAAATGTTGGCAGTTTGTCCAAAATATGCAAAATTAATTATAATGTATACAGCAAAAGAATAGAATAATATGTATCATAAAAAGTTTAAATAAATAGTTTTTGTTTTTAATACGAATAAATGTAATTTTAAGTTTTATATTGTTTTAAGATTTCTTTTTTGATTTAACACATTTTTGTTAAAAATCAATAATTTCTAGAAGTAAAAGTCGTTGACAGAATTGTAGTTTTTCTTCATTTGATATTTCCCTGATGTAAGTAAAAGTACAAAATCTTAAAAATTGGGATTAGGAATGTAAAGTTATTGTCAAAAAAATCAAAGCGCAGATTCTCTAAATTTATTGTATGTCAGTGAGTCGGTCAGTACAACCAACCCTAGTCATTGGTCTATTAAAATTTTAAATTGCATGAAATAGATTTTTTGGATCTACTGCAGTTCACAGTAAAATATTGCTGGTAACGAATATTGCTAAAAATCTATGAATTTAAAAGGCTGCTAGCTGCCAAACGGCTGAACGTACAAATCATGCCCGACCACTATTTTAAGCGGCATAAGAAGGCCTACAAATAATCTGGAATAGCCATAGATCAACAAAGCATAATTATCTCGCAGTGCAGAGAAATGCGCGAAAAGGGCCTATTTTACGCGCTTTTTCTTCAGTGAAGCTTTCCCTGTGCATCATTGGATCTTGGCTATTCCAGATTATTTGTAGGCCTTCTTATACCGCTTAAAATGGTGTGCGGGTATGATCTGTACGTTCAGCCGTTTGGCAGCTAGCAGCCTTTAAAATTCATAGATTTTCAGCAATATTCGTTACCAGCAATATTTTACCATGAACTGCAGTAGATCCGATTTTTTTAATGAATGTCATAAAAAATTATTTATCTGTGATTCATTTATATAATTTACTTTTTAAAAATTAATTAGCTAATTTTAAATCTTAAACATTTTGTTTGCTTTTTATTTCCGCGCTACCTCTTAACATATTTTATTGTTATTTACTTGTTTTATGTGTTAAGAAATAAAAATTCTAGAAAACCTTTTGTGATAAGAATTGACCTGATTTCAAACAAGCAACAATATTAATATTGTGTATTTTTTTCATGGATCTATTGGGATAAGACAATGGCTGATAAATTGATTTACATCCCCAATGTAATAAGACACAAAATTACCCCTTCTATAGATTACAATTATTAGTTGATACGTTTGGAAACTAAAGTTAATGAACCAACCAATAAAAATTAATAAAAGTCCCCAAAGTTGTTAAGCCGAATAAGAAAACGTTTTCATGAAACCTTGGGTACTAGTGTAACACTCAAACAGTTCAATGTTCCTTTTCACCCTGGTATTCCTAGTAGGGTAGCTCCTCTTGGAGTTAAAAAATAAGGTGAAGAATACATAATGAATGAATTATTGATAAAGGGTGGTTTTAACCCTCTTTATTTTTGAGAAAAAAATTATTTAATAAGACAGAAAGAGGGGTGTAGTTTTGTCCTATAAGTAGGTACTGGGTAGCCCTAAAAATCGAGCGACAAAGTGAGTTATAGAGTTACATGAAGATTTGCAAGAAGTAAGCAAAATATTTTTTTAAAGAATTTTATACGATTGTATCTTTTTCAAACATTTTTAACTAATTAAAAGTTTTTTTTGACAAATTTGACAAGAATATTTACGAAACTGAGTTATGATGTTAGCAAACAAAACTAAAAACTATAAAAACAAGAATTACAACATTCTTAGTCGCAAAGCACAAAAAATATAATTGAACAAACGGACAAAGTCAGTTATAGAGCAGACGTTCAGTGTAGATGTGAGGCTTAGTCGCGGATGCCAAACCCTGTTTTCAATAGTGGAAGTGAATATTTAAAAAGGAAACACATGTCCTGATCAGGACAAACAGACCGATATGTTTGATTTGTAAAGTACCTTTGCATGCTAAAATAATTGATATAGAATATAAGTGGGTATTATGACAGGGGAAATATTGTCGTGAATATAGGTTGCTAATATGGGCCTCATTTATTGGTAAGTTTTTTTTCATAGTAAGTGGGGAGTTGATGGGATAAAAGTGGTGGATGGGAGTATCGTTATTTTAGCCCGCTATGAGCTTTACTTTATTTGAGAATATGAACTACTGGTGTAACATCCAAGTAATAATACATCCATTGCTACAATATCCTTTTCTGGGTTTTATTTGTGCATATTTAAAGAAAAAACTGGAATTACAAACCAATCTAAATATTTTACAATGAAAGTTATGCAAAACCAGAGAGGGAGGGAGAGGGGACATTGGACTTAAAACTATAATGGTCCAAAACGGTTTACAAACTTTTCAACAAAAAAAAATTATTTTCTCAAAGCATAATTTTGTTTATCTTGATTTGGGGTAGCGGGTCACAACAATTTAATGTCCATTGACTTATCCCTTAATATACCAAAGAAAACATATACTATGATTTTTTCAATAGCAAAGTTATACTAAGCTAGGATATGTTCTTTTGTATGTTAATGAGAGCTTATATGTCTTAATAGTTATTATATTTAGTTATTATATTTGACAAACATAAAGACAGAACTAAAACTAAGCTTACTTTTTTATCATAATAGTTATTTAACACATCGTATCATAGACAGCTTTCCGTGGATGTTAAAATTAAAAATTGATAAGATTAAATTAGTTTTGTTTAGCCCTAAGTGGCCGAAGATCTGGGCTAACAAAATTAGTATTAATTTCTTTTTTTTTTATTTTCATATTCGTAGAAAATTTCTGTAATTCGATGCTATACATGATTTTTCAGTATGGCTGTGAACCGTTTCTTATCCGCCGGTTTCGAAGCCGTACTGGAAATATAATTAGACATGTGCTTTTTTTGCTAGTTTGATATCCTCAAAATCAGTGGCGTGCAAGGAAATTTAGTATAGCGTACTTTTCTTTACTAAAAATGTGAACCGCCCCTGTCAAAGTGTATATCAATGAGTAAGAGGAAATTATACATTTTTTATCCTCAACACCCTAATAACAATTTATTATGTTTATTTAGCATAAAGAAAACAAATAAATAATTCTTAGTTATAATGTATAATAAAAAGATAACGATATTAAAAAAGAATAAACATTGGTTTTGAATATTATTTACAGGATGGCTTCCTAACCGATTAATATCCGCAGGATTAGATCTAGTTTTCAGCCTTACAAAAAAGAATTATGACATCGTAATACAGCCAAATTTTCACGAGTATTAAAATGAAAATCATAGGATTAATGACAGTTTTGTGTACCTGGGTCTTTGGCCCCTCGGGGCTAACAAAACTGGTTTTTATCTTATATTTCAATTTTAATATCCGCGGAAAGCTGTTCATAGCACGATGCGATAAATAACTATTACACAATATTTGGTTAGTTATTGGTATTATAGAAATCCTATATAATAAAAAAAATATTCATAAGATACTAGAAGGTTTCAAATAACGCTTCATAAGCGTTATGCGATGGATGGTTTTAGGCTATTTTTCTTAAACACAACTCTGCCAGTGCGAAGCTAAGGGTAGTCACTGTTATCAAATAAGTTGAAAAATAAGGTGCTTATCCTAAAAGTTCACAGTGGGGAGAACCCCCCCCCCCCCCCAAACACTCCATTATTTTCTAAAAACAAAAAGAAAAAGAAAAATACCTTGTACCCAATATAACCTAACCTGACCTAAAATAAAACATAAAAAACTGCCCCCCCCCCCACTCCTTATTTTCAATTTAAATCAAAATAAGGGGGAGGGTTGTCTCTGTGCTCGACTAGGGATTTTAAGGAAAACCGCCTACAGACCTATAAAATAATGTAGATAAGTACTATAAAAACATATGTATAAAATTATCCAAATTTTACAATCAGTATAAATAAAGAAAAACTGAAAGTTTTGATTTGGAACTGTCACGACAACTAGGGGTAATGTGTAAAGTTTAGTTATGGATATAATATATGTGGATATATTGACAAAGGAAAATTTTTCTCCAATTCAGGTTGCTAATATGGAACTCATTTATATGATGGTCATTACGGTAATCCAGTTGGAGGGTAGGGGATTGGCTAAAGGAGGCGGATATCGTTATTTTAGCAAGCTTCTAGTATCACTTTATTAGAGTAAATGAAAATCTTGTGTAACATCCAAGTAATTATATATCGAATAGTTTTAGTCAAAATCTCAATTAGTGTTGGATGAAATTTTCAGGGACTTAGAGGTAGGTAACTCGCTATTTTAATGTAATCAAGAATTTTTTTAGCTAACTTTAAAAAAATTGTTATTAGGTCAACAAAATATGTTTTGATAATGTTATAAGACTATCGATATTATGGCTGCCATGACCACTTATTAAATCAAAGTGTAAAAGTGTTCTTCACAGTCCACCCTACCCTCTCTGGATTAAAATGAAAAGAAAAGGATGTTAAGTAAATAATACCTAAGAATTAAATATAAAAAGCAGGCTGCACTAATCTAAACTTAATTTAATTAAACCCAATCTCTCAGTGTTGTGTGTGTGTGTGGATGTATGTGTGTATATATGTGTGTGTGTATGAGTATGACCTTGCAAAAAGAAATCCATACTTTGCTAATTTGATAAGACAAGTTGCAATACTTTGCAAAAATGTTACTCAAACCAAATGTACATTTCTAGACAAATAAGCCTTAGCCAGGACAGGTGAATTAGTATGAAATTAGTATGACGTTATTGTCAGGGATCTAAAGGGATAAGACAATGGCCGATAAATTGATGTACATCCCCAATAATTATACACAAAATTACCCCTTCTGTAGATTAAAATTAGTTGTTGAGACGATTGCACACTCAAATTAATGAATCAACCATTCAAAATTCACTAAAGTCCCCAAAGTTGTTGATCTAACGAATAAGAAAACGTTATCATAAAACTTTGGAGACTAGAGTAATAAACATAAATAGAGTAATAAAATATCATAGAAAAACAACAGATTTAATAAAATGAATAATATGTTTAATTTTTAAAATTGAAGCTTTTTTATAATTAGGGTCGGTGTGTCCATAAACAGTATCATGTATTTACGCAGTTTTGCAACAAATTTACTTACAATTCTGTTTAGATTTATGCATTAGTTTTCTGCTTATTAAGTGTTGACACTCTACAAGTGTTAATGATCGTTTGTCCTTCATTTTTAGAGCTTCGCTTTTATGGATATTGTCATCCTTGTTAAAACACATTCCATATAAAACTGTTATCTTTTCATTCAAATAAAGTTTCTTAACCCCGAATTTAAAAATGACAACATCCATATACAATATCCATAAAGCTTATTAATCAAGACAAACGAACATCACTTCTTAAAGATTATCGGCACTTTAAAAAAGCAAGTTTTTTATCTAGAAATCTAAACAAAATTTTATGTAGATATCATGCAAAATTGCTTACATAACTTTTAATGGACAAACTTACACTACACCTTAAGGACTTAGGTACAAAGAGGTTTCGCTTATAACATTGTACCTTATCGTCATATGAATCAAAATCTAAAACAGCACAATATTAGATAAAACATATACTGTAAACAGTTCTGTATTGTACCTTATTGCAACAATAATCAGCATGCAAAGTTTAAAATCAGCTATCCGTCAAGGATGTACGGACTGACTAATCCTTTTATAAACTAAGCAGGATCTCCTTTGAACCGATACGGTTCTCCTTTATATTGTATCATCTCATAGATCCTTAGAATGTTTATTGCTTTTTTGGATAAAGGTAACAACCCCCCCGCCCACCCCCCCCCCCCAAAAAAAAAATATAAATTGGCGGCGGGGTCGAATTCCCCCCCCCCCCACCATCACCTCATCTAGGGGCGTAGCCGATAGTATCTAAATAAGACAAAAGAAGACAATGAAGTTCATCTTTTAGAACAAGATTTGCATAATGCAAGTTTTAAAAAATAAAACAATGGCGATTTTTTGGTCTGTGAGAAATCACGTAATGCATTGTAATTCATTTTTAATCTATGATGACTGTTTGTCTAGCCATCTCTTTTTAATCATTATTTACAAGAGATGTATAATTACATGGATGTTGCATATGTTTCCATGTACTCTAATAAAGTAATACTCGCCGCTGGCTAAACTAACGATACGCCCAATCCACACGCTCTGCCCCCTCCCCTCCTGATGTATAAAGAAACTGACCAACAAATAAGGTCTATATTGGCAAGCTAAATTGACGACAAATTTTCCCTGTCTATATATCCACATTTATTCTATATACATTACATTAACTTATCTTAAATGCTGATAATAATTTCAATTCATCAATTTTTTCTAATGTGCATCTTTAATGAATGGTCTTATGACATTATAGTGTAATTATCGATCGTCTTTTTTTACACAATAACAATCATTCTAAATCCTTAAAAGTACAACCTTTTAAATTTTTATTTCTAGGACAATATAATCAAGTCTAAAAATGTAATTATCATATTAAGAATCCTGTATTTAGATAATTTTAGGATATACATATTTTTAGGTATTTTCCTTTCAGACTTTCTGTTGAAATAAAAATGCTAAGTAAGGTTCGAATATATGCCCATCTGATTGTGTACGCTTCACTTTTATGGAAATTGTCATCCTTGTTTATCTAAAATTTTGCCAACAAACAACAAATATGTCCTTTTGTTATTGATCACTTTTTCAAAGAAAAACAAAGAGAAAGTGATAGTTTTATAAATATTCTAATAAAGGGAAATTCAATGAAAACAAGGATAAAAACATCTATGAAAGCGAAGATTAACAAATTATAAGTTCAGACACACGAACATAAACTATTGTAAAGTAACAAAACATTCGAAATTTAACATTAATTTATTACACATTTAATGGGCAAAAGTAGCACATTTAATTTTTAAAATCTTATATAATGCAACGATGTCGAAATAACTTTTTTCCGCCACAGGACCAGTAGGTATATTCCCTGAAGAGTAGAGCCCATTCGGTTCAGCGGTTACCGAGATCTTAAGCTTCAGACGGACAGACAGACTTCGCCCCTAGCCTCTAGGGGCTTTGCCAGATGAAACCACTTATTTCGAACATATTAAAAAAACATATTTTGGTGCTGCAAACCATAATTTTATGGATTATCCATAATGCTTTCTTTTCAATCTTTTAATAATTCTTTTTTTTTTTGGGGGGGGGGGGTTGAGGTGTTTCATCCCCCAAGAAAATAGCTTAAAACCACCACAGGACCAGTAGGTATATTCCTACTTTGTATTATGATTATAGACTTGGAACCCCTAGGTACAATTTGAGTTGTAGAGAAGGTACTCTAGAAATAATATAGGTATCCCCTCACACGTTGTAGGAATTGATATAGAATACATGGATATTGTCAGAGATTCTCGCATACCCTGATAAAATAATTGTCCTAGCTGGTTAAAATATCGTTACCCCCAATTATTTCTTTTTAACCTTACCCGGTAACCTTCCCTGGCCATGGAGCAAGGCATTAACCAATATCTGAGAACTATCTTAGCAACATGAATTACAATTCACCTGTCACAATATCCACGTATTGTAAATCCATTGTTGTAGGTGTTGCTGGAAAAATTGACATTCTACATTATCAATGAGGTGAGAAATAAAATAGCCAAGGTCGTGTTAACAAATATTATTTAAAATGAAATTTTATACTTTAAAAACAAGAAATAGTTATTATTAAAATTTAAGTTTTAACTTTAAGTTTAATATTGTTGTAAACATTCTCAAAAATTAATTTTCAAAATTTTGTCTTCAAATTTGTCATTAATAATTACATTCATTATATATTTACAGAATCTTTTTTTATAGAAATACGTCCCTAGAAGCCTCTAGGGACACTTTTAACGTGGGAGGTGGAAAATATGATCCTCCCCCCCTCCCCAATTTTAAATTTGAGATTTAAAAATGAATTTTAATTTTTTTGGGGGTTGTCATTTTTTGGGAGGTTGGAGATACCCTCCCCAAAATTATTTTAAAAACCGTCCCTGCACATATAAAAAGCTTTACAATAAAGAAGAACCATATCAACTCAGCGGTTAGCGAGATCCTTCGCTACAGACAAAAAAAGCTTATTTAATATGATAGGAAGATATAGATTTTGTAGTTTTAAATGTAAAAGCTCATTTAACTTGCTTAAAGTTATTAGATTTTAAAAATAAAACTTTATAACATTAATTTTTGTGGTTACGTTTATCTAAATTTTTATCAAAAATGGGTTTTTAATTTTCATTGTGTCTAAAATCTACATTTTTTAAAAATTTCATTTATTGTCTTATTTCCGAGAGTGAACGGACATTCGAATGTAAATTATACTGGTACCCAAAGTTTCAAAACACGTTCTTTCAATTTGTTAATTTTAAAATTTTGGGTGTTTTCATTAAATCTTGCTTGTTTTTTTAAAAACTCAGGGATCTAAAGGGATAAGACATTTGCCAATAAATTGATGTACATCTTTAATGATTAAACACAAAATTATCCATTCTGTAGATTACAATTAGTAGCTGAAACGTTTGTACACTCAACTTAATGAACCAATCAATCGGAATTCAATAAAAGTCCACAAAGTTGCTGAGCCAATAGTAAAAAACTATATCATAAAACTTTGATAAATATCCCCTACCTTCCTGTAAAAAAACTAATAATGTCTAATTTCTTTCACCAATTGATTTAATCTGTAGAAGGATAATTTGTGGTTATCATAATTGGGGGTGTATATCGTTTATTGCCTTTTCCGTTCATACGTGTTATACTTTGCTTATAATATTCTACATTGTTGTCTAAGGAATCCCTATTCCAAAAAAAACAAACAAATGAATAGGATAATTTTTTTTTCAAAAAAACGCGCGGCTAGAGCTAACTACACATGGAAGAACACACTTCTTTGTAGAAAATATATTTCGCTTTATTCAAGCCTTCTCAATTCTATAAAATAATAACCATATTTGCAAAAATTCTTAAGAAAACAACAAGCTTCATACTAGTTAAAATTAATATAAGTTTAACAAAAAACAAGTTAAAAATATTAAGTACTTTGAAAAAAAGAATTCTTAAAAACAAAATAAAATCCAAATCTTTTTACTTTGAAATATGGTGTACCTAATTGTTTGAAAGTTTATGTACAACTGAATTATTTATTGTAATGGAAGGGGGGGGGGGGGGAAGGGTTAGCAGATGAAAATTGGCGGTCAAACTTTTCAACAGTGCACATACGGGCAACCAGGGGATTTTATTCACCACCCCCAAATCAAGTTTTAATCATTCTATGAGCATTATTATATCCATATTACATCAGATTTCAAAGGAATCGTAAAATTACGCTTTTTAAGTAAGCTTTCTAATGCCTGGAAGTTAAGAAATGCAAAAAATTTCTTACAGAAAAAGGCATATTTTGTGTGTTTCACCAACAATTTTAAAAGTATTATAAAATCTCTTAGAATTAACGTAATTAGACAAAATAACTTTTGTTGAGTCATGCATTACATGTATATTGACAATATAAAAGAAAAAAGCACAAATTGAAGATATTAGTCCTACATAATTCTAGTTGAAGTCAAGATTTTAGTTTATTTTTGTTTGTTTTAAAATCAACATTTAAGTAGACAGTATCAGGAAACATGTTTTCACCGGGTGCCACCGGCTAAAAAAGCGATATTTGATTACCAAAAGACATATTTTTTGCCTGTTTTCTGAAGGTGGGTGCACAAAAACTTTGTAAGAAAATGCTTTTAAAGGCGCTTTTAAAGTCAAAATTTAATAACATAGTTGTTTTATTTCATTAAATCCCTGCTTTATTTTACCTCTAAAATATATGGGTTTTTTCAAGTTTGATATTGCTGCGCAAATTTATTAGATAATTCTTCCTGTCAATATTGTAACAACCCGAAATTAGAATCTTAATAAGGGATATATAATTACTTGCATGTTGCACCATATTTTCTCCAACTAAAATGAAATGGTCTTTCCAGCATGCAAATATAACGATATCCCCTCCCCTCATACTGGATGTAAGAACTGACCAATAAATGAGGACTAAATTAGCAACCTAAATTGACAACAAAATTTACCCAGTTATAATATCCACGTATATTATGTCTATTATTTTAGAGTGTTTAGATGTATTGGAAACACTATAAAAGCTATTCAGTATGTAATTTACTATTAAATTTAAGCATTTGCTCTTTAATTGACCATATTCGCAATTTATCACAGTAGATTTTTTGTGCTTCGTTACTTATGAATTGTATCATCCTTATTGTTTTCCTTAGAGGTTGAGATAGATAGATAGTTTGATGATGGATAGATGGATAGATAGATAGATGGATTGATAGATGGATAGATAGATGGATATATAAATGAATAGATAGATGGATAGATAGATTGATAGATAGATGGATTTTGCAATTTACCACACTAGATAGATGGATAGATGATAGATGATAGATATTGCACTAAATGTTGGGGAGGGGCTCTTTATGTTCGAAGTTTTAATGTAACTAAATAATTGTTTTTAAGGATTATTACCATTATCAATGATCTAAAGGGATAAGACAAAGGTCAATATAATTGATGTACATTCCCAATTATAAAACACAAAATTACCTCTTGTATAGATAAAAATTAGTATTCAAAACATTTTAACACACAACTGTAAATCTTTGGCGACTAGTGTTATAAAAAGCCAAATGTCCCAAAGGTTAAGTTAATATCCAAATAACGTGGTGTTCTTATAATTAATTGAAATTGGAATTAGCAAGTAGTGTTATGTGTCTGTCTATTGGTAATGCTTTGTTTTTAAATTATGTAATTACTTGTTCTTCATTTTAAAATCTACAGTTTTATTTAGGAAGGGAGGGGACATTGGGCTGTTTATTACACTAGTCCCCAAAGTTTTAAAATAAAATTTTTATATTTTTTGGCCTAAAAACTTTAGGAAGTTTTATTTGTTTTTTATTGCTTGGTTCATTAAGTAGAGTGTTGAAATATTTTAATCACTAATTGTCATCTACAGTAATTAATTTTGTAATATAATTTGATGTATCAATATTATGTAGTAGGTATATACAATATACAATGATACATATATTAATTGTTTGTTAATTAACCCTTTTAACCGCCGTTTCCCGCCGAATTTTTTTTTGCCTTTTCTCGGCGGTTTTCGGCGGTTGCGCCGCCGTTTTTTCACAGTTCCATATTGTACCCCTATAAAGCAACTGCCATGCAAAATGTCAGACCTGTAACTGTTTTTTTAGTTGAGTTCCTTTGACTTTTAGTTTTGGTTTCAAAAAGTGTCACTTCCCCCCCCCCCCCTTTGAATTCTCTAAGTCAAAAATTGCGGTCACAGGAGGCTTTTAAAGATTTCTAGAGACCTGGAGGATCAGGACCTTCAAGATCATACCTGGAACCTAAAATTGACTTGAATAACTATATTTTACATAAGGGTTTACTACTAGATGATATTTTAGTAAGATAAAAGGCTTTGTTTAAGTCAGAAAAAATGTTTTGCTTTTTATCTGGATGAACCTGTCAGGTTTGCTGGCATGCAGTGCCCGCCAGGCTGGAAATATTCAAAAAATTCCAACTCTCAGTTATGTGGCATAGCCATAGTTAAGAAGTCACTCATTTATAGCCCTCTATCTTTCACACACAGAAAATATGATAGAAAAAAACGGAGGGGAGGAGGAGGGGGGGGGGAAACGACCCCCTCCCCCTTACCGTTAAGGGTTAATATACAGATAAACAGTAAACAAGAATCATAATTTCATTATAAATATAGATATTAGTTTATAAAAATTGATGCCAATCATGCCTACATTTATAATGGATTTATTATCACTGAACAAACTTGTAGCTGACTAAAATAAGGATTTCCCATCCACCCCCTTTACACCATCCCCTCCCCTTCTACCGAAATGAATTCCCAGGCCCCAACAACCCCTAATTTGACACTTTGAACACTAAAATCGGACTACAATTGACATAGATACACTTTAAAGGGCCAAAAAAGCTAGTGATAGAGTAGCTGCGCTACTGAAAAAATTTTATACTACTCTGATAAGTTAAGAAATGCATTCCCTGACCTCAAACATTCTAATTTGACATTTTGAACACGAAATTCGGGCTCTAAATAATTAAATCCCCTTTTTGGCTGATATGCCCCAATGTGCAGTGGTAAGAATTTATACAACAACAAGGAAGAAAATATTCAAAATTTTGGTTGGGTTAGCATTTTTTAACAATTTTAAAAAAATTTTTTTATAAAAAAAGATGCTGTCAAATAGTTTGAAAACAGCAAGTTATGAATGGACTTTCTGGTTACGATTAAGGAGTTGCTACGTACCTAACTGTTATAGTAATCATCATACAAAGTTTGAAATCGATAGGACAATTTGAACATGTCTAAATGAATTTAAAAGGCTATCCGATAATGGCGCACGGACTGACCAACTCTAATTATAGTTAAGCCTTGCTTTTACCAAGGTTTTTTGACAATACCTGTGAAGTGGAGGTTTTGACTAGAATAAAGAGGTAGATTATTAAGAACAAGAATGAGCTCCTAGCAGAGGAGGAGCCGTACAACAACTTCATCACTTCAACTTTGTGTCCACATATGTATATTAACTACAATTATATCTAATATTTCATCACAATATTATATACAGGGAATTTCTTTTAAAGTCAAAGCTCATTTTTTTATGTTTTAGAAATATTAAAAAAACTTTTATAAAATGTCTAGCAAGGCCTAATTTTCTGAGCTGCCTTCCGCTAGATCATCGGTGGACTAGTACTACTCAATTTTACACAGCGACAACAGAATCGCTTACAATTGTTATCGCACAATTTTTACTTTGCCACCCCTCTCCCCAGCCCTCTCTCAGATATGACACCTGCTCCGACCCCCCCCCCCCCCCTCCCTCCTGTACTTTCCTCCTGTGAAGTATGCAGGAAAAGTTTGCGTGTAAGTTTGAATGACCAACAGTAGTAGTAGTACGCTACACACACGTAATATTTCTCGTCTAATTATTTTTTCTGACTGCTGTCATAATGGATTTAATTAATCTTATAACATCACTCTCTTTAAATTCCTTATTGGTGCTTGGTAACTTAACACAGGGAGGGAGGGGACAGTGGGCTGTTAATTACGCTTGTCCCTAAAGTTTATAAAAAACGTTTTCTTATTCGTTGTATTTTTGTGGAATTTTGATTGGTTGGTTCATTAAGTTAGATTTCCAAACGTGTAGACCACTAATTGTAAACAACAGTTATATTTGTGTATCATACAGTGTATCATAATTGGGGATATACATCAATGGCCATTGTTTAACCTTTAAGAACCCTGAATTGAACAGCTTTTCTATTACTAATTTTGTCCGTTTATCTAAAAAACAAGGTCTGTTAAGTTAATAGAAATGTTAGAAACGTAAAGTAAATTAAAGTCTAAATTTTCAGGGCTAGATAACCGCGACTCAGCCTCAAATTTAAGCTCTTGATTCAAATTTGAATTGGATGTTTTTTTTTGCAAAGAGGGATTGTCATCTTTGGGTCAGATTTAGACTTCCTGCTGATTTTTTAAAAAAGTACGATGTTGCATTCCCTGAGGGCTACAGGCGGCTGGCGCGCGCCTGCCGAGCCCGGATGATTTTAACAGATTTTTGTTTTAAAACATAATTTTATTTAAAAGCAATTCCAAGCAGCAATGCACAAAAAGGACTTAAATATCATAAAAACGGGGGGAATGCTATTTGGAAAGACACATACAATATGAAAGTTAAAAGAAGCGGATAATTATAAAGATTCTATGCATCTAAGAACTAAAGTTATCAAGAAGACTAAATATATAGTTGTTAAGAAGAAGGTGATTTGCATTTCATAAATAAATAACTTTCTTATTTCTCATTGTTTGCGCCCATACAATGGATGTATTATTAATTGGACGTTCCACCAGATTTTCATATACTCTAATTCTTTCAGCTGGTTAAAATAACGACCCCCCCCCCCTCTACACCCTTTAACTCATTCCCCCCACTCCTACGAAAAAAACAATAAATAAGGTCCATTTTAGCACGTGTAAATTTTACCCTGGCACTATATCCACGTATTATATATCCATTGCCCTTTCAGATTCATGTTTTCTAACAATTACTCATTTGTGCACCGCATTTTTTCTTATTCATAATTTTAGTTTGATAACATTAGTGTGCTTCGGCTACACTACCCTCTAGGGGCGTCGCCTCAGAAATTGTAAAAGCATATCTTATAATATTTTATAAAAATTTGGGATTGATCAGTTCTAAGAAGATTTTATTGACATTGTAAATTCCATTTTATATAAATCTAAGCTCCTATTTATAAAAAAAAATGTCTGTTTATAAATTTGAATTAAGCAGCCTTGCCGCGGCTTTGCAATCATTTTTTTCTCACAGAAAATGTCAATAGAAAATATTTACTATTTCTATATTATAGTTTTATATGCCTTTTTACTGTATCAGTAAAGTAAGTTACTTTTTTTCTAAAAAAATCATTATTCTAGTTATGACTACAATCATCCTTGTTGTTTTTTTAGTAGCGATTTTAGGTTAATTGTTCTTTAGTCCGTCTATAGCGCCAGGAGAAAATACAATTTCTCGGCTGTTATTTTTAATAGACAGCTGCTTTTCTTGCGAAAATTACCTGTATTAGTATCTATCAGTCTGTCGTTCAGGCATTAACAGACAATAATACATATTATTTCTTAAATGTTTATTAAATTCTGGTTTATTTCCTTTTTCTTTTTGATAATCCGTCCACTCATCCTTTTTTTGTGCTTTGCTTATTATGGATGTTGTCGTCCTTGTTAAATTAGTGTCACCTTGTAAGAGTATTTCTTGTTTAAATACCTTCAATGATTAATATATTATGATTAATTGTAGATAATATTTTGTTATCTAAAATATTCAAATTATCAATAAAAAAATTCTTATCTTAGTCATAAAGTTATTTTATTTTTGCAACTTTACAATCTTTATATATGTTTTTTGATTTTTTTACCTACAAAGCTTTTTATAATTTATTTATCCTAAATATTTTCACGTGGTTTTAAGAAGTTAAACGTAATGAACCAACCAATCAAAATTTTATTAAATTTTCCAAAATTGTTATGCTAACGAATAAAAAGGATTCTTATAAAAATTTGTAGTAGTAAACATCCCAATGTCCTTTCCCTCCCAGAAAAATATTGCCATTCCAAGTAATTTGTCCAGAAGCTACTTTGTCCTGAAGCTATTTTGTCCTGAAGCTACTTTGTCCGAAGCTACTTTGTCCAAGATCCATACAATCCTGTTACATAAAGTATTAAGATTTCAATATCCTCTGAACCGGTCCTTTTTTAAGGAAAGCTTCATAAAGGTATCAGGATGGTTTTAGGATATTTTTTGTCCACTTCTCACCCTTAAATATAGAGCACTTAGATGCTAGGTGCGCAGTATATACAAAGAAGATGCGCTTTCTATAAGTATGTTTGTCTAATGGATGAAGAATATAAGTGGATATTATGACATGGCAAAAATTGTCGTAAATTTAGATTGCTAACAATGACATCACATATTGGTCAGTTCGTTTATCCAGTAGTAGGAAAGGGGAAAGGGTAGAACTAAAGGGTGCATGAGTGGTATCGTTATATTAGATAGCTATAAGTTTCACTTTAGAGTACATAATAATCTGGTGTAAGTTCCAAGTAATAATAAATCCATTGTTTGTCTGCTTATAATGTGTAAAAAAATAAGATGAGAAAAGAGGAGATTTGACAAGATTTAATAATATGTAATTGATGCAAAAATATTTGGAGTGGAAAAAATGCAAGTAGGGGGAGAATGGGTTGTAGCGGGGGCAATAGCAGGGTTGTGGGATGGGCATGGGTTGTAGCGGGGGCAATAGCAGGGTTGTGGGATGGGCATGGGTTGTAGCGGGGGCAATAGCAGGGTTGTGGGATGGGCATGGGTTGTAGCGGGGGCAATAGCAGGGTTGTGGGATGGGCAGGGGTTGGGGCAGTATCACAACAACAAAATTTGCAATTTAATACGTGTTGCCCCTATATCAGAGATAGGGGAGTTATAATACAAAATTTTAGTAGTAAACATTATTTAGATAGACTTATATTTAAAGAAATAGGACGGGCTTTCAAACTCTACTATCAAGTATTGTCATGACATACAATCTCAACAGTTTATTGAACAATATGGTATAAGATAGTACATAGTCCTGACTAACATCAGTGGCAATGATTTGCGCCTGTTTAGGCCAAGGCATTTCCCCCACAAATTAGGCGCCTTTCTTAGTTTTGACGAGGTGTTAGGATGGGATTCGAACCTATCACCTCCCAAACTATGAGTGGATGCGCTATGTGTTAAGCCATTGTCAAAGGTGTATTTTCTTAAGAAAAATACTGCAATGTAAAATAATTTAAGCTTACCTCTCCCTTATCCCTGTTGAATTAAAAAGGGGGTAGCATCCTAAATAATAATATTCATGTAATTTACTAAATAAGTTTGATAATAATTCAAATTCAGAAATAATAATAAAAAAGTACATTTAATTTTTTTCTTCATACTAATCTTTAATACAGCTATATAATATTACATGATAATTTATTAACTGATTTTAATAATCAATAAGTATAAATTGCACTATTTTAATTTTATTATCTAACTATGCTTTGTTTTATATACAACACTTGTCATATATTTAATTTTCTTTCCAAAAACTCATTTTGCGCCTTACTATTGTACATAATTGTCCTTGTTTAAAAAAATGTTTGTATTTTTATTACTTTTTAAAGCTGTTGATTTTTTCAGTAAAATGTTACTCATTTTCTAATTTAGTTTAGTAATTAAAAGCATACTTCTTAAATTATAAAATTTTACTAGGACATTACATAATCTTAAGTTTTAATTTTTTACCATTAATTGATTTTTTTATCACGACTTACAAAACTGGTATTGATTTTATGTCTTTTATTTAAATATTTTTGGAAAATTGTCTTCAATTCGATGCTATATATGATTTTTCAGTATGGCTCAGAACCGGTTCTAATCTACTGGATATTTATTAGTTTCGAAACCATACTGAAAAAATAGTTTGTTTGAGCCTTCTATTTCTATTCCAACTTTGTCTAATATCTTGGCCAATATTTATTCAAATCAGAAGTACTTGCTCTTCAATGTCAGGGACCAGGGATAATGCATCTGAATAAAATTCAAGGCCCTTTTTCCCCAGTACGAATTTGGTTGGAACTAATGAAAGCTTAACAGATTACATTTAGTCTTAAGAATTTATATTTTTTCTCTCCACATTGTTAAATCTTACAGAAGGGAGCTCTAACCCTGCGGGGCAATCACCTTACCATCAAATGAAAATACGACGAAACGCCCCTTAAAAGGCTATGTCTCGAATGGGACTATACCCAAAAATTTTAATATCATAAGCCTTGTAAGATATGAAAACTTGCTACAATGTTAGGACACTGTTAGCTGTAGTAAGTGATTGTAGTATTTGCTACAATATTAGGACACCAGGAGTGAATGATCATAGTATTTGCTACAATGCTAGGACACTAGGAGTGAGTGATTGTAGTATTTGCTACAATGCTAGGACATTAGGAGTGAGTGATAGTAGTATTTGCTACAATATTAGGACACTAGGAGTGAGTGATTGAAGTATTTGCTACTATACTAGGACACTAGGAGTGAGTGATTGTAGTATTTGCTACAATGCTAGGACATTAGGAGTGAGTGATAGTAGTATTTGCTACAATATTAGGACACTAGGAGTGAGTGATTGAAGTATTTGCTACTATACTAGGACACTAGGAGTGAGTGATTGTAGTATTTGCTACAATGCTAGGACACTAGGAGTGAATGATCATAGTATTTGCTACAATGCTAAGACACTAGGAGTAAGTGATTGTAGTATTTGCTACAATGCTAGGACACTAGGAGTGAGTTATTGTAGTATTTGCTACAATACTAGGACACTAGGAGTGAGTGATTGTAGTATTTGCTACAATGCTAGGACACTAGGAGTGAATGATCATAGTATTTGCTACAATGCTAAGACACAAGGAGTAAGTGATTGTAGTATTTGCTACAATGCTAGGACACTAGGAGTGAGTTATTGTAGTATTTGCTACAATACTAGGACACTAGGAGTGAGTGATTGTAGTATTTGTGACAATGATAGGACACTAGGAGTGAGTGATTGTAGTATTTGTGACAATGTTAGGATACTAAGAGTGAATGATCATAGTATTTGCTACAATACTAGGACACTAGGAGTGAGTGATTGTAGTATTTGTGACAATGATAGGACACTAGGAGTGAGTGATTGTAGTATTTGTGACAATGTTAGGATACTAAGAGTGAATGATCATAGTATTTGCTACAATGCTAGGACACTAGGAGTGAGTGATTGTAGTATTTGCTACAATGCTAGGACACTGTTAGCTAGTGAGTGATTGTAGTATTTGCTACAATGCTAGGACACTAGGAGTAAGTGATTGTAGTACTTGCTACAATGCTAGGACACTAGGAGTGAGTTATTGTAGTATTTGCTACAATACTAGGACACTAGGAGTGAGTGATTGTAGTATTTGTGACAATGATAGGACACTAGGAGTGAGTGATTGTAGTATTTGTGACAATGTTAGGACACTAGGAGTGAATGATCATAGTATTTGCTACAATGCAAGGACACTGTTAGCTAGTGAGTGATTGTAGTATTTGCCTTTTCTTTTATTGTGTTTTCATTTGTTTACATTACACAGTGTATAGTTATTCATGTTATCATTCAACCTACACACACACACACACACATACACACTCATGTATACACACAGTACACACATACATACTACACATCATACGTACACACACAAACATTTCTATACCTAACTTTACAGCTTATAGGCATGGGCCAGGAACAAGAGATAGGTTATAGGAAGAAAAAACTTTTTTCCACTGAAAACAATTTTTTCTACTAACTCATATGTTTTTAAAATTGACCCAACCACAAATCCCCCATCCCCTCCTTCACTAATTAGTCTAAAACCTGCCTATGAATTGTAGAATTGTTTAAGAGATCTTACTGGACAGACACAACTACCTACATTCAGCTACTTCATATTACAGGATAAGTTTGATTTAGATGTTGTAAATATATGTATGAGAGGGTGGGGGAGTTTATTCTAAACATTAGTCAACACAATGGATATATTATTACTTGGATCTTAGACCAGATTTTCATGTTTTCTAATAAAGCAAAACTTGCAGCGGGCTAAGATAACACTTCTTCCTTTACCCCCCCCCCCCCACCCACACATACCCTTGTATAAGATGAACGAACTGACCAATAAACGAGTAATATGTTAGCAAGGTAAACTAAAGACAATTTTTCCCCTGGAATAATATCCAGGTATATTGTACATCCATTGTCAACACTATACTAGGTTTCAACACTGGCAAATTTAAATTTTATCAGGAAAGGAGGGGACATTGAGCTGTGTATTACACGAGTCCCCAAAGTTTTGTATTAGGGTTTGGCTTAAGAACTTTGCAGACTTTCATTAAATTTTGATTGGTTGGTTCATAAAGTTGAGTGTCCACACGATTCAACCACTAATTTTTATCTACAAATGGGGAAATTTTGTGTATCCTCATTGGGGATGAACATCAATTTATCGGCCATAGTCTTATCCCGTTAGATTCCCGAATTTTTATTCTGTCAGGGTGAGTCATATTTGTCTATTGTCAGTTCGACATGGATATATCAATGATATATTATAACCTCTATAGAGAAGTAATGTTTTTCTGTTAATCCATTTAGATCTCACCAACCAATGAATCGTTTCAGTTCTCCATTTCAGGGAAACTTTATATAGGTCGAAATTGTTTTTTTCCTATCTTGTTTTTGAATTTTGCGATTGTTTTAGGCTATTTTCTGCCAAATCCATCCCCGCCGTCAAACATAGAACATTATCAGGAACGTATCCGCTAGCAGTATATAAATAAAGATTCAAAATACATGCGGAATTTTTTTAGGGTATTATTTTTTTCAAAGCTAAAATAATTAGTAATTACTTGACAATAGATGACTTAAATGTTCGAAAATCACACTAGTAATTAAAACTAATTTTCCATTATAATAATTAAGAATTTCATGTGTAAATATCCTATGTAAATGAAATGTTGCCACATCATGCAAAAAAAGAAATTTAATTTGTCATTTCATATATAAATGTTGAAAGATGACTGGTTGTTGGTTACCATATATGGGCATGCCTTCCCCAATAGATGTGCTAACATAGAGGCATATTTATATCCTTTTGATTATAGCATAAGTAGCATGAACTAAATGTTCAGTGGTCTTAAAAGAAGGAAGTCAGAAGGACATTAGAATAAAACTTATTAGGTATGATAAAAATAACGAAACCTTTATCAAATATATCTATATATCTTTTGTTGCATGAGCCATGGACTGGCAGACAAAGTAAGTTTTATACTTGATGCTACTTGTAAAATGAAACCTTCATCAACAAAAAATCAGTATCATATCTTTGATAGCAGCAGAGAAAAATAATATGTGAAAATCGAAAATAAAGCTACTTGTACACATGAAAACAAAAATCCCTTAGAACGTGGGAAATTTAATTTTTATTTTGTTAAATACCAAAGGAAGTCAGTAAAAACAAGGATGACAACATCCATAAAAGTAAAGCACTGAAACGGTAGGACAAATGGACATTAACACTTGTATAGTGTCTGAACTGAATAATAAGAATATAAAAGTATAAGAATCGAAGCAAAATTGTAAGTATATTTGTTGAAAAACTGCTTGATACAGGATAATTTTTATGGACATACTTACATTTTTAGGGCTTGATTATAGAGTTGCTTACCTTATAATATTGTTCTTTGTTGTCCCAGGAATCAATATACCAAAAATCAGATCAAACAGATAATTAGATCACATAAAAATTTGTTGTTTAAAAAGTAGAAAAATCAACATGTTTAAAATGGACGTACGGACATTCTGGTCCCAGCAAAACGTTTTTAAAAAAGTAGCATGCTACGTTGTTCAATATCTCAAATGGTAGCTTATGAATTACCACTTAATTTTTTGGCGATAAAAGTTGGAAAATTGGACTTTCAAGCAAAAGGTAGCATGCGAGTTTGCCATCGATATTGTAGCAGAGTAGCATAATGCTGCTCTCTATTCGGTTCTTTCTAAAGTATAAAAGCCTCTCAGCTCTTCTTTCTCACTTCTTCTATTTTTATCCTCTCTCTCACTCTCTCTTTAAATTTATGCTACTATTGTGCGACTTTGCTTCATACTCTGCTTCGATATCAATGGCGAACTCGCATGCTACCTTTTGCTTGAGAGGCCGATTTACCAACATTTATCGCCAAAAAATTTGGTGTTAATTCATGGCGAATGGGTTTCGAGGTAACATAGGACTCGGTACATATATATTACACATATATATTACACATATATATTACACAAGCTCGAAAACGACTCTATGGCGAAATATCTTGCTGGGGTAATGATTATAGAGTTGCTACGCTTTCTAAATCTTACCTAACTGCTACAGGAATCATCATGCAAAGTTTGAAATCGAAAGGACAATTCTAACATGCCTAAATTAACGAATAAAAGCTATCGTACGGACGGACCGACCCTAATTATAGAAAAGCTTCACTTTTAAAAAACTGCATTAATCTATTATCATAAATCTATTGCTTTGGGTGTATTTTAAACTTTGGGTTCCGACAAAAAGAATTATATTTAGTAATAACTCTTTAGCAAGTGAATTTATGAGCTTAGCATTTTTTAAAATAAGCAAAGTTTTTCTATAATACTGTCTGTCAATCAAGTAGAAGTTAAATTGTAATTGATTCTCCAGTATGGCTTCGAAATCGATTTAAATCCGCTGGTTAGAACCGGTTCTTAGCCATACTGAAAAATCATTTATCGCATCGTACATATTACAGACAAATTTCTACAATTTTTAAAAGATAATTTAGGTTTTGTTAGCCCTGGCCTTTGATCCCTCACCGCTAACAAAACTGGTTTTGAAATAATAATTTAACGCAAACAAATTCCTAATTAACTCATATCCTAACCATCTCTAAATCTAGGCCAATGCAACTTTAAGATTGGATATAGAATATACGTGGATATTATAAGATTGCTAACATGAACATCGCTTATTGGTCAGTTCGTTCTTCCAGTAGGAGGGTAGGGGATGGAGTAAAGGGGGTGAATCTTTGTACTAGTCAGGTACAAGTTTCACATTATTAGAGTACATGATAAAATGTTGTGAGATCCAAGTAAAAATAAATCCATTACCATAAGCCTAACTCAACCACAAGTTCACCCTTGCAGCGCCAACCAGCGGCTTCGATAAAGTTGAAACAGCAACAAGCTGTGCGTATTTGATGAAGCTGAGCAGCTTTCAGTAAGTATCAGCCGCAGCATTTCTTAGCAACACTCGCGACCGTGGCTTAACAAGTAGCCTGTCGTCTGGGAGGTGGTGGGATCGAGTCTCGGCTCAACACTGCGTCAAAACTAAAGACGTTAAAACTAGTTCCTATTGCTGCTATGTCAGATTCGCGACATTAATATTTAGAGAACGGGGAATACCTTGGCCCAAAACAGGCGCTACACATTCCAATACACAATTAGGACTTCCAGACAAAGGTCGTGCAATCAAGTATTATTTTATTGAAGAGAGCGGATAAAGGGCAAAAGTATCTATAATACTTTTACGTACAGACACACTATTTGCTTGTTACTAATTTTCCCACTAAAAATCACGAAACTTCTTTAAGGTTGTATTATGATTAAGCACTTTGGCAACATTAAAGTTTTTTTCTAGAATTTTTTTTGCCTGTAAGCAAAGTCAAGGCAGACCGTTCAAAGGCAGTTTTTATACCCTTTCTTTATCTAGAAATCATTCCGAATTTTATCATTATGTTTAAACATTACAATATTATTTTAATAACGTTTATTTTTAATAAACTTAAAAGTTGAATAACACAGGGCAAAAATGCAAACAGTAAAAAATTCAATCATCTCTTTTTTTATCCAGAGAAATTCTTGAGGCCGCCATTTGCAATAGTTTCCAGGAAGTTGAGAGCAATCTTGGAGTCGGTGGGCTTCTTGTCTCTGACGCGTACGACACGTACATCAACCTTCACACTCTCACCACCCTTCACACGTCTAGACAAAAATGATTATATTAATATATCCTACTAAATGTACATGTAAAACAAAAACACAATTCTTCTCTTTTTGCCAATCTAAAAAAAATATTTGCTATTTTTTTCAAAATTTAAAATTGATGTCCATGGCCGCAGCAATAGGCCCTCGGCCTTCCGAGCTGCAACGCTCAGCCCTCTAGCCCGCCTAGCCAAGGGTGCTCGGTCCCCTAGCCATATAACCTAACCTAATTGTAAAAAAATATCGTTCTCCTACGAGGATAACGCCAAAAGACATATTTCACGCGTTTTTTCTTTAGTCAAGCTCTCCCTGTGCACCATTATATCTTCATATCATTTATACGCTTTCTTATGCTGCTTGTAACGATGTGTGTGCGGACGGTCAGCCCTGTGACAGCAAGAAGTCAATTAAGTTCATACAGTTTTCTTTAGGTAATCGATCCTACGAAAAGTAACTGCAACATATCCGAATAGATGGATATTAAAATAAAACTATTTACCCATCAGATTTTCCAGAGCTGCCATAGGCCAGATCAGGTCCCAGGAACAGAGTTCTCTCCTCATCCGGACAGGCTCCAGTCAGGCTGGACTCCAGACCTCGCACGAATCTGATGGCGTTGGGCTTACCAAACCTGTAAATTTTAATTTCATTTTGATTTGTTTTTTGGTGCCTTCACACACAGAGCCTGTTAAAAACTGATAAAAATATTTATTAAACATATTGTTTGATAAATATTCAAGTGGTCATCTAGAGAATCCAGATCATTATCTGCTTGTAATACGATGCGATACCATAACACCGAAGGATATTGGGTTAATAACATCCAACGACATTCAACTCTTTAATGCACGACCTTTGTCTGAATAGTTCTAACTGTGCATGGTAATGAGTTACGCCAGTTTATTGGCCAAGGCATTCCCCCTACTAAAACTATTTAAGCCAAGCACCTGACATAGCAGCAGTTGGAACCATTATTAAGGTCTTTAGTAGGGTTGGGCCGGATAGTTTTTTGGCCGGATACCGGATATCCGGCCGATTTCAAAGGCCGGATATCCGGTATCCGGCCAACGCTGGATATCCGGCAAACTACCGGATATCCGGCCAAATTGCCGGATATCCGGCCGGATAACCGGCCAAATTACTGGCGTCTTATTATATAAAACTGGCGGCTACGCCCTTAGAGGCCTCTAGGGGCACTTGAGGGCGGAGGGGAGTTGAATTTTGGGGGGGCTGACTTATTTTTATATTTAGTTGAAAAATTAAATAAAAATATTTTTTTTTTTTTGAGGGGGGGGTATTTTTTCTAGGGGCAATTTCTCTTGGGAGAGTGGTGGTACCCTCACCCAAAATAGTTATAAACCTTCCCAGGGCCTATGAGAAGTTACCCTGTAAAGGAGAACCCGATCGGTTCAGCGGTTAGCGAGATCTTTCAGTACAGACAGAAAGACAAACTTATAGACATCCTGTTACTTTATTATAAGGATTCAGGTTAAAACTTAAAATTTATGTAACTATTAAATGATTTTTCTTCTAAGCAATTAATCTAATAAACTATTACTACCCTCAATCTGTAATATTAACCCCTGTTGGAGGATGGGCGGGGAGGTGTCATTGAACGCATGCCCCCCCCCCCCCCCCCCCCGTGTGCATTTTCTCTGTATAAAAGGTAGAGGGCTATAACTAAATGACTTTCGAAATATGGGTATGACACATAACTGAGGGTTGGAATTTTTTGAATACCTCCTTCCTGGCGGGCACAGGATGCCAGCAAACCTGGCAAGGTCATTCAGGTAAAAAGTAAAAACATTTTTTTTTTACTTAAACAAAGCATTTCATGTTATCAAATACTTAAATATTCTAAAGTCGTACATCCTTACAAGAATTAAAGGTGTTCAAGTCGATTTCAGGTTCCAGGTATAGTCCTGCAAGTCCTGAACCTACAGGTCTCCAGAAATCTTTAAACGGTTCCTGTGACAGCAATTTTTGACTTAGACACTTCAAATTTTAAATTTAGGCTTTTTATATGTCTTCATGACATATTACAATTTCATGAAATCCGTTGCTGTTTACCTGCCGACCGCCAGTTTGACGCTGGCAGCTGCTAAGAACTGCTGCCCCCGCCAAAATTTATGTTTTGAGATTTCTAATATAAAATTTACATAAAGATAAACATATTCAAAAAATTGTTCTTATAGCTTCAATAATAAGAAAATTACAGCCATTTATAAGAAAAAAAAGCAGAAATATTTGTTGTAAAATATAAAATATTATATTGCCGGATATCCGGCCGGATAGTTTTAATATCCGGTATCCGGCCAGATATTGAAAATGGCCGGATATCCGGCCTCACCGGATATCCGGCCCAACCCTAGTCTTTAGTTACAACGCTGTGACGGGCCGAGATTCGAACCAATCACCTCCCCGACGACGAGCGAATATGCTACATTTTACGCCACGGTCGCCTTTTGGAAGGAGATGCTTCTAGAACAATTTTGTATACCTTATTTCTAATGATGGTTTGTCAAGGAAAATTTGTCCATCTCCATTGGGAGTTATAACGCGACCCTAAAACAGAAATTCTTTGATTTTTTTCAAGAAAGAAGGTGTCTTTTCTTTTTTCATTTTTATTTAAAATAGCTAGTCGGTGTCTTTAGTACGTAGTAGATGTAAAATTTTCGATAGAATTTAGATATGCAATCGTTTTTTTTGTCTACTACTTACTAAAAACGCCGACTAGCTATTTTAAATAAAAATAAAAAAAGTCAATACACCTTATTTAATAAAAAGTATTTTTTAATATTTTGTCTGTCTGTATATCTATCTTATATAGTCTCTAGTAATTTGTTGGAATTGATAATTGATATGGAAATAAAATAATAGCAACTTAGATAATTCTTCTGATAGATTTGGAAAAGAGAAAACAAAACTGCCTCTTACATACGATTAAAGTAGCTTATATGTATACTGAGTATTTTAGAGTTTTGAAGTTTGTTCACCTCAATGTCCAATGTAACATCAATATCTGGTCTAGCTTTGGTAGCCTCGTTACAATCACCACCTTAATAAACATAATTAAACAAGGATGACAACATCCAGTAAAAGAAAGCACTGAAACGGTAGGACAAACGAACATAAACACTTGTAAAATGTCAGAACTGAATAAGCAGAATATTATATATTATTACTAGCGGCTTCGCCCCTAGCCTCTAGGGGCTTTGCCCCAAGAGGTTTAATCAAACCAATTTTTCGTATTTTAGATTTAAAAGAAAAATTTTTTTAAAAAATTTTGGGGGGGGGGAAATTTTTTTTTTTGTGGGGGGGGTAGTCGACCCCACTATTTTAATTTTAGTTTTAAAAAGAAAAAAAAAATTTCTGGGGGGGAGATTTTTCACTTTTTGGGGGTGTTGGGGGTGTCCCACCCCCCAAGAAAATAGCTTAAAACCATCACAGGACCAGTAGGTATAATCCCTGAAAAGTAGAGCCCAATCGGTTCAGCGGTTACTGAGATCTTACGCTTCAGACGGACAGACAGACGGACAGACGGACAGACAGACAGACAGACATCGTTCTACTTTGTATTATAGATTATATATTGCAAAACTTTTTAATTACGGGATTCTGTTAAGGACATACCCACATTTTTAGCGATCATAGAGAAGTCTCGCTGTTAACATTGTACCTTGCTGTAATAGGTTTAAAATCTTATATCGAAAAATCCATAAATGAGTAAAGTGTTTTTTCAAACATAGATCCTTTAATTTTTTACAATTATGATTTATTTTTACAGAAATTTGTAAGGCAAAGCAATAAATTATTTTTTACCTTTTGGTTCCTTAGTTGTTCTAATAATAGCATGGAGTCTGCTGATGAAGTACAAAGTTGACCCAGCGGGAATCTAGAAAAAAATGTTACATCTTTAATACTTGCTTCGCTCAAAAGAAATACATTTAAAAATTTATCATTTTTCTCGTATTCATTCGAATCCGGTGGATAGGAACCGATTCTCATCCATACGAAAAAACTATGTCTAGTATCGTATTATATCCAGCTTTCTACGAATATAAAAATGTACAATCATCAGATTAAAATCAGTCTTTTTTAATATTAAAATAACTATTAAACTACTTTTGTTTTTCGGCCTTTTTCTCTTTTTATCATCCAATTTTTTTCTTCACGTGACAAAATAACATTAGAAAACATATTTAAACTCCAAATCTAAAGAAATGCATGAATAGTTGAGATTTTCATAGTGCCTAGTAGTAAAAGTGTCTGACTCTGGTTATGATGTAAAAAAAATTAGCCAATGAGAGGCCACTATAAATTTTACCATTGGTCAATTACAGTGTATACTGGCCTCTCATTGGCTAATTTTGTTTTACGTCAAAATCAGAGTCAGACACTTTTACTAGGTTTGTACTGACCTATCATTGGTCATTTGTATTGTATGTTATCATCTTTTTATAGGCACTATAAAGAGGTTTTGAAATGGTAACCTTATCAGCTGATTTGTCTCCATATCCATATTCTGGAGGTACAACCATGACAATCTTCTCACCGGCACACTGGCCCTCCATACCCTTCTCCAGCCCAGATATCACTTTACTTTCACCTGTACAATATGGATATAAGTATTATTACTTGGATAATACACCAAATTTTCATGTTCTTTAATAAAATGAAAATCGAATCGGGCTAAAGTAATGATATCCCAAAAACGCGCTCAATCGCCCAGGGTTTTAAGTAACTTAACACCTAATAGACAACCAACTCTTTGATTGCACGAAACTTGTCTAGAAGTCATAACTGTGCATGGTTATGAGTTGCGTCTGATTTTTGGCCAAGGCATTCCCCTTACTCTAACTACCAATGTCGCGCATCTGACATATCAGCAGTAGGAACCATTTTCAACGTCTTTAGTTTTGACGCGCTGTTGAGCTGAAACTCCATCCCATCACCTCCCCGACGACGAGCGCGAATGCGCTACGTGTTAAGCCTCGGTCGCGGGTAAAAAAATATTTCTTACCCAAAACAAATTCTGACTTGCCACTATCAAACTGTGTCTGATCTGCCAGGAATCCAACATACTCCATTATCACCTTGTCACCCTTCCTGGCCCTGTAAGAGTCTGAACAGTTGAGCGGGGGATCAGCTTCCTTCTGGAATCCTCCAGCGGCGGCGGCAGCACCCGAGTCCTGGCATCCTACTCCTGCCAGCAAAACTGATAGTAAACTTGCTGACAACAGCATTGATAGACCTGAAAGAAATAATTTTGAGTTTCAATCCATGTTTTACAATACTTGATTACTAGCGGATACGCCCCTAGAGGCCTCTTTGGGCACCTAATGTTTTTTTTTTTTTGGGGGGGGGGGGTAGTGGAACCTTTATTATTTATAAAGAATATATGGGAGCATTTTTCTCTGGGGGCGATACCCAAAAATATTTATATCACATAAAAATTGTTGTCAAAAAAGTTAAATACAACATGAACGTACGGACACATTGGTTTCGATTGTGGAGTTTCTACGTTTTCTAAATCGTACTTATTTGATATTAGGAATCATTATGCAAAGTTTGAAATCGATAGGACAATTTTGACATGTCTAAATCAGCGAAAAGTGCTAACCGTTATTGACGGATAGACCGACCCTAATTGTAGAAAAGCTTCGCATAGAAAAATTAAATGGCCGTGTTTTTTTATTCACTTAATTGTCACTTAATAAATTGTTATAATTTAATAATAATAAATTACTCCGCAACAAACAAACAAAAAAAACAGATTTAACTTGCGAGAAAAAATCTTTAACAGTTTTTATTTTCAATAAAGAATATACAGTTGAACGTTTTAATTTGACAAAGGGTAAATCCTGATTAAGAGTTCTTGTTTTGCAATAAAAAGGTTTCAGTGCATTTAAAAGGACTCTCCACAGAAAAATCAACTTTGGATTTTTGAAAATCTAACCTGAAATTATTATTCTCTGTTCAATTTTAGGCATTTTTTGTTTTTGTGGCATCGCGATCGAAGCCCTTTGAAAATTTTGTCCGCCGCCTATTTGTACTGCCGCTATAACAATATATACTTCACTTTCCTCCACTCAATATATGTTCGCCGCTAAAGAACATTTGCTCCATTGCAACCAGCCGCTCTACGATTTATTCTCTTCCTTGACTGGATAATCCTGCCGCCTCCATTTTGTGTTCACCTCCGCCAAATATAACCATCTTTTGCCGCCGTTGCCGCATTCATCGCCCTTCTCCGCCGCTACTCCGCTATACATTGCGTACGTAGCTATACACAACACCCCTAGCCTCCATTTAATTTCTGAACAAGGGAGAGGGGAGCATGTATTAAAAAGCGACGTACAGCGGAGTAGCGGCGGAGAAGGGCGATGAATGCGGCAACGGCGGCAAAAATAGAAGCTAAAAATCACTAAAGCAGCACAAATTAAATGGCGGGAGGATTCACTTAAAGGAGGTAAAAAATTTCAAAGGGCTTCGATCGCGATGCCACAAAAACAAAAAATGCCTAAAATTGAACAGAGAATAATAATTTCAGGTTAGATTTTCAAAAATCCAAAGTTGATTTTTCTGTGGAGAGTCCTTTTAATTGGTTGTTTTTTTTTGAGGAGAAATCTGGTATGGCAAAAAGAGGCAAGTTCTGTAAGGGAAGTTTAGGGGAATCGATACATTATTACTTGGATGTTGCATCAGATTTTTATGTACTCTAATAAAGTGATACTTGCAGCTGACTAAAAAAGGATACTTCCTATCCACCCCCTTTACCCCATCCCCTCCTACTGTATGAACCAACTGCCAATAAATGAGGTCTATGGAAGCAACCTATCCTGTTAAAAAAGATTTCCGCTTATGTGCATTATCCATTTTCAAGGATTTAGTCATTTTCTAAGAGAGAAAGCTTGAAAAACATGATGTTACTAAGGGACATTTCTAGAACAAACGGTAAATTCCTTTCATAAAACAATTATCGGCACCTACCCAAATACAATTTTTTTTTTGTTGGGGGGGGGGGATCAAAAATTATATTTTACTTAAACCTACTTTATTGACGTATTTTAGTTTCAAAAAGTAAAAAGAATGGATCACTAGATTTTCATGTTCTCTAATAAATCATGGTTTAAAAGAACAGCACTCTCCAAACCACCCACTTTACCCCATTCACTCGTACTGGATGAACCAACTGACCTATGAATGACGACAATTTTTACCCTGTCTTAATATTCCTTATTATTTGGAAACAGATGGGGTGGGGGTGCGTGCCCCGCTAGCTATAAAAGTAATATAGACGGGTTCAAGATTTTAATTAGGTCACATTCTTTATTATGCTGTCATCATGTAAATTAATTTCCAGTATGACTTCGAAAGCGAATTATATCCGCTGGATAGAACCGGTTATCACCCATAAAGAAAAATCACTTATAGCATTGAATAAAAGATAATTTTCCACGATTATTAAAAAATCATATAATTAATACAATAGTCAGCAAAGGTCCCTCGGGGCTAACAAAACTTGTTTTAATCTAATAATTCTTTATTTTAATATCCGCGGTAAGCTTTTTATAATACGATGCGATAAATAACTATTACTTCTTGTTATCTATAATTTAAATATTTAATGTAGCAGTATATGACTATACGCTAGGATCTCTGTAACGGCTTTAAAGATTAGGTACTTCATAAAGTTTATTCTGGGTTTAAATGGTTTTGTTTGGATTAAAACATGAACGATCTGTTCAAAAAGAAAGAAAAAGAAATAAAATTATTTGGAAAATAATCAAATGGCCTTTAGTCATAAAAATTTAAAGCAATTTGTTTTTAACTTTTTTGATACAAAAAAACTCGTCAATCTTAAACAAAGAAGGAAAATTAAGAGATCTTACACGATCAAATTACTATGATTTATAGGTATGTTTATTTAAGAATCTAATAAAAAAGGATATTTTTTACATGCTTCTCTTGAAATAATTTTAGAGTTAAAAGTTGGCAATAGGAATTAACATTTCACACACAAAAAATTCGTTTTCACACTCCCATTTTCCAAAGAAATATATATCTTAATTTAACATAATGTTTTAGTTCATTAATGCTTTTATAAAAAAAAAATATGTAAAATCAACAGTCATATCTGGAAAAAATTAAATAATAGAAAAACTTAATTACCTTGTGAAGACATTTGGTTCTCTGTGTTGTTATGCAGCACAGCAACCACTCTGTCCCAGGGCTGGACTCAAACTAATGCCAACAACAGCAACAACAACAATTGAAAGTGTTGTGGTGGGCTGCGCCACTTCACCCGTAAACACAAAGTGCCTCGGGTCAAACCATGTTTTACCAGGGAGGTAAGGGGACAATAGGCTGTATGTATATTACAATAGTCCCCACAGTTTTTTAATTACAAATTCTTTTTAGTTGGCTAGACAACATTGAGGGTTTTTATTGAATTTTGGTTGGTTAGTTTATAAAGGTAAGTGTCCTAACGTTTTAACCACTAATTGTAATCTAGAGAAAGGATAATTATGTGTATCACTATTGGGGACATACACTAATTTATCGGACATTGTCTTATCCCTTTAGATTCCTGATGTTTTACAATTATCATCTCTTCTTTCAAAACAATGTTTTTTTAGGCTAGGCTTAGCAGCCGTTGTTTTTTGATTTGGTTAATCATAATCAATTGTGACTTCACAGAAAATTTTATAATCAAGAGCGCTTAGTTAATTAGTACATTTGTATAAATAAATGTATTAACATCATGGTTTTTGTGAGGCTTTGTAAGATTTGTTCCATCTATCTACGAGCGAAGATACATACATATATACAAACAGATACACATACTGTTATTTAATTAGAACTCATTCTTCAATGTGTTAATTCTTATCCCTTCTAAAAATAGATTAAAACCTTGTTTTGACCATTAGGGATGTTCCCTAAAAAAAACATAAATCAATCGGTCCAGAGGAATAATATTATTTTACTTTGTTTTATGCATATAAGCTGTGGCTTTTGATTACTCAACTTTACGCAGTTTATTTCAACTACGGCTGTCGAGCCTAGATATTTTATTAGTTTTCAAGAATAATGGATATAGAATTTACGTGGATATGACAGGAGAAATTTTTTTTATCAATTTAGGTCGCTAACATGGACCTCCTCATGGTTGGTTTGCTCATTCAGTTGGAGGGGAAGGGATGGGGTGAAGAGGCTGGAAAAAGAGGAACCGTTAATTTGGCCAGCTGCGAGTATTACTTTATTATAGTACACAAAAATCTGGTGTAACATCCAAGTAATTTTACATCAATGTTAAGAATGAACGAATGGTCAAGTTTGGTAATATATAAACTAAACATAGATTTTATTAACACTGCGTTAATATTAAAATCTGTCGGACTGTTAAGTTTACAATCTTATGAAACTCTTTCCAGCATGGCTGGATTAGAACCGGTTCTAAGCCATACTGAAAAATCATGTATCGAATCGTATTATATGCAGTTTTCTACGAATATCAAAATAAAAATCATATGTATAATAACCAGTTTTGTTCATTCTTTATTTTCCTAATTTTCAACTGTATGTCCTTTTAAATATTCAATGTTGATGGGTTATATCCAGTTTTTATAAAAAGGAGGTATGACGAAGCAATTGAAAAATATGACTTGGATTTTAGTCAGGTGCAAGTTGGAAACCCCGGGCTATTATCTTTAAGTATCTGGATGTGTCTTACGACTTTCTTAATATTAATTTGGGGCATGTTTTAGGCTGTTTATATGACCACCCTGCTATGATATATGGCATAAGAAAAGCGAAACAAAGGTGGGAAGCATTTTTAAATTCCACTTTAAGAACAAGATTTTTTGTTTAAAGTTTCAAATATTAAAGGTAGTCTTTTTATTAAGCACCTATCGGCCAATTTATATATAGAATAGCTTCGCTCTTATATTGCAAGTGTTATTTGTGTTTGAGAATACATAAAGACACAAATAAAAGGCTTGGTCAAATCTTATCACAGCGACATGGAAATAACTTCTCAAGATGAAATGATGCAAGATTATTTTAGATTTTATGTGGGTAGGACATTAGAACAAAAATTCATATTTCTGGTTATTCCAGACTTTGGATACTAGAACCTGTGCAACTTTTCTTATTTTGGATATTTTCTAAGACTTTGGGGACTAGCACAAATAAAGTAAAATATCACTTATGCTAATGATTGACTATAGACTTTCTGAAATAGATTTTCTGAATGGACATAAGTATAGAAAAAACGAATAGACTGCGTGGGGGCAGGGGAATATTCAAAATCCAAAAAAAGTGGGGCTATTTGATATGATCACTTATTAACTAAAAAAATTATAAAATGATATCAAGAAGTTCAGATCTAAGCTAAATAGATAAAAAAAATGGCAAAGTTTCCTTTTTTTGGTATTCTCTTCAAATTTAGGATATTTTTTTTTATCGAATATACTCTCTCCTTTAAGTGCCAAAAGGGTAAAACCTTTGAAAAATACCTTACAATAAAATTTCTTGTCAATGTTTTTTGAGATATTAAAAATTTTGAAGATTCAATTTGGTTGTATTCTGGAAGTAAACCAATCCTGATTTTTAAAAAAAGGTGGTCTCTTATCCCCTTCTACGCCCCATGTAAACACCCTTCCTAATCGACAATAGTGAACGGAAGTAATATGATATTACATGGTGTTTATACAATTTCAATTCTTTTTGATTGGCAAATGATAATAAATATAATTGTGTAAAAAAGAGACAAAATTATCTTACAATACTCAATAATTAGAAAAGATTGCTTCTAATCTTTTAGTCAAAATATTGAAGCGTCTCCAATGAATTTAGGGAATACCAAAATGAAAAGTTATTATTTTCAATGTTTTGTTTCTTATATAAAGTATAAAAGACTTTAAAAAATTTAGTCAACTCTAAGTCTATATTATCCAGTAACGTTTTTCTTGACTGTTTCGAATTCACACTAAATGTCCAATAATAGTAGTAATTTGATATGGGTTTCATACACAGCGACAAATAAACACTACAGCAAATATTCATGTATTATTGTTTTACAAAATTAGTAATTTCTTACCGATATGTTACAGGTCTTATTGCTGAATTTTAATGCATTTACATAATCATTTTGTGCTGTCTTTCTTTCTTTTTTAATTTTTCTATAACTGCTAGGCACAAGTTCTCATAGAACTAAACCCAGAACCACTTCATTATGCAATCTACATTTTCCTGGATATTTTGTCTACGGTAGTCCATAAGTGTACAGCTTTACAGTACATTGTTTCTATTTGTTAAAGCAACACGTATGATAAAAGAAAAAGATTCTTTTTAAAGTAAAATGCTTATATTTCAATCAAAATCTAAATTTTTGTATTTTTTACCGATCCACTTCATTATGCAATTCAAAAGAAAATCAATGAGAAAACGTTTGTTTTGCACTTTTCTCCATTTTTAAAAAATGATTCTGATAAAATAACAATTTTTCAAGGGATTTATGCATTAATTATAATGAAAAACAGTTTAAGGTAGATTTTAATGATTTTTCTAAATAAGAAATAATTGAAAAAAATAAATGTTATCCCTATCACTTTAGAGGACAGCTGCTGACCCCCAGTCTTATGGATGAAGCTAAATACATGTTAAAGATAAAAATTAGCCTGAAAAGTATACAAAAATGTTTTTGGATGTGTTAAAAAAATCCATTTTAAAATCTTGATTTTGAGGATGATGGCCTTTAAGATGCTCTTACTGGTGGTGAAGGTGAGCAAAATGTTATCTAAGTACATGACCATTACAACAACTTGTCTATTAACCTATGTACCATTTTTTGTTGTCATAGCAGCCTCCAGTGGAGCCTCTCGACATGAAATGTAACCATTATCTAAAAACTACATTATTTACTCTATGAATTTTAGTAATTAAAATTGCAATTTTTTTCGTTTTTAATATTGCTTGGCTGGAGTCTGCTATGACTACAAAAATTGGACCATAGTTCAATATATAAGTTTTCATCATGGGCATACACATTGATGACATTTAGCTCACCATCACCACCAGTAAGAGCATCTTAAAGGCCATCATCCTCAAAATCAAGATTTTAAAATTAATTTTTTTTAATACATCAAAAAACATTTTTGTATACTTTTCAGGCTAATTTTTATTTTTAACATGTATTTAGCTTCATCCATAAGACTGGGGGTCGGCAGCTGTCCTCTAAAGTGATAGGGATAACATTTATTTTTTTTCAATTATTTCTTATTTAGAAAAATCATTAAAATCTACCTGAAACTGTTTTTCATTATAATTAATGCATAAATCCCTTAAAAAATTGTTATTTTATAAGAATTAATTTTTAAAAGTGGAGAAAAGGGCAAAACAAACGGTTTCCCATTGATTTTCTTTTGATTTGCATAATGAAGTGGATCGGTAAAAAATACAAAAATATAGATTTTGATTGAAATATAAGCATTTTACTTTAAACAGAATATTTTTCTTTTATCATACGTGTTGCTTTAACAAATAGAAACAATGTACTGCAAAGCTGTACACTTATGGACTACCGTAGACAAAATATCCAGGAAAATGTAGATTGCATAATGAAGTGGTTCTGGGTTTATATACTTTGTTTCTTTTAATTCAAAGAACATTTATTTTGTTTTAAGAATAAAACACCATAATAAAACACTATAAGAAACATTTCTCACCTGTCTGAGAAAGCTCAGGGATTTAAAGGAACAAGGATGACAACATCCATAAAAGCGAAGCTCTGAAACGGTAGGACAAACGGACATTAACACTTGTATAATGTCAGAACTGAATAATTAGAATGCGAATGTATAAGAGTCAAAGCAAAATTGTAGGTAAATTTGTTGAAAAACTGCTTGATACAGGATAATGTTTATGGACATACTTACATTTTTAGGACTTGATTATAGAGTTGCTTCGCTTATAATATTGTACTTTGTTGTCCCAGGAATCAGTATACCAAAAATCAGACAAATCGGATAATTAGGTTACATATAAATTTGTTGTTAAAAATGTAAAAAAAAATCAACATGTTTAAAATGGACGTACGGACATTCTGGTAATGATTATAGAGTTGCTACGCTTTTTAACTCGTACCTAACTATTATAGGAATCACCATGCAAAATTTGAAATCGATAGGACAATTCTAACATGCCTAAATTAACGAAAAAAGCAATTTAAAAAAGTAAAAAAATCAACATGTTTAAAATGGACGTACGGACATTTTGGTAATGATTATAGAGTTGCTACGCTTTCTAAATCGTACCTAACTACTAAAGGAATCACCATGCAAAATTTGAAATCGATAGGACAATTCTAACATGTCTAAATTAACGAAAAAAGCTATCCGTTACGGACGGACGGACGGACGGACGGACGGACGGACCGACCCTAATTATAGAAAAGCTTCGCTTTTAATAAGACAATGGCCAATAAATTAGTGTACATCCCCAACATAAATACCCAAAATTAACCCTCTTTTAGGTTATAATTAGTGGTTGAAACGTTTGAACACTCAACTTAACAAAGTTATAAAAAGATCCCAAAGATGTTAAGCCAACGAATAAGAAAACATTATTATAAAACTTTTGGTTTTTTGACTAGTGTAATAAATAGCCCATTGCCCCCCCCCCCCACTCTCTCTCTCTTTGAGTGAAGCTACTCAATAATTTGATTGTCGATCATTCCGTCTGTAAATAGGAAAGGTTTTTCTCTGCTAGAACATAGTAATTTTCAATTTAACTCACGACCGTTGCTCAAAACAAAGCGCATCCGCTCGTTAAAAAAGTAAAAAATTCAATATGTTTAAAATGGACGTACGGACGTTCTTGTAATGATTATAGAGTTGCTACGCTTTCTAAATCGTACCTAACTACTACAGGAATCACCATGCAAAGTTTGAAATCGATAGGAAAATTCTAACATGCCTAAATTAACGTAAAAAAGCTATCCGTTACGGACGGACCGACCCTAATTATAGAAAAGATTCGCTTTTTAAAAAGTACGTCAAAATAAAACGCCCTTTAATTAATCAATTTTTGTCCGGACTTCTATAAATTATTAATATTTAATGTTTTTATATATGAATCCGTCTGATTTATTTGGCCAATTTTATATGGATGTTGTTATCCTTGTTATTAAATTAGAAACTTTAATCATTACGTAATACGTAACCACTATAAATATTTGAATATACTTGTTATGAATGGATTTAAACAAAGATTTCTTTTATTTGAGTAAGTCGTTCCTTCACTCTACCAGTCAATAACGGATAGCTTTTATAGTCTATGCGTCACCTTACAGCATGCTGTTTTTTTTTTAACTTTTTGTTACGTATAATATGATAATCCAAGTTTTTTTTTTTTAAATTAGGTTTGGTTGGTAAGTCTTCTATCCGTAACTCTTATTGTTTATTTAGGCATATTATAATTTTCTTATTGATTTCCAACTTTCTATGCTGATTTCTTTAACATTTGGGTATGTTTCAGAAAACGTAGGACCTCTTTATTTAGACGAAAAGGATAATAATATCTCATGAAAAATTGTTGTAAAAAATCATCATGTTTTAAATGGACGTACGGACATTATGAAAACGATTATTTCCTTTCTAAATCGTACCCAACTAATACGGGAATCACCACACAATGTTTGAAATTGATAGGACAACTCTAACATGCCTAAACTAACGATAAGAGTTACCTGTTACGGACGGACGGACCGGCCGACCCTAATTATCTTTCTAGCAACATTTCTTTTTATGATATAACAATTCTATGATTTTTTTTGGCATGTTAGAAGTGTCCTATTTATTTCAAAATTTCATGAAGATTCATAAATATCTTTAATCTGAAATGTTGAGTACTTTCATTAATTCTTAATTTAGAGTCAGTCTGACCGTCCGTTTGTCTGGGACAGTTAGCTCTTTTCGTTAATATAAACAGGTGTAAATTGTCCAATCAATTTCAAACTTTTCATGATGATTCCTATATTAAATTATCATGACACTCTACTTGTTTTAATGTTCGTTTGTCGTACCATTTTAGAGCTTCGCTTTAATGGATGTTGTCATCCTTGTTTAATCATCATCTGGAATGTACGTCAATCTATCGTCCATATTTGCATAGGATAAAATTTATTTATAAGGGTATTAATACATATCATTGATTACTGTAATTTAAAATCTTATTTCTAAAGTAGCTTCGCCCCAAAATATATAATCTGTATGGGTTGTTTTGTCCCGCCATTTATAATGTAACTCCTACTTTGTTGTCAGGGATCTAAAGGGATAAGACAATGAAATATAAATTTTTATAAAAATGCAATAATTAAACACAAAATTACCCCTTCTGTAGATCACAATTAGTGGTTGAAACATTCGGACATTTAATTTAATGCACCAACCAATCAAATTCAATAGAAGTCTCCAAAACTGAATAAAACATTATTATATTGGAGACTAATTTAAAAACAGCACAATGTCCCCTCCCGTCGTTTTTAGTAGCGAAGCTACTCTATAATTCACTTTGTCCGTCAGTCAGTCCGTCAGTCAGTCAGTCCGTAACGCTATGGGGGAAATGGGATTTACTCAGCTCCTATAAAAGATAGAATGCTGAAATTTTTTGACAACATTCCCATTATTAAGGAGCACAATTGACTATAAAACATCATTTGCGGTCGGACCGATTTTTAGCAGGTTTTAGGCTATTTTTATATTTTTCACATTTTTCTCCATATCTTCAGTGTTTATGGTCCGATTTTCAAAATTTTTTCAGTTACAGATATCAAAATTAAATTTCCTGTCGTTTAAAGAAACAATCATGAAGGCCAGACTGCCTTTTTAGCAGGTTTTAGGCTATTTTTATATTTTTCACATTTTTCTCCATATCTTCAGTGTATGGTCCGATTTTCAAAATTTTTTCAGATATAGATATCAAAATTAAATTTCCCGTCTTTTAAAGAAGACAACCATGACGGCCAGACTGCCTTTTCAGCAGGTTTTAGGCTGTTTTTTTTATATTTTTAACATTTTTCTCCATATCTTCAGTGTTTATAGTCCGATTTTCAAATTTTTTTCAGTTGTAGATATCAAAATTAAATTTCCCGCCTTTAAAGGAAATAACCATGACAGCCAAACTGCCTTTTTGGCAGGTTTTAGGCTATTTATAAATATATTTAACCCTTTTTCCATATCTTCAGTGTATATGGTCCGATTTTCCAAATTTTTAAAGTTTTTTAAGGATTTAAAAATTAAATTTTTTGTCGTTTTAAGAAAACAACCATGGCCGCCAGACTGCCTTTTATCAGGTTTTTGGCTATTTTTATATGTTTTACATATTTCCCAAGATCTTTGTTTATTTTGATCCAATTTTCAAACTTTTATGGGATATCAGTACAGTTGCACATGTGCTCCCAAGAAAGGCACATCTTATTTTGAAGTGTGTAATTAGATCTATGTCAAAGTATATAATGATCTAATAGCTCCTAACATAGTATATTTTCAATATTGCATAACCCTCATCTAACTAAGTGATACAAATAAAAATAGTGCAACCAAGCATTTGACCATCAATGCATAGATAAAAGACAATTTTCTATATTTTTTCATCATATTTTATAATATTATTAAAAATTATCCTCAGCAAGAATGTTTAATAAGATCACAAGAAATATTCTTGAAAAAAATAATATGTCTAATGATGTTGACATAGAGTCACTAACTACAGAGTCTAAAGATACCAAAACTGCCCCTAAAAATGACTCTGTTAAATCAGTAAGAGCAAGTCTCCAAGAAGCTCTGAAGGTAATATCTTTACTCCAAGACAGAATTACTGCCCTAGAAAAGGTCAACAACAACACATCTACAGATAAGTGTTCTACTTGTCACTCAGACATAAAAAGAATAAAAGATATCCTAGGTATCAACGACGCCCCCAAACCCAACTGCACACTCAACTCTCACAATTCTGAACCAGAACTTGCTAAGATCCACAAAGCCAGACACATTGTGAACATAGGTGACCTCATTCATGTCGACAAAATCACGTGGAAATATGGAGGAAGCCACAGTGAACAGATTATGGCATTGTTTGGTAATAGCCAGGCTATAGTGAAAATATATCAATTAAAGCCTAAAGTTGTGAATGGGAAATCCCTTTATCCAGTGAATATATACTTCAGTTCTGAAGTTGCAAGTGATAAAGCTATCTCAATACTGAAATCTGTTTGTGACAAGGCTGGTAAGAGAATGCCAACTGTTCAATACGCCCTAACAGGCTTCCCAACACTACAGAAACGTGTCAGAGATGTTTCTTCTATTCTCAGCTTGGCAAAACAGAACAAAGAAATTACTGCCTATTCTATTATGAATTTCTCTATGGCAAAAGACAAATCCATAATCCCACTATATTCTGTTAAAGTTACTGAGAATGGACCATGGAGCAAGTATATAGAGAGTCGAACTATCAACCCAGACAGCGCAAGCAACGGACATATATTTCAGGAAAGCACTAACACAGAGGAAGCGCAGATCCACATTCAAACATTGACTGGAAAGATTATGGAACACATTCAGTCATTAGACCGCACAAACACTTCTATCAACCCTAAAAGGAACATCCAACAGAAAACTAACAAACACAACACTCCCTCAGATTCTGTGGACGGCATCAACAATTATCAAAACTCTAACCCTTTTATCAACAGTACTCATCAAAGTAAACGCGGACGCTCTTCCTCTTCTAGCCCATTTCTCCATGCCACAAAAAAACAGTTTTACAATATTCCCTCCAACGATCATCACAATACCTCCCCCTTTCTATACTCTCCACCACAGCAAACCCACATCTCCACATCCCCCCCTCCCCTCCAACAATTATATCCTATCACAAGCGTTCCTACAGTAACACAGCACCCCAGTCTAGCACCAGTCCACCTACACACTGGCATAGCCCCGCAGGGATACAACCACAGCAACTTCCAGACACACCAACAAACCTACAACCAACAGCAAAATCCAGGCCTAACTTATAATAGCTACAATGTGTAATATGATGATTTAAAATGTAGAATATGTTTTTACATAAGTTGCATTTTTAGGAGAATCTTTCATTGATTTGCCTTTAAATTTTGGCTGTTGTCCAAAGCCAATTCTCATATTTAAATTTGGACTAAGAATTTCAAAAGTTTGGCTTTTGATTCCCTTTTTTATAGGAACACTCATTGTTTGTTTCTTCCCCCCCCCCCCCTTCTTCTTATTATTATATAGTTATATTATTAGTTTTAAGTTAAGATTAGAATGCAATTTGACTCCTCTTTTAACATAAGATTTGTTAACTGTCGTGGTCTAGGGCTCCTCTCAAGTAACAGCAAAAGGCATAGACTAAATAGGATTTCACACAAAATCAAAGAACTGGAATACTCCAATAATGGCATACCTTCCTTATATGCTCTCTTAGAAACAAAATTAAAACCTAGCAAAAATACCCCAAATCTCCCAAATAATTGTAGTTACATCGGGGAAACGTCAGGAGGAAAAGGAGGGATACTATTATATTCTCATAATAGCTTGGAAACTGAAAATTTTAAAGTAATTTCATCAAAACATGCATGTTACATTAGACTGAAGATAAAAGAAAAATATATTGAGAACATTATAGTGTATCTCCCATGCGACATATTGGAGTGTTTTACTGTTCTTTCTGAAATCGAAAAATTCATTGTAAACAATAATATAAGCAATTTTTGCATATATGGTGATTTCAATATATCATTTGATTCACCTCACCATTCTTGTAAAGCTAAGCGGTTACAAAAATTTCTAAGCAAATTTAACTTGTTTGATCTAGCAGACAAATTAGGCAGTAATCATGCATATACTTGGTCCACTATTCGAAATAAAAAATTACATACTAGCAATATAGATCATTTTTTTGTCAATTTCGATGGTTTTACTTCCATAAGATTTGAGCACAATAGCTTTAGTGACCACATGCATGCGACAGTTAGCTTTAAAAAACCATACGTATATACATCTCCTTGTTGTTGTTGTTGTTGAAATGATTTATTCTTACAGAAAAAAATCATACATGATAAAATAAGTAAAATACGAACTAAAAAAATTAATAAATTAGATATGTGTTAGTAGGTTAAGGGTTAGCTGTTATACATATAAAATATTAATAACTAGCATAATAAACTAAATACACAATTAAATTGATAATGTTTAAATTGGTTTGGTGTTTGAGTTTAGTTTGTTAGAGTTGGTTGGTTTGATTGATAGCAAGAATTTTGGGCAGGAGTAGATTATGGAGGTGGAGGGTCCCAGTTTAAGTTTACTGGGCTCTTTTGGGGACTTACAAAATTGAGGAAAAGTCAAAATTGTAAGGTAGTCTTATAATAAAAAGACTACAAGAGTTCTTGCCAGGATTTGAAAGTATCACTGTAATAAGCGAACCCGCCCCTAGGCTTTTGCGGGTGAAAATACCCCATAAAATATGGGGGAATCTGCACAAGAATAAAGGAAAAATATTTTCCCTTTCACACACACTAAAATAGATAATAAAAGCACACAAAGGATTTCTAGCGGGTTTATAGATGTTCTAGGCACGTAGGTGTAGTTGAAGTTATGAGGAGGGGTTGTTGACAGAAGTTTGGAGGGGAGAGAGGTGGTGAGACTGTTGGTGAGGAGGAGGGGGGAAGGGAGGTAGGTCATCTGGCGGGCGTCTAAGTTAAGCATCATGGGGTTAAGTTACCAAACAATGTTTCCAAGAAAGGAAACAAAGGAAATCTAAAGATTTGAATTAAAGCTTGAGATGATGTAGCAGGAAAAAAAGCAGGCAGTCAGAAAACTGTTTCTTCTTTTGGTGGCAGAAATCATCTGTGTCCGATTACCAACACTATCTTCAAAGCACCTATCAGGAATCCACGAAGATTTTGTTATCACACAAATAACAAATAATATTGACACAAATAATGTGTGCAGCGGTCAGAGAAGCACACATGTTGTGTGTTACTCCCACCGCGTCCCAGAGCAGACTGGTATATACATCTCCTAAATGGAAAAATTATTTATTTCGAAATAAGGACTTTACCTCTATGCTAGAAAAAAAAGCTACTGAATTTTTGTTCGATTACGCAGATCCCGGCATTTTATTAAAGTCTAAAGAATTTTATGTTGAAAACCCAACTTGCTTAGATAATGAAATGTCATTTAATAGCCTCGAGTATAAAGATACAACTGCTTTTTTTAAACTTCTGAAGCATCTTAAAAATGAACATGATCGTTTTTTCTCTAAATATAAACTGAAAAATTTTCATAAAACACAAGAATTTAACAAGCAAGTTAACATGTTGTATGAAAATTTAAGTAGATATAATTCCAGAGATACATTAAATCAAATCCAAAATCTAGTAAAAACCCAACAAGATTATTTCAAAGGTCTAGTTTTTACACAAGCGGAATTTAAATATATGCAAAGATTAAAAGTTGATGGGGCAAACAATAGCTATACATTTAAACATATACCAAATCTTAAGAAGCAGAATTACAAATTAAAAATTGATGGTAATACAGTAACATGTCCCCATAAACTAGCAAATATATTTGCAGAAAATCATGCCAAAATTGTGTCCCCTGAAAACATCCCCCCCTCTGAATTAAAGGGTTTACTAGAGGACTATGATTTGACATTAGATGAAATATTTCCGCAAATTAAAAGTCTTACTTCTCCTTATTCTACATCTATTGAGTTTAAGAATATAATTAAGTCTATGAAAAACTGTTCTGCCCCAGGAATTACTTCAGAAACAAAAATTCTATTTGAGTTCTTAATTAATATTTTTCCAAATTTTATAACAAGAGCTTTGAATAACTTATACAATATCGACATTGATCAAAGCCCCTTTAAATTCATAAAAGATAGAAATATAATTTTCATTGCCAAGAAAAATAGTGACCTTTTGTCACCTGACGACTATCGTGGCATAGCGTTATTGGAAACTGTGTATAAAATTCTGTCTAAGGCACTGAATAAAAAACTTAATGTCCATCTTCATAAAATTATTCATAGTCAACAATTTGGCTTTGTTCCTAACAGAACAATGTCCAATGCATCAATTAACATTACAGCCGCCATAAACCACATTGTTAAAAAGAAGGACAATGCTCAAATCATTGCACTTGATTGGTCACGTGCCTTTGACACAATTTTACCCTCAGTTATTGACTCAATCTTATTGCATATATTTCCCAATGGTAGTTTTGCAAAAACGTTTAATCAACTTACAAATAACGGTAGATTTAGAGTAGCTATAAAAGGAACATTCTCCAAATTCTACAAGTTAAAAAGGGGGTCAGCTCAAGGTGACCCACCCAGTGGAAGTAAATTTATAATTACAAACCATATATTTATAAGATGCTTAATCAGCGAAAAATTAAAGCATATTTTCTATAAGATTGGAAAGAAACATACCAAACCTAAAAGTTTTGCTGATGATTCTATTTTAATTTCTCAATTGAAGACAAATAAGGATGTTAATGATTTAAAACAGTTATTGCACAAACTTGAGAAAGGTATCGGGCTTCATATAAACTTTAATAAGACAAAAATTTTAACCCATGGCACCTTCCCCCCCGATCTTGCTTCTATAGGGAAAATTGTCGACAAACTTAAACATCTTGGAATTTACCTCTCCTTTAATCAAAATTTAGCAAGAATTCATACTTATGATGAATTATGTAGTAAACTTGAAAAAAAAGCAAAGTCAATTCCTCTAAAAAGCAGTTATAATTTGATTAAAAGACGCAATCTTTGTAGCCATTTATTATCAGCCTGTGCTTACCATGTATACAGAATTTATCCCCCTGACGAGAAATATTGTAAATCAATTTGGAAAATTATTTCAAAGTTTTTATGGTCTAGTAGAAATCCTGATGGAAAAATATCATACAGATATAAAATTTCACAAAATCGTATAGAACAAGATTTCACTCAGGGTGGTTTGAACTTTCTAAAACCTGACACCCAAGCATTTTCAATATGGTTAAATAGTTTTATGAATTGTCTAAGATTTTCTTCCCAACATAATGATACTACCATTAGCTTAATTTTAGAACATAAACATCTAAACATTCAAGCAATGTTACCTACATTTAGTTATAAAACAATAATTGAGCATCAAAATTTCTTTAAGAGTCTTTATCCATGTGCAGGTGGTAATTATTTTCATAAGCTAAGTGAGTTTTTTTATGATTTAGAACATGAACCATCCACGTTTTTCCAATCCCCCATTATTTCATCCAATTTTGCTAATATTTCAACACCTTTTAATAAACACGATGAAAATATATTACTTAAAACTAAGAAGCTAACCATCGCTTCCATATTTGAAACAAGAAAAATTGATGAAAAAGTATTGTTTTTGCCATGCATAAAATCTGATCTATCGAATATAATTAGAGATGTTTCTTTAATAAATAAATTGAGTAAACTAGTAGAGTCAACAAAAACAGCTTTTCCTAGAGATTGTGTGTTTAGCATGAAGAGAGCAAAGCAACTTTTGATTCCAATTGGAACAGTTTTTTTAAAGAACAAATCTGTATTTTCTCTCCATTTTAAACTAATTCATAGAAATAAAAACTCATGTGAGCTACCTGCACTAAAAACTAGAGTGAGTGATAAGTTATATATTCCAGACAAAGAAATGCTTTCTATGTCGTTAAAAAAAATATTTAGCATGCCAATTATTTTATATTATAAAAATTTTATCCTTGAACAAATGAACAGAACATTAAATAGTAAAAATAAACTATATAAATTTAAATTAACTGATTCAAATTTATGTTCAAAATGTAATATAATAAGTTCAACAGAACATGCCCTCTATTTCTGTGTGTTTCCTACCTATTTTATACATAAACTTGCATTATTTCTAGATTATGTTCTAAATGATAGTAAGCCAGAATTCATCTTTTTAAAAGAAAACTTTTACTTATACAATATGTTTTATGAAGGCTTTTCAAACGATTTCTATCTACAATTATCCCATTTAATTTTAGTTGCAAAAGATAGATCTTTAAAAATAAGCATAGAGGACGATTTCATTAAGTGGGATGACAACAATTTCTATGCACACTCTATTCTTTTATCTCAATTTACTTGTAAACTCCTTCATAATGCTGGCTTGAATAACAATATAATATATGATTTTATTAATTTCATATCAAACTAAGCCTAACATACACATTGTTTCTTTTATTCGTTCTATGTGGATCGATTTATGTCTTAATTTTATCTTTTTATTATTATTATGTTTTAATTATGTTTGTATATTATTTCGTATTGGAATAAATATTTAAATGTAAATGTAATGGGATATCAGTATCAAAATAATTTTTCCCATTGTTATGAGCATCTTTAATATAATTTACTTTGACCATCGTCATCATACAAAATAAAACAAGGTTTCATATTTATTTTATCCAATAAATCTATTCTTGATTTTAGTGAAAACCTTTTAAATCTACCTGTACGTATTCCCATCTATGAGTTTTTGTGCTTCGCTACTTATGGATGTTGTCATCCTTGTTTTAATGTTCTAAGCGAAGCATATTTACAAGCAAGTCTTAAAAGATTGGTATATCCATAATAATTACCCTTTAATTAATTAATTTTTTGTCCGAACTTGACATTTAATGTCCTATTACTCTACATGTGTTTATGTGAGTGTATTTGATTTATTGAGCTATGCTTTTATGAATGTTGTTATCCTTGTTTAATTAGAAACTCAACTTGTTTAGTTATCTCAAGTTTATATTCTAACAAGGATTACAACATCCATAAAAGTGAAGCTCTGAAACAATAGGACAAACAAACATTAACACTTGTAGAGTATCAAAACTAAATAAATTCAATATAAATGTATATGTCTAAATAAAATTGTAAGTATATTTTTGGCAAAAATGCTTAAATACAGGATAATGTGTAAGGCCATGTTTACATTCTTAGGACTTGATTATAGAGATGAATTGCTTATATCATTGTACCTTGTTGTAATAGGTAAAAATCAGGATAATTATATCATATAGTAAAATTTGCTGTCAAAATTTAAAAAAATAGCATGTTAAAATGGACGTACTGACTTTCTGTTAACGATTATAGAAATGCTACGTTTCCTAAATTATACCTAATTGTTATAGAAATAATCATACAAGGTTTGATATCTGTTAAAAAAATTATAACATGTTTAAATTAACAAAAAAGCTATCCGTTAAGGACGGACCGACCCTAATTATAGAAAAGCTTTGCTTTTAAAAATGTCAATAGACGTGCAGAGTAAAATGAGACAAATTAACAAGGACATTCCTGATTCATGAACGTAGATAATAATTTGTGTGATGAGATGTTAAATCACATAAATAATACACAATTTTTAAGATAATTTATGTACTAAAATATGGCTCAAGAGGCAGAGATCTTTTTTTTTGTTGTAAAAGTTTTAAAATCAAAATTTCTCCTATTTTACTTTTAAATGTTATGTTGTTTGAAGATCATTTTTATAATGTAGCTGCGCTGCCAACTTAACATAACATCTTGTATTGGTATTCTCCTCATTATTAATTACATTACTCCTCCCCCTCGTAAAGTTAAGGATCTGAACATAAATTTTATTTTAATTTGTCGTAAAAATGTGGAAAATACGCGATATCAGTGGCATGTGTTAGTATTGTGTAGAAGGGTGTCAACGCCCCCCTTAAAACTAATATTGGGAAGGCCTGTCTTTCACTTTTTTCAATCGCTAACGGTTGCACCAACTCCTGGTGAATCACTGTGCACGCCACTGCTTTTTTTTTAGATATTTTCATAGAAAAGTCGATCCGTAGATTTAGAAAATCTTAGCTAAAACTTGAATTGAATTATAATTCGATATGATTTTCATAAAATAATAATTTTTTAAAAAGGTATAAGAAAAAAATTATCTTTAGCTTGTTTATGCTAATATGCTAGTATGGTAATATATATGTTTATTTGAAATTCATCTGCTTTTCCTAATTACATTAACTCCCCAACTCTAATTTTCATACAGGAAGTGTTTTATTGTCCAAAATTTTTCTGTCAAGGATAACTAACAAACAAGTTTTAAAAGTTAATAGCATTAAATGTGAACACAAAATAACGCATAGGGTCCTGCAGGGTAAATGCCCTATTGAAGTACCAGAAACATTTTTGGTCCATGTGAGGGAAAATATCCCAAATTGTTTTTATTTTTTAATCCTTTTTTTAAACCTAATTAAAAAACACTCTACTAAAAAACTAATTCTAAAGCACTACAATTAAAAGTGCTGAGTTTGCATGAAAGGTATGACTTTAATTTTTAACCTAATGGTATAAATTATTGAAAACTGCAGTCTGCACCTGTTTCTTCTTGTAATTTCATCCTTACTCAGGGATACAGGGATAAGTAAATAAAAAATAAATTGTTTCCACTAAAATTATTTAAATCTTTACAAACAAAGATTTCTTGTAATGTAAAGGTTGATTATGTTATCATTTAATGACCTATAATTGTTTATAGTACTCCAAGATACTATCACGTTTAAAAAAAAATAAAAAAAAAATATTTGCAAAAATTAAATTTAAAAAAAAATTTAAATTATTTTTAAAATATCTGTTTTTACCTTTAAAAATACATTTACTCTTAAAATGAGAAAAAGTTGTATTTAATACAATAAAATTTCTTTAAAATTATGATCGGTTTGCATAGCATATTATTAGAACTGTTATGAATAGATTATGATTAGACCTTTTCAGAAATACTACTATTCAGAAAATCTACACAAATGCAAAATCTACGCATGACCATGCTAATTTGTTGGAATAATTTTAGATAAATCTGGTTCGGAAGATTTTGAGCTAAAACTCTAAAATTGAATTAACTGCTCATTGTCCTATCCCTGATATATTACCATGCAGGGCTATAAACTTGGATAGTTAGTGGGCTTACGCCTTTTAGAATTTGATTTGATTGTTTTGCAGATTACTTTAAGGAGATTTTTTTCATTTCATGAATTCTAACCACAATTACGTCTGACCATCAACGCAGTTAATTAAATTTATTCTGTGATTTCGCAAAATTCATCAGTTATCCGGACAAAGCTAGCAGTAAAATGCAGAGAGGGAGGGGACAATGGGCTGTTTATTATACTAGTCCCAGGTATAGGGTATAACCAACAAGTGAAATAAATTTTAAATAATATTTGGGGGGCTAATAGAGAATTTGTCAATTTTACTATATAATATGTTGCTCACCAAGACAGCTGATCTTTTTCGAGTTCAAATTTTGTGCGACCGTAATTTATACGTTCCACCGTTAGAAGCCGTTCATAGATTTTTGGAGATAATCGTTACCAGGACCATTTTACCATTAAGTGCACATGGCCCAACTATTTTTTCCTTCTATGACAGACAGACCGACATGTATCCTAGTACTTTAAATATTAGGGATGGCAATCCGTATCCGGATCCGGAATCCGCCCAATTTTTGGCCAATTTTGGAATGCGAATCCGGAATCCGTTTTTATTTGGTAGGCTAAAATTAGCGTCTTGAGTATTTTCTTTCAACTCCTCCTCTTTGAAGGCAAAGATTTTCATCATTATGTATAATATTTTTTAAAATCTGGTTCGATTCTAGGAAGTGAATTATAGAGAACACCAAGAACATTGATTTATAGGACATATGTAGCACTTAATTTTTAAATTTTAAAAAAAATCCTTTTAAAGTATTGCTAGAATCCGGAATCCGCCAAAAATAAGAATCCGGAATCCGCAAGAATCCGCCACTTTTTTTTCTTTAAGAATCCGGAATCCGAATCCGGCCCAAAACTTCGACGGATTGCCATCACTATTAAATATACAAATAATTTCAACAACAACAAAAATTATTCATACATATAATTTATTTGGCACACTGGAGGTCAATTAATAATTTTAAAAACATTTTATTTGGTATATTAGTTATTAACAGTTCTTACAAAAATAAACTCGTCCACAATAACTGAGATTTTCAAGTCACTCTTTAAAAAACAAGGTACAAACTCATTATACTACATTTGTCAAGTTAATATCAAAGCGCTAAAAATAATATTTAAAACTGGTTAGAATTTAATCCCAAGCTGTTTTTCAAGCTTTGAATACTGTTGCTGATATTCACGAATATCTGCGACCAAATCTTCATCCAGACCTGGTAATGGCCCACTATCCATCTCGTCTTCCTGTTCCTGATCCTGCTGCTGCTGGAACCAGGAGTCTAGGATCCTGCGTGGGGCAGAGTTACCGCGAGGCAGTAGTAATCTTCCCCTGCTATCCATGTCGCGTGTCGGGGGTGTTCTGCCTGTTACCATTGGCGGCCTAAACAGCGCTGATGAAGCTGTGCTCGACATGGAGCCAGGGCTGTCAACACTGCGCGCCATGCTTGGCCGCTCTCGCATGCTGGAGGCACGGCGGAGACCGTGTGAACGAGGCTGGTGCAAAATAGGACTAGATATAAGCGACTGCGTTTCCATGGAGAGGCTGAGTGTATCCGGACGTTTCTTTGACATGGACGACATGGATCTGGTTTCTAATGACCCGTACTGAAGGCTCATTGTTCTGTCGCGGCCATGTTTGCCAGGGGGTGCTCTCTTACCAGATCGCCACCGCTTTACCATAAACTTCATTCTATGTACGGAAATAACCATTTGTACAACGGATCTAAACCTGGCCACTCCGTGCAAATTCGGTGGATTAATTCTCATAACAGGCTCGGAAACAAAATATCCGCTGGACATCTGGGCCAACAAATATTTTTTCTGCCATACCAATGCCTTTCTGTAGGACTCGGACCGCAGGAACTTGCTGTAGTAATCAGTTGATGCTGGGACAGCACACTCCAGTGGCTGCAGCTGGGCCTGGTATAATTTATTTTTCAACTCATGTCTTTCATTTTGAAGTCTGGATATTGTTGCCAACATTTCTCCATTTTCTTTAAGGTTGTGCTCCAAGAAGGAATTTACTTGTTTCATTCTCTCCAACTGCTCACACGATAGTCCTAAAAAAAATCCATGAAAATATTTTTTATTGTTGAATTTTTTCAATTAAACCAAAAATGTATGAATTATTGACAGATTTTTAACACATAAAAACCACATAATTACATGGAGTAAAATTTATTTGTGAATTAAATTTAAAGTCAGATCTGAACTATTGAAACAAATATTTAAAATAATGGATTTATTGACAGACAGTTAACAATAAAAAAACGACATGACAGAATAAAATTTAAATTAATACCTTAATTTTTATGATATTCATTAGTGGGGACGCTTATCGATTTAAACAGTATCTTTTCAAGACAAACAAAATAGGTATTTCTTTTATATACGTGTTAATAACGATTTCAAACGTATATGTATAGACATTTTTTATAACAGTATATCTGCTTTGCAAAGATAAATGTAGCAATTGATTCTCTAATACTTAAATGGACAAAACTTAGCCTGGTGCGTACAGATCCTTATTATGAAAAAGGTTTGCTTGTCAAACAATAATATTTCCAGTATGACTTTGAAACCGGTTAATATCTGGAGGATTAGAACTGATTCACAGCAATACTAAAAATAATGTATAGTATCGAAATTCAGACAGACAGTTTTCCTCGAATATTTAAATAAAAATCGTAAAATTAATACCAGTTTTGTTGACCCTTTATACAGTATTTCATTTTAAAATCCACGGAAAGCTGTCTATAGTACAATGCGATTAAAAAATTTACCTGAGCTTTCTTTTTCCCTTTCCTCCTGTAGTTGTATCTGCAGGTTGGCAATAGTTTCGCTACTCTTACTGTTGGCTGTCTCCAATATCTCAACCTTGAGCTCCAGATCAGCCACTAACCTTTCCAGCTCCAGCTCTCTGGTGCGCCACACACGGTTCCAGGACTCATCAAAGTTATCCACACTGCCCACCTCGGAGCTCTGCTGCGACTCTGTGTTCTGATATCTGAGATCATGGTACAGATTTGTGTATTTCTTCTTCTCCTGATTTAGCCTGGTGGTCAGATCTCGAACCTTTCTGTGCTCCGTGTCCAGCTCGGCATGCAGTCGGCTGATGATCAACTTGGCAACCTCTCCCGACTTGCCACTGCCCAGGTTGGTCTCCAACTGTTCCCTATACTGTCTCTCTGTCCTCAGCTGATTTCTAAGCTCTGATATATCATCTTCATCGCGTCTCTCTTGAGCAACATCCCTCAGGCTGTTGCGTTTACGTTCTACAGCAAGCACATTCTGAAGTTGGTTAAAGTTTTCCCGCTCCATTTTTAAACTCTCCTCCAGACTTTCAATTTGTTCCTTTTGTGTGTCAATTGTGATCAAGTATTCAGCATTATCAGAATCTGCGGCATAGCTGGTGTCTCTTAGTTTGTTTTCAAGGGATCTAATCTGTCGCTGCAGTGAATTTAGTTCATCCTCTAGATTACTTCTTCTCTTGCGCTCTTCGCTTAATTTAGACAACAATTCTAAACTATTTTGTTTCTCTGAATCAAGAGCACTTTGAAGGTCCTTATTGATCATTTTCTCTTGTTCAATGTCAAATCTCATGAGTTCCAGTCTGCGAGTAGCATCATGAAGACTTTTATTCTCCAAAGATTTTCTCATATTTTCATCATGGACTTGATTTGTTAGGAATAATCTCTCAGACAATGAAAGAACTCTGACTCCCTCTTCTTGAATTTTATGCAGAAGTCTTTGAATTTCTGTTGGTTCGTCTGTAGAGTTGAGACTAGTGTTAGCGGATATAAGTTGGTTTAGTAGGCTTTGATCAAGCTCGCCACTCATCTCAAGCTCTCTGTTGAACAGTCTATTGAAAGCGTCTCCGGATTCATTAAAGCTTAGATGGCCAGTTTCAGGTTTTGGCGCATTTTGTTTCAAATGTAAAGTTTCTTGCATAGCTGTGTAATCTTCTTTTAGTTTATAATAATCAATCTCAAGTTTAGAGTATTTACTCTCTAAATCAATCTCAATTTCTTGATATTTCCTAAGTTTATCATGAAGAGTTTGTACTTCCAAGATCCTACTTTGTGATTCCTGTTTAAATTGTGACGTCATTTCCTTGACGACTGCGTCTACTGCCGACATTTCGCGTCTTACACGTGTCAGTTCTGCTTCAGTCTTCTCTTTTTCTTTTGAATTATTACTTAGTTCATCTTTGAGCTTGTTTATAGCACCATTCAGTTCAGTAACATTACTTATCAGTTTATCATTTTCATTCTGTAACTTCAATAAAGCTTCCTGGGATTCAGAATATTTTGTTTTTAATGCGGATTCACTATTTTTGGCTGCTTCCAACTCGGCTTCAGTCATTTCCATAACAGTATGAAGATTCTCCATTCCTCTTATTCTATCATCTAGCTCATCACGAAGCTGTCGAACTTCATCTGCAAGGTTGGGCTCTGCTCCTTCTAGAGTTTTAGACTCCAGAGCATCTATTCTTTCCTGTTTGGCAGTTAGTTGAGTGTTTAGTTTTGATAGTGAAGACTCTTTAGCCTCCAGTGATTGCTTAGTATCTATGATTTCATTCTCCTTGTTAAACAATATTTCCTCTGTATGAATTAACTGGTTCTTTAAATTTTCAACAAGTTTAGCTGAATCTTCATATTTAGTCATTAAAATGTTATATTTTTCTTTCGCCTCTGAAATTTCTTTCTCTACTTTGCCCAAAGCATTTTCAGAATTTTCTTTTGTCTCTGTCAACATTTTGATAAGGCCATCCTTTTCTACAATTGATTCTTTAAATTGTTCAATTTCACGTGTTTTCTGTTCTAACAATTGTTTGTCACTGTTTTCATTCTCTATTTTGCTATCAGGTTTATCCTCGCCATTTTCTTGTGTCAGGTCCAGCTTTGGTTGAGAAATACCAAATTTAATTGTCTGAGTTCCAGACAAAACTGAGGCTGTCCCACTCTTTGAACCTGTGCTCTTTGCTGGAGACGAGAATGCTGAAAATATTGGCATTCCCCTGTTGTTGTCACGAGGACTTCTTTTAGGTGATCTTAAATTCAACGTATTTTCAGCTACTTCCTCAAAATGTTCAGTTAAAGGAGATGGTAACTTGTTGGACATGTAATCTGCTCTGTGGTGTAGAGAAAGCTCTGGGATTAATGGAAGACTTCTATTATGAGCTTCACGCAGCTGTTCAACAGATCGTGAATTCACAGAGGAGGCCCAACTAACTGGAGTTGTTTCTATGGTTCTTGAAACTTGTTTGCTCATCTCATTCAGTTGCTGTTTTAGGCCATCGATTTCAGCATTCTTTTCGCGAATTAGATCATCCGCAATTTTTGATATTTTAACCTTCTGTGCGGCCAGCACTGAGGCTCTTGCCTGACCCAGTTCTTTCAATAACTTGGCATTTATTTCCTCCAACTCATTCTTGTCTCTTACCAGTCTCTCTACAGATTTGTCAGTATCTGCTCTACCTCCAGTGGTTACACCTCCATGTTTCTGCTTGTAAACATTGTCAAGATCTGATTCCAGCTCCCCAATTCGTGTCACTAAATTGTTGCATCTCTCCTGGAGGCAGTCTCGCTCCAGCTCCAGGCTGCGCATGCTGTCCTTAGTCTTCTCCAGGATCTCATTGAGCTCTGCTCGCTCCTTGATAATGAACTCCATCTCGCTTGACTGGGAAGGCTTTCTGTGTTTGCTGGCTTGTTTCTCAGCCTGAAAACGAATGAATTATGAAAAAAATCAGTTACATAGATGACTTTTTGCTGATACTTCATAGAAGTATTTTTTATGACATTTTTTTTGAAAGTGGGTAATGTATATTTAACCTATTTATTATTGATAGAAAATGAAGGATTTATTTTTTCTTCATTTATTTCGAGCAAAAAATATTTCACGATTTTCCATAAATTATGCCTAAAAATACAATTTTGTTTACCTATCAATTTTGCTTTTTCATGATTCAATGAAAAAATCATGATATCATTTTTATGGTATTGTTGTAAAAAAGTTACTTATTTATTACTGGAGAATGAAATAATGAAAAAAATACGTTTATCCGTGATAATACTTATTCTAATTTGTACCTGGAGAGTTGAAACTTGGAATTGGAGACTAAGGACTCGGTCTTGGAGGACAGCGTTCTCAGCCTAATAAATCATTTGGGTGAGTTTTTTACTAACAAAATGGAGATACATTGATTTAACAAAATTGCACCTTCTGTAGATTACTGGTAGAAAAATTTTAACAGGGCTGGTTTGAACTAACCAACCATGATTTAATAACACTAAACTTGAAAAAAAAATTCATGAATGTCTGTCAATTAAAACTCTGTTGCTACTTTAAAAAAACTATAAGTAGAAACCCAAAAACTTCGAAAACTCACCTGTAAATCTTCCAGATTAAACCCTTTCATGGAGATAAGTTCAGTCTCAAGCTTGGCATTTAGTTTCCTCTCCTCGCTGTAATCTGTCTCCAGCTGTTTAAACTTAGATTTACCAGTTTCAATTTCTTTGGAAAGTTTGTCATGGTCTGTTTTTAATTTCAATGCTTCTGCTTTGAGAATATTTAACTCTGCCTCTAATGCTTGTATTTTCTTGACAGCCGAAGCTTCAACCTTCTCTTTCTGCACAAGTTTCTTTTCAAGCCTGGCCACTTCCTCAATTTCTACGGTGCCAACATCTTCAAAGCTAATGCCTGACTTTAGCAAAGGACTCGAGCTTCTACTTGAAGAAGGACTTGTCTGGCCTATGACAGATGTCTCTAGTTCTCTTGTAGATTGTTCTACGCGCTCTTGAAGGCCTCGGATATGAGCTTTGACATCGGACAAATGTTGGTGGGCTGCTTTGTGGGCGACTAGTTCCTGACTTTTGGTGCTCAACTGCTCTTTTAGGCCTTCAATAAGATCAATCATATCCTTATCCGTGCTGCTGTTTCTTAAAACTTCCAATTCTTTTTGAACAGCCTCCTGTTTCATGAGGGAATCCATTAGTGCACAACGCAGTTCATCAACTTCACTTGATTTCCTGTCAATTGTCTTAGATTTATCCTCTGCCTCTGTTTCCAGACCTCTGATAATTTCTCTCAGCTGGAAAACCTTCTCCACAAGAGCGTCATAGTCGGCTTTGTCCTCATCTTGTTTCTCCTCAGAGTCACTCACATCTTGTTTCACAACTTCTTGAGAGCTGTAAACATCACTATACCTAAACAATATCAAAATTAATATTCAACGCAAAGAATATTTTCAAATAAAAATATACAATAAACCTAAACTTTCCAATCAAAGCTTTGTTATTATTAAATTGTTTAGGTTATTGATTAATAAAAAATTAAATTAAATTAAAGCTGCTAGGTTTAATAATTTATATGTATTAGGCTTGGACTAGAAAAAAATTATGTCCAAGCAAACAGTAGGTATTTTGGTCGTTATTGCATACAAAAAAAATATTTAAGTAAAATCTTTATTTCATAATACTAACCTCAGCTTCGGTTCCTGAGAATTTTTTGCCTGATCCAGTTTTTTCTCCCACTCCTCTCTTTCCAGTTCTCTTTCTGCTGCCTGCTCTTCTAGAAATAGTCTGGTGGAGCGCAGCTGTTTGTCTGCAACATCTAGCTGCTGGGTCAGGTCTTCAACTTGGATTTTGGCCTGATTATTCATCTGAAAAATATAATTTTTATAATTTAAAAAGGTTCTAATGCAATTGCTCAAAATATTTCCAATTGAAATGGGAATCTGCACCAAAAAATATAAGAATGATTTAATACGTAGCAAATAAGTATAAAATAAAAATAAAATACTAGTGTAGGTATTCCGACATTTTTGAAGTAGATGCAGTAGGAAATAAAAATGAAATAATCGGTCTTCATTTCCAGAAAGTCTCTATGACCTACAACAATATAAATACCCTAAAATGCGGTAAACAATGGTAGTTGTACCTGATCACTGCAGAGAAGAAGCTGACTCAACAACTCAACAGCATCTCCGCTAGAGTTGGCCACAGTAAGGTTGGAACTATCCAGGTTCTGGCTCAGAAATTTGGCGGCCCGCTCTCGAATTTCACGGAAAGACTCGACATCTGACAATCTTGATTGACTTTCATCAGCTAAAAATACACTATGTAAATATCTTAGTTATTTCAGCTTACATTTCGCTTTAGTTCATTTTTCATTTTGTTCTAACTATAACCCCAGCCTATTTTTCATTAAATCATAGAATAGATAAAAATATTCGTATAACTTGACACTTTTCAATCATTATACCCTTTTTTTATTCAAGTACTGAATTACATTAAAACAAAAACCTGAGCTTTCTCCACCAACTCCGCTCATGACCTCATCTCTAGAGAAAGAATTCCTCCCAGCCGCTGCAGAGCTTCCAACAATCTCCAATTCCTGCAGCTTCTGCTTGGCAGCTGCCAACTCTAGCTCCAACCGCACCTTCTCAACTTCAAGTCTGCCCAATTGGCTGCCCCCGCTGTCAGGACCGCTGCTTGGGCCTGTATCTGGTGCGGATTCTGGCGGTGTTAGAAGGCCAGACAATTTGCTCAGCAGAGATCCAGGTTCTAATGTGCGCAACTTTTCGTTGGATTGACGGACTTGCCGTTGCAGTTCCTTTAATACCTCTTCAGAATTTTCAAGTTCTGACAGAAACGTGCCGTTCCTAATCAAATCTGACATTTCTTCCATGCTTAAAATCGATTGGTTTGGTGTATTAACTGCTGTTGAACCAGGAATATCTCTAAGAGTTGAAAAGACATCTGAAGTATTGCCTATATTATTTTGAAATTTGCCTGGGAAGAATTTCCAAGGAGTTTGTAAGGGATTTAATGATTCATCCTGAAGACTTGATGTTCTTCCTTCCATAAATGAGTCAAGAAGTGATGTGTTGTTCAAAAACTGAACCTGCTTTTCACTTAGACTATAATGCAGGGCAAGATCAGAAATCAGATCTTTCATCAAAGACTGCATTCCCTTTAGATTTGCTTTTTCTTCCTCCATAACTTTTAGATCACTTTCAAGATTTTTGATAATTGAATAGTCATTGTTGTCGACAGGATTGTTAAAATTGTAGCCATTTTTTCTTGCCTCAGCAAGCTCCAGCTGATGTGCTTGGTGAAGACTGGCAAGTTCTTGTGCGTGCTCGGTTTTCAACTTCTTCAGGTCTTCTGTGCATTCAGCTTTCATTTTCTGAAGCTCTGTCTTATGAGACTCGAGGAATTCTTTCACTTGTGTTTCATGCTCATTGTTTACTCGTTCTATTTCTACAAATAACCAAAGGTTAGATTTTGTCTAAATTTTTTTTGTCTGAAGCTTAGTTTTCAATAACTAATTTTCGATTCCGGTTTTAGACTACTTTTTATATATTTAAGTATTAAGTAGTTATAAAAAATGGTGATACCTTCTCTATGCTGGGCTTCTAGATTATCCACAATATCTTGGTACTTTCTGTTGTCATCCTCAAATATAACAGCCTCCAGCTTGCTCACCTCTCCTTCCAGCAGACCAACCTTGTCCTTCAGGATAGCGATCTCGTTGTCCCGGTGGCTTAAATCTTCCAACAATCTAATCAAATATTCACCCATTATAATACGTCAAAAACATTTGAATTCAACTATAGTATTTGACAAGCTCACACCTTTATTAATGATTGTTATCTTATCTCAACATGTTAAGTAAAAGATATTGTTCCATGCAAAGTATAAGGTTTAATAACATAAATAACTTAAACCCTTTAGTTTCCTATAGTTTCAGCTATCTAATTAGAATGTTAGAATTAATAAATATACTAATGGATGCGTCCAATGAATCTAGAGCTCATTAATGGCATAAAACCATGCAGACTTTTATGGAACAAATGAAATAGTCATAAACCCTTCTGGGGCCTCTATGTAGCTTCCCTTAAATGTAGAACTTGATCGATTCAGTAGTTAGTGAGATCTTTACGAAGAGAAAATAAAGGCTTTCTACTTTTATAAAATACAGCAAAGTGTAAAAAATTACCGCAATAATAATTCTGCTACAATATTTTTATAAATTGTGTTATGTAAATGTAGTATGAAACCTTTTGCAGAACGCTTACTTATTTTGAAATACTTCCTTCTTATCTTTAATCATCATACGCATTGCATAATATTAATCAATCAAATTAACAAATCTATCACAAATTGCGTCTTAATTTATTGCTATATGAAAAGTATGTCATATAAATTTCTGATTATAGTAGATGATAAATACCGATGAAAGAAAATTTTTAGTTCAATTCAATTGCTACTGTCTTCTCCCTTCCGATGTAATTTATAAATTGTAACTAATAAAGAGAAATTCTTAAAAATGGAGTAGGTACACCGTTTTTTACTCAATAGGTACTGCATAAAGTTTTGAAATAAAAATAAGCTTTTCACCTCTTATGCATAGTTTTCTTTATTTTTTTGAATAATGTTTTGATAAATATACATAAATGCATAAGTATATATATGTGCATACATAGATGCACATTATAATACTGTTTATCTAAATGTTCTATATTTCATGCTAACCCATAAACACAGATTGCTTGCTTTAAATGAAAAATAAAAACATTTGAACAAGGATAAATATGTCCGTAGAAAATGCAGCTATAACAATCTAATATAGTTATTGTGAAAATAATTTTTGAAAAGCTTATTTACTTTAATGCAAATAGATATAAATATAAAGTATCTTAAATACAGAAAAACCCTAAAAATAAAGTACAATTGCTTCTAAAAACAAGGGGTAATTTAAAGTTTAAATAAATAACAAAGTTAAATGGAAAATAAAATATTAACTTTTTACTGATTGATGAATAATATAGATTATGCTGAGCATAACTGTAATTTTAATCACAAATATTAATACTGAAAAATATTAACTTAAATTTCCTTACAACTTGTTGCATTGCATTACATACCCTTTTTGCTTAAATCAATTAAGTATGCGAGCAGGGATAAATATATAATACACAATTTTGTATTTTAATTTAGTATAAAATGAGCATTTTTATTTCACAATATGACTGAACATTAACAATGTCATCTTTAATTAAAGAAATTATCTTTAATATTTCATATTGATAAGAAAGAAATCATGCAATGAAAAAAATCGGATCTAATGCAGTTCACGGTAAAATATTGCTGGTAACGAATATTGCTAAAAAATTATGAATTTTAAAGGCTGCTAGCTGCCAAACGGCTGGACGTACAGATTATGCCCGCACATAGTTTTAAGCGGCATAAAAAGGCCTACAAATAATCTGGAATAGCCATAAATCAGTAATGCATATTTATCTTTCAGTGCAGAGAAATGCGCGAAAAAGACCTATTTTACGCGGTTTTTCTTCAGTGAAGCTTTCCCTGTGCATCATTGGATCTTGGCTATTCCAGATTATTTGTAGGTCTCCTTATGCCGCTTAAAATGGTGTGCGGGTATGATCTGTACGTTCAGCCGTTTGGCAGCTAGCAGCCTTTAAAATTCATAAATTTTTAGCAATATTCGTTACCAGCAATATTTTACCGTGAACTGCAGTAGATCCAAAAAATCATATCAATTCTGGAAACTTCCTTGTGCCGAAAATAATATTCGTATTGATAACATTCTAATACGTATCAAGAATATATGGTCAAAAAAATCCGAACAAAACATTCTCGGCCTTATAATAAGTTTAAAAAAAAATATAAGATTCTTTTATGAATATGCTTTTATATCCAAATGTCATACGTGAATGTAGAGTTACAATTTTACAAATAGCGCATTCGCTAAGAGGTGATGGGTACATACCGATTTATAAAAAAAAGACGTTAAAGTTTTACCTACTGCTGCTTCGTCAGTTCCGCAATATTCATAGTATGATTAAGGGCAATTCCGTGGCCCAAAACAGGCGCAACTTATTGGCACTTTCGCATAAGGAAAAAGGATAAGAGGATGAATACTCACCCCTTTTTCATGGTAAAATACTACTTCCCCATCCCTAAATTTAGAAGCAGACGAAAATCAAAAACCGCCCAGGGCTTTTTGTAAGTCAATCATAAATAATAATGTGAATAAAAAGAAAAGCGATATTTAGCAAACAGCCGTGGGTGGTCAGAATCAGCTGAATGTTCATTATGAAAAAAAATTCCCCCTTTTTAGAAATAGAAGATTAATCTTTCATGAACAAATTTTTTTAAATAAAAAAAAAATTCTATGTAATTTCTAATTAAAACATTAAAACGAAAATATCTAATCTAATATTCTTGCCCTAAATATGGAAATAGTAAAAAGTAAAAAAATATTTTTAAAAATAATTTTTAATCCTCCCATTTGAAAAGTAGTGGAATAGCAATAAATTTTAGCGCGGCAACAGCGCTGAGTAGGCCTCTAGGCCCACTGCCTATTTTCGTCTTCTAGTTGCTTCGATTCCTCTCTTTTATATTTTTCTCTATGCACTTTCGGGTCTTCAAGACAAAGATTGTGCAAACAAATGTTCGGTTGTTTGCAATAGCATATAGATTGGTATCTACAGTCCCTAGAGGTGATAATCCATGTGTTAGTGTTTTTAAAAAAAGTTTACCTTGCGTTTTCCACACTGAGCCTTGATATTTCAGCCGTCAAACTCGGATGCGTCCTAGTCTCTCCACATTTTTTCTTCTCTTCATCCGAAGAAGAATTATCCCTGCTTTGCTCCGTCATGCTGGTGCTCCGTGGGGAGACATCCAGCTGTCTTTGGTGGTTGGGTCTGGCAGATAATAGCGAAGCATTTAGGCTCCTGTTGGCAGGCTTGTCTTGGGGTTTTCTTGGACTAGATTCGTTGCTTTGGCCGTTTGTCTTTGGGTAATAGGTTCCGCCGTCACTTTCTTGGCCACTCAATTGGCCTTGGTAACCTGAAAAAAAGTATACCTCATAGCAAATATTTTACTCCACTTGTCTAAATCTTTGTCCAATCTATATTGAAGTTACCTTTTATATGTAATATATTCAAAGTTGAAAAGTATTAATAGTTCAGAAAAGGAGAAAATATATTACTGTCATGGCTCAGCAGTAGCTATAATACTCTATATTTCAGATCATTAAAGGCTGAAAATGTTCACTTTTGGAAAACTCAGTCAGGATTACTAATATCTATGTTAATGTTATTGAAAAAATACCTAATATTAATTAAAATACCTAGTTTAAATAATTTTTGGAAGGAAAAATTTTTAGGGTAACAATATTACCTAGAGAATTCAACTGTGAAGAATCTAAAGATCTGGGAGAAATAGATTCAAGCTCCGAGAGATCAAGTTTTCCCTGAGATATATCCAGGCAGAGAGGGGGTAGTATGAGAGGTGCCCCACCCTCCTTGCTGGCAAACTGACTAAGGTGTTCCTCGAACTCGTTGCGGTAACGCACTTCCAACTCGCGACAATAGTTCTCAAAATATCTGCGCAACTCGCTCATTTCTCTCATGTGCTGCTCCTGAAATTAATAGGTGTATTAAATATTGAAGTTTCTTTACCATTATGACGTAAAAAATAAAAATACAGGATAAAAAAAGCGACTACAGAATAATATACACGTAAAATGATAAATGCCACTAATAGTAAGAATAGTTTAATCTTATGGCCCATTAACACAGGGTGGGCATACAAAAAAAAACACCCAAAAAACCCACCCAGTGTTTTTCAATAAAACCCCCAAAAAAACCCTTAAAACCCTGGGTTTTTAAGGGTTTTTGGGTCGAGTTTTTAAGGGTTTTTGGGTTGGGTTGGGCTGGGCTTTTTGAAAAAACCCTGGGTTTTTCCCCACCCTGCATTAACATGTAAAGTTAGTCGTGCAATCAAAGGATTGGTTGCCTGTTGAGTATAAGCTTTACCTAATACCCCAGGTATTTGGACATAAAGGTTGTTGTTGTACCCGACGTTACAGTATAATGAGAAGTTTGATAAAATATTTTTTATGCATACCTTGATATTTTTTACAATTTCTGATTCTTCTGAGTTTTCTTGGTCAGTCGGAATGGATTTTGGGCTTACACCTGAAAATATTTTAAGAACTCAACATCTATTTTATATAGGACCTAAAGGACAGCTTTACGAAAACAGAAAATGACTACTTTGTCGTAGGTACGATTTTTAATAAAACATTCTTCAATGCAATAAATGTTCTCCTTACCTTCTTTGGGTGAAGGCATGTCGTCTAACTCAGACTGGGTAACATTTGGCGGAGTGACAACGTCACGATTCTTGTTGAAACTTTGTGACAGTCGCAGTGAACTTTCCAGAGATTCTCTCACTTTCAGGGGAATAAAGTTGTATTGTGTCTCATCCAGAAAGGACGACATCTCCTGTAGGTTGGTCTCCAGGGAAATACGCGCATTTTTCTCAGCTTTGTATAGTTTGTCCAATTCCGATACTTTGCTCACTTAATAAATATACAAATTATCAAAATTAGAGTAAAAGGAGGTGGGTTGTTGCAACAAAATCTCAGGAATGGCAATAACAATAAAGACTAAATCATCTGTAATCTGTAAATTAGTGCATTTGAAATTAATGAAGACAACATTCTTAAATATTGAACACAAAAAAACATATCTCGCAATACCTAGAATAATTCGTTCTTTTTGTGCTTCCTCAAGTAACTTCTTCTGTTTTTCTTCAACCTGTTTAAACTCATTCAATTCGGGTGTTCCATTTTCATATTTACAGAGTTTGTCAGCAAGAAGATTCTTTTCTTCTCTGAGAGTAAGAAGTTCAGCATCAAGCATATTCATCTCAATAACTCTTTGCTCTTCTATCATATCAAGCTCGTTTTTATATTTTTCCTCAAGCGCTTCTAACTCTTGTTTGTGCTTTGTTTCTAAAAAAAAATTAATTCAAAACTGATTTATGAAAAAACTCTTTGAGGTGTAAATCACTTTTCACCTAGGGTAGCTCCGTCGCGTCAGATGCATGTTAAAGAATTATAAATAATAATTTAGATTTAATTCGTTGTTGTTGAGATCACTATATTGTTATTCTGTTTGTTAGACTGTCTGTCTGTTTATTATAATTCTAGCTCTGAATTTGAATTTATTGACCTAAAAACCTATATTTGGATTGGATAGGTATGTAACCATTACCTTCAAACAATAAACAACTCACCTAGCGCTATGAGGTCGGTAGACTTACTTTCAATGGAAATTTCATCAACCCTGTCTTTTATTTGAAGCTCTTTGATTAGTGCATCTTTTTGGTTTAATTGTACATTGGAAGATTCTAATTTGGCGAGTAATTCATCCTTCTCTGCCATGAGTCGAGAGTTTCTTTCTTTCAGGCATCTGTTAGCAATATTCTTCTCTTTGGCAAGCTTTACCTGCTCTCGTAAACATTTCATCTGATCCTCTGAATTACGTTGATCAATATCATAAATCAAATTCATAAAACTTACATAAGGTACTTATCATTTTTTTTTATTTTGATTATAAAAAATTCTTCTATAAGGGGTGGGGGATTAAAGTGGCGACAAAATTCCAGAAATTCAATATATAAAGCACAATAATACATGAAACGCTCGTCATACTAATTTAGTGAATAAGAATTATTTACAAGTTGCATGTATTTTTTTCCGAATATTTTTAATATGAATATTTTAGATTTTTTCAATACATACATTATCTTTGAATAGGAAATAATAGTTTTAACAAGTTTAAATGAAGATGGGTCCTAATTTGAAAATGTTTAAACTGTGAATGACTTATGATAGTTCAATGGAAATATAAATTTTTAAAAACTACCTAGTTTTGCTGTTAACTTTGCATCTTCAACTCTTTCTGTATACACTTGCTGTAGGCTTGTTGATAACCTAAAATAAAAAAAAATAAAAAATAGTTAAGTATCTACCTATTACCTATTTGTTTTTGACTCTAAGAAAGATAACCTAACATTATAAATAAACATACAAAATCTTTTAATTTACAAACATTGTTTAAAACTGGAAAAAAAGTAACATTTAGAGCAAAACCCACTAAGTATGTTTAGCATTTGCTAAGATTTTTCGTACCACAAGAGCGAATGGATAGACACAATTTTACTTAAAATATATGAATTTTCTGTACCTTTTTATGAGAGAATCTCTGTTGTGTAGTGCAGTTTTCAGATCATCAATTTGTTTAGGGGAAGGAGAAGAGAGTTGGTCATCATCATCTTGAGTTTCATCAATTTCAACTGATAACTCATCAGAACAGTTCTTATCACCAGACGACGAGCCGAAACTAAATGTTTTCCTTTTCCTAAAAATCAAAAAAATTTATTAGTAACAGAAATTACCAGTGGTTGAGTGCTTATTCCATACAATAAGTAATACCTTTTGTTAGAGAGCACCATATAAAATAGCTCTCTATGGTGTTGCTTAATACCATTGCCCCCCCCCCCCCTCCACCATAGACGTCCAAGGGGGGGGGGGGGGGGGTAAATGGGTGATTATCCCCCCAAAAAAAATTTTGGATTTTCAATTTTTACCCCCCCCCCCCAAATAAAAAAAATGCCTATAGAAAATAAAGATTACCCCCCCCCCCAAAAAAAAATGAGCTTGGGGGTGCCTACGGCACCCCCAAAATTTTTATTTGGACGCCCCTGCCCCCCCTTACCCTCTTACTTCCAATTCGTGAGTTAGTTTATTTAAACCCTAGCAGATACGTCCCTAGAGGCCTCAGCCCTCCAGGGGCCCTTGAGGCTAGGGTGAAGTCTACCCTCCCAAAATAGTTTTATACTTAACTTATGAGAAGCTACCCTGTAAATGGGAACCATATCGGTTCAGTGGTTAGCGAGATCCTGCGGTACACACAAACAGACAGAGACACAGATACACAGACAGAGATCCTTTTACTTTATTATAAGGATTATTTATATTTGTAACTTATGGTTAAAGATTATTGTTTGTATGTTGCAATATCCTTGAAAATAAAATTTAACTTACTTGGTCGGACTTTCCGCGGGAAGAAAATGTGTGGACACGTCCACCTCCTCCAGATCATTATTCTGCAGCCTACTTTCATCCAGTGCTAGAGAACCATGTTCTATACCAAACACAGAATGTCCACCTTCCTCGACATGAGAGGCGGAATCAATACTGTCATTAGAGAGTTGGCCCTGCTCTATGTCCTCCTCCCCTCCACCCAGAGGTGAGCACGCTCCCTCGTTTATTGACATTGTGCGAGTGTTTGTTTACATTATTTTTGTCTGCAAATTAAATTAATCAAATTGGCAAAACATTTTCCTTTAACAAAATAACAAATGCGAATCAATTCACTTTAACATTCTACTACACTAGTAGTTCTAAACCAATTTTAATAATATTAATGGGTAGGTAAGTTTTTAAGAGTATCATATCTTTCGAAACCCCACAGATGAGCGACGAAAATCGTTTAAAGAATGTCTGTTTTAAGATATTTTGCTACGTAAGGTAAGGCAAACGTTTAAATACTTTGTACATTACTACAGGGAATGTAAAGTGTTTTTTATAATGCCCGTTCTAATAAAATGCTTGACAATTTTTTCACAACTGCTTTGACAAGTCTCGCTGAAAGCTCTGTCCGTCTGCTAACGTTGCCTGAAATAAAAAAAAATTTAAATATCAAAATAGATATTTTTAAGTGATTACATTTGGCTGCAAATAAGAATTGTAAGAATCTGATGTTGCGTTCATTTTTTTCCGGTCGACTTAAGTAAATTGTAAAAGAACAGTCTGTCCGCTATCAAATTACAATAATTTTTTTTTATTACTTTAGTTACAAAGTATACAATTATAAATCTATCGTGTATAGAAAATTGATTTTTTTAAAGTAGACACAAGTGTTAAATACATCAGGAACTACCTCAAACTGATCTTATCTATCACAAATACTTAGAAGCGGCCAATAAGTCAACAAGTAACATATGGAAACCAAAGGCAAATCGATATTTATATAAGTATTACAATATATAAAGGGGTAGTTACTTTAAGGATTGAATAAATAAATAGTATCTAGTTTTGAGTAACCTAAAAAGAGTTGGACATTGCATAAAGAATAATTATGATTGAGAATTAAGGGAGTGACGGGACATTGAACAGAAAATGAACAGTGTACAAACTTTTTAGTTTTTACCAATAATTTCAGTATACTGAGATTGAGTAGGGTTAATTTTGTTGATCTTAAATAAAGAGAGAGGGGAAATTCACATCAGATTATTTGTTTATTTACTTTATTATTACTTTGTTGCTTATTGTTAATTTGAAAGTTCACTAAAACACAAACCTGCTTGTTAATTGCTTGTTGTCGTTCCCTGGAAACACATTCTTCAAGAATTTCACCAGATCCTTTGACAAGTCTTACACGTCCCGTGTCTTCGTCATAAACCCTTTTAAATAAGAGAAATATAATTGAAACATAGAAAAATTTGTAAAGCATAGATATGTAATCTTAAAAATAGATTCTTTGTGGTCATACTTTGCCGTGTCAGTTTTACTACAAATAGATTTGTTTTATGCTGAATGGTAGTTTCTTACATATGAGATTCATTGAAATATCCTAACAAAGTTTTTACAAATAATATCTATCTCTCATAATTAGATCCAATATAGATCCGAATTTAGGTAATACGTACCATCAATAAAGGAAAAAAACAGAATACCCACCTTCTGACAACAGACTGTTGTTTCTCCCATTCCTCCTTTGTCATGGGCACCATACGTTTTCTGTCACTTATTTCTTCCTCACTTAACTTAGACTTTTCTGCATTCTTCTTCTTTTTCTTTTCCTTGCTCTTCTTTTCTTTCTTCTTTTTATCTTTCTTTTTCTTATCTTTCTTCACTTTACTGTGTTTGCTCTTTTTTGATTTTCTTTCACTGTCAGAGGAATCATCGTCTCTGTCTCTTTTTCGTTTCATTTTAGTAATTTAACATAAATAATTTTAATCCCCATTTAGATCTAGAAAAAATGAATTTTGGTTAATTTTATATCACAATGGCATCATTTAAATTAGTTTCCAGAGGGATAGTGCCATGGAGAGTATATTTAACCTGTAAAATTCAGTAGAACAGCAGATTTGTTAGCATTACTTAAAAATTAACATAATTATAGTTTAAAATCTAAATATAAATTGAACAATAAATTTTTCACCTTCACACACACATGAAAAAAATCTCGCCTTGGGGCGTGTAGCGCAGCAGTAAATAATAATATATGTTAAATATCACAATATAATAATTCAAACAGCCTTCACATTACAAGTTTATAAATAGAAGAAAACCCTCGTAAAGCCGTCTTAGACTAGAACTTCCCCCCTTTTAGTACTAATACATATACACACTAATTTAGTACGTAAATAGGGTGCCACTGCCCGGGGATATAAATTTCTCATGTTTTCAAGGGGAATATATTTTACAGTAGTCATTATATATATGTGTGTGTGTATGAGTGTTCAAAAACAACAGGGTTAATCATTTCTGTGTGTATGTGTAGATGAAATAAGTGTGTATAGATGAGAGTGCGTAATTGTTTACATTTTTATTCATATGTTTGGCCGTTTGATGTTTGTTCGTGTGTGTGTAACATATGTATAAATAAAAAGGCCGGTTCTAAGAATACAATTTTTTTGGTGTTAACATTTTATCAGATAAAATATAAGAATTTAAATTAAAAATAAGAAATATGGCAAAGTTTTTGTTGGCACCATCCCAGTTGAGGAGTGAGATTCTACCCCATCTGAAAAAATAAACCCCCCCCCCCCCGCCATCTGTCAAAATAAACCCCCCCCCCCCGGCATCATGTGATTTGTACCCCATCTTAAATTTTGGTCCCTGTAATTTTCAATGTATAAAACAAAGCTTGGTGGTAATAAACTATGAGTTATAGGGATAAAATATTACATATGGGGTAAGTATATAAAATATGGGGAACAAAAATCACACATGGAGGTCCAAAAATTAATATGGGGTCATTTTTTCATGATGGGGTAGCTTCAAGTGCTTATATCTGGAGAACCGTAAGAGATAGAGGCCTAGTTGCTTGACTGTGGTAACTCAGATTTACACAAGGAAGCCATTTATGCACATGGGGTGTCAAAATTTGATATGGGGTATTTTTTTCATGATGGGGTGTAAAAATTTCATATGGGGTATTTTTTTTTCATGATGGGGTAGTTTCAAGTGCTTATATCTGGAGAACCATAAGAGATAGAGGCCTAGTTGCTTGACTGTGGTAACTCAGATTTACATAAGGAAGCCATTTATGCACATGGGGGACCAAAATTTGATATGGGGTATTTTTTTCATGATGGGGGTAGTTTTAAGTGCTTATATCTGGAGAACCGTAAGAGATAGAGGCCTAGTTGCTTGACTGTGGTAACTCAGATTTACATAAGGAAGCCATTTATGCACATGGGGGACCAAAATTTGCTATGGGGTATTTTTTTCATGATGGGGGTAGTTTCAAGTGCTTATATCTTGAGAACCGTAAGAGATAGAGGCCTAGTTGCTTGACTGTGGTAACTCAGATTTACACAAGGAAGCCATTTATGCACATGGGGGACCAAAATTTGATATGGGGTATTTTTTTCATGATGGGGGTAGTTTCAAGTGCTTATATCTTGAGAACCGTAAGAGATAGAGGCCTAGTTGCTTGACTGTGGTAACTCAGATTTACACAAGGAAGCCATTTATGCACATGGGGGACCAAAATTTGATATGGGGTATTTTTTTCATGATGGGGGTAGTTTCAAGTGCTTATATCTTGAGAACCGTAAGAGATAGAGGCCTAGTTGCTTGACTGTGGTAACTCAGATTTACACAAGGAAGCCATTTATGCACATGGGGGACCAAAATTCGATATGGGGTATTTTTTTCATGATGGGGGTAGTTTCAAGTGCTTATATCTGGAGAACCGTAAGAGATAGAGGCCTAGTTGCTTGACTGTGGTAACTCAGATTTACATATGGAAGCCATTTATGCACATGGGGGACCAAAATTTGATATGGGGTATTTTTTTCATGATGGGGGTAGTTTCAAGTGCTTATATCTTGAGAACCGTAAGAGATAGAGGCCTAGTTGCTTGACTGTGGTAACACAGATTTACACAAGGAGGCCATTTATGCACATGGGGGACCAAAATTCGATATGGGGTATTTTTTTCATGATGGGGGTAGTTTCAAGTGCTTATATCTTGAGAACCGTAAGAGATAGAGGCCTAGTTGCTTGACTGTGGTAACTCAGATTTACACAAGGAAGCCATTTATGCACATGGGGGACCAAAATTTGATATGGGGTATTTTTTTCATGATGGGGGTAGTTTCAAGTGCTTATATCTGAAGAACCGTAAGAGATAGAGGCCTAGTTGCTTGACTGTGGTAACTCAGATTTACATAAGGAAGCCATTTATGCACATGAGGGACCAAAATTTGATATGGGGTATTTTTTTCATGATGGGGGTAGTTTCAAGTGCTTATATCTTGAGAACTATAAGAGATAGAGGCCTAGTTGCTTGACTGTGGTAACTCAGATTTACATAAGGAAGCCATTTATGCACATGGGGGATCAAAATTTGATATGGGGTATTTTTTTCATGATGGGGGTAGTTTCAAGTGCTTTTATCTGGAGAACCGTAAGAGATAGAGGCCTAGTTGCTTGGCTGTGGTAACTCAGATTAAATTAAGGAAGCCATTTATGCACATGGGGATACATAAATTAATATGGGGTCATTTTTCTCTGATGGTGGGTAAAAATTGAATATAGGGGCCAATTTTTTATGATGCAGTTGGGGGGTGAAATCAGGTTAGGTTAGGTCAGATCAGGTCATGTTAGGTAAAGTAATATTAAGGGAAAGGGAAAGGCCCCCTTGCAGGGGTTGGGTTAGGTTGAAATGGGTCAGGTTAGGTTAAGTTAGGTTAGGTTAGGTTAAAATGGGTTAGGTTAGGTTAAGATGGGTTAGGTTAGGTTAAGATGGGTTAGGTTAGGTTAAGATGGGTTAGGTTAGGTTAAGTTAGGTTAGGTTAGGTTAAAATGGGTTAGGTTAGGTTTAGTTCGTTTAGGTTAGTTTAAAATTGGTTAGGTTAGGTTTGGTTGGGTTAGGTTAGGTTAAGTTAGGTTAGTTTAAGATTGAGTAGCCCTGCAGGGCTACTCAATATTACCTAACCTAACCTAATTACCTAGGTTGGGTTTGGTTCGGTTAGGTTAGGTTAGATCAAGTTAGGTTAGTTTAAGATTGAGTAGCCCTATTAAATTTCAATACCCCATGTGCATAAATGGCTTCCTTATGTAAATCTGAGTTACCACAGTCAAGCAACTAGGCCTCTATCTCTCACGGTTCTCCAGATATAAGCACTTGAAACTACCCCCACCATGAAAAAAATACCCCATATCAAATTTTGGTCCCCCATGTGCATAAATGGCCTCCTTGTGTAAATCTGTGTTACCACAGTCAAGCAACTAGGCCTCTATCTCTTACGGTTCTCAAGATATAAGCACTTGAAACTACCCCCATCATGAAAAAAATACCCCATATCAAATTTTGGTCCCCCATGTGCATAAATGGCTTCCATATGTAAATCTGAGTTACCACAGTCAAGCAACTAGGCCTCTATCTCTTACGGTTCTCCAGATATAAGCACTTGAAACTACCCCCATCATGAAAAAAATACCCCAATCAAATTTTGGTCCCCCATGTGCATAAATGGCCTCCTTATGTAAATCTGAGTTACCACAGTCATGCAACTAGGCCTCTATCTCTTACGGTTCTCCAGATATAAGCACTTGAAACTACCCCCATCATGAAAAAAATACCCCATATCAAATTTTGGTCCCCCATGTGCATAAATGGCTTCCTTGTGTAAATCTGATTTACCACAGTCAAGCAACTAGGCCTCTATCTCTTACGGTTCTCCAGATATAAGCACTTGAAACTACCCCCATCATGAAAAAAATACCCCATATCGAATTTTGGTCCCCCATGTGCATAAATGGCTTCCTTGTGTAAATCTGAGTTACCACAGTCAAGCAACTAGGCCTCTATCTCTTACGGTTCTCCAGATATAAGCACTTGAAACTACCCCCATCATGAAAAAAATACCCCATATCAAATTTTGGTCCCCCATGTGCATAAATGGCTTCCATTTGTAAATCTGTGTTACCACAGTCAAGCAACTAGGCCTCTATCTCTTACGGTTCTCAAGATATAAGCACTTGAAACTACCCCCATCATGAAAAAAATACCCCATAGCAAATTTTGGTCCCCCATGTGCATAAATGGCTTCCTTATGTAAATCTGAGTTACCACAGTCAAGCAACTAGGCCTCTATCTCTTACGGTTCTCCAGATATAAGCACTTAAAACTACCCCCATCATGAAAAAAATACCCCATATCAAATTTTGGTCCCCCATGTGCATAAATGGCTTCCTTATGTAAATCTGAGTTACCACAGTCAAGCAACTAGGCCTCTATCTCTTACGGTTCTCCAGATATAAGCACTTGAAACTACCCCATCATGAAAAAAAATACCCCATATGAAATTTTGACACCCCATCATGAAAAAAATACCCCATATCAAATTTTGACACCCCATGTGCATAAATGGCTTCCTTGTGTAAATCTGAGTTACCACAGTCAAGCAACTAGGCCTCTATCTCTTAGGGTTCTCCAGATATAAGCACTTGAAGCTACCCCATCATGAAAAAATGACCCCATATTAATTTTTTGACCTCCATGTGTGAGTTTTAACCCCTTGCTTCAATGTTAATATCATAGCATTGTTTGCTACCCCATCTGTGTTTCTCAACCACTAATTATGTTTGATGACATCCAGAAAAATGTATTTTATGTAGTTCAATAATCTGCCACTAGATGTTCCTATTTCAAACAAACTATTGTTTTTTTTTCTTCAATGGAGCCAAATTTTTATCTTAAAATATTAGGTAAAGTAAAGTATTAGAATATGTTGGTGATTTAGTATAAAAAAAGTCTTAAAAGAGAAATAAAAAAAATAAATAGAGGCATTTTTAAATTTTATTCAAAATATAGGAAAATATAGAAGAGTGAAAGGCATAGCTTCACTACAGTGGAGCATGGTAGCTTTTGCTACCCTAATATAAATTCTTTCGCGCGAGGCTCACCTCGCAAACCCCTCTAGACTCTCCCCCCCCCCCACCCAGATTTTATTTCCCCTTCTGCCAAACATGCCCCCATCTATCAAATCAGACCCCACCTTCCAATTCTGGCCTCATCTTCAAATTTAGACCCCATCCTTCATTTTTGTCCCCTGTTCAATAATTTATCCCTTCTCTAACATTATTTTGTTTCTCTTGGAGAGGAACAAAATATGAAGATGGGGATCAAATTACATGATGGGGACAAAATCACACGATGGGGTATAAATTTCATGATGCCGGGGGGGGGGGGTTTATTTTGATAGATGGCGGGGGGGGGGGGTTTATTTTTTCAGATGGGGTAGAATCTCACTCCTCAACTGGGAAATTGCCGTTTTTGTTTAAACTTTAAAATTTTAAAATAGTATTTCAAAAAAACATTTTTTTGCTGTGACTTTTAAGTTGATGATAATTTTAGGTCCATAAAACCAGACAAACTGTAGAATCAATGACGCAACTTTTAATAAATATAAAATATTTTGCCTCAAAATAATAAAATTACTTTTTTTAAGGCAGATAGATTTTTTTCTTTCGTTAAGATCTTGCTAACCACTTTACCGATAACGTTCTCCAATTTAGGGAAGCTTCATATAGATCCTCGAAAGAGCTAAGAAAAAAGTGTATACATCTACGGCACTATGTTCCAGCGAGTGACAAATAATCGTTTTTTACAATTTGTAAAATACACTTTTAAACAATTGTTTAGTAATATACACAAGTTTTTGGAAATAAAGCCGAAAGAATTAGCTCTTTACTATGAAAAATAAGATTTTTATGTGTTATTATACCAGAGGTACGGAATTAAGTTCCTTTTCATCATTGTTAACAACTATTTTTAAGGTCAACTAAACTACATTTCAAACCAGTGTGGACCCTTTAATTTTAAAGCTATTTTTAAGTATTATATATTTTTGGAATCAGTATGTAATAATTTATACGTTTAGCCTTTAAAAGAAGTCAAATATCGATTTTTTGTTGTAATTGTAGATGGTTTTTTTAGCATACCCGATTTCTGTAAAATAGACTATTTTCTTCTAATGAAAATTTTACGTTTTTTTTAAGCAAATCCTCTTACTTGGTGATATTAGATGTATGTTATGTATAATATCAGAGAACTTTGCCCTGTGTATGCAAAAGTATGCGAAGTTTTATTTTTTTAAGCCCTGAAGATACTGGGTCTATCAAAAAATAACAATTTTTTAAGATATGAAAGTAATTTATTTTCTACTTATTTTAAACACATATTCATTTAAACTAAAAGTAAAGAAAAGTTTTAAATAAAGATTATCCCTAAATGTCTAGGCTCTTATCTGAACCATTTTACCTTTTTATTGAGGGGGGGGGGGGAGGGTGAATGCCCCACTTATATCCACATCGGAACCCATTAAAGCTAGAAGTTTAAAAAAAATTTCTGTCATTTCCTAGTTCAAATATATATTCTTATTTAATTCATTAGCATTATTTACTCCCTTCACCGTTTTATTAAGTAACCTTTTTCCAAAGGTGCTTTCATACTTATTAAAAAAGACAAGTAGAATTTGTATTGTTTTATATAGAAAATGCTTCCTTTCAAGTAAATTGAAAATAAAATGAAAGTCTTACATATCAGAGATTTATAGGGATTAGACAATGGCCGAGAAATTAATGTACATTTCCAATGCTAATACACAAAATTGCCCCTTCTATTTGGTGAATTTGGGGACTATTATAATAAACAGCCCATTGTCCCCTCCCTCCCTACATATACACACAAAAAAATAGATAAGAAATAGGCTCATCTGTATGTCAACTTTAGATTAGAAATCTCAAAATATAAATTTCGGCGGCAGCGGTCGGTGGGAAAATGGGGGCAGATTTTTATATGATTTCAGTAGGTCATACATACTTGTTAGAAAATCTTATGTTTAAAATTTGAAGTCTATAGGTCAAAAATTGCGGTCTCAAGCGCTATTTAAAGATTTCTGAGGGATCAGGACCTGCAGGATCATACCTAGACTCTGATATTGACTTAAACACTTAAATGTGATATTGGTATGTACTGGTGTAGGATATTTTAGTATTTGGTAACTTAAAATGCTTAGTTTAAGACAAACAAAATATTTTTGCTCTTTACCTGTATGACCGTGCCAGGTTTGCTGGCATCCTGTGCCATCCAGGATGGAGATATTTAAAATTTCGCCATTATATTGAAAGATATATGGATACTTATTGCTATTTAAATAAAATTTCATCAAAATTTTAAAATATACACTCTCTATGATTTTTTGTCATTTTTTGGCTTTTCTGGAACACAGTGTACGGGGTCCTAATACTATATAGAGGCTAAACCCTGAGTGTTAAATTCGAAAAAATGTCGAAATAAATGGATGTTAATGTGTGCAAGTAGGCCGTTTTGAGGGGAAATCGCCAAATTATCATCTTATTTATATTTATCATTATACTTTTTTTACATCTTATATACTAAAAGTTGCATCTGCTTGTATGCCGCGAGATTTTCATTGTGTTACGCGGCATTGTTGTGATGTTTGCGCTACTGACGGGATTTTCGTAATTTTGTTTAATTTGGCATAATTTTCATTATAAATGATGATTTTACCAAAAGAGTGTATTATTTTGCAAGCATTTGATGTTTTTACGTTGTTTTTTTTCGGGTTTCTTTGTTGATTATAGTCTATAAATCAGGTCGACAATCTATTATTAAGCCAAAATTAATAAATATATATTTTAAAGAAAGAGGTAGGTATTACGAGATAATAATAATAAGATATATTAAGTTTTTTATTTTAATGTCTTCCCGTTCCGCATTAAATTAGGCTTCCATTTCTGGCTTTTAATTGTCATTTAGAATGTATGTATGATCAATTCGTTTTATCTAACTACTGAGGTTTATCAAATATAAGTTTTCCCCTCTATTTTTGATAATTTACATTTCTTTCAGACATTTTAGTCCTCTTATCATGCCTCTTAATAGAGGCGCTAAGAACGATTCAGGGATTTGGCTGCAGTTTACTAACAGGTAAGGTCACGGTTAATTTGCAAACTTAAAAAATGGGATAATATATAAATCAGGAAAAGACCTAAAAATAATAACAAAACTACATTTATTTTAAAATATTTGAATTTCTTAAGATCTTGCTATTACTTATGATGATTTTACAGGAATAGTCTATCGGAGGAACGAATACGATCGCTATTTGAAAAATACGGAGGCATCAAAGAGTGTGACGGAGCTGTCAACGGTCCCTCCGATGGATGGGTTATGATATCAATGGAGACCATGGACAAAGCAACTTCAGCAATGAAGGGGATGAGGGAAAGTGGAAATCCTATAGGTAAAACTTTTAATTTAAACACGTAGATTACACGATGAGTATTGTGCATGAAAACTTATAATCTGTACATTTAGTATGCGAGTAACCAATCCTAAATAGAGGTTAACTTGCAATTCATAATTAAACCATCCGCAGTACTTTGATACGTTCATTGTCTAACATCTGCAATCGTTACTAATAAAAAATATAAACTAATGAACTTTATATTGTGTTATTTTCAATGACTTTTTATCTTTTAGGTGAAACTCTTTCTCTAATGAACCGTGGAAGTATGGAAAACGGAATGGGAGGCAGCGAGTCTGAGGCAAATCTTGCTGAAAATGTCAAAATTGTTACCAAGCGATCATCCCAACCCAGAGACCATGATAAATTTGAAAATCCTAATTCGTTTGTAGGCAGTAATGATCTTCTTTCTTCCAGTGATATTGGTGACGTCGGTGGAATGAAAAACTTGACCGCAATGTATAGTAAAATACTTGAACTCACATCTCACAATAATAATCTCTTGCTAACTGGTATGAGAGAGACAGTTGAGGATTGTAACCGTCAGTTAAAGGAAAAAGATGACCAAATCAGGTATCGATATAATTTATATATACCTATTCTTATTTATACTGTAGTAAGTTCTTTTTGTCTGAATTTTAAGATGTCGCTAACCACTGAACTCGTTGAGTTGTCCATTTAAGGGAAGCCTTTTATAGCTTAAAAGATTGTTTTAGTCTATAACTAGGATGAAGTCACTGAACTAGATATTTGTTAGGTATTGTATTTGATCAACTAGCAATATTTTGAACGCCTATATTTTTAGACGTCTTCAAAACATTCTAACTAACCATGAAGAAAATATCAGAAAACTAACAAACAAGTTGAGTTCAAATCAAGATTTGGAAGCCAAAGTGAAAATTTTCTTCGGAGAGAACGAAGAATTCTACAAGAAAAAGGCACAAGAGCTAACCAAACAGAATCAGGACCTGTCCAAGAAATTGGCCGAGAGTGAAAAGTCCAGATTTGAAAGGGTTCTAGAAGAATCCGACACTTCAAGAGTAAAGGCCGAGGTAGAAAAGTTAACTGGTTTGTCCGACAATATACTCAGTAAAACAGAACAGGTGTTCGCAGTCGTGCAGGGTTTGGATATGGGAAGTATTGTCAGAAGCGATGGTAAAGGTAAGAGTTCATTATTAGTAGATATTCAAACAACTTTTTGTAAAGATTTGTACATTTTAGAAGAAATCGTTACTAAACTTTTTTTTAGGAGAATTGAAAATGGACTCAATGAGTGGTAACACTGCCCTTCTACACAACAAAATTGATAAGTCTATCAGAATTCTAGCAGAAACATCTGAAAACCAGAAGAAGATGAATAAAGTTTTACAGGACCTTATTAAATATACAGGTCTCATGAGACAAGATTCAGGTGAGGTAGCGTTAAATTGACAATTAGAAACACGTTCTTACTACATATATCATAAGGATCAGGATTAATTCAATAATTTTTAGATACCATTGAAGTTGAAGACAAAAAGAAGAAAAAGAAAGATAAGGAACGAGACCGTAGCCGTGGACGGAAGAGGTCAAGATCGAGAAGTACAGAAAAACGCCGGCGTTCTCGTTCAGGCAGTGGGGAGCGCTTAAAGATGCAGCAGGTCATGCCACCTGCATCTATAGATCATGAGTTTGAGGAGATGAAATGGGGCCTCAACATGACCCTTATTGGTGATGGTCACTGGAAATCTTTGGTGACTGTTGATGATATCAAGAATATCGTCGACAGAATGGGAAAGAAAGTAAATTTTAGGGTAAGTCATATTTTAATCAATCCCCAACATTATCAATTTTACATACACCCAAAGACCAATTTTAAGTTTATTGACTCAATTATAGCATACTTATTGTAAAATATCTTTCATATTTAAAAGGTTATGTATTGTAATTTTAATATTTGCAGGTTATGTGTAATGAAAACGAAACTTTGGCAAGCATGTATGAAGAAGAACGTGATAGCCTCATGGTTGCTCTACCTAAAACTTGTTATAAAGTTGGTGAGTAAAGATTTCAATGCTTTTTATTGCATAATATTTAGGTATAACACTATGAGTTTAAAATTAAAAATAAAATAATTAGATTAGATTAGAGACAAAAATGAACCAATGTATTTTAGGCATTTCAATTGGTTCAAACGAGTTGAATGATCCCAGTTTGATAACCTTGAAAGACGCCCCTATGGATGAGGTCAGACGTAGAAATGAACCAAAGCTGAACAAGAAAGCACGCATTTTAAAAGAGCTTGTGCTTAACCTGATCCGCCAAAACAAGATGGTGAGATTTTTATGTTTTATACCAAAATAAAAGTAACAAGTCAGTGATATTCATAAAGCTGATGAATTCCAAAGTGTTGAACCTGTTTTCTGGTTCTTAGGGGGTAATGAACTCAAAGGCATTTAAAATTTATTTAATTTATTATTATGTAAAAAAAATGAGCTTTTTTATTCAATATTTAATTTTAGGTTATTGTGATGATACCTCCTTATGCTGAGACAAGAATGGAGGTCCATGGACAGTGGGAGGAGATACTTCTCAACAAACTTGGGGACATCAGGTTCCCGAGTATAAAGATCCTTAACATGGCTAAGGTAATGCTAAAATTGATAGGCCCTTAGCATCTAGAGGCTCTGTGTTCAAAGAGGCAGGGATGGGCTAAAAAATAGCTTAAACCATACTAAGACTTAAATTTGAATTTAAAAATGCCTAAAACCCTCATAGGATCTATGTGAAGCTTACCTCTAAAGAGAATCCAATTGGTTCAGTAGTTATTGAGATCTTAAGCTTGAGACAAAAAATCCTTACTACTTTATATTAAAAGATTTTGGTCAGAGATAAGAAAGGAAGAGGATATTTAATATGTATGTATATGTTATGTAGTGCTTGTTAAAGTTCACTAATTGATATTAGATTATGAAATGTCAGAAATCTTCTACCATTTAATATTTATCTACTTAATATTTATTTTAGATCATGAGAGGAACAATGAGCGAGTATAGTAATAATGCAGAGTACCTTGATATGTGGCTGAGGCCACTTCCTAAACCTAGGTAATTGTTTTTATTACTGATTACTCTCATGTTATTCAATGTTATCATTGTTCTATTAATAAAATTGCAGTAAATACTTGTTTTCAGTAAGTAAATAAATCCAACAAGAGAAATAAAATTTTTATCACTGAACATTTAATTGCTTTTCATATAAGATTTATTTGAATTAGATACTTAGGTAATCATCTTAAGACTATATTCTACATTTGATCCCCGGCTCAGGGGGGGGGGGGGGATAAAAAATAAGTGGTTGGAGGGGGAAAAAATGTAAAAATTAAGAAAACTGAAAACATTTTTTCTATTTTCCCCCCTCCTTGGTGTAAAAAACTAAAAAAAATGTGTGGTAGGAGGGATAAAATAAATAAAATATGGAGTTCTTTAAATAGTTTTCCATTTTCCCCCTACTTGGTGAGAAAAAACTAGGGGGGGGGGGGAAATAAAAAAAATTTAGCCGGGGAAAAAAAAATAAATCTTGTGCAGAATATACACCCCTGACAACTTCTTTTACTTTTAATATAATGATGTGCTTTTCAAAGCACATTTTGGTAACTTGCAAGAGTTTTTATCTTAAATAAAAACAGCATCTTTTTATGTCGGAAAACAATCCGACAAAATTTGCATGTAATATTTAATATTTCAGACGCACCTTGTCACCGTATGGAACGAGGCGAATGTTTCATGCCTTGCGCCAGACAGTTACATCCAAAACTCCTCAACAAGCAGGTATTGTCTTTGACCTGGGTTTCAAGCTTTAGCTTTGTCCCAGTGGTTAGAGAGGTCAAATATCAATGAATTACTTACAAGAAACCCGTAATTGTGCTTGATAATAGTAAGCTGGGGATATCTTTCTTCATAATAGGCCCTTGCCTAACTCTCCTGTTTGGTGTTGGAGATAATGGTCGTTTAATCAAAGGATTTTGCTGTCTGTGATCTGTTGAGTTGCGCATTTTAATTGTAGTTACCAAATGACAAAATAATAAGAATGTTGAAAAAACTTTATGTTACTAAATAATGGGTATCAGAATTCTTTAAATCTGATGAGAATACTTTTCTACAGGTATGGATAATTGGCCGACGCCACAGAGCCATCCTCCCCCAACTCAGACACAGACCCAGCCAGCTGTGCCACTGCAGCAGCAGCTGCAGACACCTCCGCCAATTCATGCTCAGGCCCCAATTCAATCCAGAATGAGCAGCAATGTTGCCGCCATTGCTCAACCAAGACAAGAAGATTTTCCTTGCCCAAGGTAAAAAATACTTTGTTATGAAATAAATAAAATAATGTTCTTAAGCAAAGTGGTAAAATACATCCATATCTATACAAGTATAGTTTTGACATTTGCAGTAATAAAATGTAAATTCATTGATGATTCAGGCTAAATTCATAACTAGTGCGTTTTCATTTGCATATATCACTAGTTTACAGTTTTACAAGTGTCAAATATCCATTTCCTGTAAAGCCTACTAGGATTAATTTTAAATGAAACGCTAGTCTAGAACTATCTACCACTGCACTGAAACTATAAGCAATAAATGTATAAATCAGACAACTACCTGGCCCATGTAGTGTGGGCCTTTTTCGTCTGCTAGCAAATTTCTGTCTGCCATTTTGAAGCAACTTGGTTGTGTTATCATATCCGATGCTATTGGCTGATATTCAAAGACCCAATTGAAAGTACAGGGTCCACGGGGCGGGGACATACTGTTATTTAACCCCTCTCCTCTATTCTTTCACTTTAATCTATAAGCTAACCACTAAATCACTGAACCCCAAGGAAAATTAACACAGTTGTTTGTGTTTAGATGTACCAGAACTGGACACACACAGGACAAGTGCAAGAGCAGAGACAAAGTATGCAGGAAGTGTAACTTAGTTGGACACTTTGTAGAGGTAGCTTTCACCTTTTTTTCAGGGGTGTATATTCTGCATGGTTGACCCTGCTAAAGGGGGGGGGGGGGAATAAAAAATATGTGGTTGGGGTAAAAAAATGTAAAAATTAAGAGAACTGAAAACATTTTTTTCCATTTTTGGGGGTGCTTGTTGAAAAAAATAAAAGTATATGGGAGGGGGGATTATATGAATAAATTAAAGAGTTCTGAAAATATTTTTTCATTTTTTCCCTTCCTTGCTGGAAAAAACTAGGAGGGAAAAAAATTTAAAATGTGCAGAATATACCCCCCTGCCTTTTTTGGTTTGTAAAATAAGTAATAAATTTTTTTTAAATAGAAAGAACAGGTTCTTTAAAAGCAACAAGGACCTAAGAAAGTTTCTTTTATTATTGTTTAAAGTTTTATTTCACGCTTTGACTGCCCACCCATTTTCGAGAAATGTAAAAATTATGAAAAAATATTTAGGTTCATGAAATCACTGATGAGAGGTTCCGTCAAGTAATCACCACTGCGCTGGGATATGATCTGTGGGAGTCAAGGGGGTATGGTGGAGGTAACAGCCTTTACATATTTTGCAAAGCGTCTGCTAGCATTCGAAATGGCGAGGAAGTTGAGTTATGTTATGGAAGTTTTAAAGGTTCATTTTACCTCTTAACCAGGATGAAAAAAATTTAAAATCGTTCTTCTACTGTTTTAATCCTTAGAACTCAAACCTTTACGGAATTTTAGCACATCCTATCTTCCCCTTTTAGATTCCCTACTATTGGACCTGGTTTCATTGAACCTAATCGGTTCAGTGGTAAGCGAAATCATAAGAAACAAACAAAGAAACTTTTACTTCTTATCTTTATATGATAGGATGGTTCATATTCTATTTGAAATATCTAGAAATATTATCTACTTTTTTGATGTTATACATCATTTTCTACTCATGGACATGATAATATGCAGGGTATCATAGTTATTTCTCGCATCGTATTATAAACGGCTTTCCGCGGATATAGAATGTTCCGGCAACGGCTAAAAAAACTGGTTTTAATCTTTTGATTGTACATTTTTATATTCGTAGAAAGCTGGATATAATACGAAGCTAGACATAGTTTTTTCGTATGGATGAGAACCGGTTCCTATCCACTGGATTCGAATAAAAACGAGAAAATATTTTATAATATTTAGGATACGAAGATTCCAGCCGAGTTGATAATCAAGATTACAAGAGAAGCAGACCAGACAATAGTGGTCAATACTATGGGGGCAGAGGGGATTACTATTAGTTATTTCTACACCATACCTACATATTATATACAGTCATTTTTTATATTCATTCATTGTTAAGTAATAGTGTGATAATGCAACAATTAAGTGTAAATGTTTTTTAAAACTTTTTTTACAGGAAAACATTAAACAATACATAAATGAATTATCAATTATCCGAAGAATTTTTATTCTACTCTAAAATTATTAATAGGCGAGTTAAGAAACTCATTTGCTACTTATCTCAACTTAAGTATTTAAAAGTTGTTTTTAGACAGTCCATTTATTGTTGACTTAAAAAATATTTGTATGAGTCGTTGCTTTCTCAACGCAGCTTCCTATTAAGTTTATTATCTATCTATCAAAGAAGCAACAAAATTTTAATTTAAATTGAATTTCTAAGAAAAGAGTGAACCTGTATCATGCCGGCATTTTTTAATAAATTCATACCATTACTAGTATACAGTGTATATGTTACTGTAAACCTTTATAAACATTTCATTATGTTTTTTTCTTTAGAAATCATTATCAAAAATGGCGTCGTGTGTGGCTGTAATTGGAAAAGAAAATAGTCCTCTTTATATTGCCTGCTCCAATCCTGAACAAGTAAGTAATACATAGGCTAGGAAGTATGATTATGTCCTTATCTAGCGTGGTAATAACAACAGGTTGAAAAATAGATACTTAAATGCTGGACATGGAAAGAATCCGAGAATAAGCTATTAAAAAAAAACTTGGTACACGTTGTAAAGACTCTTGTCATATATTTTTTTTAGAACAGGATTTAAATACAAGATTTCATGTCTTTTTCAGACAAAATTTTATCATTTAATTTTCTGTTTTTAGGAGCTTGGATTTCATTACAGTTTACACACAAGTTTAGATTTTATTGAAGAAAAACTTTCTACAACAAATAAAGGAAATGAACACAGGTACGTATGTAATAATGTTTACATAGGTAAGTATAAAGGTTTATTTCATTTCATAACTTTAATAAGAAAATAAAACATTTTTTTAATCTTTGAATTGTTATTTTTAATTACAAAAAATTAATCATAATCTGAAGTTAGCAAGGATGCCTAACAATTAAGACAAAAATATCGAGTGACTTTGCTTTTGTTAATCAATATTATTTAGAACTTAAATCAAAATATTCTATATAAAGGGGGGAGGCGGATGTGTCACTTTTTGAAACCAAAAGTAAAACGTGCATGATCTCAGCCCACTTGACACTTGTAAGATTTTACAATTGCAATTTTTTTTAATATTGACATATTTGAAAGTGTCACGTTAAAATATAAGGGAAATTTCTATGAGAAAAAAGTTTATCTCAGATGATTGAGAACTATCTAATTTGGCGAAAAAAAGGAAAAACAATTCGGCGGTTCCGCCGCCGTTTCTTCGCAGTTCCATATTGTTCTCCACAAAAGCAACTGCTGTGCAGAATTTTAGAGTTATAACTCTTTTATGGGCTGAGATCATGCACGTTTTACTTTTGGTTTAAAAAAACTGCACATCCGCCTCCCCCCTTAAAAATTACTAATGAATATACTTTTTATTTTCAGATTTTATTACCTATTGAGTTGGTTCGCTTAGTTTTTTTATCGTCTAAAGAATCGATATTTTAAAAATTATATTCTAGGGATAACTTACGAGGAATTGTTGATTACGGACGGGCCGACCGTTATTATAAAAATGCTTAGCTTTAAAAAAAATCTTTAAACAAACATGCATAATGCAAAGAAATATACATAAACTAATATTGTTTTTCAGAGATTTATATCTTGGTTTATTATACTCTACAGAACACCAGAGAATATTTGGCTACGTAACCAACACTAAAATAAAATTTGTCATTATTGTCAACGTGGATGCAACAAATGCCAACCTTAGGTAAGCATAAAGAAAGGGATATTTTATCTGAAGAAAAATAATTATCTTTCCAATTTTTCTGCCGTTTAGATAATCAAAATTGAGACCACTGATAAAGTTGCTTTCTGAATTTTTTAACTTAACTCATGCTTGATATATGTATCTGGCGATTCTAAAAACCTCGTATTGGCTAAAATAACGGTTGACTAAATAATCAAAAGCATACCTATTTTTGTTGCCAATGAAATAGACTAACCCAAAGACTTTGAATTTAAATAGCCCAAAACCATGCCAGAATATCTGTGAAGCTTCCCTAAAATGGAGAAAGCAATTGGTTCAGTGGTTTTAGCGAGTTCTATATTAAACTTCATAAAACTTTGTTTTATATTCAGGGATAATGAGACACGTCAAATGTTCCGTAAGCTGCACGTAGCCTACACAAATGTTATGTCAAATCCATTCTACACTCCTTCCACGAGAATTAATTCAAATAAGTTTGCTGCTGTGGCTGGGAGCATATTGGCAAAACAATAGAACACAGCTAGCTTAAGCCAGGTACAGGTTTACCTGAGCACGCCAAAGAAACTAACTAGCAGGGGTGTTCTAGGAAGGTATTGTGAGTTCATAACCACTCTTACTTAAATCGTAGCTGTAGCTTCCCTACTATGATTTTTTTCAAAATACATTTTCTTGGCTGCTGGGTTTCAATTTTTCTTTCTACTATAATTATGAAATGAATTGTTTGTTTCAGCGAGCTGGTTTACATGTTTTAAAGAGCAAATCTAACTGTTAACTGGGTATTTCAATCATATAATCCAATCCATCAATGAAAAGTAATAAAAAATTCATATTCTTTTAGAGCTATACTACGCAACATGAACAAACTTCTTAGTAGAAATTATATTTTGCTTTATTCAAGCCTTCTCAATTTTAATCATTTGAGAGTTTCTGACAGGTAATATCAGTGCATGTTAAACAATATGATCAGATAATTGACTCAAATTATATTGATGATTGATACCAGATCTATTTCTTGTTTGTTGAACAAATTATTAAAAAAAGGTCTTTTCTTTTTTTAAGGTGTTTTTATTATTTAGAATCTGATATACTAATTCAGATGATCTATACAGACCTGTATTTTTTTCAATCTTTGGGATCTTGCAGTCAAACAAATATTACAAATGCATTTCTGTTCTGTTTTATCATCTGAGCAGGTATTTCTTTGCAGAATAAGATCTTCATAATTAAGCATAGCAAGTAATTTTGTTAAATTACCAGTTTGGCACTACTTAAGATATTTCAACATGTACTGCATGTGCCAGTTGGAAACACAGGATTGTTAATGTTATAGTTCACATTCATTAAATATACAGAAACTCTCAAATGATTAAAATTGAGAAGGCTTGAATAAAGTGAAATATATTTTCTACTAAGAAGTTTGTTCTTGTTGTGTAGTATAGCTCTAACAGCGTATTTTTTGAGAATTAGTTATACTATGTAAACTATTTTAGTATCATCTAGTCTCCTTGTCTTTTTTGTCACAATGGACACAGTCCTTGCCATATTTACCTGTTAGTGTAAGGATTATTTCAGTTTATTTGTTTTAGACATATCCTAGTTTAGATGATTAAGTTTAAAATAATCTTATTTATCTGTGACTTCAAAGATATAATTTGCAGTAGAGAAATGAAAAATAGACTTGGTGTTTCAGAATTGTCTCAAAAATATTCTGGGACAATCTGATACAGATTCACCAGGCTTTTATCATTGCTTTCATCAATTAAATTAAAGATAAGGATGGTTTATTAGCCTAAATGTAGATTATATAACTTTAAAAGTATACTGTTTAAAATTTTATAATTAGTAAAAGATTATGAATTTTTTATTATTTTTCATTGATGGATTAGATTATATGATTGAAATATCCAGTTAACAGTTAGATTTGCTCTTAAAACTTTGTAAACCAGCTCGCTGAAATGAACAATTCTTTTTATTTTATAGTAGAAATAAAAATTGAAACCCAGCAGCCAAGAAAATGTATTTTGAAAAAAATCATAGTAGGGAAGCTACAGCTACGATTTAAGTAAGAGTGGTTATGAACTCACAATACCTTCCTAGAACACCCCTGCTAGTTAGTTTCTTTGGCGTGCTCAGGTAAACCTGTACCTGGCTTAAGCTAGCTGTGAGAAAAAAATATTATTCATATATTTTGTGATTAATCTGTGATTTCATTTAAGTTATTTTTGTTAAAATTGCATTTCGTTTTTAGGAACTAAGATACTTAATGTTAGGGCTGATTAAAAGATTTTTTTTCTTCATTTTGTGACCAGTAATAAGGACCAAGATTTTAAAATTAAATTGATTTTGAAATTGGGGAAAAATTCTTTTATCTTTTAGATAAAATATTTATATTACTTAGGTAATATGATATTACATCCTTTGTTATGTGATCTGATAATTTTAAATTTTAATTGTATTAATATAGGTAATATGATATTACATCCTTTGTTATGTGATCTGATAATTTTGAATTTTAATTGTATTAATATTTCAGAAATGAATGTTTATAGGGGAAGCAGAGTCTTATTATCCCAATGGCGCAACAATGTTCTAGCCCTTCCCTCCGTTAGAAATTACAGAGAAAGTGAAAATTTTGTATTCGACTGGGACAAGGTGCCAGAAACTCTGGAGAAAGAAAAGGAAAAGTTTGAAGAGTATGTGGAGGTTGCAGGGGAGGCAAGATTTACAGACCATAAACTTAATATTGAGAATATCGAGTACACAGCATCTCAGAATCCAAATGAGTGGGCCCATGTTCAATATTTGGTGGACCTTAGCAAACCTAAATTAATCCCAGGTAGAGTTTTTAGATATGCATCTAGTTTTACACGCCTCTAATGTCCTTGAGGTGGAGGGGGGAGTCCACCCCTCTCTTCTTTCTCTCCAGGGTTTCGGATCCGGATCCGCAAGGATCCGCATATTTTGAGTCCAAGGATCCGGATCCGCAAAAAAAATGCGGATCCGGATCCGGATCCTTAGACTCCAAAAAATGCGGAAAAAATGGAAAAATCTACCTAAATTTATATAAAATCTCAGACATTCTCTTGATGAGAGCCAATCTTTAAGGTTTAGGTTCAGACTTGAAAATTAAAAGTATTTTTGACTTCGAATTGAAGAATAAATTTTTTTGAAAAATTTGGTGATTTTATTTTTATTGTCAAAGATCCGGATCTGGATCCGGATCCGCACTGACCAAATTTTGAGGATCCGGATCCGGATCCGGATCCGCATAAAATCAATGCGGATCCGAAACCCTGTTTCTCTCAATTGTAGTTGAGTGGTTCACGAGTTTCTTCGGACCACGCACACAGATCCTATTATTATTTTCAAAATTACAAAACTTAACTACAATATTCGTGGCTATGCCTCTAGTAAATATTTAATTTGTATTTTTGAAAAAAAATGTTTACAAAAAAGCATCAAGGATGTCAATTAGAAATCCTTGAAAATTTTGATTTTAATCTGGGATTAATCAGCAATATATTTTTGTTTTAAGAATATCTACTAATCGAATGCATCGAGTTATAGACAGCTTTACGCGGATATTAAAATGAAAAAATTGTAAGATTAAAACCAGTCTTGTTAGCCTGACGCCTAACAAAAATGTAGTAATCATATGATTTTTATATTAATATTCATGGAAAATTGTCTGTTATACAATGCTATACATGATTTTTTGGTATGGGCGAGAACTGGTTCTAATCCAGCGGATATTAATCGGTTTCAAAGTCATATTGGAAAACTCTCATAAACTTAGAGAACTATTTTAGAATCTCTTGGTCAGTATATTAAAATGATATTATTTATTTTTTAATGATTTTTAGTACCTGAAGGAGAAGGTGTAATGCCAAGTGGATTCTTTCTGCCTAGAGCTAAACCTGGAGATTATCCTTACTTTGTTAACAGATTACCTAGTTGGCTATATCCAGGTAAGGACAACATTTTTATATTTAATTTATCATTTATTTTATGTTTCTAGAAGTATTATATTTTTAAGGGATGCTTTTATTTTATCCGTCAGTAATTGACAGCTGATAACGTTAACTTATACATAATTGTCCTATCGATTTCAAAATTGGCATGATGATTCCTGTATTAGTTAGGTACGATTTAGAAAGCGTAGCAACTATACAATCGTAACCCGAAAGTCCGTTCGTCAATTTAAAAGAATTTAATTTTTAACTTTTTTTTACAACAATTTAAGATTAGGTAATTCCTATTATGTTGCCCCTGAACGAAACTGGTTTATTTTATTATTCGTTCAAAACTATCTAAATTGCGATACGATATGTAATTTTTCAGCATGGCTAGGTAACAGTTCTAATCCAGCGGATACTTATCGGTTTTGAAAAAGACATTAAGAATATTAGATATTATATTTTTGCACAAACAACCATCATTTTTTCAGTTCATACTCGAGATTATCAAAACACATTTAAAGATCATAAATATGTGGTCACGGTGGTAAGAAAGATTGATGGAGACATTTTCAAATTAAGAAAAGATATAGATGATTTTCTTTTCAAGAGGTAGTATTTTATGCCAGTTTAATCAGTGGTAATTTTTTTGTCTATAGCTTAAGATTTTAAAAAATTACGGAACCGATTGGGCTTTACATCTTGGGGAAGCAAATTTTTATGTGATCTAATTATCCGTTTGATCTGATTTTTATTATATTGATTCCTGGGACAACAAAGAACAATATTTTAGGCGAAGTAACTCTATAATCAAATCCTAAAAATGTAAGTATGTCCATAAACTCAATAAACATTATCCTGTATCAAGAAGTTTTTCAACAAATTTACTTACAATTTTGCTTCGACTCTTATACTTTTATATTCTGATAATTCAGTTTAGACACTATACAAGTGTTAATGTCCGTTTGTCCTAACGTTTCAGTGCTTCGCTTTTATGGATGTTGTCATCCTTGTTTAAAATAAATATTGTTAAAAATTATGTAAAAAAAAGATATAAAAAAATAATATTTATTACGATTGCTAAATGCGACAACAGTCACCCAATGAGGTGTGGAATCGATAGGATGGGTTCAACATACAGGGTGCGCCACATATAACCGGACTTTTTTAAACGGCCATAGCGTCAAAACTACTTGACCAATCAGGATGTTTGACCCCACTATAAAAAGACACTAGAAAAGACTAGAGCTCTTTATCTAAAATGGCTTGGCTGTAGTACTCCGGCAAAGTGAAACGTGGCAGATTTAGAGATGTCAAAAACGTCAAAAATCGTGTAAAATCGTGAAAATTTCTCGGTTCTCGACGTTAGAGACCCATATGGAACTTAAAAACTCATTTTAGACCAAAGATTGCGCTGACAACCCTAGCTGAATATGCGTTTTCCAAAAAGGTATAACACGTCATTATAGCTCAACTTTGGTCCAAATAAGAGCCATCGTGTCAAATGGTAGCTTGAAAGTTGGGTGAATTTGGATCCTGCTGTTACTCACGTTCCTAAGGAAATGGGGCCTCCCAGCAGCCCGATCTTAATTCAATGGACTTTTTGGCCTGGGGCTACTTTGAAGCATGCATCAATAGACGTGCCCATACCAAAAAGACCTCCCTCATTGCCACAATCAAGGAGAACTTCGCCAGCTTGGACAGGTACATTCTGACCTGGGCCTGCTGGCGGTTGAGGAGGCGGTGATTGATGCTGGCGGCGATTTTATTCAATGATCTACTAGTCATATACCTAGTTTGCTTTCCAAATTGTAAAATTTAATAAAACCTTTAGAATTGACGATTTTATGTTCATTTGTTTACAATTTAGAAGAAGTCCGGTGGCGCACCCTGTATATTAATTTACGTTTTAGACGTACGGACCGATCTTAAATGCAGAAACTTTTCTCTTAACAACACAAGAAAAGGTTTTTTTTTATTAAAAAAAACTCAAAATATGTTTTTTTCAGATATGAACGAGAATTCATCTGCAAAGTTATGGAAATAGCTCAGAAATTAATTTACAGAGGAAACGTTGAAAAAGACCTCAAAGATTTCCTGAAAGAAAAGGGCTTTTAATTTTTATTATTAATAAATGATTCTTAATTAATTTGATATTTTTTTATTTTTTCAAAGATTATCTACAAGTGTTGCATAATTTGTTGAGAAACTTAATAAAGAATGATAATAAGGAACAATTTGACTTCTTTTATACGTTTCCGAAAGAGCTGATAACTTACGGATAAGGAGGTATTAGGGTTGGCAGTACGAAATCCGCAATTCGTCCAATTTTTGGACAATATATGAACCCAGAATCCGAATCTTTTATGACTTTTGTAGCATTTAAATTTTTTTTATTGATAATGTGGCAGATAAAAACCAAAAAGTATTTTATAGCATCCTAAGTTTTTTGTTTATTATTTTTACAGTAGCTTTTCATGTTTAGGTTAGGTAGTAAGGGTTAGAAAATGTCCGCTGTAGGGGCTAGAAAACAAGATTCCGCAATCCATGGATTAATCCGCTTTATTCTTTGGCAGATTTTTGCAAGAATTCGAATCCGAAAATTAGGCGGATTGCCAACCCTACAACTCAGTTTTAAACCAACTTTCTTTCGACGATTAACCATGATTTTCTAGTCCTTATTACTTATGTTTTGTGACGTGCATCAATTTTTTTTTTGAAAATCAAATTATTCTAAGAAGCAGATTGGGGTTTACAAGTTTTAGTACAGAATTTGCGCATTATCCAGGGAGGAGATATTGGGCTGTTAATTGTAATTTCTCGTATTCATTCGAATCTGGGGGATAAGAACCGGTTCTCATTCATACGAAAAACTGCTAGAACAGTTAGTTGTTCATATAATTTATTCTCTATAAAAAAATCATTACAATCCTTATAATTTATTAAAAATATAAAAAAATAACACAAATCACACATGTAATAGTCTAGCAAGTCTGTTTGTAATGAATATAACATGTTCCATACTTCTGTTGATCATACTTGGTCCAACTTTGGATTTGTTTTTCTCTGAAATATCCAATGACATACGTTAATAATACCTATAATACAATGATGACAAAAAACAAACAAAGTTTACACTTTTAAATCAACATAAACTTCTTATTTTATAGTTTTCTAAATTTGATTAATACACCCTTTACAATTTTCTTCAAATTTTCTGGATAAATATGGATTTCACTTTTAAATTGAATCAATTGCCCATTGTCCCCTCCCATCTCCCTTACTACAATCTCTATTATTAGGTAATCTGAGTTTTGTTTTGTTTTGTTTATTTCTATTTTACCATCTGTGGCCAGTTGAGAATATTTATGTGTTTTTGTGCAAGAAGCTTGCATTATTCTATTTTCCCCACTGCATATTTCAGAAAGGTGGGCTACACAGTTATTGTAGACAACTATGGCATACATCAAAGGTAAAGTTCTTACCGATAGATTTTTTGTTGAGATTCTTCCATAGGCCAGTTACAATCATTCTAACAAATTAAAGCATTAAACTTCTTTGCAAACTTTTCCACCAATAGTGTTAAGAAATATTTACGTTATTCATTTTTGTGGTTATAAAATGTACATAAAGGGGTAGGTAGGTTGTCCTAAAAATCCGTAAAGGTGTGAGTTTTAAGGCTTAAAAACAGTAGTAGGACGATAATATTCTCTAAATATTTGTATTCCTTATTGGAAAGAACCATAGACAAAAAAATTATCTATTTATATTTAGTGAATATAATTATCGTTCTACTACTGTTTTTAAGCCTTAAAACTCACACTTTTACGGAATTTTAGCACAGCCTATCTCCCCCTTTATCGAACATTGTCTAATCCCTTAAATTTCCTGCTGTATTAAGAAAGAAAAAATCCTACCTTGCATAATCCATCCATACTTTGTCAAAGGAGTTCCTTAGGTCATCTGTATTTATGCTAATGTTCTTCTTGTCAAGTTCAAACTAAATTTGAATTGCAATAAAATGAAGAATATACATATGAAACAAATGAACAGTGTTAGGAAACCAGCAAGAACACTTACACTTTATTAATATCTATCCCATATTTATAAAAAAAAAAAGTTAAAGGATGTTTTGTGTGTATATGCATTTGTACCAAAGGAACTCGCTATTTCTAATTTGAAAATTGTTGTGTAAAGAAGCAAGTAATTGCTTAGTGAATTAATAAAAGGCAAAGCCTATGAATATATAAAGGTTGTACAATCAAAATGTTTATAATCTGTAGGATTCATATTATCTCATAGCTTCTCAAACTTTGCGGGGTCCTGTCTAAGACAATTGTACCTTTAGATTTTCAACATATGTGTTGAGATGTTTCTCCATTCTGTTAAGACCATCTCCGCTTAGTGTAGTTGTCAGAGAATATGCTACATCCTGTAAGAATCAAAACATCTCAGCAGTTACCGCTTTTCGGGAAAAAAATCAGAGTTATTTAATTTTTTACGTGTAAAAATACAATAATAGTACTTTTCTCTACAATAATGAGTGTTAGTTTCTGATAGAACATTACTCAAATAAAAAATTTGAAAGTAATACAAATTATACTAGCTGCTGCGACCCTAGCATTTATTCAAAGGTGGAGGTAGGTAATAAATAATAGCCAGAAACCATTACAGAACAAGTGTAGCTTCCCTAAAAGGATAACTCAATTGGTTCAGTTGTTAGTGAGATCTCAACGGGTAAATAAGAAACCTTACTAATCTACAAAGAATTTGCTATATAACTTATCAAACTATAGAAATAAAGTTTTAGACAAGAGTTGATATAACTTACCTGCAAAGGATGACCCTTTCCTGTCCATTGCATGTCAATTAATAGAACATCAGAACCTTCCTTACTGAAAAACATATTCCAGCCTGGAAAAGATTATAAACATAGAACGAAATAAAGAATTAAAGAACAAGATCAATTAAGTTCATAAAAAAGCTAAACACATGGACATGAATAGTTTTTGTAAGAGAGTAAAAGAAATCACGATAAAAGACCACGATTACTTGTAGAATAGCTTCTAAAGTTTAATTAATGAAATAATACGAGTAAATCATGTATTTTTACCGAAGAGAGAGCAGCTCTACTGACAGAAGGAAAAAACAATTTTTACTCGCATTGATATGTGTTTAACCTTTGGCGTCTCCATGAATTCTAGTGCAGGCTCCAGCACTTACAAACTCATCCAACTCTCGAGAACGTTCCTGTAAGAAAAGTTAATCCTAAATCTGACATTAGGCCGGAAGTTATGTATTGGTTGCAGCTTTAGAGTGTATAAAAACGCACCACCAGTTGTTTTCGGTCATTGGTTCGTATCTTAGCCCACAACGCGCATAAACTAGGCAAGCAAGACATTATTTATCCATGTATAATTCAGGCCTAATGACTTGTTTGTCTAACATTAAAATTTTTAGTTAAGGTTTTTACTTACTATTTTACATTATCCCATGAAATATTAGTTAACAGGTTAGATATGCCAGGTTTGGATGGGTTTACTTGTTAACTCAGAATTCATGTCTCCAGAATGGAGGTTAGTTGGTAAAATTCCATGGAACCCCTAAAAAAGTACCTTAATCTGTCTTCCAATATTCTTTATTTCTGGGTCCAGATTATTCACTTCAGGAAATCTTTCCAAAAACTTACTCCAGGTTTCCTCCGCGTTCTCAATTTCTTGATGGACAAAAACAGCTTATGCTAACACTGAAATTAATTTTTTTGGGGGGGGGAGGGGGGTCACGAAACCTTTACGTGAATTGTCAACCTTCTGCTCATTAAATACTATTTTAGATTTATTTCGCTATACCTTATTCCTGGCTGCTTTATATGTAATATCTGCGGTTTCTGCAATGTGCTAAAATTATTGGGGCAAATTCTCTTATCCTACAAGTGTATTATATAATAACATCCTCCCTCTAACTTATATATAAAGCAAAGACGATTATGTACAATAGAAAGATGGTTAGGTTTTGTAATAAGTAAAAATTTGATTGTTTAAGAATAAGGTAAAGAGGATCATCTGTTTAACTAAATAACATTATATATTACTTTACTTTGTTACACTTAGATATACAGAAAGAACATAATGTAATGGATACTACTTATTATTGCTTATTATTGCGAGACTTACCATTGCGTTTTAGTCTCCTTTCAAGGACCCAAAAGCCACCTCTCTCCATACAAGGATCAATATTCCAATAGTGTGCATGCAGCTTAGCTAAACATTTCATTACACTCTCGGCCTAGGTAAGATTCAATGAATTTCTCAGCTGCTGATCAAGATAGACGGTGGTAATCTCCTATGAAGAACCCCAATACCAACAATCAACTAGTATATAATTTTCTGGGTCCGTAGTCAGTCATGCAACAAAAGACTAATATTTATTTTATACAGTACGGTTTTGTGATTTTTTGTCTTTTTGGTAAATTTATATTTCTTATGACACTGAATATAACGCAATTTTTTCGCTGGTCCAACCAAAAAGTTTGTGCTTTGCTACTTATGGATGCTTTCATCCTTTTTTACATGTTTTTCAAATAGATTTTTAACCTGTAAATCATTCATGAAAGGGCTCTGATAATAATTTTCGCACAGATCTTCCATCACAATTATAAAAGATGTTTCTAAAACAATGTTAAATAGATACAGAAATAAAGTTATGACTTTTGTACAACTTTGTTATTTTATTAATAAATGTTCATAAAAAAACTGCCCTGTTTTTTGAGACAATCAATGTAGGAATAGTTATAACAAAAGCATATGTCGTTAAATTATTCCTGCAAATACAATTATCTTTTTTCAATCACTTGGCGAATTTTAAAAAGTTACCCACAAGAAAATAAAAAAAAAATATAACTATTACTTAACCCCTATGCCTGAGGATAATGTTACAATTTAGTGGTGGAAAACTCAAAGAACGAGAAATTTTCAGTATTCCTAATGGTCTGAAAAAACGCAGATATTTTTTAGATCACTCGTACAAAAATAGTACCTTGAGGGCTGGAGTCCAATTGTTTTGGGGTCCCGTCTGAGTAATAAACTTTAGGAAACAAACATCTAGAAAAACGCTTTACTTTCATAATTTTTAGAGAAATGGTATTTTCTTATAAGAAAACTTTCCATCTTACAGTTGGATTGTAGGTCAGTTAGTCTGTATTGCACACAATGTTTCGTTTGCCCTTTCCTCTCTATCTTGTTTTCTATTATTTTATTGTTGACTTAACATCACTTCTCTTTTTGTCAGCTCTTTCCCTTATCCTTTACATAATCCTTGCATAAAGTAACAGGAAGTGTTTGTCTGTAGCCTAAGATCTCGCTAATTACTAGACCGAAATTATTCTCCTTTTAACTACATTTCTTATAGGCCATGTAACTATTTTATGGAAGGATACTTCCTATGAGAAACCAATTCTGGACAAATGTATAACCACAGACCCCCCATTTTTAATAGCGAAGCTACTCTATAATTTGAAATGTACGTCTGTCTTAGTTTGGGGGAAACGTGGTTTTCTCGGCTCCTATAAAAGATAAAATGCTGAAATATTTTGACAACATTCCCATTATTAAGGAGCACAATTAATTATAAAACATCAATGACGGTTGGACCGCTTTTTAGAAGGTTTTTGGCTATGTTTGTATTTTTCCCATTTTTCTCCATCAATCAGTATCAAAATAATTTTTCCCATTGTTATGAGCATCTTTTATGTAATTTTCTTTGGCCTTCATCATTATACAAAATATGTGGTTTATTTATTTTCTCCAATAAATCTATTCTTGATTTTAATAAATACACTTTAAATCTACTTGTGCATATTCCCATCCATTATTTTTTGTGCTTCGCTACTTATGGATGTTGTCATCCTTGTTATAACTTTAACTAAAAGTGAAGGGTCGACTTACCCCCCCCCCCTCTTTCCTCAAGTGCCCCTGAAAGCCACCAGTAGAATAATACTAATACCTAATATTTTGATGTTCTGGTTTCACAACATCACTGTAGAAATCTATTTCTTTCCTCACACTTTGCACAAATTCTTTCCAGATTTCCTGGGTTTGAATTAAAGAGTTGAAAATGGCTATAGAATACGTGGATATATTTACAGGGACAATTTTGTTTGCTAATATGGATCTCATTTATTGGTCAATTCGTTCATCCAGTATTAAGGGATGGAGTAAAGGGGTTAGATGGAGGTCATAGTTATTTTAGCCAGCTGGGAGTATTACTCTAATAGAGTACATGAAAATCTGGTGCAACATTGAAGCAATCATGAATCGCTTAAAAATTGCTTGCCTGCCTTGTGTTAGTAAAAGGTTAGGAGCGAAGCCACTTATTATTTTAATAATTTAGAACTTTTATTGATTTTAACACTATATCTTATTTTTAAAACTTTTTCTCTACCTCTGATGCTTTTTCTGGCAATTCCCTAGGGACTATTCTCTTGGCCATATAGCTTGTTGTCTCATTCTTGTCATCCAATACTTTTATTGTGAACATATTCGCTTGCATACCTCTTATAATAGACTCTCGGGGTATACTCCAATCTTTAGCCTGAAAAAAAATAAATTGTTATTAATTGTGGTAAAACTAAGATTTTACTCGTACAATTATGGCCTCATAATTATTTTATAACAAATAATGTAAAGTTTCCTGTTTGCTATGTATTTATTTGGCTTCTTTCAATACTTTGGCTTTAGTCTTACAATAGAATTGATAAAATTAAGGCCAGTAGTATTATGTAATATCAAATTTAATGTATAATATAATATATCTATAATACAAAGTAGAACGATGTCTGTCTGTCCGTCTGTCTGTCTGTCCCTTAAGATCTCGGTAACCACTGAACCGATCGGATTCTACTCTTCAGGGTATATACCTATTGGTCCTGTGGTGGTTTTAAGCTATTTTCTTGGGGGGTGGGACACCCCCAACCCCCCCAAAACAAAAAAATCCCCCCCCCCATTTTTTTTTTTTTTTTTGCTTAAGATTTCCTTGGTCCTTTAAGGAATTTCGCCTTAATTTTTTTTATCACCTCTTGGGGCAAAGCCCCTAGAGGCTAGGGGCGAAGCCGCTAGTACATTTATAAGGGAAAGCATAATTTCTATTATGTTAAAATCATTTGTGGAAATGGTAATTTAGCAGCTGCTATTAAAGATAAAAGTCTTATTTTTTTGTGAATTCTTCCATAAACAATGAGCATCTACTCAATAATTTTCTTTGTCTGTCAATCCAGTATTTTTTTCTAAGGGACAATTTCTCTTTAGAGGGTGGTATTAACCTCCCCAAAAATTAGGGATGACAATCCGTCAAATTTTTGGTCCGGATTCGGATTCTTACAAGAATTCGTCCAAAAAATGGCGGATTCTTGCAGATTCCGGATTCTTATTTTTGGCGGATTCCAGATTCTAGCAATATCTTAAAAGGCTTTTTTTTAAATTTAAGTGCTACATATGTCCTAAAAATTAATGTTCTTGGTGTTCTCTATAATTCACTTCCAAAAATCAAACCAGATTTTTATAGTTATTTCTCGCATTGTATTATAAACGGCTTTCCGTGGATATAGAATGTACAATTATGAGATTTACACTATTTTTTTAGCCACGAGGTGCCGAAGGCACCTGCTAAAGAAACTGGTTTTAAACTTATGTTTGTACATTTTTATATTCGTAGAAAGCTGGATATAATACGATGCTAGACATAGTTTTTTTTTGGATGAGAATTGGTTCATATCCACCGGATTCAAATGAGTACGAGAAAAGATATTATATTTAATGATGAAAATCTTTGCCTTCAAAAAGGGGGAATTGAAAGAAAAAAACTCAAGACGCTAATTTTAGCCTACCAATTAAGAATCTAAATCTGCTATTAAAAAACGGATTCCGGATTCGGATTCCAAAATTGGCCAAATATTGGGCAGATTGCAGATTCTGATTGCCAATCCTACCAAAAATAGTTATAAACCTTCACTGTACCTATGAGAAGCTTTCGTAAAAAAAACTCAATCAGTTCAGTGGTTTTGAGATCTTAGGCTTGAACCAAAAACCTTAATATTTTATGTAATAGGGTTTATAAGCTTCGCTACTTAAAATGGTTGTCATACTTGTTTTAATAAATAGGAAATCCTTACTTGTGGATTTATATGCTTCTGTATAAAGTGAATATCTAAAGTAATATTGTTTGGTAAAAATGTTAAATTGTTGTATAATTTTTCATCAAACTTTTTTGGGTCAGGATATCTTTCTTTTGGCAGTGACATTTTTATGGTTATATCTGTAATCATTGGTAGGTACATAACTTTAATTTACCTTTTTAATTAACTAGCGGCTACGCCCCTAGAGGCCTCTTAAGGGAAGTTTACCCCCTCCTCCTTCAATTGAAGTTTGAAAGAGAAAGTTTACATTTTTTGGGGGGTGTCATTTTATTTCTAGGGTCAATTTCTCTTGCTTGTGAGGGTGTGGTGTTACCCTTCCCAATAATAGTTAAAAACCTTCCAAGGACCTATTACCGGTTCAGTAGTTAGTAAGATCCTTCGGAACACACACAGACGTAGAGATCCTTTTACTTAATAAGGATTATTCATGGTTTTCAGTATTGTGGTAAAAAGCAGTTCTAGGGATTCAGTAGTTAAATCCTCTGCTACTAGAATTCCAATAAAATGGTTGTAAATCCTTCTCTTTTCCCATAACAAGGATAACATACATTTTTAAAAAGAAAATTCCTTATATAGAGAAAGAAAATAAAGTCTGAAATGGATAAATGTATGTCAATAAATTGCAAAATTCTGTATATTTACATATTAGTTAGATGATCACAAGTAAAACCCAGGTATTCCCCCTTCGAATTTAAAAGTACACAAATATTATAACCGAAACCTGTCTGCTAGTAATTATCTACAAATATATTCAGGTCATTTGATAAAAATATTCTTCTCAAAAACGTACAATTTTTAATTAGAATCATGATTAAAGTTATCTCTTTATTTTGATAGGCCATCTTAAAATGAACGGGTACAGGGTAGGCCCACAAAGTTAGGGCCCCCATCAGAGGCTAGGTTAGGTTATTAATCAGTTTATAGTTCATTATATTTAGAGTGTATTTATCCCTGTATAATAATCAGCTGTTTTTCGTCTGCTATTTTACGACACATATTTACATAACAAAAACATTCTTGTAATATAAAATTGTACTATTTATGACTTAGAATATAGTAAATCTTAAAGTTTAACGAAATATAATGAATAATGTATGCTTAAAACCAAGTTATTTAAATAAGCTCGGAGTTTGTTATTATTCTAACGCAAGAAAAGTTCCCCCTCCCCCACAAAATGAAAAACAGAAGAAAATGAGAGAAGAATTTTGGAAGAGAGAACAAATTTTAGAATCAAAGGTTTTTATATTTTTATCTCTCTATAGGTTACTCCATAACTAAAGTCTTAAGACCGTCAGCCTGTCTTATTTCAAAAGTGCTATGTGCAAGATTGACATATTTACAGTGTATATTCCCTTAACATGAGTGATTTACAGGCAGCTTTTTATTAATCTGAACATTCCCCACCCAAGAAAGAGGGTTGGGTGGATTTTACTTTGACCGTGACAATCGGCTACGCGCCTAAAGGCCTCTAAAAAGGCATGTAACAGTTTTCTTTTAATCTATGATAAGATCTTCTGTTAACCAAAAATTATTATTTTGCCGCTAGCTGCATGGGTTAGTTATTTTTTGCGATTTCTCTTGGAAGGGAGGTGGTGCTCTCCCCCAGAATAGCTAAAAACTTTCTCAGGATCTATGAAAAGCTACATTGTAAAGAAGAACCATATCGGTTCAGCGGTTAGCGACATCCTTCGCTACAGACAAAAAAACCTTTAGGATTAGGATCAATACAAAGTAACCACACTTAGAAGACTTTTTAAAATATATTTCTCAGAGATTTTGTATTAAGGTTGACTACACCCAATTAACAGAAATAGACAAACTGATCCATGAAGCTCACAAAACAGCTGTCAGTGATTACCATTTCACATATGATGATCCTGAAACTGGTCTTAAGGAATATTTAATATAAGAAACTGATATATAATTTGCTTGTTTTTATTGGTTGAATTAATGTTTGGTCAATAATTAAACTGTTTTTAACCTATTTTTTAATCATATATCAAAAATATACTATGACACCAGTAGAAACAGACTGCAGAGCCCAAATTTGAATTAAGTCCTCAATAAACTTTTTTGGGGGGATTTTAAAATTAATTTTATATGTTGCTGTGATCATTTTGACGGAAGCAAAAGGAACTTTTAGTTTGGGGTTAAATTGTTTCTTACAGAACAATTTTATATGATTCAGTTTATATCAATACAATAATAATAAAACTCTACTCTGTTCGATGGAAATAATTTTCTTTCTAAAACAATCAATTTCAGTAAAAAAATTAACATAATACAATAAAACACATTTGCTAAAGTTAAACCAATAAGATTTCTTGTTTCATTTTAATTTTTTATGATTTCCGAAAGAGTGTTTTCACAAAGTGACTTATTTACAATGTAGTTAAATAATTTTTATTTAATTAAAATGAAAAGAATGAAAACTATACACGCAAAAGATACATAATTTTTAAAAATATTTAAAAAAAAATAAGTTTGAATAATCTTATTTTATATCATATTTGTATATGTGTCAAAAATAATTTTGTTGTATTGCATAAACATTTGTTGACATCTTGTCATGTTGACATCAAATTTAACCCTTTACAGCCAATTTTTATGTGTTTAAAATAGGTGAACGAACACAAACATGTTAATGTTAATTCATTGGTATATTGTAAAGATTTAACTTTTTAGTGAATTTTTATAGTAAAATCATAAGGCCTAATTTTACTCTATACCAGAATACAATATTTATGAAGCAAAACACTCTAAAAGCTACGAATTTTACCCAAATAAAAAAAAGATCTATTGCTTTGATCAAAATGACTACGGCAACAGTAAAAATTAATATTTAAATCCCCCCAAAAAAGTTTATTGGGGACTTAATTCAAATTTAGGCTCTGCAGTCTGATTTTACTGGTGTCATAGTATATTTTTTATATACGTTTTAAAAATAGGTTAAAAACAGTTTAACTGAATTGAGAATAATAAATTTAGAAAGTCCAGATCCCCAATCCCTGAATTCGTCCTTTTGGAACACAGTGTAATATATCTAATTTAATAATTGAAATACTTTTTTATTTAGTTTTGATGATTTCTTTCACAGACCTTAAATAAATAATGATGGATGATCTCTATTGAATAAAAAATAATTTTTACTTGTTTAAAACGTGTTTTTTTTGCTTTACGTAGTAGAAAAATATTTTTTGCTTAGTAGGTATATCCCTAGATAACATAAAAATGCAATAAACATATTAAACAATATCCTACATACCTATTATGAAGTATTAATTCTAAATAAAACAAATTTGGAAAGGTGATAACCAGACTACGGCATTTTCTTAAAGGTTCTTGTTGCGGGAATGCTTGCAGGAAAAACTTGGCTCTTTCACAGTTGCTGCTTTTTTAAGTGCATAGATATTTACTTCTCCAGTAAAATGATTTTTACATTAATCCACAATATAGATGTTGGGACACCTTTATGTCTTGTAATGTTTCATTGCTTTGCTGCTTATGAGTGTTGTCATACTTGTTTTTATATTTTAAAGTTTAAAATTCGGTTGAACCAAGATTTTTACCAGGCATTGTGTTTATGACCATGAGAATGTAGATAAAGAGAGAAGGGAAAAACGAATATTCAACTCAGCTTTCTGGGTTGACAAACATCAAGTAGATGAGGAAGATGAAGGTTGGAATTGACCTAAAAAAATATCTAGCTTAAATAATAGATTTATTATATTTTCAGAATATATTAGGATTATAAATAAAGAATTTTTAAAAATCTCTGAAACCTTCTGAAAGTCAGACAGAAAAATGTCCGGTGAATACAATGTGAGTGCTGCTGACCTAGACCGGTTTATGGAAGCAATTCTGGCCCTGGTACAGGAAACTGGACTAATCATTGCCAACGCTATTGGTACCCAGGGGAATGTTGAAATTGATGAGAAGGAGGAGAATATTGGAGATGGAAATGCTAGCGCAATTCTAACAGAAACTGATCTCAAGGTTATTATTTTGTCAAGTAACAAATGTAAACTTTAACATATGTTTAAAAAAAACAAATTTGGGTGTTACCTTTTATATGCACAGATAACATAAAATTAACAGAAAAAATACTTATTTATACTTTTCTCTAATTTATGTTGAATTAACTATTCCTAAAGGGATTTATCCATTAAAATCATTATTTATACATTTTAGTCATTCATGAATGTATGTCTGTAACAATGAAAGGTTTCAAAAAGATAAACCTTATTCCTTCCTAATTAATTCTGCTTTGTGATATAACTCTTATTCGTATTGTAAATTAGATTAGAATAATTAAATACACAAAATGTTTTTAAAAAGGTTTATGTAAATGAAAGGCTTTAATTTATTTGTTTTGTTTCATTGCCTTAATATTAGACGTAAATACCCTTGTTCATCAAGCAATTATTGATACCATCAAAACATTGAATATATTTTAAATATATTTTAGGTTGAGAAACACTTGATTAATGGCCTAAAATCTAAGTTTCCTGAACACCAATTCATCGGGGAAGAATCCGGGGTAGGTTTTATCAAATGGTTATTTGCAAAACAATAAGAAGGATGACAACATTCATAAAAACGAAGCTTAAAGGTTCCTAAGTTAAGGATTAGGCAATAGACGTTAAATTAATCTACATCCCTAATGATGATAAACGAAATTAATCCTTCTGTAGATTTAAAATATTAGTTGATAACCTTGAACCATTCAAGATTTAGTAGCCTAAGTTGCTAAGGCAGCAAATAAGAAAAAGTATTTATAAAACTTTGGGTACCAGTATAGTTTTCAGTCCAATGATAATATTATAATTATTCCAGGGAAGTGGTGCAGAACTTGGAAATGCCCCAACCTGGATAATTGATCCTATTGATGGAACTATGAATTTTGTCCATGCTAATCCTCTTGTGTGTACATCAGTTGGTAAGACTTATTTTTTTAAATGTTTTTTGTTTTCATTCAATTAAGAAATAAAAGCTTTAACTTTTCTGTATATGTGGATATTATGACTGGGGAAAAATTATCGTCAATTTAGGTTGCTATCGTGGACACCATTTATAGGTCAGTTTGTTCATCCAGTAGGAAGGTAGTAGATGGAATAAAGGGGATGAAAGGGATTGTCATTTTAACAAGCTTTCACTTTATTAGAGAAAATGAAATTCTGATGTAACATCCAAGTAATATTATATCGATAATTTTATATCCGTACCACCATGCCTGTTATAATTAAAATGAAGTCTTAATAGTGATTGGTTTTTTTATGTTTGTAATGATTATAGGTTTAACAGTAAACAAAAAGCTAGTTTTGGGAGTTGTACACTGTCCTTTGATTGACAAAACCTACACCGCCATTAAAGGCAAAGGAGCATTTTGTAATGGAAAAAGAATTAAAACAAGGTATAACAAATATATCTTCATACATAACATAATGAAAAGGATTAATGCAATTTTGCAAATAGGACATCACATATAGCTTTATATGCATGCTAGGTTTAAAGAAAAATAATAGATGGGGCAAAAGTTACATATGATATAACTTTTACCTACCAAATAGCAATTTTTGAAAAATATTTGTGATCGATCTCATAAAACTGATAGTAACCCCAATAGGACATAGGTAATTTTCTACCGCTTTAACCCTTCAGTACAAAAATTACCTAAAACATTAAAAATACACACAAACGTTTTTAACATATTATTTAATAAGTAAAGTATAATGAAATTCATTTTCGTCTGCTAGCTTAAGGGTCCTTGCTTTTTGGGGAAGTGGTTGTCTGGACATACATTAATTAATTTCAGTATTAGTACAAGATTCTTGTCAACAGTTTTACCGATTTCTTATCCTTTTATGTTCTCTTTCTTTTAGTAAAGTGAAGGAGATGGGTAAAGCTATGATGATAATGGAGCTGCCTGTTGGGGCTAACCAGGACAAGAAAGACATCGCCGTTGCTAACCTCAAGTATATCATGGACAATGCACATTCTGTCAGATGCCCAGGTTAATAAGTCAGGGAGGAAGTGGATAATGAACTGTTTTTATACTAGTCCCCAAAGTTTTCTTAGCTTTTTCTTATTCGTTAGTTTGACAACTTTGGGGACTTTTATTGTATTTAAGGGGGGGGGAAGTTTTGCCACTTTCGCTTACTCCGTGATTATTGGGCTAGGTGTTAAAGTTAGACTATAGGTTATTTGGGATAAAAGTTTACTTTTGGGTAGTAGCTCACGTATTTTTAATCATTTTTTGGATAACCCCACCCCCTGGCACCCCGGGGCTCAAAAACCCCCTAAAAATGAACCTAACCTTAATTTTCTCAGGAACAATTTGACCAATAGAGATGATTTTTTAAACTTAAGCTTTTATGCGTGTAAACTAACTTCTAGTTTAGAAGTCATCCCCCTGCCGCCAACCCCTAGCCCTCCGGGGCTCCAAAAAACCCTAAAAATGAACCTAACCTTAATTTTCTCAGGAACCATTTGACCAATAGACATGATTTTTTAAACTTAAGCTTTTATGCGTGTAAACTAACTTCTAGTTTAGAAGTCATCCCCCTGCCGCCAACCCCTAGCCCTCCGGGGCTCCAAAAAACCCTAAAAATGAACCTAACCTTAATTTTCTCAGGAACCATTTGATCAATAGACATGATTTTTTAAACTTAAGCTTTTATGGTTATAAACTAACTTCTAGTTTAGAAGTCACCCCCCTGCCGCAAACCCCTAGCCCTCCGGGGCTCCAAAAAACCCTAAATATGAACCTAACCTTAATTTTCTCAGGAACCATTTGACCAATAGAGATGATTTCTTAAACTTAAGCTTTTATGGTTATAAACTAACTTTAAGTTTAGAAGTCAACCCCCCTTGTGCCAACCCCTAGCCCCCCGGGGCTAAAAAAAACCCTAAAAAAGAACCTAACCTTAATTAAAATTTCTCATTTGAAGAGTTAGATTTACATTTATTAAACCAAATATGCTTCTTTTTGGATGTTATTGACATATTTGCTGAAAAAAATAGAATCTGCCTCCAGGTTCAGGTGCTGCAGGCCTCCAGGTCCACTCTGGAGACAGAAAAAATTAAAAATTTTTATTTGAAGAGTTAGAGGTTCACTTATTAAACAAAATATGCTTCTTTTTGGATGTTATTGACATATCTGCTGAAAAAATGAGAATCGGCCTCCAGGTTCAGGTGCAGCAGGCCTCCAGGTCCACTCTGGAGACAGGTAAAAAATATAATTTTTTATTTGAAGAGTTAGAGGTACACTTATTAAACCAAATATGCTTCTTTTTGAATGTTATTGACATATTTGCAGAAAAAAAAAAAATCAGCCTCCAGGTTCAGGTGCTGCAGGCCTCCAGGTCTACTCTGGAGACAGGTAAAAATTAAAATTTCTTATTTGAAGAGTTAGAGGTACACTTATAAAAACCAAATATGCATCCTTTTGGATGTTATTGACATATCTGCTAAAAAAATGAGAATCGGCCTCCAGGTTCAGGTACTGCAGGCCTCCAGGTCCACTCTGGAGACAGGTAAAAATTAAAATTTCTTATTTGAAGAGTTAGAGGTCAACTTATGAAACAAAATATGCCTCTTTTAGGTTACTATCAACAAACCTAAAGAAGATAATAAAATCGGCCTTCAGGTCCACTCTGGACAGGTAAAAATTGAAATTTCTTATTTGAAGAGTTAGAGGTCAACTTATAAAACAGAATATGGATCTTTTGGCTGTTATTACTATTTCTGGAGAAAAATATTAAATTGGCTCCAAGTTCAGATATTCACCTGGCCAGCTGCAACCAGCGGTCACCAAGACGCAGGTAAAAGTGTCCATATCAAAAAGTATCAATGAATATGATACCTAACATGTCTAAAAAAATAGCGAAAATATCTGAAAATACCCCCAAAAAGCCATCTGGAAGCCTGCAGTACCTGGAGGCCGATTTTATTTTTTTCTTTAAATATGGTAATATTAACAAGATGCTTATTTTCTTGTGAATTGACCTCTAACTCTTAAATTAGGAATTTAAATTTTTTCATGTCTAGAGTTGAACTGGAGGCCTGCAGCACCTGAACTTGGAGGCCGATTTAAATTTTATCTTCAAGTATGTTATTAACATCAAAAACAATGCATAGATTGTTTTATAAGTTAACCTTTAACTCTCCAAATAAGAAATTTTATTTTTACCTATCCAGTGTCCACCTGGAGGCCTGTAGGACCCGAACCTGAAAGCCGATTTCAATTTTTCAGCAGATATGTCAATAACATCCAAAAAGAAGCATATTTGGTAAAATAAGTGTACCTCTAACTCTTCAAATAAGAAATTTTAATTTTCACCTGTCGAGAGTGGACCTTGAGGCCTGCAGCACCTGAATCTGGAGGCCGATTCTAATTTTTTCATCAGATATGTCAATAAAATCCAAAAAGTAGCATATTTGTTTTAATAAGTGAACCTCTAACTCTTCAAGTAAGAAATTTTAATTTTTACCTGTCTCCAGAGTGGACCTGGAGGCCTGCAGCATCTGAACCTGGAGGCCGATTCTAATTTTTCAGCAGATATGTCTATAACATCCAAAAAGATGCATATTTGGTTTAATAAGTGTACCTCTAACTCTTCAAATAAGAAGTTTTAATTTTTACCTGTCTCCAGAGTGGACCTGGAAGACTGCAGCACCTGAACCTATAGGCCAATTCTTATTTTTTCAGCAGATATGTCAATAACATCCAAAAAGATGCATATTTTGTTTAATAAGTGTACCTCTAACTCTTCAAATAAGAAATTTTAATTTTACCTGTCTCCAGAGTGGACCTGGAGGCCTGCAGCACCTGAACCTGGAGGCCGATTCTAATTTTTTCAGCAAATATGTCAATAACATCCAAAAATAAGCATATTTGGTTTAATAAGTGTACATCTAACTCTTCAAATAAGAAATTTTAATTAAGGTTAGGTTCATTTTTAGGGTTTTTTTTAGCCCCGGGGGGCTAGAGGTTGGCGGCAGGGGGGACTTCTAAACTTAAAGTTAGTTTATAACCATAAAAGCCTAAGTTTAAGAAATCATCTCTATTAGTCAAGTGGTTCCTGAGAAAATTAAGGTTAGGTTCATTTTTAGGGTTTTTTGGAGCCCCGAAGGGCTAGGGATTGGCGGCAGGGGGGTGACTTCTAAACTAAAAGTTAGTTTATAAGCATAAAAGCTTAAGTTTTAAAAATCATGTCTATTGGTCAAATGGTTCCTGAGAAAATTAAGGTTAGGTTCATTTTTAGGGTTTTTTGAGCCCCGGAGGGCTAGGGGTTGGCGGCAGGGGGGTGACTTCTAAACTAGAAGTTAGTTTATAACCATAAAAGCTTAAGTTTTAAAAATCATGTCTATTGGTCAAATGGTTCCTGAGAAAATTAAGGTTAGGTTCATTTTTAGGGTTTTTTTGAGCCCCGGAGGGCTAGGGGTTGGCGGCAGGGGGGTGACTTCTAAACTAAAAGTTAGTTTATAAGCATAAAAGCTTAAGTTTAAAAAATCATCTCTATTGGTCAAATGTTTCCTGAGAAAATTAAGGTTAGGTTCATTTTTAGGGTTTTTTTGGAGCCCCGGAGGGCTAGGGGTTGGCGGCAGGGGGGTGACTTCTAAACTAAAAGTTAGTTTATATGCATAAAAGCTTAAGTTTAAAAAATCATCTCTATTGGTCAAATTGTTCCTGAGAAAATTAAGGTTAGGTTCATTTTAGGGGGTTTTTGAGCCCCGGGGGGCTAGGGGGTGGGGTTATCCAAAAAATGATTAAAAATACGTGAGCTACTACCCAAAAGTAAACTTTTATCCCAAATAACCTATAGTCTAACTCAAATACCTAGCCCAATAATCACGGAGTAAGCGAAAGTGGCAAAACTTCCCCCCCCCCCCCCCCCATTGGTTGATTCATCAAGTTGAGTGTCCAAACGTTTCAACTACTCATCTACAGAAGGGGCAATTTCGTGTATCATCATTGGTGATGTACATCAATTTATTGGCCATTGTCTTATCCCTATAGATCCCTGTTACTAAGTAGTATTTTTAAATCTGAAAGTATCTCGAAGTGTTTGATGTAATATATCTAAAACAGCTGCATCAGGCGTCTTCAAGGAAGCTTTCTAGTGGAACTTTGAAGTTGGTTCCTAAAAAAATCTTTAAGCTATAGGTGCGTGGGGATGAAAAATCCATTCATTTTTGTGATACTATGAATAAGTCCCAAAAGTTGTTAAGCCAACGAATAAGGAAACGTTATTATAAACCTTGGAATACTAGTGAAATATACAGACCAATGTCTCCTCCCTCTCTGAATATGAATTCCAAATCCTTCATGGATTAATCTGCCAATTTCTTTCACTAAACTAAATAACACTATACCTACTTATTAAAATTTGAAGGAATTCTTGAATTTACCAAATACTTTCAGGTCCAGCAGCTATGGATATAGCCTGGGTGGCAGCGGGTTCTGCTGATGGTTATTTTCACCAGGGAATCCATTCGTGGGATATGGCAGGAAAATAAAGCTATTAATTTACATCTTTATATAGTATTTGTATATAAGAATATTTCATGCGAAGAAAACTATCTTTGATTCATTTTATTTGCTTCATGACAATATATTGCATTTTAGCTTTTTATGTTTAACGATTACAGCATGCTGTTTTAAAATTAGATTTGTAACAATATACATGAATCTATTAAAAACATGCATTTTTACGAACAGAATTGAAAGTAGTTGAAAAATCCCTAAAATGTGTCATACTGTAAAACACTGACTATTTTATTAGTCAAACTTTTTCAAAAACTTATACACAAACAAATGTTTTGACTCTATGTTTGTATGACAAGAAGCTTTATTGTTAGGAGGCACTATAATTGTGAAGGAGGCTGGTGGTGCTGTTATTGACACCAGTGGAGGTATACTTGTCTTACTTAATTACCTAAACAACCTAGAGGACGGGATGAAACAATGCATAATAATGAAGTGCATGATTATACTATCATACGCCCTTCAGACAACTAACACTTTGATTGCTCGACCTTTTTTGGTAATCCAAACCGTGTATGGTAAATAAACGTGCCTGGTGAAGGCATTTCCCCATACAGAATAATTTTTAACGATTGATATCTAACGTTTACTTAGTGTAGTTTTTCTAATTACATGCTTTTGAAAATCAGATGATTCATGTAATTATCAATCTTTCCCAATTTTAATATGTAATTTTCTGTCGTCGGTGTAGTCTTTTAAACATTTCGACATGTATCATTTTATACATATAACTCTTTTTTTTTCGTCAACTTAACGAACTTAGACTTTGTTTTCTTTTAAATAAGATCTTTCTTTTTTCCAGGAGACTTTGACTTGATGTCACGCGGAGTTATAGTTGCCGCTAGCCAGGAGTTGGCTCTACAAATATCAAAATTCATTCAAGTTTATCCTTCGCCTAGAGATCAACCTACCCATGTTAACCCTTTCTAAAAACTTTAATGTATTGTTATTTGTGTCCGGGCTCGGCGGCCGCTAATAGGCGCATATTTTAACATGTTGAATGGGAACTGGTTTATGCATCCAGCTAACTTATAATGTTATAAAATGGAGATTTCCCTGTGGCCTACATGCGGCTGCCGAGCCCTGATTTATGTCTCTTGTCTAGTCTTGTATGTTTGGTACCTTGTATCGAAAGGCGAAACCAAAATGATTTACAGTGTAGGACCTTCTGGGGCTTGTACTTTAAAGCCACTATCATGAGAAACTGTTTTTCAAAACTTTTTAAATTAGTACTTACGGGCGCAGCTGTCAATGATTTAGTTGTTTCTTCTATGTGTTCTGTTTGAAATACTTCATGTGCTGTTTGCACGTTTCTTTTTAATACCTAGTTATTTCTCGCATCGTATTATAAACGGCTTTCCGCGGATATAGAATGTACAATGAGATTAAAACTAGTTTTTTTTTAGCTCCGAGGTGCCGAAGGCACCGGCTAAAAAAACTGGTTTTAATCTTATGATTGTACATTTTTATATTCGTAGAAAGCTGGATATAATACGATGCTAGACATAGTTTTTTCGTATGGATGAAAACTGGTTCCTATCCACCGGATTCGAATGAATACGAGAAAATAGTTTACCCCATTCTATGATTTATTGTGTTTATTTGCTGAAATAAAAATAGGAGAGTTATGTTAAAAAAAACATTCACTGAAATGCAAAATATCTGTATGAAAACAGGGCCTTTTCTTGACATTATTGCACATATAATTCATGTTATAGAGTAGCTTCGCTAGGTACAAAAGAACTAATTCAGTCGATAAATATTTATTTTACTGTGAGAGTAATTGTGATAATTACAGTGAGGTTAAATATTCTTTTTATTAATATTTAGACTTGCTAGATAAAATTCTAAATATTTTAAAGCAAACATATTTTTATACCTACAATGTTACATGTACGTTACTGGGGTTAAATTTTGATACAAAGAAAAAGATTTTTTTTGCCACCCAAAATTTTTTTTTAATCTTCTGTATTGTATTTTATTATCTCCTTTTGTAAAGGAACTTTATTGTTTATTGCATAGATAAAATCATTTATCAAAGGGAACTTTTAAAAGTAATGTGAAGTTATGTTTTATATGTCAAGTTTATATCATTTATATAAACAAAAATAAGTAAACTTTATTAATTTTTATCTTAAAATTTTCCCTTTTGTAATTTTGAAAATTAGATTATAATACTTAATATGTACTTGTTACATTTAATGCTTATATAAATACAGTCATTTTTAAATTTAAAGTTTTGTATTCATTTATTGTAACTAAAAATTATTTAAATTAAAATAAAAAAAAATTATCAAGTTTTCACTATTTTAGTCTCTTGAGAAAACAAGAATATAATATATCCAAACCAAAAGCTTGATTGAATATCGCAAAATATTTAACAATGCAATACAATTCATTTATCAATAACAAAGTAAAGAGTAAATAGAAAAATAATTCTTTTATATTACATTAATTCTAACTTTTTCTATACATATTTCAGGGAACATTTACAGTTTACATTAAAATTAGCTCATACTACTTACACCCTTTTACTATACTGAAAGATTTTTGTAAAACAGCTACTCATTCTATAATTAAAATATGGCCGTATTTAAGATTAAGAAACAAATTGATTTGTAAGCCTTTCTTTTTTACTTGATCATTATTAAGACAAAATGTGTATAGATGGAAGAATCATTCAAATAATTTTAGTATAAAAGTAACAGGATGACTTATTATCTTGAACAAAGTCATAGAAAGTTTTTTTTTGAGAATACGACTACCCACCCAACCAAAAAATTTGTCTTATTTTGAAACTAAATTAACGTGTTTAAAGCTCAAGTCTTCTTGGGATGCAACCGCTTTTATGTTCTAAAAGTAAAGGGTGTAAGAAATATGAGATATAATAATAAATATACAATAGTAAGTTATATATGCTGTTTTCACATGCATGGGAATGAATACCAGGCTTAAATACAAGGTTTACTCAGGTACACACAATACACTGCCAAGCAATATTCACAATAAATCATTTTAAACCCTCGCCTCCAACCCTCCCCTCCGACCCTCCCAAAGCCAACAATTCTCAAACAAAGCAAACAAAAAAGTAGGATAAAATATGATTCATCGTAAAATATTACATTTAATTTCACCAAAATCAGTTCATTTTAACAATACACATTTTTACGAGTTTATATATTTTTAAGAAAATAATTTTTTGCATAAATATTATTATAAAAATATCTACCAAGGCATATTCATAATAACAAAAATAATTTTACACTAGGTATTCAGAAAGATAAATATGTGTATTTTAAGTACAATAAAGGGTTTGAAATAAGGTAGTTCAATTCAAATGGAGTTTTTCTTCGTATTTGAAGGTTTTTTGTGTGAGATTCAGACATTTTTGGTTTCATACATTCATATGCATTTAAAAGCCATGATAATTAGGTTTTCTTTTGTAACATTAAGGTTCATAAACTATATCAATTTTTAGCTGCGAAAAAAATATCTTTACAGTATGGAAATTATCATAGTTCAGTTCTGTTAAATTTGTGGAAGGAGTATCTTAAAAATAAACAAGGATCATAAATAAATATTATTGGAAAGTAAAAAAAAGGGCAGATCGGTATAGCAAATAATTTGAACAATAATTTCGACAAATAATACTTATTTAATATGTACAAGTTGAACGTTTTTCACCAAAAGTTTGATCTTACCCAAACTTAATAACAAAACAAAGTAAAATATTTAACAAAACTTTTCAATATGTAGTTAACAGCATACAAAATTTTTAACTTAATTGATGATTAAAATATTGAAACAAAATATATTGCATGATAATATAATATAACATAAAAAAAATAAAACATCAGGAGTATAATTACCACATTTTTTTCAGGAAGCATCCTTTTTTTGGTTTTGTATTTTGGTCATGTAAAAGAAATTTACCAAATATTAGCGTACAAATGCAAATTTTTTAGTTAAGAATAAATTACGCAATCAAAAATAAGTTTCACGACCAAGAAATAAAGTACTTTTTTGGTTAAATATAATTATTAGTAAACCCGAAAGTGAAGAGAGGCACTAAAAGTGTGTAATTAATATCTCAGGATTGTTGCATAATAAAAGAAAAATATTTGTTGTAATTCCCATATTTCAAAGAGACACTATTTTAATGAAAATTATTGGAAGAAAGAGGCAACTTGTAATTTAATGAAAATTTTGGAAGAACAATTTCAAATTCAAGAAATAGGAATATTGAGAAATATTATCAGTCAATTAGGTTTGACTTTTATGGAGTATTTGAGAGTCAATAATTTACTTTACAGTCGTGTCATTAACTTGGTACTTTTAAAACCAGATTCGTATCATATTTGCCCTTTTGTATCAAAGAGAACATTAGTCGTCTTATTAGGAATTCATTGGTTGAAAATAATTTTGGCTGTCATCATCGGTTAAAAATTGTTGAGATTCGTCACCAAACAGAGAGAAGGGATCGTGGACAGAATATCGCATTTGCTTTGGCTCTGGCACAATCAAGTTACTCTCCGTGTAGACACTTGGTAGCACTGGATTTTTTGTTCTTGTTATCGTATCCTGACTCTGGGTTCGCACAAAAGATTGTTTGACGATGTATTTCTGATTGGGAAGGCTTGAGCTGAACCTTTCCTGATTCTGTTGATCTTGTTGTAAACCGTTTAGATTCTGAAAGTTTTGTGTAGTTTGGACTGCTGTCTGAATATGAGGGATGGTGTTGCTGGGTGTGTTCGGACGGGATTTTGGTTCATCCTTAATAATTGGGAAAAATTCACTGTTGATAGTTTTAAAATAAGAAACCATGTCCATCTTGTCTTTTTCCTCCATAAACTCTTTCATTGCAGATTCAGCTGTTAAAAACTCTTGCTTTACGTCATTTATATCCACCGCATTTCCTTCAAAATAGTTGTCCATAGTTTCTTGTTTTGGGGTGCAGGTGAAATATTCTTCATGCTGATTTATTGTCTGAAGCGCTGAGTGGTGGAAAACTTGATTTCTTTGTGGAGGAACTATCACAGATACAGAAGCAGGTTGGGACAGGGTATTAGATGGATATGGAATGGATTCATGAGTTTCCTTCAGATAATCATCCTGCTTGAATGTCATGTCATTGTCATATATCACTCTTCCATTTACAGTGGAAGTTGAATGCACGGAAGACAGAGATTGTTGTTGGTTGTTAATGTTTGAGTCAGCTGTAGCAAGCCGCTGAAATTGCGGCAGCATTCCAGATGGACTGACCAAGGGCCTGTGCAGAGCTGCAGACGTGGAGGGGCTCGGACATGTTATTGCTGCTGACTGCACCGGCCCGGGATCAGATATAGACCTTTCCTTTCTTGAGTTTTTGGCTGCCTCGATTTTAGTTGAGTTGGAACCAGAGGCTAATACGGGCGTAGGAGTGGAGGCCAGCCTCCGGTCAACACCCTCGGGAAAAAATTCCGGGTGGGTTTTCTTGGCATGTCTTGTCATATGATCCTTTCTACCAAATCTGGCCGAACAATGCTGACAGGCAAACTCTCTTTGTCCTGTGTGCACAACACTAGAAACAAAATGTTTTAAAAATAAAGTAAACAACAACAAAAAAAGATATCTATTGTAAAATCCGAGTGAAACTTTATCACATAAGTAATTTTGACACACTATGTAAAAAATGTCCAGCCCCGTACCCTCTCTCTTACTTACATAGAAAAAAAAACAATAGAACATTACCTGTGTCTCTTTAAATCTTTCTTTGTTGGAAATTTTTTGATGCACTGTGGACATTCAAATTTCTTGTCCTGTGTTCCTTTGGGAACTCGGGAAGTTGAGTGGATTTTTAAATGATTCATTACTTCTTCCTGAAACATTATCCAAAATTAGAAAACTATCAAACATTTTGATAGGAAAATTTTTTGATACTGTATCCATTGGAAGTACTAAGAATGTGCTAAAAAGCAGTCTAGTCTATTTTTTTATTATTGTACAAGGCTGCAGAGATAGATTAATTCAAGATAAATTCATTTGACACAAAGTACAATATTCTATCCTGATTCATCTCAAGTACTGTAGATTAAAATTATTCATAAGGAAAAAGGATAAGAGGATGAATACTCACCCCTTTTTCATGGTAAAATACTACTTCCCCATCCCTAAATTTAGAAGCAGACGAAAATCAAAAACCGCCCAGGGCTTTTTGTAAGTCAATCATAAATAATAATGTGAATAAAAAGAAGCGATATTTAGCAAACAGCCGTGGGCGGTCAGAATCAGCTGAATGTTCATCATGAAAAAAATTTCCCCCTTTTTAGAAATAGAAGGATTCATCTTTCATGAACAAATTTTTTTAAATAAAAATAAAATTCTATGTAATTTTTAATTAAAACATTAAAACGAAAATATCTAATCTAATTTTCTTGCCCTAAATATGGAAATAGTAAAAAGTAAAAAAATATTTTTTTTAATAATTTTTAATCCTCCCATTTGAAAAGAAGTGGAATAGCAATAAATTTTAGCGCGGCAACAGCGCTGAGTAGGCCTCTAGGCCCACTGCCTATTTTCGTCTTCTAGTTGCTTCGATTCCTCTCTTTTATTTTTTTCTCTATGAAATTATTGGTTGAAAAGTTTAGACACTGCTTATTTTCAGAATTTTAAATTTAATAGTGCATATTTTTATGGCTTAGATGAAATTAATTTAGGTCGTACCTGATTTGGGAGAATTGTTTTGCAAATTTTACAGTCAAGTTGACCCTCTTCTGCAGAGTGCATAGCCTGGTGCTTCTTGAAACTAGACAACGAGTTGTAGGTACGGCTACAGTTATCATAACTACACACATAAACAGTTTTCGAGGGGTCGTGCACTTTCTCGTGGTTCTTCAGGTGATCTTTGCGACGAAATGCTCTATTGCAAGTATCACAAGTAAATGTTTTGGTCTGGGAGTGGATGAGAAGATGTCGCTTGAGTTTGAACTTTGAAGAAAAGCTTTTCACACAACCTAAATAAAATTTAGTGTTAAAGGAGGAAAATGTAGCAGAAGTGGTGCACCCTCCCAAGAGAAATCGTCTTGGAAAATCCTCCCCTTTTCCAAGTGTTTAGATTCACAATTTGGTAAAATTTTTTATCAAAAAAAGTTAAAACTGATATTATCATAAACCAACCTGAAACATGACACTGGAAAGGTGACTCCCCAGTGTGCGTCTGTTCATGTAGTTTCAAATGATACAATTGATCGAAAGATTCGACACATTCCTCACAAGAATAATTTCCATTTCCGACAGGGGACTCTGTTTGAAGGTCATGATAATAGTCAGGTGAGTCCAGGTAGGTCACACTTCCCTCCTCTTCTAGTTCTTGACAATCACTGGGACTCTCAACGGGTGTCAATCGCTGGAAACATTACAAATTTACATAATTAACATAAATAATTAACTCAAACTTTATAAATAACATTAAAAGACAAGTGCGAGCAAACTTCATTCCACCTTTTTAGCTTGAAATTGGCAATTTAAGATTTTATAGCATTCAATTTATTCAGACTTTGTTAAATTAAAAGAAATAACACAGAAAAAGTCGCAATAATAGCTTGTTAAACGTTAAGTGCTTATGAATATGATTATCATATTATATAAACTATAAAAGTACCTACATAAGATTAATAACTTTGCTAAAATTGAAGTAATATTATGAAAATAAAATTGAAGCTTTAACAGCCGACTAATACTTCAAACAATTTTCTTACCGACAGAGGACGGTCACTTTCATAAACCGAGGCTTCCTCCCAGGACAAACTATTCCTGTGTGACCTGTAGGCTGAAAGACTGGGAGGCAACCCTGACAGCTGTTCAGCACCGAGCTGCAGTCCAGTTGGCAGCGAACCAACTTGTAGATTAGCCGAATAATTTGATCCAAACTGAAGATTCGACGGCAGTGATCCGATTTGAGGGGCTACTTCATGGATAAGTGAAGTGTTAGATCTGAGTATTTGGACACTGACATCGAAATCTGAAGTGTCTTGCTTGGTTTCCAGTGTAGACATTACCTTAATTCAGCATCGCTCCAAGGATACTAATATCTGCCGTGATTTTCAATATTCTAACAAAAACGAATTTCACAATTGTATTATATGTGTTTTACATCAATATAGACAATTTTATTTGTGCTTTTTCAACAATTTAACAAAATATTTGGGTAATGATTAATGGTTTATATAATTAAGCATAACATGTAGTTTTATTTTTTATACTTGTCACATGTTGTCACTCTAAAGTTTCTCTGATTTGCTGCGTAAAAGTTTGATAAACAATTCCGCCGAATGTTTTTAAATCTGCGTGGCCGCCATTTGTAAACGCTGCGTAGTAAACCTTGATACGGTTGCCAACTCTGTAAATTTTAAAAAATAAATTGACCCTAAAAGTAGCATATCAAGAAAAGAAAAAAATTATTATATTTTTGCCATAAAAAGACGATAAATGTATTTTTATTACATTTTGGAGATGATTCATCTACATGTTAAGTTCCAGCTTTTAAGTTTTTAATAAAGAATTTTGAATTCGTTGTTCGGCAACCTTATATTTGGAAAAACCGTAATTTTTACCTGTTTATGTAAAATATATTTGATAACACAATAACAATTAGAAAAATCATTTAATGTTTTTTTTTAAATATAAAAACGCATCAGATGGAAATTAAAGCATTTTTGTATTCACCAAATATAAATATAATAGTCTAGACCAAGTTTGTTTATGTTATGATTTTTGGTTGACAAAACGGCCGCTAGGGTCGCATTGCGTCTTTTATTGTTTACTTTATTTTTAGGCAAAGATAAGAAAAAATATAAAGATAATATATCATGTATTTTTACATAACATAATTTAGAGTTTTTTGACATACTATCAGAGTATATCAATTAATGATAAAACATATTTTTTTATTCTAAAAGAAATATTTTAAAGTTTAGTGTAGCGCTGACAAAGACTATCACGTTAATCTCCATGTGCAATAAGGATTAAAATTCTAAATTTAACAATTAATCCATAATTGATTTACATTTAATCGCAGACCCTTTATCTTTTAATCCTTATTATTTTTTTTTATTTCAATCAATTTTAATTTTTAAAAATCTTTAATTGAAAAGAAAAAAATAATATTGCAGATTTGACATATTGGCTCAATCTAAAGCACGATTTTATGCAAGAAATTTTCTTCGTTTTATATAAATACAGCTGCTATTAGTAAATGTTTAAATAAAATAATAAATTGATTTATCTAAAAAGTATATGGCTACTCTGTTAGTATTTTAAAAAGTTGACAACTCTGTTTTGTATTCATTGTGTAGACGCTAGCCTAAACTTTTGCTGTGTTTGTGTATATGTGGGCTGAGCTCAGCTGCTACAAACAAAAAACCAACTGAATTCAGAATTACTCATTGGATGGTTAAACTTTAAATCCCCCCGTTTTTTCATGATTCTTTTGTTCGTGAACAATTGTTTAAGTAAAAATGTTTATGTTTGACTGGTGAAAAATGTTTGAAAATGATTAACGAAAAATAATTTTAGGTAATTTTTAAAATTACAGCTCAGAAAAATTAAATTTACTCTTAAAAAGTACGTGTTTAAGACATTAATAAATAATAATAATATTTTGAAATTTGTTAACCCTTATTGAATCTTAAAAGATAGATTAAATTAATAAATTAGACAATATATTTTAATAAACTTAAAACTAATAAAATTCGTTTTAGAAAGTTTAATCGATAATTTAAAATTTATTGATTTTTTAAGTGGATATTAATATTTAATAAGTTCATGTTTCTAAGCTTTACTTTTTCTGGGTTTTGGACAGAATAACTGTAATATATTATTTGGTTCTATTATTGATTGGAAGCTTTTGTTTTAATTGGATCTGTAGGGTGTGGAAAATTCTTATCTTCCTAATTGGGGCTAGTCAAGAGTATATATTTTTATTATATTATTAAATTCACTCGTGACCCGTTAAGGGAGATAATCAATAATCTAGTATATTTAGAAATATGTCAAGGAGGTTAAAACCCTCCGATAAACTATTGTTTTTGTGTAAATTTTAAATATGTGAAAAACACGTGTAAAAAATTTGCAGTAATTCTTCACCTAAATCTGAGAATTATCTATCTAGCTGTTTATAGGAAGCTAAAATTAATTTTATTGCATTCAATTTAAAATGAAAATTTATTACGAGATCTCCACATCTATCCTGCCTATTTTTCATTGCTTATATTAAAATAAGATTTTTGCATTAACCTATTATTAATTGCCTATTTATTATCGAGAATGTATATATTAGGGTGGGTCGATTTTGGACATTTTTTTTCTGAGGCCAAAGCGGGGATCTGCAAATGATTTGTATGAGTATAATACACCTCTGGATGATTTAAAATTTATCCTAAGTCTTAAAACCGCTGACGACTAGACATTCAATTGAATAGCTATTTGTAAATGGGAGTAAAAAATTTATTGAATCAGAACTATGGCTTCATGGTGCTCCCAGGAAAGGCATTGAGGAGTAGAATCAGGAACTTTTGACCGTTTCTAAAAATCTCGTTCCTAGCCTGAGAAAATCAAAAAAACCTTACAAATTGGACAATTCTCAATAAAATGTGGCTTTTTAGTGATTTCTAAGACTAGGAACGAGATATTTTGAAACGGACAAAAGTTCCTGATTCAGCTCCTCAAGGCCTTTCCAGGGAGCACCATGAAGCCATAGTTCTGATTCAAAAATTTCTTTGAATATCGTCTTTGCATATTAATAAGTAATCAAATATATTTTTTAGTGGTCGCGTTCTAAAACTCAATTTTTAAAAATTCTTTTTCGGTCAGAAATGTTTTAAAGGTTAATTTTATCTGTTGCATATCCCCTCTTTGTCTAATTCCGATATGAACCCGCCCTAATGTATATAAGTGTACACAGTGCGTTCAAAGGTGCTTTGACTTTTGTGTTAGAACCTAAATTAGGACATAGTGCATATCATTACCCTAGGTTAGGCAACTTCAAAGATAAAATCTAAAATTAGATTTGAAAATGTCAAGTTCAATTTTCATTCCCTAGGAGTTGCCGCATTAGGTATCATGACAAGAAAAGCAAAGATTATTTTTTTAAAATTTTGAACAAGTTTGCTTTTATGAAGTCTTTAATAAAACCTCTCTATATATGATTATATTAAAGGCTGAATTTCCGTGACCTTAGCAAAGCAACTGATAAAAATGGCCATTAATTGACTCACTTCAGGAGTGGTTTTATGAAGAACTCTATAAAAGCAAACTTGTTCAAAATTTCAAATAAATAATCTTTGCTTTTCTTGTCATGATTATGCGGTAACTCCTAGGGTATGAAAATTGAACTTGAAATTTTCAAATTTATTTTTCTCAAAAACGGCTGCATTTTAGATTTTATTAAAAAGAGAAATTAAGTTACCTAACTTAGGGTAATGAAATGCACTATGTCCCAATTTAGGTTCTGACACAAAGTCAAAGCACCTTCTTACGTACTGTGTGTAAGGGCTTAGTCGCTAGTTCAATTTTCATTATTTTTTTTAGTTATATTTTTCATGTTTTAGAATGGAGAGAGGAGATCCAAAGATGTCTAAAAAGCACAGGCTCATCCTAAACGAAGAGGTTTTAGAAAAACTTCCAGAACCTCGACGATCCATTTTCATCTATGAATGGCTTCAAAATCTGATAAAGGTATATTTTATAAACAAATCTATAAACCTAGTATTCTTAGTTGTCATAGGAATAGTTCAATGGAAAAATAAATTTAAAATTGCCATTATTAACATCAAAAATCTATTATTCAGTTTTTGAACTTTTTATTAAATATTCAATTTTCCTAGAAACAAAAAATTCAAGGGGGGAAGTTCTGATACATTTGCGTAAACCTGGTTTATAGGCTTTATCTTTGGACTGAGAGGCCTATCCAAAAAATTTTAAAACTTGGGAAATTCATCATATAAGAATGATTTTATCTTTTATAACCTATCCTCTCAGTCCAAAGATAAAGCCTATATACCAGTTTTACGCAAATTTGTCAGAACTTCCCCACCCCCCCTTAATAAACATCTAATTTACTTAACGATTTCACTCTTCTGTTATTTTTAAAATTTCCACAAAATTGTAAAATTGACATTTATTTTAGGTGCTGCCACAATGTCCGAAGGAGGATATCAAAACCAACCAAAAACGAATTGTGGAACAAATCCTGAATCTAGTTCAACATGGTTGTCCTGGGCCTCCCGTCAGAAAATCATTAGCTGATGCCATGACCACGTTATTTAGTGTTGGGGACACTTTCCTACTCTTTGACACAATCAACAAGTGCAATGACATGTTAAAGAGCAAAGAAGATGCGTCTAGCAATCTTAATAACAGGCTAGCCGCGGTGGTAATGGCTGGTACTATGTATGAAAGGCTTGGGCGTATGATGGGAAGATCCTACGAGGAAACTGTTCAAGCGCTGGCTAAAGGCATGAAAAGTGCTGAATCGCAAGCAAGATCAGAGACCATGGTCACACTGGGCAAAGTTTGCAAGGGCCTTGGCAATGCAGCTGGAAATGTACACAGAGAAATTTACAAATGTTGCAAAACTTGTCTTACAGACCGTGTTATGCAAGTTAGAATTTCAGCTGCTAATTGTCTCATTGAAATGTTGGAGCATGCCTCATTTCTTTATACTTCAGAATTTGAAAATTTGTGTTCACTTTGTATCAGAGCTTTCGAAGGTGCCAACTTTCAAGCCAGACAGGCTGTTGCCAAGTTGTTAGGCATACTTGTTGGTCATTCACTTGGTGGTGTTAACAAACGAGTCGGAATGTTACACAGCCTGTCAGCCCCGCCATCCAACAAGTCTTCCAAGTCAGTGGACGAAGCTCTTGGCGTTTTAGTTCAAGGATTTCTTCGTGGCGGAGTAGGAAGCTTCCTTAAAGGATCAACACCAAGTCCAGAGATAAGAGTTGGAATATCTTTTTCTTTTGTTTACTGCTTTAAATATCTTGGCCAACAATGGATTGAAAAACATTTGCCCGTTGTGATAGCGCATGTTTCTGAGATGGTTACGTGTCTGAAGGCTGGCACTTCCCCAGCTGAAATTATTTCTGCAAGAAAATCTGTTTACTTCATCCTGTCCTCAGTTATTGGAAGGTTGCTGAGAGAAAATGTTCAGCTAAATGCTTGTAAGGAATTAATATTGTCCTTGCAGAAAAGTAAACACAACGCTGATTTGGGAACACCTGATAATTCTACTGAAACGAACGAGCAGTGGCAAATCTGTGCTCTTCAGCAGATTGGATACATTTCAAAGCGGTTGAGCACAATCATTAAAAACTTACTATCCGACACATCTTTGAAGTTTCAAGAGACAGTGTTCAGTTTTTTGATCTCATCAAGTTTACCCGTCCAATTAGCTTCGGCCAAGTGCCTGAAAGATATTTGCATAGCTTCCCCATCAAACCTAACCCCATTGATTGACAAATGTATGGAAGCAATTGACAAATATAAAACCGTTCCAGAAGCAATCAATGGGTACAGCTATGGCCTTGCCTCTCTGCTCAGCAGTGCTAACATGACACCTAATGGAATGCCTCACACCAGGGCCAAAATAGTATTCAACGTTGGAGAAGAGTTGCTTCGCTCAGCTTCTCAAAACAGTCGTATTAGCAAGGATAGAACTAGAGCTGGGTGGATATTAATAGCATCAATTATGAGCCTTGGTTCGTCATGTGTAAAAGGTTTACTGCCAAGATGCATGCTTCTGTGGAGGAATGCTTTTCCTAAATCTGCTAAGGATCTTGAAAGTGAGAAAGCCCGAGGTGACGCGTTTACTTGGCTCATAAGCCTCGAGGCTAGAGCAGGAGCCTTGGCGTCTATTTACAGTTTCATCGTTAGCTGTCCCCAATTACTAGCTGAGGATATATTAAGAAGATTATCCGTGCCCATTGAAGCTGCACTTACCCTGTTAACTTTCTTTGCCGGTCAGGATTCACCATTAAAAGCCTATGGCGGACAAATAAGAGTTCCTGTTGCACTTGTCAAGCTAAGATTTCTGGAGGTTCTAAGTGTGTTGCCTAAAACAATACTGGAAAATTCTTATGCTCCGTTGCTAAGGATTTTGGTGTCTGAGATCACTTTGTCAGATCCTATCAATGGTCACAACTCTACCTCTTTACTTGATAACTTCCTGACGCCCACGGAACGAATGCTCCTTGGTTCAGAAGCTCTAGATGAACTCAACAATACAATAGAGAAACAATTGCATCCTAACAATGCTTTAGGTTCTAGTTCACTAGAACATGATGCTACCTATCTGTTTAGAATTCCAAAAAGTGAATCTGAAAATCAACCTTTTCCGCTGAGCATTGCTTTAGTGGATGCGAGCATAACTGTATTTGGAAAGATTTATCCAAGAGTTGCCACAAAACATAAATTTCAAATGATAAAACATTTCAAAGATTGCATAAGAACAGCCAAAGCCAATAAGCTTGAACCATTAGAGCTGAACATTTATGGCTCATTGCTTGCCGGACTAAAAGGTATTGTCGAGGAAAAGTTCAGTCTGTCTGAAATGGATCTTATTACATCAGCACGTGAAATGGTAGACTCGGCGTTAACCTCACAAAATTCGCTGCTCCGTTGCGTAGCAGCCGAATGCTTGGGTCGACTGGCGCAAGTAATTGGCAACGACCAGATTACAGCAGATATGGCACAGAAATCGATTGACAATCCCAAGTCTGCCACCGATGTTGCCAGCAGAACAGGGCATTCACTAGCCCTTGGATGTCTTCATAAATATATTGGTGGACTTGCGTCTTCACAACATTTACAGCCTAGCATTTCGATTCTACTCCCATTGTCGCAGGATTCTGCCAGTCCAGCTGTTCAGGCTTGGGCCTTGCATGCACTGGCGCTTTTGGCTGAATCTGGTGGCCCTATGTTCAGAAGTTTTGTTGAACCAACCTTAACTTCAATTCTTAAGCTTTTGCTTACAACACAATCTTCAAATGCTGATGTATTATATTGTTTGAGTAAGTTATTACAAGCTATCATCACAACACTTGGCCCTGAATTATCTGTTGAAGATGCGGGTGTCAGCACTGCACGAAGCAATGTTCTCATAGCTATTGATCTTATGCAGAATGGACAGCAAGGAGTTCAGGCTGAGTCCATATTAAGCCTACAGCAACTACACATGTTTGCTCCATGCGAAATAGATCTTAATGACCTAGTGCCAAAGTTAGTTAAATTTTTGCAAAGTACAGATCTAAAACTGCGCAGAGCCGCTGCTTCTTGTCTCCGTCAACTATCTCATAAAGAATCCAAACAAATATCCGACATTGTTTCTTGTGAAACAAATGTTGGAGTGAAGGATACTCATCATGTAGAAAATATTATGGCTTATTCAGAATCTGGACTGCCTGGGATCATATTTTCTGCTTTAGATCAGGAAGAAGATAAATATGTTGTCAAGGATTGTCAAGAAACTTTGTTGTGTCTGTTGGGGTCTATTGATTCTAAAAATCTTTCCTCGTGGATAGTTCTCTGTAAAGAAATTCTTACAACTTCTTCCAGTGTCAATGATGACAATAAAGAAGAACGGGAGGAAACTGATGATGATGATGCTGTATTTACCAAAAGTGAAGATTCCAGCAACCAGGCAATGTTAAAACCAAGATGGAACACTCAAGTATTTGCCACACAGTGTTTGAATAAGATAATATCCCAATGTTGCCAGGGGCACAGAGCCCATTTTGATCTTGCCTTGGCAAAAGAAGTGGCCTTGAATGGTGGCAATTCAGGGCTGCTCGTCCTGCATTTAGCGGAGTTGATGAGGATGGCTTTCATGGCGGCAACATCTGTATCTGATCCAGTGAAAATCCAAGGCTTAGAAACACTGAGAGTTATTATTGAAAAGTTTGCTGAAACTGCAGAGCCGGAATTTCCAGGTACTAATTTTATTTAATTTAGTCTAACTAAAGTATTTTAGAAAACAAAGTTCACCTAATTGTCCAATTTCTTTCATGTCTAAAAGTTTTTGTTTTATAGCTTTGAAAAACTCATTTATTTCTACCCCCCATGCGTTGAACTTCAGGGTTTTTCCTCATACTCATATAACCTAATATTTGTTTTTTTTATTCACTTTCAGTTGGTGGTAAATTGCCGGATTTTACACATTTTTTATTTAACTTTTTATTCAAATGGACCAATAAAAAATATTGACTATAGAATACCTAAATGAATAATAAAAGATAAAAAATCTTATAAAAACTTGGAGTTTTCAAATTTGCGTTTGTCCTATAAAGCTTAGATTCTCTCACTATATGCCTTCTCAAATCACGTATTTTTTCATAAATATTCATATTACCTGGGTATGTATTAACCGAATATTAAATATTGGAATATTAAAACCACTTATTTTAGGTCACGTGATATTGGAACAATACCAGGCCCAAGTTGGAGCTGCTCTGCGTCCAGCTTTCTCCTCCGACACACCCAGTCACATCACTGCCAAGGCCTGCGCTGTCTGCAGCACCTGGCTCAACTCTGGAGTCGTTAGGGACCTTACTGATCTAAAGCGTGTCTACCAACTGTTGGTGTCCTGTTTAAGTAAACTTAAAAAGGGGACAAGCTCTAGTTGCTACAATGAAAGTGCTTCTACTCTAGAAAAGTTGTCTATTCTACAAGCCTGGGCTGAAGTATATATTGTATCAATGCGGACTAAACCAGTTGACGAAGATTTTAGTTTTGACGATGAGGATAAAGACTTTGGCGACTTTGCATCAAGTGACAAGAAAGAAAGTACAAGTTTATCAAGTTTAGTAACTTCAGAACTCCCCAGTCTGTCCAAGTATTGGCTTGGAGCCATGAAAGATTACGCCTTGCTAAGCCTACCTAAAGAGTTTAAATCCCAGCTGCCATATGAAGGAGGAGCTTTTTACACGAATGACACCATAGAAATGTCTCGGCCCCATTATAAAAATACATGGGCACCTATTCTTCATGCCTCCTGTGTTTGGATTACTGAAGCTGATGCATTTAAACGGGCAAGCATTTTTATCTAGAATCAATATTTAATTTAAGATTTTTTAGTTTTCTTAAAGTTAAAAATATTTTTCCTAAAATAAAAAAATCTAATACTTGATTTACGTTATTTTTGGCTATGTTTCGAGATGAATAAGGGGGGGGGGAAGTTCTGACACATTTGCGTAAACGGTGAGTATAGGCTTTATCTTTGGACTGAGAGGATAGGTTATTAGGGATAAAATCATTCTTATATGATGAATTTCCCCCAGATTTAAGATTTTTTTGTATAGGCCTCAGGTTCCGGAGCTCCAGGCCTCCAGGTGGTCTCTGTACAGGTAAAAATGAAAAAAAAAAAAAAATTTTTTTAAGTTAAAAATCAACTTATAAAACAAAATATGCATATTTTTTCTTCAAATATGTGAATAATATTAAAAAAAATGCATATTTTGTTTTATAAGTTGACCTGTAACTTTAAAAAAAAAAAATTTTTTTTTCATTTTTAACTGTACAGAGACCACCTGGAGGCATGGAGCTCCGGAACCTGGAGGCCTATCCAAAAAATCTTAAATCTGGGGGAAATTCATCATATAAGAATGATTTTATCCCTAATAACCTATCCTCTCAGTCCAAAGATAAAGCCTATACTCACCGTTTACGCAAATGTGTCAGAAATTCCCCCCCCCCCCTTATTTCTGTTTGTCTGTCTTTTGTCTGTTATTTACGATCCAGGTGCCTTTCAAGATAAATTAATTTGGGTTTTTGTCTATTTTTCCCATGGGGTGGTGTATTGATTTGCTTTTCATAAAAGGTCACAATAAAAGTTTAATTTTGTTGTATTTTTAGGCCAATGGAGAAAGTGAAGAGAACAGTGAAGTGAGTAATCCAGCAGGGACAGAGACTAACCAAGAAAATAACATCAAGTCACAATTTCACCTTCTTGCTGGTATTTGTCTGGAATCCTTGTGTAACCCCAGAAGCACAGAGCTAACCAGATCTCAAGTCCTAAGTTGTCTCTGCGGATTAGAGGCTTTGTTAAAAGGAAAAAAGACGAGAATTTTGATGGCAAGTGAACCGGGTATTTTAGTAGAACTGTGCAATGTGTTGCATCGACAAGCTTTGACCCAAGAAAGTACAGCAGCTCAGGTCAAGATTATGTCCGTTATCTCAATGGTTTCCCAGGCCGCAGCCCAACAGCTGGCTACTTCCAAACAGGCCAAGCTTAAAGAAACAGAGGATTTATCGGAAGCAGAGAGATTAATCGCAGTTGCCAATATAGGAGAGGGACGCGATAATGGAAAGATTGCCAAGGAGAAATCTGTTTCATTCTCAATTCTCGAGGTATGCCTGTGCATTCTAGTTCAATATTTTCCAGAAATATCCCCACGGGCCACCCAGTCAAGCTCTGTTATAGCCATGCAGGCCAGGAGTAGGGCCAAGTTAAGTCACAGGAACAAGTTGACTGAAGAACAGATGGAGCTAATATCTACCTGTGTGCGAAGCCTGGGTTCCATCATGTACCTGTGCAGTCCTGCAGGAGCTGTGGCTCTGGCACCATCGGTTTTCTACTTGATTACATCAGTTCTGCAGGTAAGTTCTTCCGTTTCATTTTTATGATATTTTCATATTGCTCTGTATTCAAAGAGAAAGCAAAAAAATCGGAGAAAACCATACTAAGACTTAAAATTAAAATAAGACATTAAATGAAGAACTCAATTAGTTGTGTGGTGTCTTTTTTTTCCCTCCATGAATTGAATAATGATATTATATTATAGTGTAGGTAAAATCCATTTTGATTTATAATGTTTATTTAAGTTAACTACCTTAAAGAATTTACTAATATTATGTGTAAATGGATTTAGAATATACTAGATATTATGACAGGGAAAAAATTGATCAGTTTGTTCATCCAGTAGGGGAAAAGGTCAAGGGGGGTGGGTCGTTATTTTAACTCACGACAAGTTTCACTTTATTAAAGTACATGATAATCTGGTGTAAGATCCCAGTAATGATAAATCCACTTATGTGTACTTAAATAAATTTTGTTAAGGCTACCGCTTGCGAGGATCTAGTTGGAGAACAGAAACTAGGGCCAGGTGTCCAAGGACAAGTTTCCGGCCAGGTTTCTGCACAACAAACTATCCAGGCAATTTTAGAGGCCTTACAAACTCTGGTATCAATCAGGTAAGAGCAGGGAGGGAATGGACAATGATTGATAAATTAATTTACAACCCTTTTAACTCATGTCACATGTATTACAAACTATCAAGGTGCAATTTCCTTTGATATAACTTCAATATGAAAAAAGATGTTATTCTCTAAAAACAAAACTATTTTATGATTTTATATTACCAGTATCGAATTTTGTATTCTTTAATTAATATGAGTAGTCTAGATAATCAACTCTTTGATGAACAAAACGACATTTTTATTGATTAAAAAGTGTGCACTGCACTTTGATATTAGTTTGTAATTTAAGTTTCATTTTATTTTTATAAGTCAACTATTTTTAATAAATCTTTTAATATACCTACATAAAAAAAGTTGTATAAGACAGGTTAAAGGATTTGTATATTTAGGTTTCCCGGATTTCTTGAAGCAGAAGAGAAATATAACAAAATTGTTCAAAGTGGCCTACTTCGTATACTTGACTCTGCAAACAGTACCAGACAAGGACAGGCTAAAATGGACGAGGTTACTGTTCTTCTGTCCATTAAGGTTTACCTCCTCTTCGCACCTACTGAAACTGTGACAGCTTCCATTGTTAAATATCCAATTTTGAACACGTTTTCAATGGTGCTTCAAAACTCTGATGTTCTTGTAAAGAGGCAGTGTATCAAAATATTGCATCAGATCTATCGTGTGGATAGAAGTGAAGTTTGTGTTCCTTTCATCCAAGCCACAGCACCTATAATCATTAGGTTTCTTTTGAATCCTGAGGTTAAGAAGGTTGATTCTTTAGATAAATTAGGCCTGCACTCAGACGCACTTGAAACCCTAGAAATCCTAATTGTCAAATCACACCCGGACAAAAAGATGCTCGATATTTACATTCCAATCTTGGTCAACCTTCTGCTGGATGATCCAGCGGTCAACGGGTCCAGCTGCACCCAAAAGCAGCACGACATGGCGTTAGCCCGGCTCACTAGGATCGGCAACCAGCTGCCGTTGGACCTGAAGCGTATATTATCGGACAACCCGGAGCTGAAGAAGAGAGTGGAGCAGGCCGTGTTGAAGAACCAGGAGCAGGAGAGGATGCGCAGGTTGGCCAAACAACAACAACAGCAAGTTGTGAACCAGCCCTCTATTAAGCTGAAAACTGACTTTAGTAACTTTACATAATACAATTATTACTTTTTGGATAATATTATATACTAAAACTAATAAGGGTAAGAAAAAGTACCGGATTGTGCTAGTTTTATAAATGTTAAATAACAAGTTTTTCTTAGAGGATTATAAAAGATTAATACTTAAAATTGTCTAGTCACAAAAGCATAGTAATATTCAGGAATTCCAATCTCAGGTCACAAAATCCGATTGATTTTCCATATAAAAAAAGGCGAATTCGAGCGGAACGGAATCTTATTCTGGATAAATCCAAGCGATCAGATTTAATTTACACGGATTTCGGATTCGGTCGGATGCGTATTTGGATTGCGATTCCTGATAATTTATTCTATTAAATTTACACTTTTTTTGTTTTCTTTAGTATTATTTTTGCACTACCTATAGTATGATTTATGTAAAAAAAAATAAGAAATCTAGCACTATCCAATGAAAGTGATAATCTAGCCATAAATATATCATTTTGTGAATTAATAATTATTCTGTGATTAATATTTAACCTTTATACTGGTGGATAATCAACTTTTTATGCCAGTAGTAGTTTGAAAGTATTTTACGTTGTTTTTATTTATTAATTAACTACCTACTGACATTTAGATTTAATGTATTATTTATTTAATAACTTTTTTAGCAGCCATTTTTTAAAGATAAAATTTTATTTTTTGCATTTGAAAATGAGTTACAATAAAAAATAGTAGATATTAAGGTATATTAGTTCTTATCTTGGCTCAACATTTCTTATTAACTTCAGTTTCACTTTAAATTAAAGCTTGTTTTTAAGATAATCCACATTAACATAAACTGTGATTTGTTTAAATTGTTTTAATTTTATTTATTACTTCGACATGTGTCATTTTTGTTACAAAAATATTTTAGATTTATGTAGTTATCTAAAAGTTCTGAGAAAAATGATTTTATGATTTCAGAAAAATGGGGAGGGTTAGTCTAGATGAGTTGCCTGTCGAATTATTGTTGAAAATTTTTGAAAATCTCGACGTGAAATTTATAACTGATGTGCTGGCTCAAGTTTGCTGTCTTTTCAGGTATATAATTTATGTCAAATTAGACTTACTCGTAAAACATGGATAAAAGCGCTTCAAATTGTTTAATATAAAAATTATCCTAGAGCAATTTAGTGGCGTTTTCCCTCAAAATGCCTTGTTAAGCACAGAAAACATCTCCCTCCTACCCTTTATCTTGAAACCAAATTGAATATAATGAGAGGAAGGATTCAATTGTTACTTACTTTATATCTGGTTAGGTTATATTGAGTAATAAGTAGGTACTGGGAAAGCGTCCTCGTATGGAAAAAACCTTTATTTTCGAAAGATTTATGAAACCAGGGTGTATTCATAATCATGTGAAAATATTCATGATAATTTCCCTCTTTTCAGGGACCTAGCTGAAGACTCAAGTAATTGGAAGATTAGAATAAAACAGAAATGGCCAGGACAATATCCTGCTTTACCTCCAGACTATCCTGTTGACTGGACAAAAGCTTGTATAGGTAAGTTTTTTTTTAGAGGAACTTTAGCATAAGTTTTAAGAAAGGCTATTTTAGAGGTAAAAATAATAGAATTGTTTATGGGTTCAATTATTTTATATTATTCATTATTTCACTAATAAATTAAAAAAACTTTTTCAAGATTTCCAGTAGTGTTTAGACATATTTAATTAGCAACACTATATTAAATTGTTCTTTAGAAAGAAAACACACTTTTATTAATATTTTAGAACGCGAAGAAGAGACACGGCTGTGGAAATGTAATGATAATGGTATGCAAATAAGGAGCAATTCTACCTCTCACTACGCCAGTGTAGATGTTATCCATATCATCAAATCTCTTGTGGTTTCAGGTTTCAATTATTGAGATAATTTAAGCTTTAAGACTGAACAAAATAACATATAAATAACTTTATAAAAAAAAGTTTAATAACGTTAAAATATTATGAAAACATATAAAATATTATATATTGAGATTTTTGAAGGTAAACTACCTATTTGTGGTTTTCAGGTAATTCTTTGCCTACAACAGTTCCTACATTCTAGTCATAGAATTAAGATAAGAAAACTACGTCTATGCATGTATTTTTGCTAATTATAAGAATGCAATGTAAACAAGATCACATTTAATCATCATATTAAAATACCTATAAAATATCAAAAATTTTATTTTAGGATCACGAGACCACTCAATAAATCTGTGGAACGGTGAAGCTGACAGTGATGAGAACCTGGAACCAATATGCAAGTACCCAGACTCGCATGCTGGCTGGGTATGGTCGATGGCCAGCCAGGAGGACACGCTGATGACAGGAGCCTGGGATAGTTGTGTTAAGTTCTGGCAGGTGGCGCCAACTGGCCTCCTCCAGACTAGAGAGAAAATTCAGTTGAAGACTGCTGTCTTGTCCATGGATATTATGGGAAATAGGTAGGATTGTTTTTATGTTATTAGTTGATAAAACATGAGCAAGAGCATGAACATAATATTTTGATAAAAAACATTTTTTTTACCTCTACCTGGATAATGATATATTGAATACTATTGCAGTGGCAATTCCTTTTAAAAAGGAGCCTTTGTGTGCATGCATTGTGTTTTGTTAGATAATTATTGTTGCAAATGCTGTAAGATATAAAATAAACTTTCTATGAAAAATATTTATTTGAAACGTTGGAATTAAATGATACCTTTCCAACTTAATTATAAGTTTATTTTTTCAGAGCTGTTGCAGGAACATTCGACAACAAGGTTGTTCAGTTTGACACAAGAGAGAGCTTTAAAAAAATGTCCTTTTACAAAAGTCACTCCAGACCAGTCCTAAAAGTTAAAATGACCCCAACCAGAATCTACAGCATATCCGAGGACACGAACCTGGTGATTCATGACCGGGTGGCAGGAAAGCTGTTCAAGAAGCTAAAAATTCCGCAGGTCATCGACCAGCAGGAAGGACAGCGGAGGTATCCGTTGAGCATGGACGCTGTAGGTAATTGTCTGTATGTGGGAGATAGTTCTGGAAATTTGAACTTGTTTGATACAACTGCGGATACTGCCTTCCAGTTTGTGCAGTCTTACAAAACAGGTGAAATAAATTTCATATTAACCATTTATAAATAGCCTAAGACTGCAATATTCACCTTATAAATTCTATTTTTTGATGTAGGTCATAAAGGAAGAATAAGTGGAGTTGTTAGTGGTCATGGAAGTATCATCACATCTGGTACGGATGGAATTATTAATATGTTTCATCCTTCCAGGGAGCTACACCCACTGGCAACCATACAGGTTTGTAACAAAAGATCATTAATTTTCACAGGAATATATAAATTTGAGTTATGTTGGTTCTTAATTCGAGAAATTCTGCTTAAATTTTTTATTCGGTAAGTTATCTTTCGCATGAGCCGATTTTTTTTAGGCATATCTTCCCCTACTCAAATGAAGAAGGCCAATGATATTTTTTTTTAGTTGGATGGAGGCAATGTGGTGACTGGAATAAGCTACAAGAACCAAATCCTGGCAGCTTCAACCTGCAACAACTCTGTATACATCTGGACACCTAACATGTAATACCAACACCGGCCCCTCCCCCTTCCCTAAGGATTTTAATTAAATTGTATCGAGCAATTTTAACTTTAAAGACATGAACTTACGAGCTTACAATAAATGCTGATTTTTACGAAAAAAAAATCTAAAAGATTCCAGTTTACCCTAGACCAAACTGGGATCGCATAACAAAATATTGTTTAGGCTTAAAGATCGGTAGGTAGTGTGTTTTGATAATATATTCAATGTAGGATAGATAGGTTTTTTTTAATTAATAAGTGATATTATTTTAAACCAAAGAAATTAAATTGACAGCTTATATTTTGTATAAGAATTATTATATTTTTAAAGATGTACTTTTGGGTATTTTTGTAATTTGTTTTGAACAAGAAAATGTAATTTTGTGCTTTTGTATTTGTGATGACCAAATCTCTGAAAGAAGTACAATTGATATATTTACCTTTGCACAATTTTTTTATTGGGTTGTCTCTAGTCAATATCTTGTCAAAAAATTATTTGCAATAATCTAACTTTTTATGGTTATTTTTTTTAGCTCTTACCTAATCAATAATTTAAAAATATTACCCACAAAAAAATACCTTCTTTCCAACCTAGTCTTTTTGTTTGTTTTACATACCTATATTTTATTGAAACATTTTTTTTATGTATATTGATCTCATTCTTATTATTCAAAAAAGATCTATTTATGAACAAGGGGCAATTATTTTTTATTCTTTACTAACAAGACAATAACTTTTAAGTTGAAATTGTTTTTTTCTTCTACAAAGTTTTGGAATTTGAAACATCTTAATTATGATAATTAAGTTCAGTTTTAATGCTCCTGGTAGCCTAAGCACTTTACCTCTTGTTCATAAATAATCCACTTAACTAATCTCAGTCTAGTGCTATCGATAATTAATATACTCATTGTCATACACTAAAAATTTGCACCATTTTCTTGCCAATTTAAATTTTTAGTCGTTAAAAAAAAGTTCTAATCTTTTATTTTATAAAATGATATTTGAAACAGTTAACATTCTTCTGGCCTATACTTGTAATTCACTCTGAAATTTGTAACTTGTTTTTGTTAAGTTTTATGTACCTCTAAGTTTTTGTAAAAATCACCGCAACTGCAAGTGTGTGTTTTCTATTTCAGATGCATAATGGAGGCAGGCACCACGAATTTTCAGCAGGTCTTCCAACTTAGGCTTGAGCTGCTAAAAGCTGTAGATGAAATATCACGGCTGACCAGCCAGCCCCAGCTGGAGCTGCCTGGGGTCGGCCTCACCGCGCACAACATTGAGAGCCTGGTTGAGCTTATGACTCAGACCCTAAAGGCCGCCAGGATCACTATTCACTTTATTACAATTCTAGTTGATGATAAAACAATCAAAGTCTCTCCTGAAGTTAATCAGGAGACGAGAACCACATACGACCTTGCCGGTAACATTGTCCATCTGGAAGGTGAGGAAGAGGCGGGGAGCACCATGAGACCAGATAATATTTCAGAGCCTGGCTCTACCAGATCACCAAACCGATGGTGTAAAAGCGCGTTCAGCGCATTTGAAAACGTGCCAACCACGCGGAAGAGGGACCGCAGATCTCTTGATGCTAGTCTACAACAAGATGATGAAAATTGTAACACTAGCTGCTCAAGGCTCGATAATTCCTGCTCGAGAAGGAGAAATTATGAAGACGATGATGACGTCATTACTAATTTTCTAGAGCCTTGTATTCCCTGTAACAAGTGCGAGTCTCGAGCTGGCAGCTTCCTGGACACAAGTGTGGCCAGCATTGATACTAGTAATGTCAATGTTAGAAAAAAGAAAAGAAAAAAATTCGGAGCAGGTTAGCCTTTGTTACATTTCAAAAACTTTATTTTAAGAAATACAATGAGAAGTAGGTTGACATTAACACTTGATTTGTCATAATCTATCATAGGGGAAGAGGTAAAAACTAAGCTATTGTAAAACTATGAGAATTTTGGGCATTCATTTGGGAGACTTATGTTATGCATGAAATTAGAGTTTGTATTATTATCTCATTTTGATTTTATTTCTAGGTCTGTCCGCTGAAACGTCTCTAGATGATTTCAACCCAAACTCTCTGTCATTGATTGACCCAGCAGATCTCAGCCTATCCCGTCTCTCCGGCTACGACTCCAGCAGACTCTCCACATCTGGCCTCCCTGTTCAGGACACAGATAGCTTGGCTTCCGCCGGCAACTCTGTTCCCGTGTGTCATTTGTCCAGTGTGTCCGCCTCAGGACAGTTGACACCTCCTGTGAGTGAAAATGGACAGGCCTCACCCAAATCTGTCGACTCGGATCGAGCCGAGACAGATCCGACTGAGATTAAACATATTCCAGCTGGGTTGTTATCAGCCAGTTCTGACCTTCCCCTTCCATCCTCCTCCAGTGCACAAAAAAGTGATAAATTGTTATACCACCCGTATCTAACTGCAGCTGCCCTCTCCACGACTGATATTGAAAGTGATGCAAAGAACAGTGATGTGGTCAACTATTTTGATTATAGTGACTCTAGTCATAATGACCAGGTATTAAGCTACCAGACTGGCGAGTTTGTCAGCCGTAGCCACAGGTCCACCAGAACCAGTGGCTCATCAAGATATTCATCGTCAACCCCCATCGCGTCACCAAGTGTACCTTTCAATAGCAGAAACAGTATGGGCTCAGCGGGAACTGTTACCAAGCAGAAAGCCACTCCTGCTGCTGTCAATACTGTTGAAGTGATCTCATTACTGGATTCCAGCTCGGAAGACAGTTGTCCCGGAGCGCAGCAGGAACCTGCCACACTTACAAAGCCGTTGCAAGATCCAGATTATTATAAGACTTCTCAAGCTTTGAAAGAATCATTCGAGAAGATTGACATTTTAAACAAGGTAGATTAGTTTTAGTTATACCATTCGATAAAATAAGGGTATAGCTTTTTATTGCTGGAGGTTTTTAAGGGACATATTATTATTTTGTGTGTAGTAGAAGTATTTATTCTTGTGGTGGTTAATTTTTCTCCTTAGCTACATATACTAAATATACAAATACAAAGTTAGTATATGGCCTGCATTCGTATAGTATTATAATTTTGGTCTTGAAATTGGCGGATAAATCCTAGAAAGATTGACAATTCAGATAAATTCTAAAACATAACTTTTTACGGATTTCATTATTAAATTCTAATATTTAGTAACCAAAAATAATAGGAGTTTTACGAAACAGAATGAGATGGCAATATTATTTAATTAAAAAATTAACATTACTTTTTTTTTAGAAATATCTGGACTTCAGTGATGTATGCAAGATCAACGTCTCAAGCTACGACACTCCCGAGCTATTACGTGGTGCTGAAAGCTGGTGTGACTGGAGGTTTACTCCTGTTGAGACAACCAGGACACTCAACACTCCTCTGGAGTGTTCAACACCTGTGACCGCCCGACCAGCAGACGACGTGAATGAGAACTGCCAGGCAGAGGAGGAAAAAGACAAATGTACAACCCCAGGCTTTACATATTTAAAGCCTGATATAATCCGCAGATCTTACCTACGGCTAACGCCGGCTAGGCTCAAATATTCGCGAAGCATGAAAGAAATTCACCAAGATAAGGGTCGTAAATTGGTCATCCTTAATGACACAAGATTGCCTGAGGCTACCAATGTAAATAAAACAGAAAAGCCGAAAACTGAGAAAACCTTGAAAAAGCCTGCCTACAAACCTTTGGTTACCTTCCAGTCTGAATCTGTGCTGCCAAATCTTGGGTTAAGCGGCAGCACTCCAGCCAGAAAAAAGACGCTGTCGCGAAGTAAAGCAAGTGTATCACTTGCGAAAACTGACGATTCACCTCCCTCTACTCCGAGGAGGATGGGTAAATCCAGACAGGCCAGCAGAGCAACAATCCTGGAGTCACTCAACGAGGAAGCTTCTACTCAAAACAAAATAACATACAATGTACCTGACATAGAATTAATTAAAAGTCCTGCAAAGGCGATAGCAGCCTCTGAGGTCAATATAGTAGAATCTCTAACCAAAGAAGTTGATCATTCCCCTATTGTAAAGGAAGCAGTAATTGTTAAACCTGGGTGTAGTGAACCAGATTCGGTGTCGCACCTTGAAATGACTAAAACTGAAATCCCCGACAATATTTTGAAACCACTGGAACAATCTGAGCTGGTGGATGACAATCCAAGGCGTAAAATTAACTTCGGAAAACTGAATACTTTCTATTTTTCGCGTGTACAAGGCTGGGTGGGAGTACCCAAGGAGGGTGGCAACACACTTGGTATGAATTACAATCACTTCGATCAGGATGAAAGAGAACTAGGACCCGAGGAAGAAGAGGAGAAAATAAAAACTAATTATAACCTGGAATATGCACAAGAGCTGGAGCGGACTCCCACAAAAACGCCAAGGATTGAGTATGAAAATTGTGGTGTGGGTTTGATTGGAGGGGGAGCGTATTCTATGAAGCTGTCGGGATCGGGTTTCTATGCTGGCGATAACCTGGAATCTGTACATAGCGTAACTGGCACACAACTAACTGATAACATTTCTACCTCGGTAATTGTTTTACATAAATAATTTTTATATGACATTTATGAACTGAATTACTACGGTTAATTACTTAATTTTGTTTCTAGTAGGACTTTTTTCAATATCAAGATTTTTGAAATTTTGATTAAGAAAGGTCTTCTAATATGCATGGTGTTGGTTGTTCAGAAATATCAAATAGGCCTTTTTTATAGAAATTTTTTGTTTTAGATAACTGCACGAAAAATGCGTGCAAGTGCACGTAGCGACAGTACACCATGCTTGCTTGATATGGGACGGTCAACTGGACCTGGACTGGGACTGGGTGCTGCTGCATCATCCATGCTTGATTTGCGCGCAGCCATTGGAGCCAGGAAGAAGGGAGAGAGTGGAACAAGAGGACTTTACAAGATCTCTTCTAAATCTAGGTGAGACATTAGAACAACATCATTTGTCCAGAACAACAGTTTTTGTAGCGCAGCTTCTCTGTTATTAGTTCAGGCCACCAAGTGTTTCAGTTTAGACCAAAATACAGAACTATAATACTATTTGTACTATTGTACCATAAAATTGATAGAAGAAACTTCTACCGTTGCACTATCAGGCCCCTAGATTATATTCAGATTTATTTCACTTTTTGGTTATACTTTATACTTTTCTGCAGCTAATAAATAAAAGTATTTCAGGTAAATGATAATATTCATTATTTCAGGAAAGGAATTCTGAAAAACAGCGGAATAAAGGACCTAGACCCCATGGAGGCACTGGAGATCAAGGTACTGCGCCAGAGTCGCATGGAATGTGGCTGCTCCTGCACTGGTGAGTGTAAGCCAGGAGTCTGCGAGTGTGTGGATGCCGGCATTCAGTGTCATGAGGAGAAGTCTGGTTTCCCGTGCTCCTGTTCCTTTAGGTGCACAAATCCGCAGGGTATCCGCAGGTTTGATCCTCTCACCGTCAAGATGCATCATATTCAGACTATGCTCACCGTTCAGGGAGCTCTTGATATTAAGTAATCATTTTTTCCGTGGGGGGGGGGGGGGGATTTGAGGATCTTATTCAGACATTTTAAAAAATATTCAACATTTCACGCAATCAATGTTACCTAAAGTCTTTTAAAAATATGGCATTCATCAAATTAGTACTTTTAGTAAATTCAATAAAAACATTCGACTTTTTTTAATTGTAAAAACTTTGATTTATACTTTTTATCCTGGGAGTACAACACTTTTTCGCAAATGTTTGAAGTAATATGAAAAACAAATTCATATCCTTATAATAAAGTAACAGGATGTTTGTGTGTCTGTGTGTTTGTGTGTTTGTACCGAAGGATCTCGCTAACCGCTGAACTGATCGGGTTCTCCTTAACAGGGTATATTCCCATATGTCCCGGGAAGGTTTATAACTATTTTGGGGGAGGGTACCACCACCCTCCCTAGAGAAATTAATTTTTTTTCAAATTTATCGATTTTAGCAAGAGAGTTCAACGAAAAATAAACGTCAAACGTTAAATAGCTAAATTTTGAATATAAATAAAAACAATTAAAGTGCCACTAGAGGCCTCTAGGGGCGTAGCCGCTAGTTAAGTATTTAAGATAATATTGATGATTACTTAATGTCAAAAGTTCAGAACTTTGTTAACTTAATAATTTGATGATTATGTAATTAGAATAGTATTAAAAAGAGTTTATATGTATTTCATTAAGTTTCCAATTTAAATATTTTTTAAGACTCGAAACAAATATTTTCTGCTAAGAATTCCTTTAAAGATACAACTTCTTTTATTATTAAGTCCATTTTTTTAGTTGGCAGATAATCTTGTTTTGAGTCAATATTTATTCGTATTAATTTGCTGAATTTTGTCAGCATCCTAGAAGAATTTGATTTAGACAAATACAGAAATGATGAAGAGCTGCATACTGCCAGGCTAGTTTATTAGTCCAGTATTTTTAAAATGCCCATCACAGTTTAATATTTTTCTTTCTTTAGTTTTTGCTGATTTTTTCTACTACTTTCCCGTATTTTTTTGATGGCGTATTGTGTTTTGTTTTGTGTAAAAACATTCACAAAACAATTTATTTAGTTAATTTTGTTTTGTTAAATGTTATTCATTCTTTAATTTATCATTGAATTATCAAAAATTATTGCAAATTTGAAAGAAATAAATGGCTATTTTTATAAGTATATGTCCAAATTATTTTGATATATAAATTTTCGTTTCTTATTTGTTTTTTGGCGATTTCGTTTGGGCTAAAGTTCATGTTAGTGGAACTTAAATTCTATTATTAGACTGAATAATTCAACAGAAAATATGTAATGTAAATACTTTTTATATATGCTAAATTCCTAAGGATTTAAGTTGTATTTGCAAAAACGTTTAAATTTTTGCTTAAAATGAAAATATTTAATTTTTATACGCACATATTCTTTCATTTTCTTATTTCTAGGTTTTAGTTAATTCTTAACGAATTCTAGTTGATTTAGTTACCTTAAATGATCAAGAAAATAAGTTTTTATTTATATACCTATTTAAAGCATGTAAGTCATTGTAAGAAAAAATATTTTGTCTGAAATACTTTTAAAAGCAAAAAAAATAATTAAAGTTTCTGAATACATTGAGAGATTATTTTGACAATTGGAAATCTTGAGGATGATTCATTGATTATCTTCAGAAGTCATAACCTTTAAAATCCTGCAATTATTAACTTTTTCTTGGAATAGTAAATTATAAATTAGAGATGTTGGATTTGTTTGCCCTATGGGTAAGTGATTTGGATCTTTATGGCATTCTTTCAAGATTTGATTTTTTGCAGTATTTTTTTCTAGTAGCTAGTATAAAGAAATAACCTAGAAAATTCTATTTAAGGATTATTTATAAGTTTCTTAATAATAATTCTATTAATATAAGATGTATAGTAGTTGTTATTTTTGTAATTATCATCAAAGAACTGACCTTGAATATTTACTAATTGTGATTTTTTTTCTGCGTTCATTCACTAGAGAAAAAAGTAAATACACTGTTTCAATTTCAACACCTTGTTAGTTATGTACCCTAGCTATCTTATAACTTAATTTGTTCGTTTGTCTGTATAGCTGTTTCAAATTTATAAAGAAATTAACCTTCAAGCTCTAACCATCAAGCGAACTGGTAACTTTTGGGGTAATATATTATTAGGGCCTGAAATAAGATTGTTGTTGTTAAAATTATTTATTCATCTTATCATACATAATCACACATAATGTAATAATAAGAATACAAACAATTAACTAGCAAAATGTAGATATAGATGCAAATAATGATTACAGTTCGTATTTAATAGTAACCCATATAATATTACTCAAAAGTATCATACGAATGTACCAAATTTTAGAACTGAAGATTTAGACCATTTGCTCATGGTTTACTCCCAAGCGTCATTGTGCCCGCGCCCCCCCTCCCCCCCCCCCCTCTTTAATTTAATCCTTAAGGATTCTTGAGTTGTGACAGCTCTATAAAATTGCTCATAAATATTTTTGTTAGAATAAAAGAAGTGTCCCCATCTTTGTTATGGTATTTATCTAACGCATATATTTACATTAGTTTTAGTACATTAGTATTATATGATTGTGGTAGATTGTCTGTGTGTCTGTTAACTGTGGGACAAATTAGGTTAGACTTTACAAGTAATCTTCATATAGGTCCTGGGCATTTTTAGCGAAGTTATTCTGTTATTCATGATTTTTAAGATAGATGACTGACCCCTCAACCCAATCTCAAAATTAAAAAAAAATTGAGTTACCCCTTTCAACCCTTAGAAATACTTCTTTCAACCTCCTCAAAATAAAAAGCTTGGACATCCCTATACAGAAAGGCATAGAATTTCTGTGTAATACATTCTATTACCGCGGCTAATATTAAAGAAAGGACGCTGAAATAATATAATAAAAATGAGCATCTACTCTATACTCCCATTGTCTGTCAGTCGGCAATTTTCTCCAGAGATCTTAAGGATAGACAATGGCTAGAAAGTTTATATATTCCTCAATGATGTTACACAAAAATGCCCCTTCTATCGATAATAGTTGGCTGATTAAACGTTAGGACACCAATCAAAATTTAATAAAAGTCTCTAAAGTTGTAAAGCCAACCAGTAAGAAAATGTTAAAATAAAACTTTATGGACTAGTGAAATAAACAGCCCAAATGTCTCCTCCCTTCCTGGCTTTTCTCATATCTTTTCGCAAATTCTTCACAAAAAGATGTTTTAATTGCACACCCTTTATAAGGGGACAAAGGGTGCCAAGTTGAGCAGTTTCTAACAAAAGAAAAGGAAATGAATATAATCTTCTCAACTTATAAAATTAAGATAAGTTCATGCTAGATAATACGAAAATGTTTTTCATTACAAATTAACGTTTGTGTAATTATAATGTGAAATTTTTAGTAGCAAAGCTACTCTAAGTAATCGTGTCTGTATGTCTGTCGGTAATGGAAGGGTGACCAGATTCTTATTTAAAAATCTGTCAATTTCCCTTCATTCTTACCCTTTTCCCTCTCCATTTCTTTAGTAGTCAAATATAATTAGGTTATCTTAATATACAATACAATCTTGCAGCGAATACATAAAAACTACAAGGTATACCATGAGCAGCGGTTTTTGTAAGTCGCTGTCGTCATGATTAAACGTTGCAAAGTGGCAAATGAAAAAGGGTGGCTTGGCTGGGGATTGTCTATAACTGGGCTGACGGCAACGTCTTGCAGCTATTCATTGCTGACTACTTTTATGGTTAAAAGTTGAATAATACTCAATAAAAGAGTTCGACCTATAAAGCCTAGCTCCTCCCGAATTTTTTCAAATTTAAGCTGAGATAGTATATTTTTAATACTTTGTTTCAAGGGGAAATGTTAAGCCTATTAATTTTCAGTTGCGGATGGTCCTGACCTTGTTTAAATTGTTTAATCCTGATACTTTTTAATTAATATTTTGCTTTCACTCAGGCACAATCAGGGAGGAAGGGACAATTGACCAAAATCAAAACTGGTATTCAAAGTTTTATGAAAACAGTCTCACATTAGTTTTCCTAAATCTTTTGGGACTTGGTACAAGCTACCAGCTTCTTAACTTTTCCAACAATAATTTTAATCGGCAATAGTTGTTTATCATAATTAAGGGTGTACATAAATTTATCTTCCATTGTCTTATCCCTTATGATCCCGGGTCATAAAAATGATTTGTCTACTAATATTAATCTACATAATGTAATTATCAGGGATAAAGTAATTATAAAGATATCCTTATTATAAATTACTAGGATGTGTGTTTGTCTTGTGTGTCTGTCTGTACCGAAGGGTCTCGCTAACCGTTGAACCGATCGGGTTCTCCTTAACAGGGTAGCTTTTCATAGGTCCCGGGAAGGTCTATAACTATTTTGGGGGAAGGTACCACCACCCTCCCAAGAGAAATCACAAATAATCGGGGGGAAAATTATTATTCGTAGACTTATACGCAACATAGGTATAGTAGAAACTTGAGCGCTACAGAGATAGGTATTGTAGAAACTTAAACAAAAAACACAAACATTTAAAGTTTTACTAGAGGCCTCTATGGGCGTGGCCGCTAGTACGATATATTATATCAAGTATCATGTTTTTCTACGTCTGTAACATATGATTTCAATAACTACTGAACCGATTGAGTTCTTAATTCTATGGAAGCTTCATATGTAGAGATCCCAGGAGGGTTTTATGCTATTTATTTTTAGATTTCTTTCCTGCTTTACCTCATCTTTGAATACAGAGCTCCTAGATGTTAGAGGCACAACCGCTAGTATTATATATAAAATTTCGTTTTGGAATCATAATTTAATGTTTACCTTATTCCTGGTTTAAAATATATTATAAAACACGGGTTATTATTATGTTATAATGTTACATTATAACTTAAGGCCTTCGCTAAGACGTTTCTTTTATGTGATACGATGTAATAAAATGATTTTAGAACCAGCATTTAATGTCTGATTTCCAGCTACGTAATAGTATCGTTTACATTTAGAGCTGGTTCCAAAAGATCTTTTAGTATCTGTCTTAGTAAATTTATACTTTGTCTATCTTGATATTAACCTCACAGCTCTTTCTACGAAACTAAATGTCAAAGAACAACACAATATAATTCAGCCTTTTATATTTGTTTGGTCTACGACGCTCATTAATTTTACATACGAACGGACATACCCTTAAATTATAGAGAAGCCATTCAAAATTAGATTTGTAGGACTTTGAACTGGAAACGTTTGATTCTGTAATTTTGTTAAACAATCGCGTTTAGGTGTTAAAAACGTCTGTAGAACCTGACTGCACTTGTATTGTAGACTTTATCCATCTTAAACTTTCAATGGGTTTAACTATTTTACTGCTTTACAAAAAAAATAGTAAAAGTGCCTTTTAAATATGACTCTAATATGACTTTAAAGGAAGCTTTCCTAGGATGCGTAAAAAAAACTATTGTACATAGGTTAGGACCCCTATGGCCAACAGAAGATGAATTAAGCTTACACTTTATATTCACGTTTCCTTGGACAACATACTTAAAAACTTTAAATGTTTTTTTTCTTTTGAGCATACTTCTCTCTAATACTAGCAACAGGCTTGAGGTTAAGGGGGGTAATACATATTACATAATCCCCCCGCCCCACTAAGAAACTTATATTTTTTTAGGAATAAGGGTTGTATAAGCCTAAAAATAGTTAGACACTGATAGGTTGTAGAATATACGTGGATATTTTGACAGGAGAAAAATTGTCGTTAATTTAGATTGCAATTTCCCCTCGCATTTATTGGTCGGGCCGTTTATCCTGTAGGAAGAGAGGAGATGGGATGGATCGTTATTTGAGCCCGCTACAAAGTTCACTTTATCATGGAACATGAAAATCTGGTGTAAGATCCAAGTAATAATATTTCCATTTCTATACTAGATTCAATACTATGAACATCGTCTGGCCGCTCTAATATAACTCTATTAGTGTAACAGCCTTGAATTTCTCATGTTTTCATTATCACAGTTGATGCACTTTAAAAGAAGCCGCTGGCATACACAATAGAGTTAAATTAAGATTGTTAACCCCTAAAGCTTTCTACTTCCACCAACGATTCTGGTTTTTGATAGGTACCGAAAATGGGTAAAGTGCTTTATAAGTGACTTCTGAAATTTTGTAAAACATGTTCTGCCATTCGTTGGATTATAAATTAATATCTTGTCGCATACATTAGGATATCTGGTCAAGTAATGGGAGTAAAGTGAACTTTGGATCCTAAACAAACACAACTATTTTCATTCGTTGTCAGGACTTCCATACAAAATTCGTGTAATTGAAGGGTTTTAGATACTACAAAGTACAAAAACAAATGATTATGGTTATTTTTAAATAAAAATATATGCTTAGGCTGATTCGATAAGAACATTCACTTCTAATTAAAAATACGCAAATAATATGATTTATTTTTTCACATAAGCGTAGTCTATGGCTATTTTGTGTAATGGAGACAGCCAATTCTTAATATGAAAATAAAATCATTGATACTGGGAATGTGTGGGCGTACCACACACACTCTAAACACATTTTTGGTAGAAAATCATTTCTTCATAAAAAAAAACTGTTTTAGATATGTATATTTTTACAGCTTAAAATTTAAAATAATATTAATACATCATACATTAGGTAGTATTGTACATAATCTTTAAACATCAGGGTAAAATTTTGTCTCAGCTATCTCAATAGAAATGTGATTTTGAGATTAATTCCGATAATAAGTGTTTTAAAGATATTTAGAGATTCTAATATAAGGTATTTTTTGTCAGATATGACCGTTTTGACGAGATGATCATACTCTATGTTGATTTTGACGGCGGTAATGGCATTAAGGTTGAAGTCATGGCACACTATATTTAATTCCAGGATGACAGGCTAATTTTGGGTCAAATTTTGTACAGTATACAATATTTTTTCTCTAGTTTTAGATATTTGGGAAAGGTTTATTTACTCAAATTTTTAAACAAAGATATTTTTAACAATATTTTAATTAAACTTTTAAAAACAGTTTTAGGTGGTTATACTTTTGAAACTTAGATACATTTCCGGTGTACTCGATCTCTGTAATCCATATTCCAGAAGTCTGATTAAACTCAGGGATGTTAAGGGATAAGACAATGAATTGATGTACATACCCATTGATGATAAACAAAATTATCCTTTTGCAGAAAAAAATATTGGTTGAAAAGTTTGGACACTGCAAGTTAATTAAACTTAACGTAAGAACTCAAAGTTTATATGTCAACGAATAAAAAAAACGTGATTATAAAACTTCGGGTACTATTGTGAGTAATAGTCTAATGTCCCCTCCCTCCCTGGATTAATGTTATCCTTGATAATTGGTGTTTGGTGGAGGCGTACATACATCAAACTTAACATTTACAACTTTCTTACGTCATACTAAAGATGTTAAAATGATTTGGAGAAGGGTTACATTTATCTTGGGGTGAATAAATTTATGTACATCTCCATTAATGATGCACAAAATTAACATTTCTGTAGATTACAATTAGTGGTTTGGACACTTTACAAAATGAACCAACTGATCAAAAACAATTAAAAGTCCCCAAATTTGTTAAGCCAACGAATAAGAAAACGTTATCATAAAACTTTTGGGACGAGTGTAATAACAGCCCAATATAATGATTGTGTATAGTTAGAATATCGACATAAGTATATTGTAGCCTAATGTCATTAGAATGTTATTATGTCGATAATATGTCAGCCATGGCCACTTTTAATTAGTCGAGATAAACCAATGAATTTTCATAGTTTTCTCGTCTAATTCTAATGTATGTTATTGTACAAACAGCTGTTATTAATTGTCCCTTAAAAGTTACATCAATGCATAATGCATATATCAGATTGTTTTCTCCATAGTTATATTTTTCTGTTCTTTTTAATATTATTAGCATATTTTAGTAGCGCCACTAATGGATAAAATGATCCTTTTTCCACAAATAAAGTCCATCTGTTCTACATATTAAAGTAATGATATTTTCTAACTGTTATAATGTTATTAATCGCATAATAGATCATAGTAAAAACATGGATGACATCATTCATAGGTAGCAAACCACAAGCAAATCAAACATAACTAAAAATAACGCACAAAATAAGTCATAGTTGGTCTTGAAACTTTACAAGAAATTTCTAGCTCTAGAAGTGTGCTTAGAATTCCTATCTCCGCTAAAGTGTAATGTAAATGGACAGACAAACATACAATGTTAGATATACAGAAGATGTTCATCGGCTACAAAAATTTTCCAAATTTATTCTATAGCCCAAGAGAAAATTTTGCTGTACCATTTACACGACAAAGATTAAGGATGGACGATACATTGACTTTTTATGATAATACTAGAGCAGCTTCGCTACTAACAGGCTTGACCATTAATTGAAATAAAAAGCACTTAAATTGATAATTCTTTGTACTGTTTTCAAGTATATTAAACTACATTACATTTAGAAATTGTTATTAATTTATTTTTGTATTTTTAATTTTACTCAATGTCTTCTTGATGGAACTACCCACTTTTAAGAAAGTTTTGTTGCGGCTTTACATGTTCAGCACTATCCGTTTTTGCTTAAATTTTTATTTAAAATTAACTGTCTTTAGTTAAGATATCACTGCTGAACCGATATACTTCTTTACAGTGAAGCTTCTTAATCATGGGCCCAGGAAAGTTTAATAACTATTTTGGGGGGAATGTACCTACACCCTCCTCAGAGAAATTATCCTTTTAAAATAATCCTCCCTCCATAGTTATCTTTTCCTTCTAAAAATAAAAGTGAGGGTCGACTAACCCCTCACCCCTTCCATAAGTGCCTCTGGTTATGAAAAATTGCCACTGTCATTCTCTATTTAATTGGGTGTCTTAATTTAGTGAATTTTTTATTATACCTTACTTTTAAAAATGTATTAATAAAGTTCAATAATGAACTTTGATAATTTGTTAAAAATAAGTTAATATTATTTAATGATTTGTCAAAAAAACTAATCTAAAATTGTTGTTTGCATGTTATAATGTATTATGAATAATTATTATATTCATGTGGTTTCAAAGAATAGAAGGTCCTTTCTTGCCTGAAGATATGTTTGTTGAGAACTTAGTTTTCCTTCTTCAATTGTGGAGCATTTGTGTTTACTGTTGTTTACTTGAGAGTATATTATATGTTATCAGAAGTGTATCTACTCTATAAAAGAGCCGGCATCTAAATGGATAAGACAATGGCCGATAAATTTATGTACATCCCCAATGATTATACACAAAATTACCTCTTCTGTAGATTACAATTAGTGGTTTAAACTATTATACACTGAACTAAATGAACCAACCAAACAAAGTTCAATAAAAGTCCCCAAGGCTGTTAAGCCAACAAGTAAGAGGACAAGTGTAATAAACAGCCCAATGTACCCTTTCTCCCTGGTAAAAGCCAATACCTGTCTGTTGGTAATGCTAGTTTATCCTTTATTCTCTCCTTTTCTTTTTCACTTCTCCTTTTGTTTTCATTATTATTCTTTATTTAAATTTAGTGTATTTTTACTCATTTTCTTATTAAGACTTTTAACTTTAATGAATGCAATATCATTTAATTTTTATTGTATTTTAAAACTTATTTGAGATTGACGTTCAGACAGAGTTTAATCGTAAGCTGAGCTTTGAAAATAGAAGTCCACACAAGTAAACATATTTAAATTCAATTTCCATACTGCTGAATGTATATTAACACATAATTTGATTCATGAGTATGTTATTAACTAATCATTTTTGTTTTAAAATTGTACATTATGTGTATTATACAGCATGACCCTCAAAAAAGTATTTTTAAGCATCTGCAGCCCATATTTCTTAATGAATTATTAAAAAATGCATATGTCCTTGTTCTCCATAGTATTCCACGTAAGTAGATATAAAAATATTTTTTTTACCTCCATTAACACCGGAGATTTTTAGTGCTAAAGTTTTGAAAAAGTGACTGAGGAAAAAGTAACTTTTAACATGAAACGACTTTTTTAGCAAAATTAAGCTAGAAATCCTTTTATTTTTGTTACTAGCAGAAACTTTATACAAAAATGAAATAGAAAATTTAGTTTTTGAGTAAAAAGCATTTTTTTACACATATTTTTTGAGTCTTTTTAGTTTAATCATATTTTGAAAAACTTACTTATTAGGCAAAATTGTTTAAGATTAAACAACCAAATAAATCTCTATGAATATAGCAGGAAAATTGTTTTTGTTTCACAATCCTAACTTTAATAACAAAAAAGTTATAAAGAAAATAAAAATAAAACATAATGATTTTTTAGTCTAAAAAGCTTAATTTACCCACTATTAAATAATTGAGATGTCAGAAAAGTAGGCGGAGCAACTGTCATAATTAATCCTTTTCTATAAATAAGGGTTAATAAATAACCTAAAATTTGCAAATAATCAATTCATTCAGTAGTATTTTTTGCCATTAAAAATTTATATTTTTTGGTGGAATAAAAAAGAAATAATTAGTTAACTTGTTTTTCTTTGTGTCTCATTATTCAGTTGCCAGAAAAACATAATATAACCATCCAAAAAATAAGAGAAACAAAAAAAATTCTTTTTCTCAGTCACTTTTTCAAAACTTTAGCTCTAAAAATCTCCGGTGTTAATGTAGCTAAAAAAAATATTTTTATATCTACTTACGTGGAATACTATGGAGAACAAGGACATATGCATTTTTTAATAATTCATTGAGAAATATGGGCTGCAGATGCTTAAAAATACTTTTTTGAGGGTCATGCTGTATGTTTGAGAAATATATTTCTTCTTATTTTCTTAATTATCAAAAGGAGTTTGAATAAATACATTATATAAGTTGTAAAATCATACAGGGATGTTAAAGAAAAGGCAATGGAGATAAATTGGTGTAGTGATCCACCCAATTATGATAAACAAAATTATTATTTTTCCAAACTCCATAAATTTTAAGCCAAGGAATAAGAGAACGTTTTTTATAAAACTTTGGAGACCAGCAGATAAACAGATTATTATTTAGATACCGAAAATAATGTTATTGCCATAACATCATGATTGGAAGAAGGCTCTTTTTAAACTATTAGATTTATTAGTGGCCATAATGTCGACGTGAGAAGGATTTTATTTATCACCCATGTAAAAAATATTGTCATGGCTTTAATAAAAAGTGTTCATTTATTTCATTATATCGACACGTCAGTTTGGTGACATTAAAATTCATGTTGACATAATAATGACATAATATTTTACAGGGGTCAGAAATAGGTCATTTGATGTCATCTTGTAGATCAAAAGGAAGAATTTTTGTCAATGCTACGAATCAAAGAGTTAAACAATGTAAAAACCAACAAAAAATGTATTAATTCCTAAGGCTTTTTTCAAACCTTTTTTTTTTAATTGATAGACATTTAAAAGCTACGGGCTGTGTATCTCTGATTGAAAATTAATTAAAATCTCTCTCTAGCTTTCAGGGTAGGTTAAAATGGACAAATAAATATAATATAAAAAATCAACACAGGCGAGTTTTCAGAAATTTTGATTTTCACATCCCCTTCATTAAAAATATAATAGAAGTATGGGAGTAGTGGTCCTAAGTTCTGTTTCTGCATATCTAACAACGCACTTATTTTGTAGGGGGGTATCTACCATCCCTCTGCATGCTCCTGGTCAGAACATGAAACTAGCAAATTACAACTTTCTTACAAAACATTGACAATTCAAGGGATACTTTTGCAGGCTCTTAATGTATAAGTAATAATCATAAACTATTTTGATAAAAACAAACTATTCTATGAGCTGTGGAGATATAGTTTACGTAGTTTCATAATTAATTCGTAAAATTTTCTTAGATTTTTGGGTATAATTTTTTAAATAAAGGTCATATTAAATTTTAAACGGTTTGACCATGGTATTTTTTGTTCATCTAATTGCCATAGTGAATAAAAAATTTGTATCTAAACCGTAAAGACACGCGTTTTTATTGCTTTAATATAAATATCAGTTTTTAATGTCATTATTATTACGATCTGTAGTTCATAGATTTTTTTGGCTCAATAAAAATTTAATCAGCATCAATTCATTTTGCTTGTGACTTAGTTGATACAAAATTAATTCAAAAATGAAATATTGAAATAAATATAATGTAAACAACTATTATTTTTTATTACATGAGTACAAAACTCAGAAGGACAATAATGCCCTACTATTTCGATACATAGACAAGTAGACATCCTTCTACTTTTAAGAACGACAACACACACTTTTTTTCCGCAGAGATTCGAACCCATCATCTTTCAGTCAACGTATGGTTGGATAATGGATTTACTATTACTTGGATCCTACACCAGATTATAATGTACTCTAATAAAGAAAAACTTGTAGCGAGCTAAAATAACGACCACCCCCCCCCTCCACCCACTAACCTTATCCCCTCCATCCTACTGTATGAACAAACTGACCAATACATAACAGGGTAAATTGCAACAAAAATTGAAGAAAATTTGTCTCCTGTCCTAACATCCACGTGTATTCTACATCCATTGGTTGGATACATTTACACTTTGAGCTAACTTTGCGGGTTTTCCCTGTACATATAGTGAATATGCAACATGGTACATTAGTTACACATAAACGCAAAAAAATAGTTCATCTATGAAAAGTGTAGAAAGTAAATTTCAGCTTAAAAAAATAAAGCTGCATATTGAAAGAATACATGTAATAAAATAATTATTTTGTCTCTAAAATTTTTGCTATATTATATTATTACCATTATTAAGCTATCAAATAAAAGTATGTTGAAGTTATTATTGAATTGAAATACTAAGGTTTGTCTTAATATGGTTTTCTTTTATATTTTGTGTTCGATGAATTATTTTTTTACACAGATTTAGCTACCTGGCCCATTATGTATTTTTGTCTATGGGATTTCCCCGTAAAAGAATGTTAAAACAATACAGTTTATATTGCAGTTTTATTTTTTCATAAATCCAGTAAGTTATTGATAGTTTCTCATTTGAAACAGGTATGAGGGAGTGGAAATTAGATTTTATATGATTAGGGTACCCAAAGTTTTACGAACTTGTTTTCTTATTTATTTGATTTAGAGGTACTTATGAAATATTGATGGGTTGGAATAAACTAACTTTTCAGATTACAATTTGCAATCTACAGATGGGGTATTTATTTATCAGCAATGGAAATGTACATTGTACATTGATTTATTGTCTATTGTCTTATTCATTAAGATCTCTGGAAATCTTTATATTGGAAATAAAAAAAGTATAAGCAAAGATATTATGTGTTTCTAAACTGTAATTCTTTATTTGCTGTCCTGGTGGCTTCCCTGTAACCTTGTGAGCACACCAGGTTATGAGAAAATTCTTTAACTTCATTTGATACAGTCAATACAAGGGCAGCAACTAAACTTTTTGGGCGCTATGAAAAAAGAGTGTTATTTTTCTGGTTAAAAGTTGCTAAAATGCGTGCCTTTCTTTTAATAAAGCATTTTATCTGAAATATTTATTGAAAAGATAAGTTAATTCAAACAATTTCTGGTTTAAAAATTTTTGAACTGAAAAAAACTATGACGTGGTAATGGACGCGCGGTAGGTCATACTCTAGTTTTAAAATAGCTTATTTTTCAATCTATAGGTTTAATCTTATTTTTTGGTCTGTAGTAAAGTTTCTGAAGAAAAGAGAGTCAATTGATATTACAAATGTTACAAATCAAATCAATGTATTATTTTTGTTAAATTGGTATTGCATTTATTTATACACATTCATTTGACTAATATTACAAAATATGATGTAAGATTGTTTTTTTTTATTCACTTAATTCGCTAGAGTACAAAAAGTAAACGTTTCTTTAAGAAAAGGTTATGTTTTTTATTTTCTTATTGATTAATCCAATAAAAGTTAAATTCTTTCTTTTCAGGAGTGTTAAAATGGTATGATTTGCGAGATTAGATTTTTTTCGTATTCATTCGAATCCGGTGGATAAGAACCGGTTCTCATCCATACGAAAAAACTATGTCTATCATCATATTATATCCAGTTTTCTACGAATATAAAAATGTACAATCATAAGATTAAAGCCAGTTTTTTAGCCCGTGCCTTCGGCATCTCGGGTCAAAAAACTGGTTTTAATCTTATAATTGTACATTCTATATCCGCGGAAAGCCGTTTATAATACGATGCGAGAAATAACTATTCCTTATTTCGTTTATTTTTTTTAACTGAATGGAAGTTAACGCTCCGCATCCCTGCCTATACCCATTCTTGTCAAATCCAAGTGTGTAATAATTAGTCCCCAAAGTAGGGCTCTTAAATCTGTGACGCCAATTTAATTGGCTGCGAAGATTTTCAAAAGAAGAAAAATTATGCCACTTCCTGCAAAGGATGGGGAGGGGGGGGGGGGGTATTGTTGATGGATAAATGAGTTTTTGCAAATAAGTATGTATGTGATTGTGCAAGTTAATATTTTTTTGTTACGGTAAAGGTATTTAAATCATTCTGTTTTAACATTAAAATTTTCTTTGTATTTTTGTTAGAAAATACAATCTAAAAAATCCACTAAAAAGTATAGAACTTTTACAATTTGAAATATCTAGGCTATGTAGGCTAAAGGAATGGCTTATAGAGAACCTACGCATTTTAATTGTGTTTTGAAAAGAATTAGGGCGTCTTCAATTAATCAGCAATCATCCTCTTTTCAGTGCTAAATGAGAAACAATATTTTAGGCATCTTCAATTAGACTATAACATCAGAGAGAGAGAGAGGGGACAATGGACTGTTTATTACACTAGTCCCCAAAGTTTTATAATAACATTTTCTTAATCGTTAGCTTAACAACTTGGGGACTTCAGTGAATTTTGATAGGTTGATTCATTATGTGGAGTGTTCAAACGTTTTAACTACTAATTTTAATCTACAAAGGGGTAATTTTGTGTATCATCATTAAACAATAAATGTAAAACTTGAAGAATATAGATCCCCAATCTCGTCATTAGACCAATAGGAAAACAGGACAGGATCATTCCGACCACATTATTCAATAGAAACTTATTTTAGAACGAACGGGCAGTTATTTCATCAATTCATAATAAGTCAGCTTTAAAGCTTTGTTTGGGGAAATTTTACAGCTAAATATTTCATCGTTCGTATTATTTGAATGAATCACATATAACATTAACTAAATATGAGCAAAAATTGTGTAAGCTAGAATTCCTTCTTAAGTTACATAAATTGTTGTATCTGATTGAAGATATATTGAATCTTTTCTTTAAACAAACCTATATAAGATATTTACATAAATATTTTGTAAGCCTATTGGTTTTAGTGAAGCTTTGTATAGTTCCTGGGTGGACTTTATGTAAGATATTACTAAAGGCTAGGGAAGCAGCTACTAGTTTGTCAAAAAGAAATGTGATTTCATGGCGGCATAAAAACCTTTGACAATCTTGGTAAAAAATCTGTGTTTTTATGAAATTATAGTGTACAGAGAAGATATGTTTGTGCTTTATTTTAAGAATAAAGAATATTATAAAAGAAGGTTTTCTTTTTTAGTATCCTTTTTAATAAGTCTCTGGGCCAATACATTACCCTTTTTAAAAAATAAAGACTACATTAATTATTGATTTTTTTTCATTTTTATTTCTTATATGTAATAGCTCAATGTAAAAAGCCTTTTTAACTATGTTTCTCTGGGCGGAGAGGAACCGAAACGCCAACCTATAAAACATATTTAGTTTTGAAATGGGGAAGGGAGAGTTTTTTTAATGGGCCACTTGAAATTTGATGTAAATTGTGTAAACTAATGTCGCGTTTCCCTCTTTTTACAATTGATAAATGCAACATCATGTGAGGAAATTATAGTTGTAATCTTAGAAGAAAAAAATATTGAATTTTTTTTCTAAATTTATAGTCGGCCGGATAACTCTAAAAGTTTATTTGGGGATGTAAGTGTCGTCCATTTAATTTCAAATTACAAAACGTTGCATCTCTTTAAACATTAAATTTCTTTTTTTTCAGCTATTTCTTAAACGCTTTCTAAAACTTATCATTTCTTTCTGTAACTAAATTTTTGAATGTCCGACAAATTTGTTTCTTGTTTAGCCTATGGATGTTATCATACTTGTTTACTAAAATGTCCCAATATTCAGAGAAAAATACAGAAACTTTGTTTTTCTTCATTATAATTAAAATATTAAAAAATGTTTTGTTCGGGTGCCCATTCTTAATTAGTGTCTTAAATAATTTGATGTATTTTTTTTCATCTTCTTACTTACCCCCCCCCCTTTCCCCCCCCCTACACCCCCCCCGAAAAAAATATATGTAAAACAATAAAAAAGGTAGATCAGTTAAAACTTTTTCTTCTTCTGTTATTATCTTTTGATTTTTGGGACAGTCTAGCGAAAAACTTTGCATTGTAAGTAATTGCTTTTATTTAACACAAATGTGAAAGTTGTTTTGGTTTTTTAACAAAAATAACAAAAATAACAATATCCGAAGATAGTGAAGTATAGGGACGATTTTGATAATCAAATATAAATGGTAATTTTAGAATTGAAGCAGTATTTTAGTATTTTAACATTAACAGTATCAAATATGTTATATTTCCAGTTTTTACCGGTAGTTTTTTCCCGTCTGTTCGTCTGAAATAGCAAGAGAGAAACATGAAATCCACATAAATATGTTTACCTACCATTTCGAGAGCTTCGCTACAATAAAGGTACTAAGAAAGAGAGGGAATGTCTGATTGAGCCAATAGGAGAATCGCATCGGTACATACATTTAATTTCATTGGTTGAAATTTTGTACACATCTTGTTACGAATGCATGTTTTTTTTCATTTCATACATAGATAAAAGTCAGCTGTAAACAGTATATTTTCTTAGTAGAAAGCTTTGCGGAATCAGAATTAATTGCCCAAAAATTTCGTTTAAATTTGAAAGCTTCGAAACGAGGTGGATTCTTTAAAAAAAAGTTAGGCTGGCTACTCGCTGGTGAGGCAAAATTATTTTTGTGAAAAATCCTCCAAAATCGAATAAAAAAATTTACAAAAATTAAATAAAATCTTAAAAGGGTTATTAACATATGATTTTGTTTAATTTTTGTAGATTTTTAATGTGCTTTTGGATGAATTTTCACAAAAATAATTTTGCCTCACTATCGAGTAGCGAGTCTATCATTTTTTAAGAATCCACATCAGCTTGAGTCGAAAGTAAACAATACTTTTGTCTGCTAGAAATGTTCCTTCTTAGATTTGACAAAAAAAGGGGTTCAGAATATGCTTCTATTCTTATATTTCTATTTTCGCTACTTACGGATAATAACTATAAATTGAGAATTTTATTTAATAACAACACCTATAAAATCCTCACCAAACCTTTTAAATAACCTTTAAACTATTTACTAATCTAACCTACTAAACTGTGAAAACATAAAGTAATACAATCTCGCATTTAAATGGCACAAAAGATACATTAACTCAATTAAATTCTGAACCTAATTGCAATATAAAGATGTAATGAAGTGCCTGTTTGTGTGTGTGTGTGTGTGTGTGTGTGTGTGTGTGTGTGTGTGTAACCTTGATTATATTTAGAAGATGATTAGTTTATTGTTTGCTCACTAGGACCAATCATAGATGAGTGCAGGGATCAAGGAAAAGAAGTAATCATAGATGAGTGCAGGGATCAAGGAAAAGAAGTAATCATAGATGAGTGCAGGGATCAAGGAAAAGAAGTAATCATAGATGAGTGCAGGGATCAAGGAAAATGACCACTCATAGATGAGTGCAGGGATCAAGGAAAAGGATCAATCATAGATAAGTGCAGGGATCAAGGAAAAGCACCAATCATAGATGAGTGCAGGGATCAAGGAAAAGGACCAATAATAGATCATTGAAGGGATCAAAGAAAAATAATGACTAAAATTATCAGAAATGTACTTGAATTTTAACTAGTATCTTACAACTAACGGTTTCTGTCAGACAGAAGGACAGACAAACAAGCAGATAAACAGACAGGCGGACAGACAGATAGATAGACGGACGGATATTTCGAATAGTTGATTATCTTCGCGCCTAAAAACTGAACATGTTGAAAATACTGTTTAGTAAAGTAATTATAAAAGAGTTTCTGAATTGTAATTTAAAATTAATGGGACGATTTTAACATCACCAAATTTCATTTTGCTTGAGATGTATAGGCTATTTTGAGCGGACTGACGTAAGAATGAATATAGAATACGTGGATATTGTAAGAGATTATCGCATAACCTGATAAAATGTTTTCCCCAGCTGGCTAATATACCGTTACCCTCCATTACCCCATTACCTCCTTTTACAATGAATCTGGAACGTTTTGACCAATATCTGAGGTCTATAAAAGCAACCTACACTTAAAAAAATAATTATCAATGTTCTTTGTCCTTTGGATGAAATCATTCTTGTCAAGTGAATGATTCATAAAAATCAATTTAAACTGCAGGAAAACACTGAATAGAACAACAACAAAATTTTGACAAAGAAATTGAAAATTATTTGTTATCCTTGAGTTTAATGTGAGGGTATTTGTACAAGAATGTAAAGTATATCATTACACTCTGTGCTTGCAAATAAAATAAGTTTGAGTTAAGACTTCTGGCAAAAGAAAATGCTCTTTAATTACATATTTGGGTGTAATCTAATATTTAATGAAATCCAAGCAGAGGCGTGTACAGGGTTTTGAGGGGGAAAAAGGTGATGGTAGGCATGGTCTACAACACCTTGCTTCCCCCTTTCGAAAGCGCATTATCCAACGTGTCTCTTTTTGGGAGAAGAGTATAATATTAAAATAGTTACCGCTGAAACTATGACTTTCAAGTTCTGACATAAATATGCTTTGCTACTTCCATGAAATTTTTTTCACAGAGCATGTTTACGGTAATAATAAAAGGCTGTAGTTAGAAAAAATATCATAATGTTAATCTACACCTATATAACACTTTTTTGGAGTAACCCTTACCCTAAACTTATTATGTTCTGAAGCACAAAGTGAATTCAAGCCACTCAGTAATTTTACTTTGATGGCTTGATTAATGTATTTTAGACCAGAAACCTTTTTTTTGTCAAACATTTTTTGATTAATTGTGAGAAAATGCTTAAATTTGTTTTGTTGTGCACTAAAATTGTCAAAAAGTAATCATTGAAAGAGCGAACAAATTAGGCTTTTCATATAAAGAGGAAGAGGACAAAGCCAAATCAATCAACTTATACCCCAAAATTTATAAGCTTTCTAAGATTTTACTCAATGACTTTGAGAAACGCACGGGATTAATTTCAATTTCTTGTGTTTTGTTATTACTACAATAATTTTGTTGATGTATACTCTAAATAAAGCAAAAACTAAGTATGTAAGGAAAAACTTATAGTTTCATTTCCTGTTGGCTTTAAAAGATTTTCAATCACATTGTTTTCTCAGTGAGGGAGTGAACATTAGATTGTGAACTATATTTTTATTCGTTGGCTTAGGAACTTTTTAAAAGAAATTTTGATTAGGTTGTACAAACTAAGAGTGTCCAATCTTTTCCACCAACGATTTTATTCTCTTTTAGTCTTTTCGGCAATACATATTTTAGACAACCTGTATTGCAAATCTTTGTTTCTTTTCTTACATAAAATGGACAAATGCGTCCTTGTTTACTGTTTATCATTTTGCAGAAAAAAGAACATATAGTATTTACTTATTATATCGTATTATAGACAGGTTCGCGGATATAAAAATAAAAATTACAGAAAAAAGCCCGGGCTAACAAAACTAGCTTAAATTTCATTCATTTTATTTTAATGTTCTTGGTAAACTGTCTGTAATACGATGCTATACATAATTTTTTCATTATGGCTGAGAACCGGTTCTAATCCAGAGGATATTAATCGGTTTCGAAGCCATACTGTAAAATATATTATGCATCAATTAAGCAGTAATCTATCATTTTTTGTTTATGATATTTATACAATTCCTCATATAAAGACATTATAAATCAATATAATTACTAGCACAACTTATTTACTAAGTATATTTGCGATAACTTTTATTTAATGAAATCTTCCAATTTTTAACATGTACAAAACGGCCTGCTTAATTGCTTCAAGATCCAAGTCAGATCTATATAGGAAATAAATGTCTATAAACGAGCTCAAGTTTTCCAAGGAATATTTGTTAAAAACTCATAGTGCTCCAATAATCCATAATAAACTCTCATTGCCCAGAACGATAAGACCCATTATTTTACTTTATTAAAAATAAATTCTTTTTTTTTAATTTCATGTTGCTATTTACCTTATATTGATGTATTTAATTTCTAATAATAAAAAAGAAAATTTAAATTTATAATATAATAAATTTAAGAAAACTCTGTTTTAAAAGAATTCGATTGTGGCGACACTTTGTGTGTTCAAATATTAAACTAAAATTGTAATCATCATCATTAACCCTTTGGTGATGGTAATGTAAAGAAAAAATATAATTTATAAAATCTTTTTAAAATCACTTAAATTATTAAATATTTACTTTCTTTTAGATAGTGATGCCGGGTGAGGAAAATAGATTTATTGAGAAATAGATATGCATATAGAAAACTAGCCAATAGGGAGATAATTATATCGAGCCAACTCTAGTATATTATATATATTCAACTTTTCAGTAAGGTTTGGTAAAAGAAAATATTTATTGAGTGATAAATCATTTAGTATCAATAAATAGCATATGGTTTAATAAATAGACAAAAATATGTTTATTAATCATTAAAATAAAGTAACAGGATCTCTGTCTCTCTGTTTGTCTGTCTGTCTGTACCGAAGGATATCGCTAACCGCTGAACCGATATGGATCTCCTCTACAAGGTAGCTTCTAATCACCCTCCCTAGAGAAATCCCCCAAGAAAAAAATCGCACCCTCAATTTTTTTTTCTTTATTAATAATAGTATTAATTTATAATAGTGTGTTAATTTAGATAATCCCTGCATGCCTATAAATACCCCATCCGTACTGTTACAGACATATTTACCTACATTCTATAACTATTGAGTAGCTGCACTTCCAATATAATATTACATAGCATCTTTGTATGACTCCAAAGTCCACGAAAGACAACAGAAAATAAATGTCATTTAAAAAATCATTGAAGATTTCCCTTTGTATGACAGGAAGGTTAGATAGCAATGACAAACTATAGAGGTTTATTTCACGTATAGCGTTTAAAATTTAGGCTGTTTTTACATTTTGTCTGATATCCAGTAATCTTAAGGAATAAGACAATATAGTTGTGCATCCCAAATAATGATAAATTAAATTACCTAAAGTTTTTAATACAACTAATCAATAAGATATCTTACTGATATTTCTTTCTACCTAATAAAAGGACTACGAAAGTTTAAAATTGATCCCTTTTATATTACTAGCGGCTACGCCCCTAGAAGCCTCTAGTGGCACTTAAGGTAGGAGGGGGAAAAGTCGACCTCATCTCATTTTAAATTTAAGTAAAAAAAAGATTATTTTTTTTGTGGGGGGGGGGTGAAGACACCCTCCCCAAAAATAGTTTAAAACCTTTCCAGGACCTTTAAGAAGCTTCACTGTAAAGGAGAACAATATCGGTTCAGTGGTTAGCGAGATTTTTCGGGACAGACAAAAAACGCTTACTACTTAATAATGTTTTAATGTTTGATTATATACTTCAAACTAAGTTTTAGTTTTATATTCAAACTGATAGTTGTCTGTATCTGAAAATCTTTAGATAACAAATCTGACCGAATTGTGCTTTCCATGAATGCGTAGTATTAGTCCTGGCAATGTTAACGCTGTACTGTGTTAAAATTTTATTGAACCTATGTGTGGGAGTGGCCGACAAACTCCACCCAATAACTCCACACACCCCCTAAATTTAAAAACAGTGTTTGTACAACATTGCATAAGGATTTTCAGAGAGGCTTTGCCTATGTTCAATTGATATGTCATAAGAAATGGGGAAATTTGAAAAATCTTTAAGTTTTTAAAAAAGAATAAAAAATTCAATTTAAGAAAGTAAACTTATTGATATTTAGTGTAACAAACAAAAGACAAAAAACAGCAAATTGCAATACAGTAATATATATGCAAACTTAAGGAGCATGGAAATAGCCTAAAACCATCCTAAGGCTTAAAAATCTAAAAATAAAATTGCCTAAAACCATCCACAGACCTATGTGAAGCTTTTCTTAAAAAGGAAACTCAATCGATTCAGTAGTTATCCAAATCTTAAGCTACAGACAAAAAAACCTTAAAACTTTATATAATAGAATAAAGATATTACATGTTGTAAAAACATAAAGTTTAATAATCTCAATTATAATTAAAGATCTGCGGTGTGAAATCCGATATTCTGGTAAGCTAGTTGTTGCATGTCATACTTGGGATAATCAAATATTTATAAACTAGTGGCTGCGCCCCTTAACTTTAGGGGGAGAGACTCATGAGGTGGTGGGATGTTCACTTATTATATGGGGTGGGGGGGGGGCATAAAATCTTCAATGGAACAATAAAATGCTAGTGTTTATATAAAATTACGTCATACTGGCCTAACATTGGTTAATTAAAACGTATACTGGCCTGCCATTGGTATTAGCCCCTCACTGCACATTATTTGTATTGTATGGCGTCATTTTATAGGCACTAAGAAGAGCTTCAACTATACTAAAATTGGTTTAATTACGGTCCAGCAGTTCACGAGATATTATTGGTTTAAGGTATAGGAATTAAAATGAAAAGATTATAATTTATTTTTGAAATACTAGAAGATGGAGTCCAATATGATACTTTCCTGATAAAAGCTATTCAAGATTATTTAACAAAAGTCCCCGCCTTTTCCTTTAGGGGAAGAAATTAAAGCTAAAAAATCCTAAAATCATCCTAATGCGCTTGTAAAGCTTCCCTAAAAATATCATAATCAAGGGGATTGTCAACAAATTATATCTTTTTAAATTCATATGCAATCTTGCACACGGGCGTATTAAATTAGTGATAAGCTTCACTCTTTTGACATAACAATAAAAGAATTTCTCAACAATTTTTCCAGAAATAATGTTAATTTTTCATGGTGACCATATATGATACTTTTCTTGAAATATATTCAATAAATCTTTCTAGTAACACAACTACTCTATAAACAGGAAATGTCTGTTTGTCCCTCCATCACGACGTCGCTATGTCAAATGTAGTTAACATGGAATCTTCCGGAATCTTTCGGATTATAAAAAAATGGGTGAATATCCATGACTGATTTAAAATTATACGGTTAGTTTGTTGCTTTGCTTCGCTTCTTATATACATGATTATTCTTGGTAATATACAATGATACATACATATTTGTATAATCAGGAATCTTATGGGATAAAATAGCCGATAGATTGATGTATGTCCACAATGATGATACACAAAATTACCCCTACTATAGATTACAATTAGTAGGCTGAAACGTTTTAACACTCAACTTAATGATCCAACCAATCAAAAACACCCTTGGTTCCTAAAGTTATTGAGCCAACGAATAAGAAAACGTGGTTATAAAACCTTGAGGACCAGTGTAATAAACAGTCCAATGTTCCTTTCCTCCCTGATGTATAATTCTTTATGCATTCCAAATTTAGAGCATACGTAAAAACAAGGACGATTACTTCCAAGACAGGCAATAATTATAAAACAATTTTAGGTGTTAAATAATCAAATTTTCAAGGAGAACAAACTCTTATGTCTATAGGGTTTAAGAGAGTTCCTACTCTTTTGGAACATTATGGAAACACAGAATGCAAATTGATGACTTATATAAAAATAGTTGCTCTTAAAAATTTATAAGACCTGACAGACTGCCATTGTTTGTTTATAGAGAAGTTGCAATAAAAATAATTACTAAGTTTTAAGTTATTAAATACAAAATTTTGATAATTCTTTCAACATGATCTAAATTATCCGTTTTGTTGAAACTGTTTTGACGCCGAGACAAGAGAAAACCAAATTAAAAACTTTTTTTATTTATTATTTTTATTTTTATATAGTGTTTTTTGTTTGTTTATCCGCTAAGATCTCGCTAGATTTTGCCATTTTTCTGTCCACTTTCACTTCACCATCGAATACATATCCCCTAAATGGTGGGTGCGAAGCCACTGGTCAGATATATATTATGTGTGAGGGCAACATGTCAAAAATTATCAATAAAGATGTTTTCTAAAGGTGAAGATTATCCGGAACAAATCTTTGGAATGGTCAACATTTTTCAAGGATAAATTCCAAGGAATCTAAAGGGATAAGACAATGGATGATAAATTGATGCACGCACATCCCCAATTTACAATTATAATACACAAAATTACCCCTTCTGTAGATTACAATTATTGGTTGAAACGTTTGGACATTCAACTCAGTGAACTAACCAATCAAAATTCAAAATAGTCCGCAAAGTTGTTGAGCTAACGAATTAGAAAACCTTATTATAAAACTTTGAGGACTAGTGTAATAAACAGCCCCTTTTCCCCTATCTCTCAGATAAATCCCAGGGAACGCCAGCCGCGAAACAGTAAAATCGCTGTAAAGGCTGAAATTAAGATGCGAAGCTAACTAGTAAGTCGAAATGGCCACTTGTCTGTATGCTATGCTTAAAGGGAAAGTTATATATCGGCAGTTATTTATTATGATAGACGGCTGTATTTTGTTTTGAGGATTCCCTATATCAATGTACATCCAATATAGTACTCATTTGCTCTCATTGGTTGTTCTTTATGAGACACAAGCGGCTTCGCCCCTAGCCTCTAGGGACTTTGCCTCAAGAGGTGATAAAATTTCTTTTTTGGCGAAATACGTAAAAGGACGTAAATAAATCTACAAAAAAGGACCAAGGAAATACCCTACAAAAAAAAATGGGGAAAGATTTTTTGTTTTTGGGGAGTTGGGGTAATAGCATAAAACCACCACAGGACCAGTAGGTATATTCCCTGAAGAGTAGAATCCGATCGGTTCAGTGGTTACCGAGATCTTAAGGGACGGACGGACAGACAGACAGACAGACGGACAGACAGACAGACAAACGGACAGACAGTCAGACATCGTTCTACTTTGTATTAAAGATAACATTTATGTATGGGATATTTAATTTCCTCATCTGGTATTGAAGATAGATTTCGAGGTTTCTTTCGAGCATCTACTATATAAATTTATTGTCTGTTGGACCCACGCGTCGACAATTTAATGGAAAACATTTGATTTCAGTTGTTTAATATAATTTGATATGTTTTCATTTTCAAGGATGATAAAATTAAAGAACCAATTTAAATCTCCCACATACGTGCACACACAAACACACACACACAGGCACACAGACACACACACACACGAACTTCCGCACAAAAATTGTTTGATAAAAATAATCAATTATAAGATTATGAAATGAAATTAAAGCTTAGAGAAAGTTTTTATTTCATGGTTTAAACTATTTCATTGTGTTCTTTTCTATTTCATTCTTTGTACAGTTTAAGTAATTTTACTAAACAGTTGAAAACTAATTTTCAGAGATGAGTAGATGTATAAAAATTGGCGATCAATCTCATCAGTATTCAGTATGGCCTCAAAACCGATTAATATACGCTGGATTAGGACCTTCGGCATCTCGGGGCTAAAAAAAACTGGTTTTAATCTCATAATTGTACATTTTATATCCGCGGAAGGCTGTTTATTATTCGATGCTATTTTTTAATTAAATCGTTATGAAAATTAGATCTGAACGACGAATAGAAAAATATCTGAAAAGTTCCTACAACAACAAAAATTAGCAAATTAATTTAATAGGAAAAGGCTGTGGGTTATCATGATGACACTAAAACAAAATACAAAAAAAACATTTTGATTGTTTATTTACGGTTTGGATTATATTTAGCGGAGGCGATGGCAGGTACACTGTTAAACTAGTGTAAGTATAAAACAGATATCTTTTGCATATATTTCGTTGTACGGTTTATTTTGCATCCAATATGCAAAATAACCTGACAGTCTGTATTCAAGACCAAGTGCAGAAAGATTCAATTAGTCCCAATCTCCGGGTGGGAGCCCTTCATTTTTTAGGGAAGGGGGGAGCAGAAGAATTAGCACGATATTATTCCATTGAAAAATGCTCAATGAAACTATCTCAATTATAAAGTGTACAATTTGAGAATTTGGGTTGTTTCATACAATTAGCCTACATCCTCTATAATACAAAGTAGAACGATGTCTGTCTGTCTGTCTGTCCGTCTGAAGCTTAAGATCTCAGTAACCACTGAACCGATTGGGCTCTACTCTTCAGAGAATATACCAACTGGTCCTGAGATGGTTTTAAGCTATATTTTTGGGGGGTTGGACACCCCCCTCCTCCAAGGAAAAATCAGGTTGATCAAACATCTTGGGACAAATCCCCTAGAGGATAGGGACGAAGCCGCTAGTATTATATAAAGTAGTAAGGTTTTTATTGTCTGAAGCTTAAGATTTTAATAACTATTGAACTTACTAAATTCTCCTTTTTAGGGAAGCTTTACATAAGTTACTGGATGGTTTTAGGCTATTCTATTTATAGATACAACCAATGGGATGATTTAAAGCTATTTTCATTACACCTTCTTACTTACCCTTTGAATGCAGAGCCCTTAGATGCTAGGGGCGCACCCTATAGTAGATATATAAAATTCCAAGACTTTTCCCCTAATTATTCCTTCCTTCACCTAGAAATTAGTAAAACAAAACTAGGATCTTCCTTGGAATTACAAGAAGCTTCGCTGTAAAGGAGAACCATATCAGTTCAGTGGTTAGCGAGAGATCCCTTGCTACACACAGACAACGCAGACATCGTGTTACTTTATATACTCATTAGCGGCTTCGCCCCTAGCCTCTAGATAAAAAAAATTAAGGCGAAATTCGTAAAAAACAAAACAATGTATAAAAAAGGACTAAGGAAATGTTCTGCAAAAAAAAGGACCAAGGAAATCTTCAGCAAAAAAAAAATGGGGGGGGGGAATATTTTGTTTTGGGGGGGTTGGGGGTGTCCCAACCCCCAAGAAAATAGCCTAAAACCACCACAGGACCAGTTGGTAAATTCCCTGAAGAGTAGAAACCGATCGGTTAAGTGGTTACCGAGATCTTAAGCTTCAGACGGACGGAAGGACGGAATGACAGACATCAAGCTACTTTGTATTATAGATATTGTTCATGTTATTTTGCAGAAGATACTTATTGTAGGAGCGTGTAAAATTAGCTAAGATAATGATTGTAACATGTAAAAATGATTTGTAGCCACCATATTTGAACATACGCCAAAATTGTTTTTATACCCCAGTCCAACTATAGTCTCTAGTTCAGTAAGGGTGCTAGAAAAAATGGTTTCTAAAACTAGTCTATTGTTTTGAGTTATTAAATTAGTGCATTTTGTCGCAAAAACGTTTTTTTTTTGTAGAAATACTAGATTAACAAGGGTTAAGTAGCAAATCACAAAAAAATCATGGAATGGACAAACAAACAAATTATACAGCAGATGCTCAGTTGCCATAAAAAAAAGAAAGAGAGAGGAAGAATATGCAAAAACTCAAAGAAATCACGAAATATGATTTATGTTTTTTGAAGCATGTTCGATATACAAATTGACAAAACAATGTATAGACTATATATGAATATGCCAAAAGAATCTTCACTAAACATTTCAGCTCCCTATATTCTATTACAGCTAAGAAAATTACATTTCCCCCATAGTGTTTTTGACTGACTGACCAACAGACAATGTGAACTATAGAGTAGCTTCGCTACTGAAAGAACTAGATTGTAGATTTGTAAAAGTCTGAAAAAAACTTGGAAGCGCTGGAAAGTGTCATGTGTGACGTCATAAAAGTACGTCTAAATCCATCCTTTTTTTAAAGGGTTTTCTTTCCCATTTCTCCTCTGACGTCATACCTGACACTTTTCAGCGCTTCAAGAAAGTGTATAACTTTTGGGACAAGCGTAATTTACAGTCTAATGTCCCTTTCCTCCCAGAAATTTAAATTCAATTATTTATTGTTTTCAATTGTATTTTTTGCCTTATGTGTATTTCTCTAATTCATTTTTTTTGAGTTCACCCTCCAGAAATATATTTCATGATAGGTAGGACCAATATAGGTCTATACTAGGCCTGCCTTTTTTCAACCTCATTCAATTTTCACCTCATTTTTCATCGCCGGTTATATTGCCAACAATTTTAGAAAGCAGTTTGTCTAACAAAATACGGGTATAGTCCCTTTCGTGACAACGCCTCTTAAGGGATGTTTCGTCGTATTTTCACAGTAGATTTTGATTATTTAGGTATTTTAGGTTAGGTGATTGCCCCGCAGGGGCTAGAAATAGGAGGAATTTTACTCTGAAAATACGACGAAACGCCCCTTAAGAGGTGTTGTCACGAAAGGGACTATACCCCAAAATACAATACCTCAAGTTTAGCTTTGTAGCAGTAACAGATTTATTAGTTTTAGAGTGATTGTAATTAGATTTATAGATCAATTAGACCAATTAAGTTTGTAGGTCCGCTGGAGTAGAACATGTTTTAAGCCATAATGAAAAATCATGTATAGCATCGTATTACAGACAATATTCCACAAATATTAAAATAATATTTTACTTTTATTTCAAGAAATCTTAAAAATTAGTGCTGATGAGTGTGGTGGGAGGGGTGTGGTTTCAATGGTTTAATAATATGTTTCTGGAGTTATACCGAAAGTTGTCATCAAATTAATGAAGTTATGTTGACAATTTTCCAATTTTTTTTGAAGAAATATTTAGCATGAAATTTAAAGTGAACCTTTCTTTCTTTCACATGACATGACATACATTAATCTCAACAATAACTTCATAATTACTCCACAAGATCAAGTAAAAGGTTTTTACAAACGAATCTACTCTACAATTAGCTGGTGTGTCTTTCTATCGACATATTTCGATAATCATTGTATAATATGGAAGTTTTAGAAGCGAAGCTTCTCTGCAAAGCATTCTATCCCTCTATGGTATGTTCAACGTTTGCAAAAATTCTTCTTTTAATTGTGTTTTACTTCATCTTTATAATTTTCTCTTAGTTTATTGTTTATTGGCATATTTTGAAGATTTAAAACATGGATTTTAAAAACTTTCAGCTATTTTGCATTTGATTAAATGTCGATGTTATGTTGAATTTTGCTGCGCTACTTAAATGGTCAATGTTTGTTCCTGTTATTATTTAGTTTGATTTTGTGTAAAGTCGCAAGTAATCAATTATTGAATATAATAGAATCTCCTTGATGCTCGTCATTATTTCAATGAGCAATGTTTTCTACAGTTAAGGTATGTCCACGGATAGCTCTTATTCAGTTAATTTAGCATTTCAAAATCGTCATTACCTTTAAAAGTTTGTATGATGCTTAATATTACAAATAGGTACAAATCTTACCCAGCTTATCTTATTTAACAAAGTAAAGCTAAGCCTATAATGTAATTTTTAAAATAAGTGCAATCAATCCCTTTAAATGGATTTTGTATTTTATGTTCACTAATACCAATTGGTTATATATTTATTTCTGTGTGTGTAGTTGTGTGTATGTGTGTGTGTGTGTGTGTGTGTGTGTATGTTTGTGTGTCCCTTGTGAAATTTTGGTGTATATCTGATGTTGATACGTTTGAATTTGAACATCCTCTCAATCATTGTTCAACTTATCTTTGTCACATTTACTTTCAGAAAACCAAAATCATACAAAATTTTAAAGTATATCTTGAAATTTCTATTTTAAACCTTTCAAAAAGAAAGCCTATCATGCAAAGTAGAACAATGTTTGTCTGTCGGTCTGTAATTGTCCGTTGATATGAAATTCTCGCTAACCGCTCAGCTGATAGGATTCGGGTTAACATGAAATATTCCTATTGACCATCACCAAAGTTTAAAGTATTTTCAGTGGATGGGGGTGGACACCCCATTCCTGAAATATTTTTTCCACATCAAAATTAAATTTAAAAGCAACGACTCCTCTAGGCTAAAGTCCCTAGTATACAATAAGTTATAAGGTACTTTTGATTGAAAAATATCTCAGAAATGTCTCGTCTGATTCAGTTATCATTTTTGGCAAGCCACTTATCTATAGTGGAAAATAGCCAGCAACTTCTCTAAAGGCTTTTGACGCAACCGTTTAAAAAAAAAAAATAGGTTTTTCTACCTTAATCTATGTAATTTAAGATCTATTTATTTAATAATAGCAATTGCCTGTATTACTTACAAGATTTAAACTAATGTAATTTAAATCAAGTTAAGAATATAAACTAGTATATGTCTGTTTTAACTTATTAATTTAAAATATGCAGTAAAAATCAGTTTACTAATCCGAGAATTTTTAAATACGAACGAAATAGTAAATCAATACCTATCTTATTTTAACTGAGAGGTAATATTGGTGAAAATGAGGCTTTAGACCAGTCTTTGGCTTGTCCTAGACACCCAGGGTGGAGTTATCTACCAGGGATCCAGGGGATAAAAAAATACACAAAACAGGAAAACAAAATATGAAATAAATATTTTAAAAGTCAGACTTTAAGTAAAGTATTATGATTTCCTAATTAACTGCACTTGCATTTTTGTAGCTATTGATTGCAGATGCAACAAAAAATACAGTAAATCAAAACCAGTGGCGTGCACATTGATTCACTTTTCCTAACCTAAAATAATATCTGACAGAAGAATGGTCTAAAATTTAAGGAAATTTTTGTTCAGTTACTTTATTCTTGTATCCCTGGTCGCTCCTTATCTTTGTCTGTTTCTATAGACATTCCACACAAGAAAATTACACTACAATATTAGGATAATTATAATAGAAATTGTACAGTGATTCCATGCATTAGATTGACTATGATAACCACTTTTACTCATCTCATATTCAACTCATCCTACAACCGTTTCTGAAAAACCAGAATTATTCACAAGTAGTGTATAATTTGTAATAAACAATGTATTTGTAACTTAGCTTGAGAGAGAGGGGACAATAGGTTGTTTATTTCATTTGTCCCCTTAAGTTCCTTATTTGTTGACTTAGCAACTTTGGGGGCTTTTAGTGAATTTTGATTGGTTGATTCAATACGGTGAGTGTTCAAACGTTTTAACGAATAATTTTAATCTACAGAAGGGGCAATTTTGTTTATCATCATTGAATCAATTTAGAGTCCTGAATTCAGCTTTCTCAAGGCATTCTTTTAGTAATGATATACATAATACATTGTATGCAGGGGCTCCTATTTTTATCCAATTAATTCCATTTGAAATTGCCGAGAATAAAATATTTTGTTGGCGTTGAGTTGGCGTAAAACTTGTTTTTTGATGTAACTCAAGCGAAGTTGGTAAGCCATTTGTAAATAGTACGTTGTAAAGTAGTACAAATTTAGGCGTTTAGACATATGCAGCCTCATTTTTACATCTTTGTTTATTCTTTAACCTTTAAACTAATTTTTAGTTTACCGACAAAATATTCTAAGCAAATTGATTGGTACATTTATCCTGCTACTCTATGTATGCTTTGGTTCTTGCAGTAGGCGGATGTGTTAAATAAAACATCTTGTATGGGTGTGTGTGTATATGTGTGAGTGTGTGGTGGAATGGTGGTTAGAATTATAGTCTATAACAAGGATTGTCTTGTCTTGTAGCAGCAAAATCCTTGAACAATCAAATAAGCTGTAATATCATTATTTTGTAGGACCTCTCCAAAGAAACAGTAAGCTATGCTATCATCATTTTGTGGAACCTCTGTAATAAACAGTAAGCTATACTATTATTATTTTGTAGTACCTCTGTACAGGAACAGTAAGCCATACTATTATTATTTTGTAGAACCTAGTAAAGAAACAGTAAGCTATACTATTATTATTTTGTAGAACATCTGTAAAGAAACAGTAAGCTATCCTATTATTATTTTGTATAACCTCTGTATAGAAACAGTAAGCTATACAATTATCATTTTGTAGAACATCTGTAAAGAAACAGTAAGCTATACAATTATTATTTTGTAGAACCTCTGTAAAGAAAGAAGTAAGCTATACTATTATTATTTTGTAGAACCTCTGTAAAGAAACAGTAAGCTGTACCATTATCATTTTGTAGTACATCTGTAAAGAAACAGTAAGCTATATTATTATTATTTTGTAGAACCTCTGTAAAGAAACAGTAAGCTATACAATTATTATTTTGTAGAACATCTGTAAAGAAACAGTAAGCTATACAATTATTATTTTGTAGAACATCTGTAAAGAAACAGTAAGCTATACAATTATTATTTTGTAGAACATCTGTATAGAAACAGTAAGCTATCCTATTATTATTTTGTATAACCTCTGTATATAAACAGTAAGCTATACATATAATATTATTTCGTAGAACTTCTGTAAAGAAACAGTAAGCTATACAATTATTATTTATGTAGTACCTCTGTAAAGAAACAGTAAGCTATACTATTATTATTTAATTTATTTATGTAGTACCTCTGTAAAGAAACAGTTAGCAATAATATTATTATTTTGTAGTACATATGTAAAGAAACAGTAAGCTAAACTATTATTATTTTGTAGAACCTCTGTAAAGAAAGAAGTAAGCTATCCTATTATTATTTTGTAGAACCTCTGTAAAGAAAGAAGTAAGCTATCCTATTATTATTTTGTAGAACCTCTATAAAGAAAGAAGTAAGCTATACTATTATTATTTTGTAGTACATCAGTAAAGAAACAGTAAGCTATACCATTATTATTTTGTAGAACCTCTGTAAAGAAACAGTAAGCTATACCATTATTATTTTGTAGAACCTCTGTAAAGAAACAGTAAGCTATATTATTATTATTTTGTAGTACCTCTGTAAAGAAAATTTATAATTTTGTAGTACCTCTGTAAAGAAACAGTAAGCTATAACATGCATAAACTAAAGAACATCCCCTTAAATTATACAAATACGTGTTCTCCAAATAATGCTAAAAACTTACTGACATTTTCACTTCGTTTCTATTTAAAAGTTTGAGTTGAATGTGATTATGAGGGATAAAACAAATATTACGTTTAATCAATTTTCTCGTATTCATTCGAAACCGATTAATATCCGGTGGATTAGAACCGGTTTTCAGCCATACTGAAAAATATGTCCAGCCCGTGATTTCGGCACCTTGGGACCAAAAAAAAATGGTTTTAATCTTATAATTGAACATTTTATATCCGCGGAAAGCTGTTTATATTAAGATGCGAGAAATGACTATTCCCCCATTTCTTATTTGTGAAATTATGCCTTTGTTAGTAGTTGAAAATTTGAAGAAAGAAAGAAGTGAAGAATAATTTTACTGATTTTGTCCCCTCCTCCCTGAAAATGCTAATGTTTTATCTTTCTTTTTCTTTAATGTTGTATCCTTATACTAAAGTAACAGGATGTTTGTTTATCTGTGTATCTGTGTGTCTGTACCGAAGGATCTCGCTAACCGCTGAACCGATCGGGTTCTCCTTAACAGGGTAGCTTCTCATAGGCCCCGGGAAGGTTTATAACTATTTTCTAGGGGGATGGGACACCCCCAACCCCCCAAAAATGAAAAATACCCCCCCCCCCAAAAAAAAAATTCCACCCCACAAAATATTTTTTTTACTTTTTCTTTTAAAATCTAAAATAAGAAATTGGGTTATCAAATTCGACTCACCCCACCTCAAGTGCCCCTAGAGGCCTCTAGGGGGCGTAGCCGCTAGTATGAAAATATAGAACCAAAACTATGGCAGTTTTGTTAAAGCACTGTTTTAAGCTCCCTAAAACATCCTTTTTTAGTTATAGCAGGGATAAGGCAGGTTATAAGGGCTCGGCAAATGCCCATATTGGACACAAATCGTTGAATAATCTACTCATTTTCAAATAAATTTAATATAGGGAGAGGGGATTAGTTAGCCTGGGACTACGTTCCATGTCACCTAACTTGATTAGTTAGCCTGGGACTACGGTGCCTGGATCCTAGAGGGCTACCTAGCACTCCATGTCACCTAAAGTAATAAACAAACAAATGAAAAACTACCCATCTTTTTTTTCAATTTATTCTAAAAGTAATGGTAGGTGGGAGGGGATCAGTGTTCAACTTTAAAAAATACGGGATAAGCTTCAATTCAAAATGATTACAGCTATAACTTACAGTTGTTTGAGTAACTGGCGGCTACGACAGCTGCTGTGACTGGATAATTAAGTTTGATTAAAAGCGACTAAGAATGCTGGTGTCGAGCAATATCCTTAACCCCGTGTTTTAGTTTGTGGGTGGAGAATTTGTTTATAAGTTGCACCACAATAGTAAAAATTATTATTTTTATAGTTATTTTTATCTTTATTACACTTTGTTACCAATTTTTTATTGGCATGATCTATTTCTTTCAGTTGTTTGGGAAATTAAAAATACGAATTTAAAAGTAATAATTTTCATGAATCTTTAAAATTGAAACAAAGTGAATAAAAAGGCAGGCATATGCAGCTGCGTTTAACTTTTTCTTAGGAAATCGAAGTTGCAACTGCAACAGTAAACCGCAGCAACCGTTTTTAAGGTCTTATCAACTGCCGCGCACTATTTTGAAACCACAGTAGCCAAGGACGTCTAAACTTTTTGAAGGTGGTAAATTTGGGATTTCAAAGATTGATAAACAACCCTTTACCCCCTACCCCAATTGGACGTTTGTGATAGTAGCCATTAAAATTTGCACCAGAAAGCCAAAAATCTGAAGCTGTTTCCAATCCACTTGTTTTCTCAAAAAAATAAAAAATCTGCAGCCGATCCACTTTTAAAAGAGTTAAACAAAAAATAAAAATTCACATGGTCGTATTCTTTTACATATTTTAAACCTTTTGAGTTAAATTTGCAAAAAAAGGTATGTTTTGTGTTACAGAATTGATGATTGATAATAATGTTTTTCATAAAGTTCCCACGTAGATGAATGGCCTGGTTAACGTTCATGTTTTGCCTTTATTTTCAGTTCTTTCAGGAGAAATGCTACTCTACAATTATATAGTATACTGTATTTTATTTCAAAGTAATTGGAGGTGTGTCTATGTATTCAGCTTGACTGCTTTGTTTTGGTCCCTTGTGAGGGTTAGGCTTATTTGTAGGAAAGCGTGTAAACTGCATCTTTTTTACTTCCCCATATATAATAGCCTAAAACCTTCTTTTAGAATGTTCACGTATTTTTTTGTAGGGCCCATTTCTCTTAGTACTTTAGAGGTTCCTTCCCGGCCCCCAATAGATTTATTATTACTTGGATATTACACCAGATTATCATGTTTTTGATAAAGTGCAACACGAAGCGGACTAAAATAACGATCCCCTCCCTTCACACCATCCTTTCGCCTCCTAGTGGATGAACGAACTAACCAATAAATGAGAGGGGAAATAGCAACAATTTTCCCCAATAATAATATCCACATAAATTCTACATCTAAATCTAAATTCTTTCCCCAATGTAAATGATAAACATGCTAGATCCTAAGCTACAGAGACGAAACAGACAAACATCCTATTACTTTTATATGAGGATGATCATTTGAGTTTTATAACATGTAATTGATAATATTTGCGTTTTCCTGTATAAAACAATGTCATCCCTGTTTTAAATTCATTGAATAAATAAAATAAAATAATTGCAAATATATAAAATTATGAACAGGGAAAGCCAAATGAAATAGTAAATGACCAGTTACAAAATTATATTTTATCTGCATATAAAAGTAAGAGGATGTTTGTCTGTAGCCGATAGGATTATTACAAATTAGTATTAATGTAGTCATTGTAATACTTTATTGTATATTTGATAATTACTTAACACATGCACGTATAAATAAATATATCAATACAAATAATGGGACGAATTTTGCCTAATAATAAGATAAATTTTATTTTATATAGCAATAAGAAAATATTAGCGTTTTAGGCAAAACAGTTTTACTGGGATAGGTCATTTAAGATATAAGTGTCTTAACAAACATTTACTTTTATTGTTAACATCTAAAATGGAAAGGAATCAATGAGAGATAAGACAATTCAATTAATCTACAATCCTTTTTTCCATCAATATTATATACCAGCATCTAAGATAAAAAATTTTCAAATTAGAATAGGAGAGGAAGGAAGAGATGTGCTTTTCCATTGTTTTATCCCTCTGCATCTTTGAGTGAAGTGCAGTGGGTGGGCGAAAATTGGAGCACACGCCGCGCCGTTACAACACTATTTTTTTGTTGTTGTCCAAACTTAGATTTACAAACAAGGACAAGGATGATTACCGACCACAGTTAATACTTCTAGACAAAGGTCGTTAGGTCAAAGAGTTAGTTGTCTAATTGGTATTACCTTACCTGATACTCTAGGCGATTGAGCGCATTACACTGCAATTCAAAACTCAGAGTATGTTCTAGGTGGTGTGGAGAGAACTTGTACCCGAAGTGTCACCGAGCCCCCAAAAGTTCATTATCACTAACCATTACATTTATTTAGAAGCTATATAAAATAGCATTAATTTTCAGCTTATTTTGTTCTTAGAAATTTTCCATGGGCGATTTATCATTAAAAAGTAGATTAAAACCTTCATAAGACACATAAAAAACCAGGACTCGGCAGCCGCGCATAATATAACTTTAAATAATAAATAATATAACTTTAAAATTTAGTTATAAACTATAAACTAGTATATAAACCTGTTCCTAAACAGACAATCTATCTTTTTAGATTTATTTTTGCACACAAGCAGGTTTAAATGGTACTGAGGTGCGGCTACCGAGCCCTAAAAAGGAGCATCATGTTAGGGAGGAATAAATCCTTCGAGTGATTGGTCAGTTCTTTTGGAACAAAAACGCACTAAAAGACACCCTAAATCTTTTTTTTTTATATTGTCCAGGCTATTATTTGTCTCTATTTTTCTTTTTATCGAAAACTTATTTGTTGCCGGTAGAATCGAAGATTTATTTAAGCTACTAAATTAGGTGCGTGACAATTATGATAAAAAAAGAGGAAATGCGTTTGCTTTGCCCATAAAAATGCGCAACTTATTACCATGCACAGTTAGTAAATACAGACACTAAACGCGCATTTAAAAGATTCCCTGTTACAAATGTGTTTGTCGTTGAATCACCAACAACACACTTTTGTCATATTTATATCTAAAAGCGTCGTGATGTCTATCTGCCTTTCTTTGAGTCTAATATGATCTCTTTAACCGCAGGACCGATATGGTTGTCCTTTACAGCAAAGCTTCACATAGGTCCCGGGAAGGTTTATAACTATGTGGGAAGGTACCTTCACCAACCCAAATTGAAGATTAGGGGTCGACAGTTATATAGACAGATGTCCGCGGATATGTAAATGTAAAAATACACGTCACTCGAGTGCAAAATATTGTTTGCTTTAAGAATTTAAATTTGCGGAAACTGTGTTATAAAGAAAAGTTAACTTTTCGCAGAGCTTAAAAGAATCCCGTATACACACATTTAGTCTTGCATTTTATTTTAGCAGTGTGCAAATTTGATACATTCACAATTGCAAGAACAAGGGGATGCATCTTCGTAAATAGCACAGCAATTCCAAGTGAATAACATTTTTATGATAGTAAATACTGATCAAATAATTAATTAACATTTTTTTGTTGGCATCGTTAATAAATCACTCACTATGACAATATTAGGTAGCTTATTTAAATGGATGTAGAATGTGGATATTATGACTGGAAAAAATTACGTCAATTTAGGTTGCTAACATGGACATTACTTATTGGTTAGTTCGTAATCCAGTATAAGGGGAGGGAATATGGTGGATCATTATTTTAGCCAGCTACAAGTTTTACTTTATTAGAGTACATGGTAATCTAGGTAAGATCCAAGTAATAATAAATCTATTCTTATTTAATTTATGTTTTGTATTTTAAAAAATCATTCAACAAACCTACGGACATGTCATGCCCTTGCAGAGTAGCTTCGCTACTAAAGATTTAGAAATGGTGCATGGTTTGTATTGTTAGTGTATACTAATGACATAAACATTAGACGTGTTCAGATTTTAGTTTATTAAATCAAAATAATTAAAATCATCATGTTTTAAATAGACTTACGGACTTTGTGGTAATGATTATAGAGTTGCTTTGCTTTCTTAATAGTACCTAACTGTTATAGGAACTATAGTTAAAAGTTTGAAATCAATAGGACAATTATAACATGTCTAAATTAACTTAAAGAGCTAACCTTTTACGGACAGATTTTTATAAAAAAGCTTCACTTTTATTAAGGAAAACCAATAAGAAATAGCTCTTTTCCTAAGAAAGATGGACTAGTTAAATGATTAGACTTAAAGTTTATAAAAAACCTTGAGCAAATATTGAACTGGTCTATTTTATACAAAGAAAAATTGCAAATTTTATTATGCCTAAAAGTATTTACATTATGTATTGTAAATAGGACAATTATCAATTCATACAAAAATTAATTAAGATATGCATTATACTTAAGTATTATGTAGGCTAATTTTACTTTATTTAAACTGACAACTGAAACTGAAAGAAATGTTAATTTTATATATCTTATACAAAATTTGATGATCATTAGTTGTAAAATTGCTTAGAATGCAGGATGCTTAGTATGATTGTATACTTAATTTAAAAATGTAACTATTATATATTATAATATATGTAACTATAGACGTCTATGCTTTACTAATTTCTAATCGTCACTGAAGTCACCATGTTATCGATTGTATTATGTCAAAATTTAGCAAAAATTAAACATGAAATGCCTAATCGATACAGGAATCTTATAAGCACTGCCCCCTCCTCGAAAGTTTTTTTTTTCTGCAAGTGGAATTTTTGATAGTTTGATATTTTAGATTAATTTTTTTCATCCCTCTGGAGGTTGGGGTATTACCCCCTTAGAAGTTGAAGATTAAAACCAGAATTTAAACACTCTTCTATATATTATTCTTTCAGTTACAATATTATGACCTTTAACAGTAAATACCGAATTATAAAATCTTACTAAATGTAAAGAATGTACATATCGTATATTTGCCTAACAAGGTTTAATATGATTACAGAGAATGGATGTGCGGCCTTAGGTCTCTTTTATTTTCAGCTGAAGACATACAGACGGCCAAACAGAATTATAATGAAGTATGTTTGCAAAGATTAATATTACATAAAAAAAGATGAGCTATAGTTCCTTTCGTGTTAACGTCTCTTAAGAGGCGTTTCATATTTTCACAGTCGATTATCTTCTGTTTCTACCCCCTGTGGGGAGCTCTAACTTTGTGGGGCAATCACCTAACCTAACCTTAAATAACCTCTCAAAAGCTACTATGAAATTACGACGAAACGCACCTTAAGATGCATTTTTCACGAAAGGGACTATACCCAAAAGATATTTTAAAATCAAAATTAAAGCTTAATATGAAAAGTCTTTTTAAGTAAAAATCTAAATTTGCACATACCTGAAATTGTGATTGTTTCAGAACTAAACCCTGCTCAAAAGTTGAAGCTCAATAAATTTTGATAGCCAAGGCGAAAACATTATCTTTAATTTAGTATTTCGGACCACATAGGTTATTATTCTTCTTTCAGACTAAAAGATACACTCTGCTACTTTGATATTCTATTTAAGTAATCAATGAGTAATTTTATTCAGGGAGGGAGGGGACATTGTGCCGTTCATTACTCTTGTCCCCAAAGTCTTAAAATAACGTTTTCTTACTTGTTTGCTTAACTACCTTGGGGACTTTAGTTGAATTTTGTTTGGTTGGTTCATTTAGTTGAGTCTCCAAACTTTCAACCACTTCTTGTAATCTACAGAAGGGGTAATTTTGTGAATCATTATTGGCGATTTACATCAATTTAATGGTCGTTGTCTTATCCCTTTAGCTAACGGAATTTTATTGTTTATACTTTTTACTATGGATTTTGAATGATAGGTGGCCTATTCTAGGGTTCTAACTATCCAATCTTATTTTAGCTGCAAAAGACAAATCACTCAAATTAAGCAAAGAAGACTGTATTTCAAATTGGAATAAAAAAAAACCTGCATGCCCATACAATTCTCCTAACCCAATTTTCCTTCAAACTGTTACAAAATACAGGACAAGAAACTAATTTTATCTCTGATTTTCTTGATTTTTCAATAACACAGTGATTGCTTTTTTTCTGATTAATTTCTAGCTACCAAGCTATGTTGATGTAAATAAAAGTCTCGTACTATAATAATGTAATTCTGTATGTACATATATGTCTTTTCTTTATGAAATACATATCTTCAGACAAACAAACAGATACGAGTAAGTTACAAAACACATTCTATCAAATCTTTACTAAAATCTTTTGCTTTAAACAGACATAAAGACATCTCATTACTTTTTCAGAAAAATATCGATTATACTACCTCTAACTAAAAAGATATGACCATAGACGTCCAAGCTTTTTATTTTGGGGGGGGGGGGTAACATTTTTTTAAGGGGGGGTAATTCCCTTTTTTTGGGGGGGGGGGTAAAATGGCGCGCGAAGCGCAACGCAAATTTTTTTACCCCCCCCAAAATTTTTACCCCGGGGGTAAAATTTGCTTGGGGGGGGGGGGGGGTAATTACCCCCCCTGAAATCAGTTGGCAAGGGAAAATTTAGTTTACCCCCCCAAAAATTTACCCTTTGTAGTAAAATTTATGGGGGGGGTAATTTAAATTTTATTAAATATTTAGTATTAAAAATGCGAAGCGCGCAAAAAATTTTTTATCAGAGATTTTTTATTTTGGGAGGGGGTAAATACCCCCTCCTGAATGGTTGAGGGTGCCTACGGCACCCCCAGGGTAGGGGTAAATTTTAGATGGGGAGGATAAAATAAAAAAAAAAAAATTTTGGGGGGGGGGTAATCGCCCCATTACCCCCCCATTGGACGTCTATGGATATGACTCTACTTTTAAAAATAAAATCATCATTTAATCCTTTTTATAACGGCTTTCAAAAGATAATTGGTAAAATAACTTTTTACGCCAAAGATGACCCATAACTCCCAATCCTAAATGCATTGCTTGAGTTAGGTTTATTTAAAAGGTTCTTAAAAAGCCTCGCCAGGGTTATTGTTCCCTGTTAACAAGAATTAAATTTTTAGAAGTTGTTTAGTGCCTTAAAAAATGACGTCATACAATACAAATTACCAATGATAGGCTAGTTTACATTTTAATTGACTAATGATAGGCCAGTAGGACGTAATTTTCATAGGCACTGTAAAAAAAGCTTCGAAATTTTAGGTTCTACAAAAATAAAAAATAAAAGGTAGAAATATATTTTATTTATAAGACATACATACATTTTATAATACATATAATAATAATAATGACTAGAAACACACAAACACTTATCATAATAATAATACCCTTTTAAACTTAACAATTAATACATAATTTTTATATATTTACAATCAAATGAATTTTGTAAAGACCTCAAAATACGGTTTTAAAAAACGTAATTTTAATTATTATTTTTAACTTTAAAATCATGAATCATACAACAAATAAGGATAATTATGCTCAAAAGTAGCGCAGCAATAAAACCAAATAACATTATTAATGAAATAGCAAAGCCTAATATTTTTGGGTGTAGTCGAACTCAAAAATTGTGTTTAATTTTGTCACTTTAGTAGGTACATACAGACTGAAAATTGAGAATAATAACATCCCTATATTAAAGAGTAGCTGCGCTACTAAAATATTAATTTAATTACAGAAATACTGTTTCTTTGGCTAAAATGATACATTTCCATAGTAAAATTATAACACGATTATAATCAGGTAGAAATAAATGTTAAAACATTTCAATAAACAATAATTTATAAATATCAATTTATTTCATGGAAATAAAAATAATCTCTTTTTATAAATATAATTTTTCATATAGACAATTCGATTTGAAACACAAGAAGGGATATTTTAATGAAGAAAATCAGTTTTAAAAAAATTCTGCTCAGTATGGAATTATCACCAAACTTATTTGGCCAAAAAATTTAAGGCGGCGAAATAGCTTTCATTCAGATGAAAAATTCCTCTTTTTAAAGAAAATAGAATTATTTAGTGACAACAACTGCTTTGTAAACCAGCTGGCCATTCTGTTCTCTGAGACCTGGCCAGATGTATGTGGAGACTCTGTTCCCCTCCCTCCTGCCATAGTCAGTCTCGTCCATGTCGCTGCCCCCGCGCATCCTCCGGTCCTTCTCCCCCACTCTTACCATCAGCTCCGGGTTGAAGTTCCTCTCCTCGTACTCGATGGTGTAGGCTGGTTTCTGAAAAAAAAAATGGTTTTAGAAAGTTTTTTTGTATTCGTGGCTACGTCCCTAGCAACTAGACGCTCCATTTCGAAATAAAATAGCATAAAACCATCCATAGAACTGTGTTAAGCTTCCCTTCGGTTCAGATGTTGAAATCTTAAGCTTTAAACAAAAAATATACTACTTTATGTAATAGGATATGATTGAAAAAAACTTAAAGCAAATTTTTCTATAATATACTGAAAAAAAACATGTAATAAGGACAGACAGACGGAAATCAGATAGACGGATAGACAGACACACAGACGGACAGACAAATAAGAGTTTTATGACATGACAAATCAAATAGACAGACAATCAAATAGACACACAGACAGACATCCAAGTACTTTATCTTGCTAATCTAACTATGTCAAAGAAAATTTGGGCGAAACTAGTTGGCAATTTGACAGAGAAAACTTTTTATATTAAGAAACAAAAGCTTTCATTTTGTGAATAATTTTACCAGGTTTACACCCACCTCTAAAGTCACCAATAATAGTATCAGGAATAAGTGGATTGGATTTCAAATTCAAAGATTTTTAGATCAAGTAGAGTATGGGGTGTTTTTTTTTCTAAAATTTGTTTATGCTGCTAGCGACCAAATGGTTGACAGCAAGAAGCAGCTGAACAAGACAATAGACATGTAAGTAATCTGTCACAGCCAAATCTAAATAATCAAAATAGAACAAAAAGAATGAAAAATCTAAAAAATAGACTTAAAATTATCTTCCGACGTGATTTCAGAATAAAAGAACCCCATGAGCTGCTATATGAAGCTTTCTTATAATAGAATACTTAATCTGTTCAGAGTGTAAAATAGATATTTTGTTTTTAAAAATTATGAAATATACTAGTTAATGCTGCATCTTTTATATTTCTGAGTAATATGTGTTATTTTAAACAATTCTTTTGAGGTAGTTTGGGGCTTCAAAAAGTTACAGGGGGGGGGGGGGTGTAAGTGTAAGCCCCTGGGGGTATAATAAAGTGAACTGTATGGGAAGTCACACCCATAAATTTTATATCAAAATTTTCCACCTCAGGCTCAATTCAAAGTTTGTATATCAAAGTTTTAGATAAAAATATTTAAGTATGTACCAGTGTTTACGTTCGGATTGCAATATATATTTAAATGGAAGGGGTTTGATTGCAGATCCAAGGGGGGGGGGATTGAAGATGTGTTTACCACCCTAATTTTTTTACCTCCTCATTTACCACCTCTAAAGGCTTGGACGTCCTTGACGTCCAAATAAACCCATTCTCTAAATATTAATAAGTCGAGAATGAAATTAATCTTCAAAAATAATTTTGTACATAAAAAGTATTAAACTATTTAAAAAAAACATATAATATTATAATATTTACTTTTCGTCATTTTTTGTTTTATAATCATTTTGAGAACATGTGTAATAACTTTGTATCCCGTCTGTTGAGGTGATTAATCAATGAATATACAGAATAGTGGTAAAATAACTTCACACATTTTTATACAGGGATCTAAAGGGATAAGACAATGGCCGATAAATTTTATGTACATCCCAAATGATGATGCACAAAATTACCCATTCGGTAGATTACAATAAGTAATTTAAACGTTATCTTTGAACACTCAACTAAATGAACCAACCAATCAAACTTCAAGTCCCCAGGGTTGTTCATCCAACGAATAAGGAAACGTTATTATAAGACATTGGGGATCAGTGTAATAAACAGTCCAATGTCCTTTCTTCCCTGCATTTGAATACGTTTTTTTCTCTATTCCTTTTTTAACATCTTTTTATTTTTTAATCACTATTGGAAAGCTTTTTTTTAAACGATGACAATGCACTAAAAAATGAAAAGGTTTTTTTTTTCATTTCAATTCAGAATTTTTGGTGTTTCTTTTCTATTTATTTCTAAGTTATAATTTAGCGGTTAGCGAAATTCTTCGGTACAATCAAACAAACAGACAGACAAACACACATTCTGTTACTTTTTATAAGGATTAATCACTATATTTTGTCTTAGACATACATTTAATTTAAAAATATACAGGGAGGGAGGAAACATTGGAATATAAATTGGAATGTTTATAAAAGGGATAATTTGTTTATCATCATTGGGATTAATATCAGTTTATCGTTAATTGTCCTATCCCTTCAGCTCCCTAAATATAAACCATTTGTAAAAATCTTTTTCTCTTTTTATATAGACTGCATAAATACTAAATAGTCTATTCTTTAAATGCTTTATCACAATGAATAAAATATTCTTGGTTAACCAAGACGGAATAAATTAACTTTGTTTTTATTGTCTATAAATTCAAATTTCCATTTCAGATTTCTTTGTTAAAAAGCTAACTTAAACTTCAAAGTAAATGATAAAGTAGACAATATATAAATCTAATATTGAATATTTTTGCAAAATTTTTTATTATAAACTTTATTATAAAATTTTATTCATAAGGATCGTTTAAAGTCAAAAAGGTTTCAGATATTCATCGAACTTTTGTTGAACGATTGTTGACGGTCGGATTGTTTGTTGAACATATAATAGTTCAATGAGTAGTTGCGCTACAAAATTTGAACCTAAATAAATTTGACTTTTGAGTAGAGATGCTTTCCCTGAAGGTGTCTATTGTGCAATTATTGATAATAAGGGTGGTGGCATAGTTTTTTTCCTTTGCCTAACCTAATACCCAATATAACCTAACCTAACCTGAACTAAAGTAATTAACAATCAAACGGAAAACTACCCCCTTATTTCAAATTATTTAATATATAGGGGGTGGTGGTATGGGTCCGATTAGGCAAAGCATCCTATACATTTGATTGTGCGTTTTTTTCATGCATGATATCTAAAACTTTCTGTTGAACTATACTTTTCAAAGAATCATTTCAATTTTCTTAGGCAGCTTTAAAGCGGGCGAAGAGGGTTACCCCAAAGATAATCAACCCACAGAAAAAAAACACGTTTGTACTTTTCTCATAACAAAGATTTTTATTTAAAATACTCATTAGCAAAACTGTTCTTATATTAATCTGTATGTACCATGTTAAACATATTATTTTCTTTGTTAGATAATTAAAACATAGTTTCATATTAATTGGTGCTAATGGTTAAGCTCTATAAGATATTTTCTTCGTGGAATGGGACTGATAGAGCTAAAATTAAAATATTTTTTGAAAATCTAGAAATCTAACTCGAATTAATTTTCAATTCTTTGAAAAAAGCATAGCATACGTTTTACCTGCTATTACAAATCAGTAAGACTTGATTTTGTAAAAAAATTATTTCTACTATTTTTTATGGCAGAAGTAGCATTTTTTTCTGGCATTTTTTTGGCAAAAATGCAAATATGGAACTATTAACTTTATAAAAAGGAAAACTGTGATAAAAAAGAACAGAAACAGAAAATGTAAAAAAATGTATAAGAAATGCGGATAGATACAGGGATCTAAAGGGATAAGACAATAGCCGATTAACTGATGTACATCTCCAATGATCATATACAAAATTACTTTTTCTGTAGCTTACAATTAGTGGTTAAAACCTTTAGAAACTCTACTTAATAAACCAACCAATCAAAACTCACTAAAAGTCCCAAAAGTTGTCAAGCCAACAAAAAAGAAAACGTTATTAAAAAACTTTGGGGTCTAGTGTGATAAAAAGCCCAATGTCCCCTTCTTTCCTGGGAGAGATATAATGATGTGAAGCATACACTATTATTACAACCAGATAATTCAACTTAATCTTTATATTCATTTAAACAAACATCACAATGACATAGCAAATGTTGGCCAATATGTTTATCCCTATTGAACCCATAGCTTTGCCTTTTTGAAAAACTTCTCTGACTCTAAACTAATTATGGAAACTTTCTTAACCTTAACCTAGGGCATAATTACACATGCATGTACTAATTGGAGGAATGTTTAATTAATTTTCCTATGTCTTTTATATGATTTTAAAGATTGTAATAGTTACGGAGTAAAGTTCAATGTGCTATAAAAGATTTTGCTTCCCAATAGAGGACTTATTTATTTGATAGTTGACAATTTTTGTTTAAAATTTAAATTTAGCTGAATCGAAGGAGCATTCCCATAATCTCTCATCATCCCATCCTTCTCCGCTTTCCATATCTCACCATTAGCCCATCCCTCCCACCCACCCTCTCTTCCAACCACCACCCGTTTCATTTTATCATTTTCTAACTGTTAATAGGAAGATCTTTAACCTCTGCTTCACTGAGAAAGAGAAAGATATGGGAAAGAGAGAGAGAGAAAGGAGAGAGATATGAAAGGATGTGAGAAAGAGAGAAAGAGAGAGAGGGCAAAGGAGGTGGCCCAAAATTCAACTTAATTTTCGTGCATATTAAAGAAATGACATCTTTTTTTTGCGCTGCTTAACAAAATAACAATTATTATGGATAAAGAAGAACAATGGTAGTATGACAACAAAATTATTTTACTGCAAAATTTATAACAAAGGAACGTTTGGGCCAATGAATATGTTTAAAATTATGGGTTGCATGGCAAATATTGAAGATGTGAAATAGCAGGCTGATTCTAAAACAAAAAATTATCGCCTTATTTCAGGCGTAAGGGAGGAAAACTAAGAAATATTACATGTTACTAAAAGGTTTGGTATTATATCTTTAAAAATATGTTCAGGTACTCTATAAGTAGTCATAGTGTGTACTGTCTGTCTGTCCAATAATATTTAAAATATTGATTAATATTGTTGTGCTATTCTGTAATGGTTATGGCTTAGACAAATATAATGTGAAAATTTTAAAATGCCTTTTTTATTGTATTTAAAAAAGTCTATAACATAACAAATTTTTTTTTCATTCACATTGCCCCTCCTTTATCCCTGCCTCGGAGTTTAAATTACGGATACCCAGCCTTTTTCAGGGATAAATAAAGATATCTAATTTTATTTCAGTTAAAATTTGTAAAATTTATAAAAATTTCGAGGATATCTAAAATATTTTGTTGGAAAAAAACAGAGGAAAAATTATGTTAAAGATAAGATAAAGTAAAGATAAAGCCTGTATTATGATTATAAGTCCACAATTAAGAACTATTTCGAGTGTGTTACAACTCTTTAAACTAACTTTACGATGACATCTTGACAACTATAAAGTATAATTAAATATTGTTATAATCAAATTTTATACAGGGGTATATGAGTTGACTAATTAATTAAAGGGACTAATTCTCACAACTTTAAATTTATTAATTCGCCGCCAATATGTGCCATAATGTGCCTTTTTTTAAACTACCAGCGTATTATTGGATGTCTTGCGAATAGTTCATTGTAATGACAAATTACTTGATTAGAAAGTTAAATTTAATTAGGTAAAATTTCTACGTTGAAGAGCTAGAGTACAAAAGCTAGCCGCATGATATATTTGTAATAATATCATTACAATCATTAATATTAAAGCCCTTTTTAAACTTGTTTTAATTTAGGTTATTTATTATCACAACAACCACCTATAAAGAATAAAAGTGGATTGGCCCCTTAGGAACATGAAAATCCACCCAAATTCCTTACTCTACATATTATTATAATCGTGATTTTGTTTGTTTGTTTGTTATTGATATAAACTTGTAGGTTATGATTAGACAAATTTGATTAGAAATACGGTCTTGTTTAATTATTACTATTGGAACAAATATAATTATCTCCTTTATAAACAAAAATAATAGGTATAATACTATTAGAAAAAGTCTAGTCGATATGTCAGCTATAAACACTTTTATTTGATGTTGTAAAGTTGACGTAAATAATATCAATATTTTCAATATAAGCTAGCTCCTAACGTTTTTAAGGGAGAAGGGAGGGGTTGGGGGTTAGGCAAAAAGCTCACAATTGGGTGCTGATTTGTAAAAAACTAGGAACTTTGAACTATAGACAAAGTTTGACTTTTTTGATTTCAGAGGTTCAAAGAGAATGCAAATCCACCCCCCATAAAAAAAATCGGTGGTAAATTTGTTAGGAAAATTTTATTACCAATTCAATAAAGAGAATATTTTCTAGAAAATTATATTTATTTGAAAGATTTATGTTCTGTCTGGAACATATAACTGTAAAACAAACCTTTAAAATAAAATTAACTAACAAAGCATAAAAGAATGATAGCCAAAAACTTGAGGTATTTAAACATTCCTTTTATTAATTAATCAAGAACAAGGCAGCCAAATATAAAATATATAAAATGATAATAAAGATTTAAAACTAAATATTACTCGTCATTCTGAGTTAACTTTAACAATAACCCAGCTTCCAAAAATCACCAAATTGTATACAGATGACTCCGCAAAACTTAATGGGGGGCGATCAAAGCCCACCTTAATGACTATCAAATGGTTATGCTGCCGCCAGAATTAAAATTTTACATTTTGCTTTTAAGAATTAAAAAGAGAGTTAGATAGTTTTATTGAGGATCTGGCAGCCGCAGTCCTAGGGACATTCCGCAACACTTCATATTTTTAGCCGTAACTGTTTCAAGTTGTCACAGCAGTAAAAAAGTCTGCTAACTGTGTGGCTAGTGATCCCTGCTAACTGTGTGGCTAGTGATCCCTGCTAACTGTGTGGCTAGTGATCCCTGCTAACTGTGTGGCTAGTGATCCCTGCTAATTGTGTGGCTAGTAATCCCTGCTAACTGTGTGGCTAGTGATCCCTGCTAACTGTGTAGCTAGTGATCCCTGCTAACTGTGTGGCTAGAGATCCCTGCTAACTGTGTAGCTAGTGATCCCTGCTAACTGTGTGGCTAGAGATCCCTGCTAACTGTGTGGCTAGAGATCACTGCTAACTGTGTAGCTAGTGATCCCTGCTAACTGTGTGGCAAGAGATCACTGCTAACTGTGTGGCTAGTGATCCCTGCTAACTACTCCCCATTAATGAAGTCGTGTTGAATGGTATAAAAAGGATACCACCAAAACGGTGATACATCGCACCCGCATAAAGCCTTGTCTAATACATTCGCTAAAACTAGAATAGTTTGGCAAAACAAAATTTGAACAATTTTATAATTAGCTTTTTAAAATTATGACAATGTCAATTTCTGTTAACTATATTTAGGTGGTAGCAGGAATCTTAAGGGATAAGACGGTTGATGTTAAATTAATACACATTCACTCTAATGATAAACAAATGACTCTTTCTGTAGGTTAAAGTTATTGGTTGAAAAGTTTGAATACTTTTAGTTAGAAACTAACAAATCATATTCAACAAAAGATTTTAATCCAACAATTAAGATAACATGGTTATAAAACTTTGGGTTCTAATACAATTTAAAAAACAATGTCCCCTCTCCCCCAGCCCTAGGTGGTAGTGATAGGACATCCCACTAGAACATGATGCACGTTCAAATAACCCAAGATAGATGTTATTAAGGTTATCTGTGTAGCTGTCTGCTTGTGGTTGGTAACCACTAAATGTTGTGGCTAATGTAGTTCCACACTTTATTAATGTATATCAACCTGTTCATCTTTGTTGCTCATATTATATCAACACAATAATTATTGTTCAATACAAGGACGTCAATTATTATTTTTTTTTTTTGGGGGGGGGGGGCTGCCAATTGCATCTCTAACTTTGGTTAAATTTGTTATGGGGGGCCTTTGATTTAAGCATAATAAAGAAGGAAATTTCATCTTTTGTAAAATGCAATATAAACAATTGACTCAGACCATTAAAACTCTTGATTAACAAGAGAAGAAGACATTTAACTAAAATTATACAGGTACCCAAAAATTTATAAAGACGTTTTCTCATTCTATGGCTTAAAAACTTTGGTAACTTTTCTTATACCTTGATTGGGTTTTGCAAACTTGTAGATTCCAAACATTTTCAGCAAAAAATGTAATCTACAGAAAGGGTAATTTAATCCTTTCTTGAGATTCATGGGATTAAAAAAAGCTTCCCTGTTTATCTGGGCATTTCTTTCCGTGATTTCTACAGATAAAAATAAAGCATAACTGCTTTACTTAACAAGGGTCACCACTTATCTTCTAGTTGTAAAAAATAATCACAACAGACTCTAATGGACAAAAATATAATCAATGTTACATTCTAAAACACAATGATAGAAAACAAAATTACCCTTTATGTAGATTAAATTATTGGTGTAAAAATTTGGACACACTAGTTCGTACCAACCAATTTAGTCCCTAAAGTTATTCAACAAATGAGAGAAATTGTCTACAATACTTTGGGGAACAGTATAATTTACACTCCAATGTTTCCTCCCTCCCTTGTAAATGCTATTTTTCATAGGAATTTATAAAAAAACTCTCTAATGGATATTAAAATTTAAAAAAAAATATTTTAAAATTTTGTATCAGATAAAATAAATTGCTAAAGCCTAGACTACAGTGAATAGACAGAACTAATTAGCAAAAACATTTAAATATGCACAGAACAGCACAAAGGTTAACATCTTCTTTAAATTGGTGTCCCTTTATTCCCGCATATTTTCGCAACACTGTAAGTATTTTATGATATGCTAGTGGCTTCACCCTTATCCTCTAGGGTCCTAACCCAAAGAAATGGTGGGAGCATTTCTCAAAATAGACTAAAACCTTTCCATGAAATTTATTTTCCCAAAAAATCAAAATCGACCAACTAAGCCGTTGATGAGATCTTTCAGCACATACACACGCATTCACGCGGTTCTGCTGATTTGAAAAAGTCATGTATTGGTGTACCTAAAGACACACTCTTTAAATGAGGACTAAAACTTTTCTAACAAAGCTGCAAAAATGAGAATCAAATAGCTAATAGATTTTACTTTTTCAAACAATATAATTTGTTTAACTATTTTAATTGTAATTAATTAGTCTAGAGGTTTTAAAAACACCTAATCATTTTAGTATGTATATATGGTAGACATAATATGTTTTTTTTATAAATATTAGATTTATTGCATAAACATATAGATTTTAAGATACATAAATGAACATTAAATATGAGCAAGAATTCTTAGTTAAGTTTTTACAACATTATTTGCAGTATCTTTTATCATAGCTAGATTATTATACTTTAGTCTACATTTTTAAAGTAATATAGGAATAAGTTTATGGTTATTTTACTAAATAATTTTTAGACCTTTTTTATTTAAGGAATTGAAGATCTAGTTTTATAGTGAAGATTATTATTAGTCTGAGACAAGTTTTAGACTATTTTCTGGAGGGTTTTGAGCAGGTTTTGAGTTGTTAAGATTATCTATACCCTCGAAGTGAAAAAAAGTTTTATTCTTTCCCCTCTTAAAAATGTTTCAGGTTAGCACCACAACTCCTTAAAGTATTGTAACCCCAAAAGGCTTGGGTAACAGTTTAATATAAGACTAGGGTCGCAGTTTAATATAAAATTAGTCGAAAGAAGCGATTAAAAAAATATTATATAAATAATTCTAAACCCTTTACCCCTGAAAAAAATGTTTATGACTATTATACTGTTAACTCTCTTTTTCACAATGTCATTAAATCTTGATTACAATAAAGACCAAGCGGGTTAAAGTGTAATCTTGATACTTTTTATTATTGGAGCATAGCTACTCTACAAGTTTTTCGTCACATGATATATCATTGTTTACCCTTCAACTTTATATCTAGATTTTTTTTCCCTTAAAATAATTTGTTTTCTCTTTTTTTATACTAGATCACTTTTAGGTTATTGTATGAATCATCAAATGGTATAAACTTCCTGTTATGTAGTTCCATGACTCAGCACACACATAAAGACAACAGACAAAGAAATATTTAATTTAAAAACAATTTACTAAAAGAAATCTTAGTATTATCTTAGTGTGTTCCTGATTCAAGTTTAAATGCCATAATTTTGAATTTTTGGTTTTGATAACAATTTTCAAAATTTTACAATTTTTTTTATATATTTAGCTAATTAAAGGCATTTAGGAGTCACAAGTGCATCATTTACTGTAAAAAAGAAAGCAATGATATGAATAGAGTAGAATTACTTAGTTAAAATTATAGTGAAGTGGCAAATTCCCTAAATTAACCAAAGGAACAAAGGCATTTCCTTCAAATATTTTATTTACTTTTATTTAGATTTTAAAAAAGTAAGTTTTAGAAAAGCCCTTCAAGTGCAGATGTATGGCCCCATGGGGTTAAAGCGCCTTGTAGTACCTAAATATTTCTTTTAAATTAAGGGGGTGGGAATTTTGGAGAGTCCACTGGTTAAATCCAGGATTCTAGCAGTGAAATTCACAAGTGTAAAAAAAGTTTAAGAGGGATCAAAGCAATGATTCGCAATTTGTAACTAGGCTTGATAACAACTTTTTAAAAACATAAATCTACTTTAAAAACAAGACAAAAGAAGACCAATATCAATATGTTTATTAAATAGAAAACTTGTCAATTGTCATCGCCAATATGATAAATCGTTAAACCCCATAAGATAAGGGTCTAACAAACCAACAGACTTTAAGACCTTAATAAGACGATAGGCTTTCATAGGTAATGGAAAAAATTGGAACTATTTTTGGGAGGGGGGGGGGTGGGTAATACAACCTACCCAAGATAAATCCTCCCTAGAAAATACCTCCCCCCCCCAATTTTTTAATTTTTTTTCGCTTTTTCTTTTTAAAATAAAAAACTAAAAAGTGGTGGTGGGGGGGGGGGGAGTCTACTTAACCCCCCTCCCAACTCAAGTGCCCCTAGAGGCGTAAACGCTAGTTATAGAATATGTGTCCCAAGCCTAATTGTGAATCTACTAACAAGATGAGTGCTTAGCCTATTCACAAACTTATTTCAAAGTCAGCAAATGACTTGCATCAACCTTCCTCTATCTTTCAAACCCTTTTTCAGGGATAAGGGATATGACACCAAAAGAATAGTAGTTTTTAACATTTTAGTTTTACATTTTTAACAACAAATTTGTATGTGACCTAATTATCCGATTGGTCTGATTTTTGGTATACTGTTTCCTGGGACAACAAAGTACAATATTATAAGCGAAGCAACTCTATAATCAAGTCCTAAAAATGTAAGTATGTCCATAATCATTATCCTGTATCAAGCAGTTTTTCAACAAATTTACTTACAATTTTGCTTATACATTCGCATTCTGATTATTCAGTTCTGACATTAAACAAGTGTTTATGTCCGTTTGTCCTACCGTTTCAGAGCTTCGCTTTTATGGATGTTGTCATTCTTGTTAAGTTGTAGCTACTTGCTAGTCTTATCTTTTTTCATGATTAAATTAGGACAATCAAAAAATTGTTTGGAATGAAAAATACTTGTGTTGTAAAAAAATGAGATATGCAAGAGAAGTACAAATTATTATAAAAGATCTCCTATAGAGCTAATTGTTATCTTATTATTAGATTTTTTTAAAAACATAACTAAAGTTCCAATTTATCTAGGAAAATACTGACTCGTAGGAGCGAGACTGCTGTACACCCATGTCAGGTCAAACAGCCAAGGATGGTTGGCAAAACAGTATATCCTTTTCTGTCAAAACATAGAGGATGTTAGTTTAAGTACCATCCAACAGAAAACCAACTCTTTGATTGCACGTCCTTTATATTAAAGCCACAGTTTTTAATAATGCCAGACTCGAAACCAAAACATTGCCAACAGCAAGCCAAAACGTTTCCATGTTATTAAATCTTTTACATATAAGCATACTTAATTTTGTAATATATTTATGAAGTAACATAATAAATTGATTAATATGCATGTTATGCAATATTAAAAAGTTAAAAGAATTATTTATAAAATTTAATTTTTAAAACCATCTTTTTACTAGTGTAGCTACTCTACAACTCATACCAGGATGTCACTGACTTACTCTTTACATTAAGTTTTTAAAATTAAATATATCTTCCATGTTATTTGAAGGATTTTAAGAATTTATAAACAAAAATGAACAAGTATTTATTTAGCTGTTTTAAAAACAAGCTATACTTAGTGATCTTTTGTGCAATAACTGCCAAAAATTTAAAATGTACTTTACTGTTCTTTTTATATTGTTCTTGTTCAACTAATAAATCATGGCAATGGCAAAAGAAAAAGCCACATATTTGTCTGGGGTCAAAATAATCAATTTAATGTAAATAATGATTATTTTTTGAATATTTTGTAATGAAATATAAAAAAATCTATGGTTTTTAAACCATGAATTCAATAAAGTTTTGAACGATTTAAAAAACAAATAAATTCTTGAAATTTTTGAAAATAATACTTCCTCATAATTGACATATATTTACAATAGATATAGAAAGTCTAGATATCCAACCCATTAATTGGACCAATAAGAACGGGCAGTTTTTTTCATTCATATAAAAGGTCAACTTTGAATATTTGAATAGGATAAAGCTTCTGTTTGAAAATTTATACCATCTAAAAATTATGTTGCTAGTACAATAAGGAATATGAATAAACAAAAATCTTCGTCTGCTAAATTTTCCTTTTTAAGTTTTAAAAATTATTCTCCCTGCTTAATCATCTAGAGAAATAAATCTATTGCGAAATTTTGACCTTTTTACCCAACAAAATGTCATCCTATCAAAGTGTGTATAATCTCAGTTAAAGCTTGGTATGGGCAAAGGGCAAGTTTTAAGCTACACTAGAAATCTAATAAAATTGGTTCATGAGGATAGCGGAACCAACCCACTATCTTATGCAGCCATGAACCAAGCCACAGATATTCTCAAAATACAGAAAAATTTTAAAAATGTATTAACGCCTTCAATGTTAATTTTTATTTGTTGTTGAAATATTTTTTTTATATATAGAACAGTTATTCAACTTTATCGGCTAGACATACAAACATATCTATCCATATCTAAAATTTAACAAAAACCTAATTTTTTTCTTGAAAACTAATCATCAAACCTTTTATGTTTTTATAGACAGGAATTTTAGATTTTTATCAATTTTAATTGTTAATAGGAAAAATAAGAATATCATTCAAATACCTGGGTTTTTCAGTGTTGTAATTAAGAGCTTAGTTTTTAATACCAAATCTTCTCCTTAACTTACTTTGTCCGTCCTGTTGCTGCTATTTAGGTAGAAGGTAAATTATCATTTTCTTAATGTACTTTGGGCGTGAGACTTGGCATTTCTAAAGGCAAATGTCATTTTCTTGGCTGCTATTAGAGAAAAACATTCTATATCTCATTTTGTCCGTATTACTTAAAAATTTGTTTTTATTCCAGTGCAGTGCTTCGCTACTTATGGAAATTGTAATCCCTTTTGTAATGAAATATAAAAATAAAGAAAATTACGTTTAAATCAATTCTATTACCTTACTCCGTACAGACATATATTTATAGAGTAGATGCGCAACAAAAAAGAAAATGCCCGTCCATGTAAAAGAAATTTTAAAGACCCATGAATGGTTGATAAACGTGCAAAATTGACTTAAATTAGATTACAAAGTAGAACAAAAACAATCCATTTCAAAGTAACGAAATTGATAATTTTAAAATGTTGACATACTTGACAATCAAGATAATAAGCATATCAAACTTTAAAGTTTTAACATTCAAACTTAGGTTTTTCTAACATTATAATATCAAAAGCAAAGCAGGGATAAATAGTTCCATTGGCTTTAATTCATACCGTACTTTTCAATATAGACATTGCATCATTCAAAACCGATTACTAAATCATCTCAAATTAAAGAAGAAAAGTTTATATCATGAAGAAACTATTACTTCATGATATTTTTTTAATGCACCATTTTTTTGGTATAAATTAAATGAGTAGGCCTGACCGTACAGAACAAGTTTATGCAAAGGTTACAAAAAAGGAATAGTTTAAAAACGCATTAACCATCTTAATTTTTTTTCTTTCACTGCATAGGTTTGTATTGAAGTTCTTTGAATTTAGTAGGTTTTAGTGATAAGATAAAAAAATTGCCTTAATCACATCAAATTTAGATAAAAAAGTAAATCCTCCCAGTCATATATAAAACTTCCAAAAAATAGAGAACTCAATCGGTTAGCTAGATCTAAATGGGCAAACTAAAAAAACTTTCAATTATTGGATAAAAATGTTATTTTTAATATGAAATTATACTTACATATGTAGCTAACTGCCAGGACACAGTGACTGTTTCTTGAATATATTTAGCCAGCTGGGAACATTGACGTATCTGGGGGTAATCAAACAACGTGCTGGATATCTGATTCAATACATCCTAAACAAAATATTTTGTAATTTGTTTGTCATTACTGTAAAACGCAGAAAAGTAGTATTGCATTGTTGCTACAGATGTATTTTATATAATTTAATGTTTCCGCGCGCTAGTCTACTCCGAAAAATTAAAAACTGCCTAAGTAATATATGAATCTTCCCTCTAAAATATTATAATATTTTCTATATTGATGCCATTTTAAGCAAGCTATAAATATATATTAATTATCGTCAAAACAAGTGTAAAAGAAGGTATGTTCTGTGAAAATTTTTCCGGAACTAATTTAGCTAAAAAGAAGTTACAATAGGGTAGCTACGCTCTTAATAACAAATACTTACGTCACATATGGACTGCAGAGCCTGATTTGAATATCCTTTATGTAGGTATCTGTCCACACAGGTGTGAAGATCTTTCACTGCAAGGTCTAGTTCTCTGTCAGCGGTCAACTGAAAAAAAATGTTAATTCAATTATTTATTTACTAGCGGCTGCACCTCTAGCATCTAGGGGCTTTATATTTTAAGAGCTAGGAAAGGTCCAAAAATGGCCTAACACCATCCCAAGACATAAATCTGGAAATAAAAAAACCTAAATCAATCCTGGGACATATGTGAAGTTTTCCTTAAAATGAGAACTCAATCGGTACAGCTACAGACCAAAAAACCTAACCACTTTATATCATACTAGCGGCTTCGCCCCTAGCCTGTGGGGGCTTCGTCCTATGTAATAAGGGGAAGTCAACCCTTCTATATAGAATTGGTTTTAAAAAATAGGCACTGCTACAGGCTGATGCCTAGCTCGCCTCCCTAAAAAAAGGGATTGGAAGATTTTTTGTTTTTCGGGGGTTGGGGGTGTCCCAATTCCCAAGAAAATAGCTTAAAACCACCACAGGACCAATAGGTATATACCCTTAAGAGTAGAATCCAATCGGTTCAGTGGTTACCGAGATCTTAAGCTTTAGACGGACCGACATCAAGCTACTTTGTATTATAGATGATGATAGAACATGGATCACAACATCAATTAAAGCAGTCAGACTTTTTTTGCGAACATGAAACATCTTGCATTAACAACCATATGCAGAAATCAAAAAAACCTAAAAATACTCTTGAAAAGGGAAGCATATCAAAAACATATCAGTAGTAAACGTTTTACTATGATAAAGTACATTACTCAGTAGTCTTAAAATATTTTAACAATTTAAAGTCAAGTGTATGTATACGGAATGATTTTATCAGTAACTTTATGTCCGTCTGGGTAAAGGTTGAATTTGTATGAACTATTGATAGGAATTCTTAGTAGCGTAGCTACTTCTTAAACAGGGTATGTCCGTCAGTCAATCTGATCTGGTCTTCCGGCTGTCCATCTGTAAGACAATGATCAAAGATTTTAAACTCCAGACTTCTTCATTTAACTTTTAAAACATAATTTGGCCGGAAGGAAAAAGAGGACCTGCATGAAACTTCCCTAAAACGTAAAACAAAACCTGTTGAAAAATTACGAAATCAATTAGCTTAATCAGATAAACACACTTTCTATGTTAAAACACACAAAAATTGATTAACTGACCTAAAAAAATAGTCATTGTTTCGCGACTTAACATACAGTATACACTTAATATTTCTTTAAAAAACTCACAAATGCATCATATTATTATCATTTCCTGAATCAATATTTTTTAAAAAGTTAAATACTTTGCGCTTAACAATTTTAATTGCTACAAAATTTATATTTCTCATGGTTTAGCACAAAGAGCAGAAAATTTAAAATAAATTGCAGCGTGCAGCCATTGTTTTTCTAAATAAATACCTCTGCATTTTCTCGCAAAAACATATACACAAACATTGTTCAGAAAAAAATAAATAGAAAAAAATGCGGGAATTGTTTGATTGAAAATTTCTTAGTGAAATGAACGTGATGTATAATTATGCATTATGTGTGTGAATGCATTTTGTTAGCGCAGCTTCTCTACGTTAATCAGTTTGTCCGTTTGTAGAAGACGGTTTGGTGCAGCTGCGACCCTTAATATAAGAATATATTTAGGGTCTTTGACAAATTGGCCAAAACGTAGCTTACATAGATAGACGTCAAACAAAACAAACTTTAATTATGTTTGTATTTGGTCTGAAAAATCTCATCCTTGTTTCATTTGTTTCAATGTGAAAAAAACATTGAACGCTTAAAAAATGATTTTGTGAATGAATACATTTTTTCTCTTAAAACAAGGTTTCAGCAATATGTTCTTTTTTAAATTCGAAGGTTTTCTTCAGTTAGGGTCAGTCAGTTTTTCCCGTAACGGATAGCTCTATTAGCTAATTAAGGCATCTAATGATCGTCCTTTATAACGATTTGTATTATGATTTTACAACAATGAGTACAATTTAGAAAGCGTAGCAACTCTATAAAATGTCCTTTGAAGATAAATTTAATAAGCGAAGTATTTATATGATTAAAATGAAATTTGAGATTTTTTGTTCTGATTTCTAAATAAAATTCTGTCTATGTGTTAATGTTCGTTTGTCAGACTGTCTAATTTTTCACTTCGTTTTTATAGATGTTCTCTTTCTTATTGCATAGACTTTTTTTTTCACAATATATCCAGGGAAAAGGGAATGGTATTATGACAAACAATTCTAAAGGAAAATTTCCCCACAACCCCCTTCCCCTTTTCCTTCCCTTCTTTTCCACCCCTCTTCAGTTACATGAAAAAAAAACAAAATATACTCCCACATACTTTACAAGGTTTCGTGATTTTTTTGTAGAATTGATTGTTAGAACAGCTACCCCTAAATATACATATATATACTTTTGACATAAATTTGAGAAAAAAATTATTATAAATGTTATATGTATTTCTAAAAAAGACCATACATGTTAAACAATTTGACATGAAAATAAAAGTTATGTCCTGATTAAAATCATTCAATTGACATTTTACTGTCGGTCGTATTTTGTTGAAACTTAAAAATTTGACCATTGAAAAAAGTAAAAAATGTGGAAGCTTTGAAATTTATGATGATATGTTTCACATATTTTACTCAATCAAAAGGAAGATTATTTCTTTTAACAAGGGGGTAATACTCAAAGGTAGCGTAGCACGGAGAAAGATCAAATGATCTAAAATAACTATTTATATTAGTAAAGATATTCTAATTTTTTTTGTGTCTGTCTGTCTTTAAAACACATTTTTTCTCTGATCTATATCTATACACTTTCTCTTTTGGATCTAACCTTCCACAAATAACCATTTTCCACTTGTTTAACAAAGTACATTTTGGTAGATTTTTTATTATACTGTTGTATTACAACCTCCCATTTTTAGATTTTAATTTGACTTATATATCTAAAATGCTCCATTAGAATTGAACTTAATTGTCCTTGTCTAAGTTAAAGCAAAGCTGTGCAACTGTTAACACGAAGTTATTGAAAAAGTTTGACTGGCTGACAAGCTACCCAAACAAAAAGTGGCATTGACAATGAAATTTTGTTTGCTGTGTTATTTTATTCGATACATGAACATTGATTTCACTTTAACAAACCATAGAATAAAATAGCATTAAAACAGGTGGTTATGTCTACTTTTTATAGATAGGACATCGATTTAGCCGTTTTAAGTAAAAAAAATTATTTATTTAAATAGAATTAATCAAACAACGTTTGCATTTATTTCTTATTCTTCAAAATCTAGGAAGAAAGTGTCCTAACTTTTCTACCCGTCATTTTACCCTCAGAGAGAAAATTTTGTTTAAAATAATTGAGTGTACCAATTATTTATTCTCTTTTATTGTTACTAAGTCTTGTATTCAAAATCAATTTGTTTTATATTCGATAAATATAAGCCTACGACATACAGATGCAAATAATCTTATGATAGAAAAGCTTTGCTTTTGTAAACACATGCAATATACTTCTTTTCCCCTTCCCAATACCAAATCTAATAATTTCTAATTATTTGCATTTCCGACTTTCTTATTTTACTAATTTCAATTTTCAAAAGTCATTTTCATGTTTCTTATTTTCAAGGTCTGCTGGTAATATACAAGGAGGGATAGGGCATCCCTATCCTGTGTCTAATGTTTAACACTTTCTCAGGGAAGGAGGAACAATGTTGTGTAATTTATAAGAAAATTGTAAAAAAGCTTTGATTTAAAAAAAATCAAAATAATAAAACAGAAGCACCTTTTTTTCAAGGAAAACCTTGCAATATTGTTAGGTGGTTGAAACAAAACCCACTTTCTTAAGATGTTAGATCTCTAATTTTTCTTTTTGAAAACTAAAATCTTAATAAAGAATAATTTTCAGCCGATTTAAAAATAATTTAGAGAATTTTTTCTATTTCTATTTTAAAGTATAATTTTTTGTCTTTTTCACGAATTAAAATTTGTTCAATTTCTATTATTTAAGGTTAAACCTAAAAACTCTATCGAAACCCATCAAAGAAAACATATACCATAATTTTAAATTGAATCTTCAATAAGAGAAATTTATTTTAATTCCCAACTACAAAAGAGCACACAAACCAATTACCCCTGGCTGAACAATACCACGAGCAAAATAAAATTGTCTACACCAATTTTGAATCGGAACAAGTCCTTTAAAATTTGAATCAGAAACCTATTTAAATATCTTCCATACAAAAAATTCTCCACAAATACAGGAAATTGAGTTTAAATGTGGTGGTACGCAGGGGTTATAGACAACCAGGGCGTGCATGCCATTTGGGCTGAAGGGCATTGAGATTCATAAATAATGTATAACAAATAAGTAAAATAAATTGAATAAAAATGGGAAAAGGGGGGAAAAGCAGATAAAAGGTCTAACACTTTCTATTAAGTACACCTAAACACTTCATTTAAAATAGATAACCTACATTGTGCACGCCCTTGGTTACAAAATTCCAAATATGTATTGTATATTCTATTTGAAGTAGCAAGGATACTCTACAATTAACCTTTGTTGTGTGGTTAGTCTGTGTAATATGAGTATACTTCAAAAGATTGCATAAGCATGAAACTCTAAGTCAAAGATAAATATACAGATTAAAAGTGATAACAAGGATGACAACATCCATAAAAGCGAAGCTCTAAAATAATGAGAGATAACAAAAGAACAATAACTCTTGTAGAGTGTCAGATTTTAATAAGCAGAACATAAATTAGTAATTCCAAACAAAACTGTACATAAATTTGTTTTAAAGTTGCATAAATACAATAGACAGTAAAAGGACTTACTTTAATTTTTAGGATTTGATTATAGAGATGCTTCGTAATTATATTATATTACGCATTTAATTCCAAGTAGGTAGCGAGTTTAGTCTTTAAATTTCACACAAGTAAATTAGGATATAAAGCATTTATAATGTTACGTAGATTGGTTGAAACCCTGACGATTAAGTGTATTAAAAAGCGTTCAAAAGGAATGTTTTCGGGCAGGGTCGTCCAAGCTTTTTTTTGAGGGGGGGGGGGGGGTAAAAATGTTGTTTATCCTCCAAAAAAGTTTTACCCCGAGGATAATTTTTATTTTGGGGGGTAGTATTTACCCCCCAAACAAGTTTGGGGGGTGTAAATACCCCCTCCTAAATGGTTGGGGGTGCCTACGGCACTCCCAGGGCAGGGGTAAATTTTAAATTGGGGGGGGGGGTAATCCCCACCTTACCCCCCCCTTGGACGTCTATGTTTTTGGGGTTGTATCTTCTTCCCTTCACCCCCCTTGATATTATATAGGATTGTGGACACCTAAAGGGGTTTTTCCACCCCTCTGCAAATTGATCCCCGTTCACCCCCTTATTTTTTTTTAAGGGTGGTGTCAAGAATCGTTTTGGAGTGTCAAAATATTTGGGTGTACTTTGCGAAGTCGTTGTTAAAAAGATATACAAATGTTAAAAAAATGTAATTAAAAATTTTGTCTAAATTAGATCATCTCCAGCATAACATAGAAGATGTTGTTAATAACTTATTTTTAATTTCCATATGCCCCAAAGAAGATTTGGGTAACGGTACACTACATACAAATGTATTTAAAACATCTTATGAAGTAATAGAATTTCTAACTGTCAGTCTATCTGTCTACTAGACGGCTGAAGTAATTAAGAATTTGATTCAAGATCTATGGTGAAAACATAGGTTTTAAAAAAGGGGTATAGTCCCTTTCTTAACATCGCACCTTATGGGGCGATTCTTCGTATTTTTCACAGTAGCTTTTCTCCTATTTCTAGCCCCTGTGGGGCCAATTACCTAACCCTGTGGGGCAATCACCTAACCCAATATATCCTAACCTAACCTAAAATAACCTATAAAAAGCCATTTTAAAAATATGACGAATCGCTCCTTATGGGGCGATGTTAAGAAAGGGACTATTCCCAAAAGTATAGCCAAACAGTCCCGAAATGGTCAAAATATCACATCTTCATATTTTCTCCTAAAACTATGTATCATCGTATTTTACCTTTAAAACAGATACATCTAATCGAAATATTCTTACTTTCAGAGAGGGGATTTAACAAAAAGCGCAATATAAAACCCGCCCCTTTGCCCGCCCATGTTCAAAAAAATCTTAACTGACCTTAAGAACATTTCTAATCTGTGTCTTGATATTATCCAGGGTCTGCTTAACTGACCGGAAGGCGAGCACCACCACCGAGAACAGGAGCTTGTTCTTCAGTTCCCCGACACAGGTGAGCTCAGGTATGGAGTCGAGGCTCTCCAGAGTACACACACGGGTCCGGCTGTACAGGTCTCCGTACCGCTCAACAAGTTTTGTACCCTGGATATAGCAAAATGGTCAATTGTTCGGTGCGAGGTTTATGGTGGAGATAAAACAAAAATTTTTGATTTACATGTGAATGAGTGAACAATTTGAAATTCATTAATAAGATTTCCCAATTAGAAAGACGTTTTGATGTTTTTAATTGATAGAGTTATGCGCTTGTGTCTGTATACCTAAAAGTACTAGGCAATGAAATAATAAAAAAATAGTTTAAAAATAGACATCAAATTATTTTTGTTTAAAAAAAGGTCAAGGTTACTACCATTATTTTTATTACAAATTTTGAATATGTATAAATAAATTATACAAACACCAGTTTAGACGAAACGTACAGATACATTTTTATTACGGAAAAGTCTTGCTTTAAACATATTTTACTTTACCTGAGTTTTGCTGGCAAGGTAGATGGAGGTTGTTCCACTGGAAGTCTGACTGATACTGATATAATCATCTCCTAGTCTCATATCCATTAACCTTTGAATAAATAGAACATATTAGATGTATTACTAAATATAAACATACAATATTTTGATATCTAATTTAGTACACATATAGAAGATTTAGTTTATTTTCATTGTAACAATTTACTAAAATCAGCTGTTTTGGAGTTTGTATTTTAAAAACCCAAGGATCTATAAGGATAAGATAATGGCCTATAATTTGATGTATAATCATCCCCAATGTTGATACACAAATTACCCCTTCTGTAGATTACAATTTGTGGTTGAAACGTTTGGACACACATTTTTAACAAAACAGCCAAACAGAACCCATTAACCCCAAAGTTATTATGCCAACGAATAGAAAATGTAATTAAAAATTTTTGCCCCCTCTTTAAGCAACCAAAAAGATAAAATAATTTTTTTTTCTTCATTTTTTTGCTTGTTGGTCATTTTTTGGCTTAAACTTTACATTTCATCCTGTCCTAAAAAGCTACTGGGATAAAAATATACAAATCCTCTATCCCTTCAAAAAGCAACTGTGTTGGCATTAATTGAAATGGCAACACCGTAATTCAGATAATTTATTTTATTTTAAATTGCTGAAAATTTGAATATTATTGTGGGTACATCTTGTTTTGTGCTGTAACTAAAGCGAAATGGGTAAGAAGGGGGGGGGGAGGGGGGGGGTGAAGGAAGTTGGTTGTGGGGAAATTTTCAGAATTGTTTGTCAGAATCCTTTGGATTATCAGAATATTTTTGATAGTAAATTTTGTTTTGTGCTGTAACTAAAGCGAAATGGGTAAGAAGGGGGGGGGGGGGGGTGAAGGAAGTTGGTCGTGGGAAAATTTTCAGAATTGTTTGTCAGAATCCTGGTCTCTTGTCCCTGGGCAACACCAATGATAAGAATATAAAGTGCGGAGACGTGATTGTCCTTCATTCAAGATTATACAAGTATTTATATAAATGTTATTACTGCGAATTTGAATATAAATGCTAAAAAAAAGGTCTCAAACGATGGTATGTATATTTCAAGTATAGCTACGCAACAGATTAACTGCTAGATTAGAACCAGTACGGAGCCATTCTGAAAAATCATGTATCGTATCGAAATATTTACAATTTCCTAAGAATATTAAAATAAATTTCATAAGGTAGATCCCTGTTTTGTCAAACGGGGACAACAAACCTGGATTTAATGTTAAATCATTGATTTTACTCTCCGCGGAAAACTGTTTATAATATATTTTTTTAATTCAGTGGTTCTATCATCTATTTGTGGGGGGAAATATTTATATGATTATATGAAATCTAAGAAGTCAAAACAAAAATCAGCTACTCTATGATTAAGATCTAATATTATTGACGTCCGCCTATTATTGAAATATTCATACTGTATGAAAATTTGCAACAAAATGTTTTTAATTTTTAATGTTATATCGGTAATTTTTATGAAGTTTTAATTATCAAAGTGTTTCGGTGCGTTTGTGTATTTTTTTATTTTTGTGTGTGTGTGTTTGTGCGAGTGTGTGTGTGTACGTGTGTGTGTGTGTGTTTGTGTATGAATAAAACATCCCACACATAGAAATTTGATTTTTAAAAGCGAAGCTTTTCTATAATTAGGGTCGGTCCGTCCGTCCGTCCGTCCGTAACGGATAGCTTTTTTCGTTAATTTAGGCATGTTAGAATTGTCCTATCGATTTCAAATTTTGCATGGTTAATAGTTAGGTACGATTTAGAAAGCGTAGCAACTCTATAATCATCACCAAAATGTCCGTACGTCCATTTTAAACATGTTGATTTTTTTACTTTTTAACAACAAATTTATATCTGATCTAATCATCCGATTGATCTGATTTTTGGTATATTGATTCCTGGGACAACAAAGTATAATGTAATAAGCGAAGCAACTCTATAACCAAGTCCTAAAAATGTAAGTATGTCCATAAACATTATCCTGAATCAAGCAGTTTTTCAACAAATTTACTTACAATTTTGCTTTGACTCTTATACATATATATTATGATTATTCAGTTCTGACACTATACAAGTGTTAATGTTCTTTTGTCCTACTATTTCAGTGCTTCGCTTTTATGGATGTTGTCATCCTTGTTTTCTTTCAGATACAACCTTCAGGATAAATTAAAAAATAATCAAGAACAAATTTGGGAGCCACTAAAATATTTTTGGTGTTCATACCATTATTTACCCAAATAATATTTTTTGGGGGGGACAAAGCATGAAAAATGAAGCTTCCCTTAAAGTTTTAAACTCTTCGTAGAATCATTTTGGAGATTTAAACGAATACATAGGCAAACAGCCAACTTGTTTTGTATAAATATAATGAATAACATTTTAAATCTATTAAGTTTATCAGTCGTACACCAAAGTAGCTGATTTCTTTTTCTCGTACCAAAACAAAACAAAATGATGTAGGGGTTGAAGTATATACCTCCTCTCACCCCTGCCATTGTCCTCTATGAAAAAGCAATTTTAGGAAAAGAAATATAAATGAAGAAAATCTTTGCTCCTAACAAGTGCGTTGTAAAAGAAGTATTTAAGTTTATGTGGAGCGTTTGCATATCTTAGCTTTACTCTTTCAGGGATAAATGAATTATGAAATAGTTGTATAAATAATTTTAACTTCATGGTTTGTTGATAAATTTTAAATTTTAAAAAATTAGAAATTCCTTGAAATTAGTAGTTATTTATTGACCAGCATTCGCTGTAAAAAATGGATAGTTATTATCTAAACAAATCATATTAGATTTTATGTCGTTATCATATCAGCCAGAGTCACTTTTTATAAAATTCATATAGTGGTCGGAAATATTGACAAAAAATATTTAGACATCTTCATTGATTTTTTTATCAATTGTATTTTTAATCTTTTAAATTTATGGTTAAAAAATAGCTGATATACCTTTTCTATTTTGTATGTATGTAATAACTTGGAATAAATACTATTCATACATAATCAAGAGTTCATACAGCTATACATTCCCTTTAAAAGGACACTGGCTTGTATAACTTTTTTCAATATTGACACCTTTTTAAAGGAAGGGAGGGGAAATTGGGCTGTTTATTACACTATTACACTAATCCCCAAAGTTTTATGACAAAATTATCTTATTCGTTGGCTTAACTACTTTGGAGGACTTTCAATGAATTTTGATTGTTTGGTTCATTAAGTTGAGTGCGCAAACGGTTCAACCACTACCCATATTCTAAAGATGGGTTAGATGGCAGATCCCTGCTTTTTTTGGTTTTAAAGGAATATAAATTTCAGACTTGTGATATTTGTTATCTACAGAAAAGTTATTTTTGCACAACCTCTTCCACCAATCAAAACAAGAGGGCGAGAAAAAAACTATTTTTTTTATCTATACAAATTAATTTTTCTTCTTCATTTTCTGATTTTTAAACTTATGCTGCTATCCTTTTGTTCGTTACACATTTGAAGAAAAATATTGAACCCAAAATAAGCTGCAAATCTAAAAGCCAAAAGGTTGCTTCTAATTAAACAATTTCATAATATTTTTTTAAAAACTAAAAGTTACTATTCTCCAACAGAAGGTTAAGTGATTTAGCTGTGCACAAAAAGAAAACAGCAACGGTCCATAGTTTCATTTGTAAGACCATGTCAATAATATTCATTTTTAGAAACTTCTTACAATGGTAAAAAAAACATTAAATACTTTGATAGCCTGATAACTGCCAAATTAATATGAAACTGATTAATAACTAGCTTTAATTGAAGCTTTCACACAAAGTGCTGTTCAAGCACTAACCCCCCCCCCCTGTTCTTAAAATAAATTTAAAATAAGAAGGGAGGGAGATTTTTTTTCTTAATATTCTTAATCCCTGTGGGGCCCCTAATCCTACGGAGTCTATACCTGTGGCGCCCTAACCTGACCGGAGGGGAGTTAAATGCTTAACAAGGTACTTTAAGTGAAAGTGTAATTTAAATTAAACCAAAAAACTAACCTTTGTTTGATTCCTTCTTCTCTTTCATGCATTTTGAGAATAGTTTCCCTGGCGGCTATGAGCTCAGCCTTCAGCTGGTCCACCTGGCCCCGCAGATTATCCGCATCTTCACCGTCAACCTTCTTCTTACTCTTCAGCTCAACCTTCTTCCCTTTGCTGTTTTCCTAGAAAATAAGAAATATTAAAATTTTGAAGCTTCTCTGTAACTAGGTACTTCCCTACACAGAATTTAAGGATTCCACTCCATAAAACAAGCAAAAAATTTGTAAGAAAGCATAAAAATATAGTAATAAAATGTTACACATTTTACTAATTTTGACTGTTTTGTGTATTTTTTAAATTAAGAATAAATTTCCTATAAAATCTTGTCCTATTAACACTACTATAAGAATATTTACAAAATAGTTTTTTTTTATATGTTAAGTAAAGGTTAGATAAGCCCTTTAGGGGTAATACCCCATAGAGATAGTACCCGATAAGGGAAGATATATTTTCTAAATTCAAAAATAAAAAGGGAGAGGCTTCGGTGGTCCAAATATAGAAATAAGTGTAAGAAACATTTTACTTTTTTTTTGTACGAGGAAGTTAAGAAAAATGTACACAATTTTTAAACTAAGCAACAAACGGAATAATTTGATGATAATTTTTTAGGGGAAAGGGCTATTCATTAGAAAAATTGGGTATAGTCCTTTCCATGACATCGCTCCATATGGGGCGATGATTTTAATTGATCGCCTCTTATGACATGGGGCGATGTAATGGCTCCTTGAAAGGAGCGATTTAATAGCCCCTTATAACAAGAGGCGATGTTATGACTCCTTGAAAGGAGCGATTTAATAGCCCCTTGCCCTAAGAGGCGATTAAATGATCCTTTATCGCTCCTTTATCGCCCCTTCTAAAGAGGAGATGATATGTCCTCTTATCCCAAGGGGCTATTTAATTAAATATCGCCTCTTCATGGCCCCTTCACTATTATATATATCTTAGTCCCTTGATGGCCCCTACATCGCTCCTACATCGCCCCTTCATCGCTCCTCCATCGCTCCTTCTCCAAATTTATATTACATTGTACTTTGATGGCCCCTACATCGCCCCTCCATCGCTCCTACATCACCCCTTCATCGCTCCTTCTTCAAATTTATATTACATTGTACTTTGATGGCCCCTACATCGCCCCTCCATCGCTCCTACATCGCCCCTTCATCGCTCCTTCTTCAAATTTATATTACATTGTACTGTGATGGCCCCTACATCGCTCCTACATCGCTCCTTCATCGCTCCTACATCGCCCCTTCTCCAAATTTATATTACATTGCAACTTGATGGCCCCTACATCGCTCCTACATCGCTCCTCCATCGCCCCTTCATCGCTCCTTCTCCAAATTTATATAACATTGCAACTTGATGGCCCCTACATCGCTGCTACATCGCTCCTCCATCGCTCCTCCATCGCTCCTACATCGCCCCTTCATCGCTCCTTCCACAAATTTATATTACATTGTACTTTGATGGCCCCTACATCTCTCCTCCATCGCTCCTCCATCGCCCCATCGCCCCTTAATAGCCCCTTACCTTAATTTATATAAAAAAGCCCCTACATAGCCTCTCCATCGCCCCTTAATAGCTCCTTACCTTAATTTTTATAACATAGCCCCTACATAGCCTCTCCATCGCCCCTTAATAGCCCCTTATCTTAATTTATATAACAAAGCCCCTACATAGCCTCTCCATCGCCCCTAATAGCCCCTTACCTTTATTTATATAACAAAGCTCCTACATAGCCTCTCCATTGCCCCTTAATAGTCCCTTACCTTAATTTATATAACATAGCTCCTACATAGCCTCTCCATCGCCCCTTAAAAGCCCATTACCTTAATTTATATAACATAGCCCCTACATAGCCTCTCCATCGCCCCTTACCTTAATTAATATAACATAGCCCCTACATAGCCTCTCCATCGCCCCTTACCTTAATTTATATAACATAGCCCCTACATCGCCCCTCCATCGCTCCTACATCGCCCCTTCATCGCTCCTTCTTCAAATTTATATTAAATTGTACTGTGATGGCCCCTACATCGCTCCTACATCGCTCCTTCATTGCTCCTACATCGCCCCTTCATCGCTCCTTCTCCAAATTTATATTACATTGCAACTTGATGGCCCCTACATCGCTCCTACATAGCTCCTCCATCGCTCCTCCATCGCTCCTTCATCGCTCCTACATCGCCCCTTCATCGCTCCTTCTCCAAATTTATATTACATTGTAACTTGATGGCCCCTACATCGCTCCTCCATCGCCCCTTAATAGCCCCTTACCTTAATTTATATAACAAAGCTCCTATATGGCCTCTCTATCGCCCCTTAATAGCCACTTAATTTAATTATATAACATTGCCCCTACATAGCCTCTCCATCGCCCCTTAATAGCCCATTACCTAAATTTATATAACAAAGCTCCTATATAGCCTCTCCATCGCCCCTTAATAGCCCCTTACCTTAATTATGTAACATAGCCCCTACATAGCCTCTCAATCGCCCCTTAATAGCCTCTTACCTTAATTTATATAACATAGCCCCTATATAGCCTCTCCATCGCCCCTTAATAGCCCCTTACCCTAATCTATATAACATAGCCCCTACAAAGCCTCTCCATCGCCCCTTAATAGCCCCTTACCTTAATCTATATAACAAAGCTCCTACATAGCCTCTCCATCGCCCCATAATAGCCTCTTACCTTAATTATGTAACATAGCCCCTACATAGCCTCTCCATCGCCCCTAAATAGCCCCTTACCCTAATTTATATAACATAGCCCCTACATAGCCTCTCCATCGCCCCTTAATAGCTCCTTACCTTAATTTATATAACATAGCCCCTACATAGCCTCTCCATCGCCCCTTAATAGCCCCTTACCTTAATTTATATAACATAGCCCTACATAGCCTCTCCATCGCCCCTTAATAGCCCCTTACCTTAATTTATATAGCATAGCCCCTACATAGCCTCTCCATCGCCCCTTAATAGCCTCTTACCTTAATTTATATAATCCTTACCTTAATATATATAACATAGCCCCTACATAGCCTCTCCATCGCCCCTAAATAGCCCCTTACCCTAATTTATATAACATAGCCCCTACATAGCCTCTCCATCGCCCCTTAATAGCCCCTTACCTTAATTTATATAACATAGCCTCTACATAGCCTCTCCATCGCCCCTTAATAGCCCCTTACCTTAATTTATATAACATAGCCCTACATAGCCTCTCCATCGCCCCTTAATAGCCCCTTACCTTAATTTATATAGCATAGCCCCTACATAGCCTCTCCATCGCCCCTTAATAGCCTCTTACCTTAATTTATATAATCCTTACCTTAATATATATAACATAGCCCCTACATAGCCTCTCCATCGCCCCTGAATAGCCCCTTACCCTAACTTATATAACATAGCCCCTACATAGCCTCTCCATCGCCCCTTACCTTAATTTATATAACATAGCCCCTACATCGCCCCTCCATCGCTCCTACATCGCCCCTTCATCGCTCCTTCTTCAAATTTATATTAAATTGTACTGTGATGGCCCCTACATCGCTCCTACATCGCTCCTTCATTGCTCCTACATCGCCCCTTCATCGCTCCTTCTCCAAATTTATATTACATTGCAACTTGATGGCCCCTACATCGCTCCTACATAGCTCCTCCATCGCTCCTCCATCGCTCCTTCATCGCTCCTACATCGCCCCTTCATCGCTCCTTCTCCAAATTTATATTACATTGCAACTTGATGGCCCCTACATCGCTCCTCCATCGCCCCTTAATAGCCCCTTACCTTAATTTATATAACAAAGCTCCTATATGGCCTCTCTATCGCCCCTTAATAGCCACTTAATTTAATTATATAACATTGCCCCTACATAGCCTCTCCATCGCCCCTTAATAGCCCCTTACCTAAATTTATATAACAAAGCTCCTATATAGCCTCTCCATCGCCCCTTAATAGCCCCTTACCTTAATTATGTAACATAGCCCCTACATAGCCTCTCAATCGCCCCTTAATAGCCTCTTACCTTAATTTATATAACATAGCCCCTATATAGCCTCTCCATCGCCCCTTAATAGCCCCTTACCCTAATCTATATAACATAGCCCCTACAAAGCCTCTCCATCGCCCCTTAATAGCCCCTTACCTTAATCTATATAACAAAGCTCCTACATAGCCTCTCCATCGCCCCATAATAGCCTCTTACCTTAATTATGTAACATAGCCCCTACATAGCCTCTCCATCGCCCCTAAATAGCCCCTTACCCTAATTTATATAACATAGCCCCTACATAGCCTCTCCATCGCCCCTTAATAGCCCCTTACCTTAATTTATATAACATAGCCCCTACATAGCCTCTCCATCGCCCCTTAATAGCCCCTTACCTTAATTTATATAACATAGCCCTACATAGCCTCTCCATCGCCCCTTAATAGCCCCTTACCTTAATTTATATAGCATAGCCCCTACATAGCCTCTCCATCGCCCCTTAATAGCCTCTTACCTTAATTTATATAATCCTTACCTTAATATATATAACATAGCCCCTACATAGCCTCTCCATCGCCCCTAAATAGCCCCTTACCCTAATTTATATAACATAGCCCCTACATAGCCTCTCCATCGCCCCTTAATAGCCCCTTACCTTAATTTATATAACATAGCCTCTACATAGCCTCTCCATCGCCCCTTAATAGCCCCTTACCTTAATTTATATAACATAGCCCTACATAGCCTCTCCATCGCCCCTTAATAGCCCCTTACCTTAATTTATATAGCATAGCCCCTACATAGCCTCTCCATCGCCCCTTAATAGCCTCTTACCTTAATTTATATAATCCTTACCTTAATATATATAACATAGCCCCTACATAGCCTCTCCATCGCCCCTGAATAGCCCCTTACCCTAATTTATATAACATAGCCCCTACATAGCCTCTCCATCGCCCCTTAATAGCTCCTTACCTTAATTTATATAACATAGCCCCTACATAGCCTCTCCATCGCCCCTTAATAGCCCCTTACCTTAATTTATATAACATAGCCTCTACATAGCCTCTCCATTGCCCCTTAATAGCCCCTTACCTTAATTATGTAACATAGCCCCTACATAGCCTCTCAATCGCCCCTTAATAGCCCCTTACCTTAATTTATATAGCATAGCCCCTACATAGCCTCTCCATCGCCCCTTAATAGCCTCTTACCTTAATTTATATAATCCTTACCTTAATATATATAACATAGCCCCTACATAGCCTCTCCATCGCCCCTAAATAGCCCCTTACCCTAATTTATATAACATAGCCCCTACATAGCCTCTCCATCGCCCCTTAATAGCCTCTTACCTTAATTTATATAACATAGGCCCTACAAAGCATCTCCATCGCCCCTTAATAGCCCCTTACCTTAATTATATAACATAGCCCCTACATAGCCTCTCCATCGCCCCTTAATAGCCTCTTACCTTAATTTATATAACATAGCCCCTTCATAGCCTCTTCATCGCCCCTTACCTTAATTTATATAACATAGGCCCTTTATGGCTCCTGTACAGCCTCTGTAATTGTATTGCCCCTTCATTATAGAAGGTAGGGCATTAAGGTAAGGAAGGAATGTGACCCTCTACAGTTTTAAATTTAAGTTTTAAAAGGATGACAAGGATGACAACATTTATAAAAGCAAAGCTCTGAAACGGTAGAAAAAAGTTTAAAGGAAGCCTGCAAGAAATACCACGCTTTAACTGCTGAAAGACTGCCACAAGTAGACCAAATACCCCAAATTTGAAGCCTTCAGCTTCTATAACAAAAAAGTTCTAGGCATTTTAAAATGACATTTTATGTACAATGGAAATTTTGAAAGAATTGCAATGCTCATGTTGAAAACTTTAAAATTAAACTACGTGGCCTAGAAACAAAATTATAAGCTTATTTTTGTCATAAATTTAGGTTTCCAGTAACTAATTATATTTTTACAATAAAAATACCCATTTTTATAGTCAAAATCATTAAAAAAAAATAAGTTTTACTTGCGTTGTACCGAATGTACTGTAGCCAATCAGAAGGCTGAATCAGCTTAACAACCAATCACAGCTAAGCTTGTATTAGTTTACCCCTTTGTTTCCGCTATGATTTTCGTTTAAAAATGCAATTTAAATCGATTTTTTTTCATAGATTTTGACTATGAAATGTGGTGTTTTTATTGTAAAAATGTAATCAGTTACAGGCAATCTAAGTTTCTGACAAAGATAAGGTTATAATTTTATGTCTAGGCAACGTAATTTAATATTGTTTTTTCTTTTATGAGCATTGGAAATCTTTCAAAAATTCCATTGTACATAAAATGCTATTTTGAAATGCCTAGAACTTTTTTGTTATTGAAGCTGAAGGCTTATAATTTGGGGTATTGGGTCTTCTTGTGGCAGTCTTTTAGCAGTTAAAGCGTGTTATTTCTTGCAGGCGTCCTTTAATGAACATTAATAATGTAGAGTGTCAGAACTGAATAGTCAGAACATAAATTTAAAATTCGAAACAAAATTGTAAGTAAATTTATTGAGAAATTGCTAACATGCAGGAAAATGCTTAAGGACGTACTCACATTTTTTGGACTTGATTATAGATATGATTCGCTTATAACATTCTATTTTGTTGTCCTAGGAATCAGTATCCCAGAAATCAGATTAATCGGATAATTTTGATACATAAAAATTTGTTGTAAGTTAATAATTAGTATGCTTAAAATGGACGTATGGATATTCTGATAATGATTATAGACTTTCTAAATCGTACCTTTCTACTACAGGAATCACATGCCTAAATTAACGAAAATAGCTAACCGTTACGGACGTACGGACTGATCCTTAATATAGAAAAGCTTTGCTTTTAAAAAGTTAAAAAGATTTTTTGAGGGGATGGGGTAATATTTTTCTTGGGGTGAATTTTCTGGGAGGGTGGAGATACCCTCCCTCGAAATAATTATAAACCCTCTATGAACTTAAAAGAAGCTTCACTGTAAAGGAGAACCATATAGGTTCAGCGGTTAGCTTTTCTACAGACAAAAAAAAGATTACTACTTTATATAATAGGTTATGAAAAAGGAAAAAAAAGCAAGATAACAAGGATAACAACATTCACAAAAGCAAAGCTCTAAAATCAGGAGGTCAAACATAAATTTTGTTAAAATTAGCGTAAATCTATAATACAAAGTAGAATGATGTCTGTCCATCCGTCTGTCTGTCTGTCCGTCTGTCTGTCCGTCTGTCTGTCCGTCTGTCTGTCCGTCTGTCAGTCCCTTAAGATCTCGGTAACCACTGGACCGATTATATTCTACTATTCAGGGAATATACCTACTGGTCCTGTGGTGGTTTTAGGCTATTTTCTTGGGGGGTGGGATACCCCCAACCCCCCCAAAAACAAAAAAATCCCCCCCCATTTTTTTTTTTGCTGAAGATTTTCTTGGTCCTATTACGAATTTCGCCAAAAAAAAATTTTATCACCTCTTGGGGCAAAGCCCCTGAGGCTAGGGGCGAATCTGCTAGTATAGAATATAGTAAAAGGGCATAATTTTATTTTTAGTATTTGATTATAATACTAAACCTTGTTGTCCTAAGAAACATTACTCCAAAACCCAGATGAATGGGACAATGATATTATACAAAAAAATGGACGTACATACTTTCTAGTAATGAATATAGTATTGTACCCAACTGTTATAGAAATCATTCTGCAAAGTTTGAAATCGATAGGATATTTATAACATGTCTAAATTAAAGAAAATGTCGTCTAACCGTTTGGACGTACGGACAAACCAATCCTTACTATAGAAAAGTTTCGCATTTAAAAAGGAAAATTATAATGAAAATATAATGAATTAATAAAATAAATATAAATAATATAATAACATAATGAAATAAAGAAAAAAAATAAACTAAGAGAATGAAATTTTTTAGTTAAATAGAATATTGAATAAGGATCATATAATGGACAAACAGACAAAGTAAGTTATAGAGCAGACTTTAAGAGAATATGCTATTACTCAAAGATTATCACGAAACCTAAGTCTTTTGAAGCATAATTGAGAGACAGACAAAATAATTTATAGACTGGATATACATATGTCATGGGAATATTCACTAAAAATCTCAACAGTCTATCTTTAACAATAGCAGAGAAAACCACATGCTTAACTTAATGAGAAGAGCAATGACGAAAGGACTAGCCCTAATTGTAGAAAAGTCTCTCTTTTAACAAAAAAAGTATTTTTTTTGGTCTGAAGCTTAAAAATTTCATAAACTGACTAAATTCTCCATTTAAGGGAAGCTTCACATAGGTCATGGGATGGTTTTTTGCTTTTTCATTTTCAGATTTAAGCCCCTAATTGGTTTAGGCTATTTTTCTGCCTCTTTACATTAAAAAGAGCGCAGCTGCAAGTGAATAAGAAAAGAGAAATATAAAAGAAGAATACATATTATCCTATTATATAAAGTAGTAAAACATAAACAAACGTTGGAGTGGACAAACCTAGGAATGGGACAATCGTCGGAGTGGACATTGCTTATGTAAAACGCAGGAGTGTCTTTTATTTTATTTATAAGATAAAAATCTTTCAAAACAAAAAAAAATCTTGAATATCTTTTCTCACAGACTGAAATTTTAAAATCAGTCTAACAGTTTTCCAAAGTAGGTAAGTTCTATCGAAAGGCAAAGGTTTGAAACAGATAGAACATTTCATTAAACTAAAACATATTTTTTTCTCACATTGTTTACAACTGTCAAATAGGTTTTTTTATATGCCTAACCCCTGCAGGGGGCTTATTTGTATATTTATATCTTAACCTAACCTAACCTGTGTAGAAATAACTAAACAAATGTTGTTGAAACCTAATTTTTAAGATATTATAGACACTTCTGCGTTTTACTTATATAATGTCCACTCCGACATTTGTCCGAAATATCCTGTGTTTGTCCACGTTAGTAAGGCTTTCTGTTCTGAAACTTAAGATCTCAATAACTACTAAACAGATTGGGCTTTCTATTTCAGGTAAGCTTAATATTTGTCTTGTAATGGCTTTAGGCTATTTTATTTTAAGTCGAGGGATGGTTTTAGGCTATTCTATTTTAAGTCCTGGGAAGGCTTTAGGCTTTTATTCATTCCCCTTTGAATACAGAGCCAATAGATGCTGGGGGCGTAGCCGCTAGTCGATATACAAAGTTTTTTTTTGTCTGTAGCAAAGGATCTCGTTTGCTGCTAAACCGATATGATGTATGTCTGTCTGTCTATACCGTAGGATCTTGCTAACCGCTGAGTACTGAGATGATTTTAAGATAGTTTATTTTTTTTCCTTATAATAAAATAACAGGATATTTGTCCATAAAAAGCGAAGCAATATCTTAATTTTTGTTGTTGGAACTGTTATTCAGTTGATTATACCAAGGATCTAAAGGAATAAGACAATGGCCGATAAATTTTTATCCATCCCTAATAACGATACACAAAATTGCAACACTACAACCAAAATATGACAAAAGTCCCCAAAGTTTTGAGCCAACGAATAAGAAAACTTCATTATAAAACTTTGGAGACTATTGTAAAAATTGCCTAATGTTTCCTTTATCCCTGAGATTATACAGACTATCCTTAAACTAATATTTACATTAAAGTAACAGGATGTTTATCAGTATCAACTGAACCGATATGCTTCTCCTTTACATTGAAGCTTATTTTACTCGCAGGAAAAGTTTTCATTTTGGGGAGGGGACTAACACTTTCAGCCCCCGGAAGGTATCACTTCCCTTAAATTCTTAACCTTCCCCCTCCCCCCCCTCTCCACCACATCTATTCATTAAAGTACTCCTAGGGTCATCTATGGGATTAGCCGTTAGTGACTTAAAAATAATTCAAGTGCAATGATATATTTACCAAATTAATACGATAATTTTGTATACATTTTTTATGAAAAAAAATTATTTTGCCAAAGGCAGCCAAAAAATAAGCAGCAAATATTTCAAAAATGCTCTGATAATCAGAGATCTACAGGGATAAGACGATTGTCGATAAAATGATATATATACATATATACAGTGTGTTTTTTTATGAGAACTTTTTTGAAAGCAATTTTACCTTACTTATAGTTATTAGAATTTAATGATTAATGGCTTATTCTCTTCTTTTTTATAACCTTTAATAGAAAAGCAAAAAATATTTCAGTTTTTATTCAAAAAGTACAGTAAATTAAAAAATTTAAAACTTAGGTGTCAACATCTAAAAATGGTTTTAGTGCATTTTTCTTATAATCTACCTTTGCAAGAATGGCTGCAAAACGCTTCAAAGTTGAGATATTGAGCTAAAAATTTATATAGATACTACTTGTGACATGTACTAGAACATTTTGAAATTTGAAGGCCATATCTCAACCAGGGAGGGAATACTGGCCCCCCAATGTACTCCCTCCATTCTTGGAAAGGGTAGAAGATTTGAGCATAAGAAAAATGCGCTAAAACCATTTCTCGTATTCATTTGAATCCGGTGGATAGGAACCGGTTCTCATCCATACGAAAAAACTATGTCTAGCATCGTATTATATCCAGCTTTCTACGAATATAGATATGTACAATCATAAGATTAAACCCAGTTTTTTTAGCCGGTGCCTTCTGCACCTCGGGGCTAAAAAAACTAGTTTTAATCTCATAATTGTACTTTCTATATCCGCGGAAAGCCGTTTATAATACGATGCGAGAAATAACTATTTTAGATGTTGACACCCATGTTTTGAAATTTTGAATTTACTGTACTTTTTAAATAAAAACTGAAATATTTTTTTGCTTTTCTGTTAATGGTTATAAAAAACGAAGAGAATAAGCCATTAATCATTAAATTCTGATAACTATAAGTAGGGTAAAATTGCTTTCAAAAATGCTCTCATAAAAAAAAACACTGTATATATATGTATGTTTATATATTAATTATTCCCATTGATGATTCACAAAATTACCCCTTCTTTAGTTTAGAATTAGTGGTTGAAACATTTAGACACTCAACTTAATGAACTAAACAATCACAAAACAATAAAAAGTCCCCAAGGTTGTTAATCTAACGAATAAGAAAACGGTATTATAAAACTTTGGAGACTAGACAGCACTCTTGGATAAGCCAACTTATAACACTTTGGGAACTATCCTAATCCTCCCTGGCGAAATGACAATGAGATTTTTTGGTAAATTTGTGGCAAACTTTATTCTTAATAAATTAGCACTTGGCAAAATTATACTGGAGAGATATTTCATTGAAGAATAAATTTTTTTTTTGCCCAAACTTTTCGTCAGCCAATAATAACAGATAAGTTAAACATTGTAAAAATAATATAGTAACTTAACTCGAGTTGTCAACGGCAGAAATTAGGTCCTGAGATGGTTTTAGGCCTGGAAAGGTTTATAACAATTTTATCTGTATTTCTTAAAATAAATTAACAGAATCTTTGTCTGTATGTATGAATGTCTGTCTGTACCGAAGGATCTTGCTAACCGATGAACCAATATGGTTCTCCTTTACAGTGAAGATTCCTATAGGTCCTGAGATCGTTCTCCTTAATAGGGTAGCTTCTCATAGGTCCTGGGGAGGTTAATAACTATTTTATTTTAATCCTTATAATAAAGTAACAGGATCATTGTCTGTATGTATGTCTGTCTGTACCTTGCTAACCACTAAACCGACATGGTTCTCCTTTACAGTGAAGCTTCCTATGGGTAATGAGATGGCTTTAGGCCATTTTATTTTTAATCCTTATAAAAAGTAACAGGATCATTGTCTGTATGTATCAAAGAAGATCGCTAACTGCAGAACCAATATGGTTCTCCTTTATAGGGTAGCTTCCAATAGATCCTGGGAAGGTGTATAACTGTTTTGAAGGAGGATATAAGGGGCTATTAAGGGGCGATGGAGAGGCTATGTAGAGGCTATGTTATATAAATTAAGGTAAGGGGCTTTTAAGTGGCGATGGAGGGCTATTAAGGGGCGATGGAGAGGCTATGTTATATAAATTAAGGTAAGGAGCTATTAAGGGGCGATGGAGAGGCTATGTAGCGGCTATGTTATATAAATTGGCTATTAAGGGGCGATAGAGAGGCTATATAGGGGCTATTTTATATAAATTAAGGTAAAGGACTATTAAGGGGCGATGGAGAGGCTATGTAGGGGCTATGTTATATAAATTAAGGTAAGGGGCTATTAAGGGGCGATGAAGAGGCTATTTAGGGGCTATGTTATATAAAATCGGGTAAGGGGCTATTAAGGGGCGATGGGGAGGCTATGTAGGAGCTATGTTATATAATTAAGGTAAGGGGATATTAAGGGGCGATGGAGAGGCTATGTAGGGGCTATGTTACATAATTAAGGTAAGGGGCTATTAAGGGGCGATGGAGAGGCTATGTAGAGGCTATGTTATATAAATTAAGGTAAGGGGCTATTAAGGGGCGATGGAGAGGCTATGTAGGGGCTATGTTATATAAATTAAGGTAAGGAGCTATTAAGGGGCGATGGAGAGGCTATGTAGGGGCTATGTTATATAAATTAGGGTAAGGGGCTATTCAGGGGCGATGGAGAGGCTATGTAGGGGCTATGTTATATATATTAAGGTAAGGATTATATAAATTAAGGTAAGAGGCTATTAAGGGGCGATGGAGAGGCTATGTAGGGGCTATGCTATATAAATTAAGGTAAGGGGCTATTAAGGGGCGATGGAGAGGCTATGTAGGGCTATGTTATATAAATTAAGGTAAGGGGCTATTAAGGGGCGATGGAGAGGCTATGTAGAGGCTATGTTATATAAATTAAGGTAAGGGGCTATTAAGGGGCGATGGAGAGGCTATGTAGGGGCTATGTTATATAAATTAGGGTAAGGGGCTATTTAGGGGCGATGGAGAGGCTATGTAGGGGCTATGTTATATATATTAAGGTAAGGATTATATAAATTAAGGTAAGAGGCTATTAAGGGGCGATGGAGAGGCTATGTAGGGGCTATGCTATATAAATTAAGGTAAGGGGCTATTAAGGGGCGATGGAGAGGCTATGTAGGGCTATGTTATATAAATTAAGGTAAGGGGCTATTAAGGGGCGATGGAGAGGCTATGTAGGGGCTATGTTATATAAATTAAGGTAAGGAGCTATTAAGGGGCGATGGAGAGGCTATGTAGGGGCTATGTTATATAAATTAGGGTAAGGGGCTATTTAGGGGCGATGGAGAGGCTATGTAGGGGCTATGTTACATAATTAAGGTAAGAGGCTATTATGGGGCGATGGAGAGGCTATGTAGGAGCTTTGTTATATAGATTAAGGTAAGGGGCTATTAAGGGGCGATGGAGAGGCTTTGTAGGGGCTATGTTATATAGATTAGGGTAAGGGGCTATTAAGGGGCGATGGAGAGGCTATATAGGGGCTATGTTATATAAATTAAGGTAAGAGGCTATTAAGGGGCGATTGAGAGGCTATGTAGGGGCTATGTTACATAATTAAGGTAAGGGGCTATTAAGGGGCGATGGAGAGGCTATATAGGAGCTTTGTTATATAAATTTAGGTAAGGGGCTATTAAGGGGCGATGGAGAGGCTATGTAGGGGCAATGTTATATAATTAAATTAAGTGGCTATTAAGGGGCGATAGAGAGGCCATATAGGAGCTTTGTTATATAAATTAAGGTAAGGGGCTATTAAGGGGCGATGGAGGAGCGATGTAGGGGCCATCAAGTTGCAATGTAATATAAATTTGGAGAAGGAGCGATGAAGGGGCGATGTAGGAGCGATGAAGGAGCGATGGAGGAGCGATGGAGGAGCTATGTAGGAGCGATGTAGGGGCCATCAAGTTGCAATGTAATATAAATTTGGAGAAGGAGCGATGAAGGGGCGATGTAGGAGCAATGAAGGAGCGATGTAGGAGCGATGTAGGGGCCATCACAGTACAATTTAATATAAATTTGAAGAAGGAGCGATGAAGGGGCGATGTAGGAGCGATGGAGGGGCGATGTAGGGGCTATGTTATATAAATTAAGGTAAGGGGCGATGGAGAGGCTATGTAGGGGCTATGTTATATAAATTAGGGTAAGGGGCTATTCAGGGGCGATGGAGAGGCTATGTAGGGGCTATGTTATATATATTAAGGTAAGGATTATATAAATTAAGGTAAGAGGCTATTAAGGGGCGATGGAGAGGCTATGTAGGGGCTATGCTATATAAATTAAGGTAAGGGGCTATTAAGGGGCGATGGAGAGGCTATGTAGGGCTATGTTATATAAATTAAGGTAAGGGGCTATTAAGGGGCGATGGAGAGGCTATGTAGGGGCTATGTTATATAAATTAAGGTAAGGAGCTATTAAGGGGCGATGGAGAGGCTATGTAGGGGCTATGTTATATAAATTAGGGTAAGGGGCTATTTAGGGGCGATGGAGAGGCTATGTAGGGGCTATGTTACATAATTAAGGTAAGAGGCTATTATGGGGCGATGGAGAGGCTATGTAGGAGCTTTGTTATATAGATTAAGGTAAGGGGCTATTAAGGGGCGATGGAGAGGCTTTGTAGGGGCTATGTTATATAGATTAGGGTAAGGGGCTATTAAGGGGCGATGGAGAGGCTATATAGGGGCTATGTTATATAAATTAAGGTAAGAGGCTATTAAGGGGCGATTGAGAGGCTATGTAGGGGCTATGTTACATAATTAAGGTAAGGGGCTATTAAGGGGCGATGGAGAGGCTATATAGGAGCTTTGTTATATAAATTTAGGTAAGGGGCTATTAAGGGGCGATGGAGAGGCTATGTAGGGGCAATGTTATATAATTAAATTAAGTGGCTATTAAGGGGCGATAGAGAGGCCATATAGGAGCTTTGTTATATAAATTAAGGTAAGGGGCTATTAAGGGGCGATGGAGGAGCGATGTAGGGGCCATCAAGTTGCAATGTAATATAAATTTGGAGAAGGAGCGATGAAGGGGCGATGTAGGAGCGATGAAGGAGCGATGGAGGAGCGATGGAGGAGCTATGTAGGAGCGATGTAGGGGCCATCAAGTTGCAATGTAATATAAATTTGGAGAAGGAGCGATGAAGGGGCGATGTAGGAGCAATGAAGGAGCGATGTAGGAGCGATGTAGGGGCCATCACAGTACAATTTAATATAAATTTGGAGAAGGAGCGATGTAGGAGCGATGGAGGGGCGATGTAGGAGCGATGGAGGGGCGATGTAGGAGCCATCAAAGTACAATGTAATATAAATTTGGAGAAGGAGCGATGAAGGAGCAATGGAGGGGCGATGTAGGAGCGATGGAGGGGCAATGGAGGGGCGATGTAGGGGCCATCAAAGTACAATGTAATATAAATTTGGAGAAGGAGCGATGAAGGGGCGATGTAGGAGCGATGAAGGAGCGATGTAGGAGCGATGTAGGGGCCATCACAGTACAATTTAATATAAATTTGGAGAAGGAGCGATGTAGGAGCGATGGAGGGGCGATGTAGGAGCGATGAAGGAGCGATGTAGCAGCGATGTAGGGGCCATCAAGTTGCAATGTAATATAAATTTGGAGAAGGAGCGATGAAGGGGCGATGTAGGAGCGATGAAGGAGCGATGTAGGAGCGATGTAGGGGCCATCACAGTACAATTTAATATAAATTTGGAGAAGGAGCGATGTAGGAGCGATGTAGGGGCCATCACAGTACAATTTAATATAAATTTGGAGAAGGAGCGATGAAGGAGCGATGTAGGAGCGATGTAGGGGCGATGTAGGAGCGATGTAGGGGCCATCAAAGTACAATGTAATATAAATTTGGAGAAGGGGCGATGGAGGAGCGATGTAGGGGCCATCAAGTGGGTTGTTATATAAATTAAGGTAAGGGACTACGGAGGGGCGATGGAGAGGCTATGAAGGAGCCATCATGGGGCTATAGCATAGCCTCTTATCATAAGAGGCGATATTAACGCCCCTTCAAAGGAGCTATTAAGAGGCCATGAAGGAGCTATAGCATAGCCTCTTATCATAAGAGGCGATATGAACGCTCCTTAAAAGGGGCTATCACATCGCTCCATATGATAAGAGGCTATGCTATAGCTCCTTGAAGGAGCTATAGAAAATCATCGCCCCATATGGAGCGATGTCATGGAAAGGACTATACCCGAAAAATTAAATCTAATTAAATCATATGAATAGTTCCTATGATTTTATTATTTTTTTTTTTTTATATCATTTTCTATAAAACCATTCCAAACATGTTTTTCGGTTCAAAAAGAAGGTTACTTCAAAATGTGTTTACAACGCAGAATCAGGGATCTAAAGGGATGAGACAATGGCCACAAAATTGAAATACACGCCCAATGATGATATACAAAATTACCTCTTTTGTAAATTAAAATTAGTGGTTGAAACGTTTGAACACTCAACTTAATAAACCAACCAATAAAAATCCAATAAAATTCTTAAAGTAACTAAGCCTACGAATAAGAAAACGTTATTATAAAACTTTGAGGACTTGTGTCTCTGTCTGTCGCAGAGTGTATGTCACTGTCTTTGGTAGTATTTTGTGGCTAATTTTGATATGAAATGATAATATTATCTTAATTTGTTACAATAATAATGATATATGTAGTCACTTTGGGTAAGATTATAACAGTACGGGTAAGTAGTTACTATTAGTAGCGAAGCTACTCTAGAAGTTCATGTCTGTCTGTCAAACTGTAACTGTCAATTACCAGTGGTATCGCCCCCAGTATCCAATCCAGGGGCGCTGTATTTGAGGGTTATTATGGAAGAGAAGAGAAATAGTCTATCATCAACCCAAGAAAAAAAATTGCCTGACACCACCCCAAGACCTATGTAAAGCTCCCATAAAATGAAGAAGTTTGACTGTTCAGTAGTTATTCTATAACTCTAAGCTTTCCCCTAATGTAAGTTCAGTAAAAAAAACACACAGAAAAATGTAATTTTGAATATAAATACTATCTATCTTTGTACCAAACTGTTCTTGTATTATAATGAAGACGTTGATGATATACGTTGTCACCAGGGTTCAAACGGAACAAGACAATGGCCGATAAATTGATGTACATCCCCAACAATGATACACAAAATTACAAATTCTGTAAATTACAATTAGTGGTTGAAACGTTTTGACACCCAACTTAATAAAGTAATCAATTAAAACTCAATAAATTATAGATGTTAAGCTATTGTATAAGAAAACGTTATTACAAAACTTTGGAGACTAGTCTAATACACAACCTATTGTCCCCTCCCTCCCTGAGCTGTGACGGCGTATAATTAGTTGTGTGTTTACTCATTATTACACACCACATCCTCATTTCAAGTAGTTAGGCATTAAACAACAAAATTATCCACCCATCCCCCACAACCCCCCCTCTTTCTTATAAACTAATCAGATAGTGTTAATATCAAAGTTTTAGGGTTGCTGCAATTAACCGTAAAAACATCATTACAAATAAAAAAAAACACTAGCGGCTTCACCATAGCCTTTTGAAAGATATCACAGCCAAACGATTATGAAATTTCCAAAATGATTAAACTTGGCGCATTTATTAAAAAAATCTAAGTTTTTCTATAATTAGTGTCAATCTCTCAGCTCGTCCGTAACGGATAGCTCTGATCGTAAATTTAGTCAATTCTTAAAATGTAAGTACATATGTCTGTATTAAGCATTCTAGTCAAATAATTTGGGGATAGATTTATACAAAATCAATCTTTAGGGGTTCTGTATGCGAAGGGTTTAAAAAATAGTTGAAAGCCATTCCAAGACTTAAATCTAAAAATAGAATAGCCCAAATCCACGACAGGACCTACGTAAAGCTTACTTAAAATAGAGAATCCAACAATTCAGCAGTTAGTGATTTCTTATGCTTCAGACAACAAAAACTTACTACTTTACATAAAAAGATGTTCGCTTTTCCGTTTGATTAGTATAGCTTCGCTTTTATTAATGTTGCCATCCTTGTTACGTATAAGTGTTGTGAACCCTTTCTTAGCTAGAGCCTGCCTGATTATTTAAACAAAACCTAGAGATTATCCTATCTTGGTGATTATGATGCATTCAAAGTCATATAAAAATGCATTATGACCTGCATACATATACTTACATGCAGGCTGTCACACAAAAAATTATGTTTTGTCATTTCAAAAACAATGGCATAGGCATTTTTCTAAGGGTAAACAGTAGACACCATTATAAATTATTCTATGTCAATTTTATTAAAACCTATCCTAAGAAAGATTTCATATTTATTTCATTTACATTTATTTTATTTTGACAAAAAACAGTTTTTAATATATCAAACGTATTTCATCTTAACTAATTTAATTCTTTTTGAGGCACCTTTAAACACATACACACATAAACAAGCCAACAAAAAAGAAAATCACCTACATTGCCCCTATATATGTGTGTATTAGGGGATCCATAGATTTTGCAATTTAACAATACATGAACCATACCACTTTAAAGTTTTAAAATACTCTATGGCGTCTTTAACAATCAAAAAAAGAACTGAATTTAGAGTTATTTTCTCAAGCTTAGAAGCCTTCATAAGAAAACAGAAAACAACTAAATCTAAAAGGTTTATTGCAGTTTCTGAAAGTAATAAATTAAATTTCAGGTTAAACACGGAACACAGTAAAAGTGTCGGACTGATTATGACGTAAAAAAAATTTGCCAATGGGAGGCCACTATAAATTTTACCATTGGTCAATAATGGCCTCTCATTGGCTAATTTTTTTTGTTACGTCATAATCAGTCAGACACTTTTACTGTGTTCTAAACACGACTTTTGAGATCAAGATAAATGCTCTGTTTTAAATATTTTATCCTCTACGAATGATTAAGTTGCCAGTTTTGTTCATTATCATGTATATTTATAATAATTTGAAGTAACATAAATTTTAGGTAAATTTTTTACTCAATATCCACGATTTCCGCAGCAGTGGTTGAGTCATTAAGCCAAATTTAATTTATGAGCTGGTTTCGAATGTTCAACATGGCAAAATCAAAGGTTCCTCTATTGTGTATATATGTGCATCTTTTTTTTGCATGACTTTAAATGTCGAGGTGTTGAAAAATGAGCCCTTTTTAAATTTCTCTTTCATCTGATTGATTTTAACCTTCACTTGACATAGTCACAGCTTTTCAGTGCTATTTTACCTCCTACGCACGCACACGAGTACACACGTGCACGCACACGCACCTGCAAAAATGGTCCATTCAAAAGACCAGACAAAAAACTTACATACACACTTAACATATCAAGGGGGGAGGGTAGGGATAAAGTTTCAGTGATTATTATCAGTCAGTGTAAAATTAGATAAAACATATATGTTACCGTCGGCTCCGAACCTAAAAGCCTCTAGAGGCAAGAGGTAATTCTTATTTGTGGTGTATGTATCTTTTAGTTGTAATTTATATGAAGAGGGTGGAGGTACCCTCTCACAAAATATTTATAAATCATTCCTGGACTTATAAGAGGCTTGGCTGATAACTATATCGCTAAATACACACGAATAGACACCCAGACATCCTGTAACTTTTAAGTAAATCCATAGAAAAATATTGATTAGGTAGAAAAAAATTAAATAAAAAGGCATGAATAAAATCACTGAAAATTAATCCATGTTTCGTTATTGCATAGAAAATTGTATAAAACATATTCAAGTACATGTTAAACACACGAAAACATAGAATAATTATAATGGAATTATTTTCAGGTATACACAAATCATTATTTAAAAGTAACAGGTAGTCTGTGTGTGTGTCTGTCTGTTTGTAACGAGGGATATCGCTAACTGCTGAACAGATTTGGTTCTCCTTGTAGCTTTTTATAGTTTACGGGAATGTTTACAACTATTTTTGGGGAGCTTACCACCACCCTCATAAGAGAAATCGCGACTAGGACAAAATTACCCCTCAAAAAATATTTTTTAAAATAATAAAACAAAACTAAAATTGAAAATGGGGGGATTCCACCAAAAAGTAATTTTTTTGTCTATCCGTTAAGATCGCACCAACGACTGAATCTATTGAGTGCTTCATTTCAGAGAAGCTTTTTATAGGTCATGATAAGGTTTTAAGCTATTATAAAAGTAGGTAGATGAGAAATAAGTCCCCAGAAAAACGCCTGCAACATGGCCTAATAATCTTTAAAAATTTTTTTTTGAATGTATGAAGGGGGGGGGGGTACGCTCCCCATGACCCACCCATTCATAAATGAGGAAAAGCTCTCTACCTTCTTTGTATATTTTGTCAGGGAGTAAGGGAGGGGACAATGGATCGAATATTCAATTTTTAGGAGTCTCAGACTTTGGGGACTGGCTTAAAGGGAACATGCAAGAATTTAGCAGTTTCTAACCAATCTTGGGGACCAATTATGAATGACGTCACGCAAAATCATGCATAATCTCGCGGCAAACTAGCGCGTCAACAAAAAGATAAACAATAACAAGCAGACAGAATATTTTGATCTTGAAAATTGTTTTGTAAATTGAATCATTACATTTTTTATAACTAATTCTTGTTTAATGTTAATTCATTCCGATTAGTGCGTTGTAGAAAGAAATTATTTTAAGATTATTAGTTATTATGAGCAAAGCCTTCCTATAATTAGGTCCCGCACATTTGTACGTCCGTAACGGTTAGCTCTTTTCGTTACTTTAGACATGTTAGATGTTTCTTATTGATTTAATGTAAAGGCAAACGTTTTTTGTCTTTAGCTTAATATTTCTGTAATTAATGATCCGATTAATTTCAAAATTTTAGGGAAAATTCACGAAGTCCTGAGTTGTTCAAGGTTTGTTTATCATTAAAATCTCAAGATGGTGTTATTTTATTTTTCTGTCCTGGATGCTAGGAGCGCAGCTACCAGTTATCCTAAGATATGTTACTTAAACCTTAAGACCTTTAAAATTAAGATGTACTTATGTTCTCAACTATTTTATTTATGTAGTATGAAATTTTGACGCAAGGTATCTCATTTTTATTTCGTTAAATGAAATAACTTGAGTTAAAAGTTCTGTAGGAAGGTAATTGTTTTAGTAAGTTTTGTAATATAATTATTTAAAGGCTTTTTCATGTCTAAGCTTTTTAATAAATACAATAAAAAAATTTGGGTAAAAGATGTTGTAAAAGTAAAATGGTATGTTTCCTTAATTTTCCGAAGTTAAAATAATAACAATTATGGAAATGAATTGTAAACAAGGGTTTTGATCTCTAGAATCAAAGGCTTGTAGTAAAGCATCAGTTTAAGGATGGTGCATTTCGAATTAAAAACAATTCAAAAAGTCAAAAACTTCCACTATAGGTTGCTATATTGCAAATACTTGTTTTATCTGGAAATATCTGGGTTTTCAACCTTAAAGGGTCACAACTATAAAATTGAATTAACTGCCCATTGTCCCCTCCCTTACTCCCTGATATTTTGTACATTTTGTTATACCAACCTATTATTAAACAAAATTAGGAACTATATTAGAGGAAGTAATTACCAAAATATAAAAATATTTAGACCAATCTAATTCCAAGTAACTTTAATAAACATTTTTATGTACAAAGAATCAAGGATGATTTTATTTTAGCTCAAAATAACAAATGAATTTTAATAATCTCTAAAGATTAAAATGTATTTATAGAGAGGATTTTTTGAAGTCTTATCCTAAACCTGTTATTTAGAGGAGCAACTACTGCTGTCAAGTTGGAAGCGTGACTTAGAATAGTTATTTATCGCATCGTATTGTAAATACCTTTCCGCTATTATAAAAAATGTACAATTACAAGATTAAAGCTAGTTTTGTTAGCCCCGAGATGACGAAGGCTTAGACTAACAAAACTGGTTTTTATAATATGAATGTACATTTTTATATTCGTAGAAAACTGGATATAATACGATACGATACATGATTTTTCAGTATAGCTTATATAGAACCGGTTCTAATCCAGCAGATATTAATCGGTTTTGAAGCTATACTGGAAATGTCTTTTCCCTTTAATTATTAATTGCAACTGTCATTAAAACAACGCTATGTTAATAATATGTCAGCCTTGACCACTTTAATGTCATACAGTCAACAAAAACAAATAATACAGAATTTTTTTTTCTCGACGTTAAAATATTCAACAGTCATATGGCAAAAAAAAGTCCCGTCTAGTATGAGACATTTTTATCCTTAGCGACACAAACCAACCTACGCTCATGCTTGTAGACTATAATCTCAACAAAAAAAAACATAAAATACGAGGCCTGTAAGGGAGAGGACATCAGGATGTTTATTACACAAGTCCCCAAAGTTTTATATTTACGTTTTCTCATTTGTTTGCTTAACAACTTTGGAGACTTTTATCTAATTTTTATTTTTTGGTTTATTATGCCAAGTGTCTGAACGTTTAAACCACTAATTTTGATCTTCTAAAGGTATATTTTTTATCATAATTGGGGATGTACATCAATTTATCAGCTATTGTCTTATCCCTGATGATATGAAGCCCAACAGTTAATAGGAACTTTGGTGTATATGAATTGGTGATTATCACGTGCTAACGCCTTTTTTATCTTACTCATTACAACCACTATCTTTATTATTTCTTATAATTACAAATTAATTTTATTGATTATATCCTTAATAACCATTAAATATGCCTTATTATTTCTTACATATTGATATTTAGATATATTCTAAAAATTAAAAACCGTTTTATCAAATTTACTCTGTCTGTTTGTGTATGAAATCAAGTAACTCTTTCTTTTTTTTTGTAGATTTTTTAAGTGTCCCGGGTAAATTTAACTAAAAAAATTATAATAATGAAGCCTAAAAATCTTTGATGAAACAACCCGAGGCTAGGGGATGATATAAGAGATGAAACGATGATAGGTGTGAAAAAATATCCATTATCAAGCTAAAAATTACTAAAAAATGCTAAAATATAGAAAAAGAACATAATATTAAGCATAAAAAGCAAACAAAAAGGCGTAAACGGTCTCTCCAACATCATTATTAAAAGATAATTTATGAATATTATACATGTACTATAGTCCTTAACAGCATATAATCACAGTTTATTTTCTATTTCTTGATGCTAAAGATATTGTGTTTTCTTGTATACATGACTATTGTTATCCTGGCCTCGTGTCACACCTAATTAAACGTCCACAAAGATCAGCTAAGAATTCTAGTAGCGATTAAAATTTAGACTAACAATAATGATTTTGTCCATCCATAATGAGTGAAAGAAAGAAAAAGGGTAAGGGATATAGAATTTACGTGGATATTATGGTAGGGGAAAATAATGTTGCTGACATGGAAATCACTTATTAGTCAATTTGTTCATCCTATAGGAGGGGGAGATGGAGTAAAGGAGATGGATGGGGAACACAGTAATAGTGTCTGACTGATTATGACGTAACAAAAAAATTAGCCAATGAGAGGCCGTTATTGACCAATGGTAAAATTTATAGGGGCCTCTCATTGGCTAATTTTTTTTGTTACGTCATAATCAGTCAGACACTATTACTGTGTTCATAGATGGGGGATCGTTTTTTTTAGCCAGCTTAAAGTTTCACTTTATTAAAGTACATGATAATCTGGTGTAGGATCCAAGTAATATTTAATATAATAAGTCTTTTGTTATTTTATAATGCAATAATTTTTCCTATTATTAAATAAAAATATTTGTAAAAACTCAAATATTTGTTACTGTTGTTGATTGTGATACCAGCTGGTGCTGTCGTTTGTTGTGTTGAAGAAACACCTATGGCTGTTGTTGGTGTTGATTGTGATATGAGTAAATTGGGTAGTGTTGCAACAACAGAGCTTTGTAATCTAAATGCTAAATTTCAATAAAATCCTCATCTCAATTAAATTTTAGAATATTTCATCCTTTATAAGTTGGTTTTCTTCTAAATGTAACTTTTTATTCTACGTTTTATATTCAAGTAACAACCATCAGATGACCAACCCCTTTCTAAAACCTTGTAGTGTAGTTGTAACTATACAGAAGATTCATTTTTATGTGCTGAGACATTCCCTACACTTTAATACTAATACTTTACGCCTAATAGAATAAATATCAGACACAAATCTAAATGTTGAACGTGGGTTTTTCAACATTTCTTGCATCTTTTTAATCCCTCTATGCATATTGAATCTATTGTGGATAGTGTTGATACTGTTGTAGAAGATGATGGCAGATTTGTTGAACTCATCATTTACTGAATTGTACGGCATGTACTCAGAAAGTATGCTATATATAAATTTTCATACATTCCTTTAATTGTTTTTGGCCAAACGTTTTAGGAGTAGATTTTTTCCCTCATAATTTTAATAATTGTTCTGTGACTGTTTTGCAATGTGTAATCTGTCCGTTTGTGGCCAGGGAATGTTAATAATATGTCTACAGTGTAATACTAAAGACTTTGACAAATAGTCCACTTATACTATGCTAAACGAATAAGTACTGGTAAAGTCGTTGAATAGTATTGTAATGTCAACATAAGAATAGCTAGTTATTACAATACGACATTTTAGAATGTGTCAAAAGATCTGAAATATAAGGAATGCCTTGGCCATAAACATGTGTAACATTACCACAGACAGAAACTTTAGAACATTTTCAAACATAATTAAATCAGTAAAAAGTGCGTTTAATAATCTCATGGGATATTGTTTTATCCAACCAGAGTTCTCGTTCAATGGTTTATATAAACATGGAGATTTATAGGCGAAATCGATCGTTTTAACTCATATTATATCTGGACTACAAAAAAAATTTTAAAAAGGTATATTGGTCTACTTTAGGTTAGGTTAAGATAAGTAAAGGTTAGAAGGGCCCTGCAGTGGTAGTTACCAGTAGTGATAGGGCTCAGCACGATCTAGAAATAATTATTTTCTTCCAAAGAAGGTGTATCAACTTTTTAACTTTTTATTTAAGATAGCTAGCCGGTTCTTTTAGTAAGTAGTAGATGTAAAATTTTTCATAGAATTCAGATATGCAATCGGTTTTTTTGATTATTAAATCCAATTAATTAAAGTTGGTGACTGCGGAGGTGATTATTATGTATAATGATCCAGGGATTTTAAAAGATAAGAAAATGGAAGAATATAATATATATTATCAAAGGTGATAAACAAAATCACTCCTTATGTAGATTAAAATTTAATGCTGAAAAGTTTGGACACTGTTAGTTTTAAAACACTTAATCATAATTTTCTAAAAAGATTTTTGAGTCTACGAATAAGAAAACGTAATTGTAAACCTTGGATACCAGTGTAATTTACAGTCCAGTATCCCCTCCCTCCCTGATAATGATGAGACTTGACTCCTTTCATTATCTCCTAATTCTTCTTTGTAATAACGTAGCAACAAGGATAAACAGATAGGTAATAAGTATAAGCATTTCTGTTTAAACTTCTTTAGTCAAAACTCTAATGATACAAAATGGGGGTTTAACTTAATTTTTTTTCACACTAATCCTGATTTAAAAAAACAAACATAATTCTGGCTCCTGTAGGGAACTCCAACCATGCAGAACAAACAGTCAACCTCTTATTTACTTACTACTAACTGTTTATGTTAATGCGCACGATTCTGGACTAGGGCATTCTAACTATAAATATCGTAATAGTTTTAACGTTAGTACGTTTAATGTTTGTGCAAAGAATCAACAACTTTCCAAACAACAACACGCGACGCGTGACACACTGCGCTGTTGTTGTCAGTAGGTCCAATATTTTTCCTTACATTTCTGGGAACATAAGTCTGGGATATAATCACCTTACAAACACTCATCTTTTACCTAAATCTTTCTCATGCTCGATCATAACAGCAAAATTTATATAAAATTATTACTATTTTTTGTGGGGGGTTGGGTGGGGTTTGGCAACACCCAATATCTTGTTCTAATATAAAACTTCCCTAAAAGTTTTGGAATATTGGATAATGTTTTTTTTTAAAATCTTTGCATAAAGTTTTGTACAACTTTAAAATATAAATTTCCTATTGAAGAGAACAGAACCAAAATTTAATACATACAGGATATGTACCTAGTGATTAGTAATTAAACCCCTGAGCAAATAAATAAATTATATTAAAATGTTATAATCCAAGAATATGTCAATAGATTCAAATAAGGATAAACATGATTTTGGGAGAGGGGCTATTATAATATCCGATTTTGTACAGTACTCATGGTTTTATTTTGGGTTTAAATATTTTTTCTAAGGGTCTAATTACTGAAATGCACAAAAAAGTGGTTAAAAACAAACAAATTAAACTATTTAGTAGTGATTATTCCCCATGTACTTTTTAAAATTTGCATACATTTTCGGTGTACTGAGTGTCTATCCTCGAGTTTAGTAAGCTCAACGTGTAGAGTACAGGCATCGTAAATTGATAAAATCCCTCAATTCTAAAAGTTAACCACATGGCCATTTAGACCTTCTATTTTTTAAAACTTACAAAAATTGTTTCTAGCATATGTGTTAAGTTTTAAACATATAAGGATCCTCAGTCTCTTACCTAACATATTTAATATTTAAAATTTTCAAATTGTCTATTTTGGTTTGTGGTGAAATTGTCCGTAAATCATTTTATGAAGAATTTTTATGAATGTTTGGATAAGAAATTTAATGCTGCGCAAAATGGTACAAAAAATGACGTCATACTATAAAGTTATCCAATGAGAGGCCAGTATACATTGTAATTGACCAATGGTAAAATATATACTCGCCTCTCATTGGTTATTTTATCATATGACGTCATTTTTTTTGTACCATTTTGCGCAGCATCAGAAATTTTTGTATCTGTAAACATAATATTTTATTCTAATTTTTATGTTGTTATGGCCATTTTTGTAGCACAACATTAAATTCTGTTGTCCTACTTTCTTTTGATATTAAATTCTAATATTTATATCTTATTTAGTGTTATATTGAGAAAATAATAGTATAGTATAACAATCTTACCTTTGTATGCTCCGCCCCTTCACTGCTGTCACTATCCTGTAGGGAGGAGTTGGATGACGGAGGTGTGAGTGACGGAGAGGACAGGGACCCTGCTGACGGAGGTAGGGAGGAGAAACCACTGGAGGAGGAGATATAGCCAGGCTCATCCTTCTTCTCCACAGGTTTGCTGGATATTCGCTCCATCCGGACTAAAATAAGTAACACAATAGTATGTTTGTTAAAAATGGATGTAGAGTATACGTGGATAATTGAAAATTGTTGTCAATTTAGATTGCTAACATGGAACTCGTTTATTGGTTAGTTCATTCATCCAATAAGAGGGGAGGAGATTAGGCAAAGGGTGGCAATCGTAATTTTAGCCCACTGCAAGCTTCACTTTATTAGGGAACATAAAAATCTGGTGTAAGATCTAAGTAATAATATACCCATTTTGTTAAAATTATCAATATACAAAGAAGATAACGTCTAATAGTGCCAAAACTGTTTAAAATCATAGTGAGAGTGATAAAAAACGAGGAAAGAGAATATAAAGAGTTAAAAATGAAGAGTAATTAATAAAGCAAAATAAAAGAAAAAAATAACGATCATACCTATACATGTAACACGTCAAACAGACCTAGTTCCGTGGAAAGACTTTATAAAAGGTCTTTTGAGAATTCTTATAAACCTACTAACAAACGAGACTTTTAACAAAGTTTCGCCGCAAAAAAGAAAAAAAACGACGAACAGACCTGATCTTTGAAGATACGTAGATCTTTGTTTGAATGGAGTATTATCAGCATGATTATTTTCATCAGAAGTATCACTGCCCTCACCCATGTAGTCACAATTATCCTCAAGGATCTCTCGCATCAACTCCAAAACCTGAACAAAAATCATATGCTATAAACTCAAGTAGTTGGATGAGTGTCTGGTTGGTTTATAGTGTCCAGAATAACTTTTAAACAATTAAAGATCTTGAAAATTGCTGGTACTAAAGGGTTGTATTTTATTGGGAAGCTTTATAATTGTATACTGGTGGTTTTAGGCTATTTACTTACCTCTCTTGACTCTGAGAGTCAAAAAGATAATGTTCTAGAGAGTGAGAAAAAAAGCTTTTTTTATAGAAATATTTCGTTTCTAAAAATGTTATAATGAGATGGAATAAGACAATAAAAAAGAGTATTGGAGTAATAGAAGAAATCCTGTGGTATAAAGTAATAAGATTTTTTGTCTGAAGCTAAAGATTTCGGAAAATAATAAAACATATTTAGTTCGGCATTTTAGAGAAGCTCATGTTTAAGTCGTAGGATCTTTTTTTTAACCATCTACCCCTTCGAATACAAAGCCCCTAGATTCTAAGTGCACAGTCGCTAGTCTCTTTAAAAGACTGAATTTACAAAGGTTTAGTATTCTATATTGACAAATATAATAGTAATTTACAGAATAAGATGAATTAGAAAACTAGCATAAAATAAAGAAACAGAATGTTTTAAAGAGTTGGGGAAAAGCGCAATTTTAGAGATGCACCGAATATAAAAATGTGTCAATTATGAACGCAACAGAATTGTGAATTGACAAATGTCATGGGAATTTAGACATCTTTTACAAAAATATTTATGAAAACAACCAAATATTTGTGCAAAAAATAGCAAAATTAAATACAAAAGGGCAGCTTATACCAATAAAAAAATCAATTCGGAAAAAATCACGAAACCTATACGTAGTTTTCAGCTGTCGTTGGGAGGCAACACTCGTAAAATTGACGACCTCTACATTTGCCCCCCAAATATTATTTTGGATTTATTGCACTTGTTGGTTATACCTTATACCTGACAAAAAGGGCAGTTTTTTATGCTTTGATGTTGGGCTAGAAGAGCTCAGCATGAATAAAACTCCGTTGAATAAGAAATATGTTTAAATATAAGCCCCCCAAAAACGTTAAACGTTTATTTTAAATGCTACCAGGAAAAGTAAATGTAGCAGAAATGCCTTGGCCTATCAAAGGTTCATCTAATAGTATATTTAAGGACTTTAAGAAAAGTTTATATATTTTTTTCCTGTTTAATATGAAGCCCTATTGAAAATGTTTTCAAACGACGCACATCTGATTGACGAATTTTTGGTATTAAACGCGGACAAATCATATGTCACTTTCAGATTTTACACAATAAAACTTAATTTACGCAAATATACGCAAATTTTGGTTTGTCTCAAAAAGCATAGTCAAAGGCATAATTCCCCCACCCTTTTTTGTTGTTGAAATAGTGGCAATAAGGGGGGAAGGGTAGTTCTTCGTGTGTTTCTGTTTAACTTTTGGTATGGTTAGGTTACATTTAGTACAGAATAGTAGGATTGCAGCAACAACGGATATGTTCTGCAGGTTAGGCATAACATTAAAATCTTATTTTCAAATTATTTTAAAACTAAGGGAAAAACTTCGAGGAAGATACCTGAATTTTAATAAACTTAAGACTTTAAGCTGTAAGATTTAAAGCAAAGATGTTCATACTAAAGAATTTGAAAACATTTCCAACTACTACTTTATTTGGCGAGTGACAAAGGATATATTATTGGTACAATCCAAAATGAAGATACTTCATTCACAGAACTATTTGGAATATTAAGTGTGTGTGTTTGTGTGTGTGTGTGTGTGTGTGTATGTATGTGTGTGTAGCTTATTGGTTGTACACAGGGAAGGATGGGACAACGGTCTGTATATTATTGCACTAGTCCCCAAAGTTTTGAAATGAAGTTTTCTTCTTTGTTTGCTTAACAACTTTTGGGACTTTTATTAAATTTTTATTGGTAGGTTCAATTAGTTAAGTGTCCAAACGTTTCAACCACTAATTGTAATTTCTGTGTGTCAACATTGAAGATATTTTTGTACATCAATTTATCGACCAATGACCTATCTCTTTAGAACCCTGGGTTGTGCATATGCAAGCTCAATAGTTGAAGATTAGACTGTCAATCAATTATGTGCACACCCTGGCTTTTAGGGTTAGTATTAATATATTAGTAGCGCAGCTATTCTATAAGTATGATATGGTTGTTCTCCCGTCTTCAAACAAGATTTAATGAAATATAATTACAGTTTATTTAATTAAACTAATATGTAATAAATGTAAGAAATAATGTAAGAAATGCACGGAATTAAAGAAATAGGATTTTACAAATAGTTTACAAGCTTTTAAAATAAACTTAATAATGAAAGTATATTTATTTGTTCTAAAATAACCTAACCTAATACCCATAATAATTGACTTAAATATCAAATATTTATATCTGTATCACATGTGTGCGCGTGTGTTTCAGTGTGTGTGATGATGAATGCGACAAAAATGCATAAATGTAAGAAATGCAAGGAATGGTTATTGCCAGAAATAAAAGAATAGGAAATGTATCAAAAAAATTTCGCTTGCAAATATTGCAAAATTATTAAAAAATTTCTGTTTTCATTCGAATTTACCCCTTCGAGATTCCTCGCCATTAACTGTGGCCAAACAACGGTTTGGGTAACAAGTCTAACAACTGATTGAGACAAGTCGAAATATAATAATAATCTTGCATGTACCTCTCCCTGTATCCCTGGTTGATTGCATACAAGAATTTAGTTCCACTTACTAAGTTGCCAGTTTTGTCACTTGTGACATGTCACTGAATCAAGCATGACTAAATTCAAAGTAGTGCAACTAATGATGTTCACTAATTTGTTCAAATTTAAAATTTGTTTACCTTGACAAAGAAGCAGCTTATAGCGTCAATAAAAAATGACACCATACATTACAAAGGATTAATGAGATGACCATATGATTTTAATTGACCAATGGTAGGTCAGTACGATGTCATTTTTGTAGGCACTATAAGCTGCTTCCTTGAAAAATATTACCTAATTTGGCGGTTTCCCTCAAAGTACCAAGTGTACTACCCCCCAAGTTCCAACTTACCCATTATTTTGACATAAATTTTAAGTAAGGGGAGGGGGATAGTTTTGCTTGTTGGTGTTTTTTTGGGTAAGATTTAGGTTATGTATAGGGTATCCATGCAGGATAAAAATGACGACATACTGGCCTACCATTGGTCAATTAAAATGTATTCTGGCCTGTCAGTGTTAATTGGCCTATAATTTGTCATTTGTATTGTATGACGTTACTTTTCTTAAAGGAATAAAGAAAAATCACCACCTTGTCAAGTAGACATATAGACACAATATAAAATTATCTACTCGTTTTTCTATAATTAGGGGTGGTCCCTCCGTCCTTTAAGTTATGACACTCTACTAGTGATAATGATCGTCTGTCATACCATTTCATAGCTTCGCTTTTATGGATGTTGTCATCCTTGTTTTATAGTGATTTGGCCGTAGGACTGTCGCGAACTAACCTGATGACAGCCTCTCTGGAACTTCATGAGGACCGGAGCCACTGCCGGATCTGAATCTATCTCCGACACAAGGTTGGTCTCCCTCTTGATGCTGGTGTACTGGAACATCACCTCCTTGTCCAGCTGCACGCGAGACTCAAGAATGTTGATCAACTTCTGAAATATTATAACATTATATTTCTAACATTGAAGTCATTTATTCTTCTAAAATTGTAACTTATTCCATATTTTAATTTTAGACATAAATACTTTTACAGTATTTGATAGCTATTTGTATTCAATTGTTATCCCTTCTGAAAAATATTGATTCTTAGGACGATCTGGCACAAGCTTATGAGCGCATCATCTCTGAAATTTTGTTGTTAAAGAACGTCCGAAGTATACTGGATTTAAAAAAATAAGATATTAACATAGAGTCTTTTTCAGACATTTAAAAAGTAAGTATTTATAAAAAGCACTTCTAATTTTTAATTTTTAACATTCGTTCCTTTTGTCATCTAAAAATGTTGCCCTTCTGAATAAAAAAAGAATAAACAATCCATTTTTCTAAGTATGTTTACTGCATAAAAGCAAATGAAAGGTTGGCAAAGTATTGAAATTGCATGAACCTTCTTTATTATTTTCTCTTTGTAATATATGCAAATTGTGCATTTAGAAAAGTAGCTACGCTTTAACTCTTTTTGTCCGTAAGTCCTGTATATAAAACTAAAAGCAATGTGAGTGAAATTGATTTATTACTGAAATGTCCCGCATATTAGCTGAAATAACAAAAAAAAACATGTTTGTATCCTATTTTTAGTGTTGGTATGCATACCACTTAGATTGACATATTTAAGTGGCTGCACTCCTAGCATCTAAGTGCTCTTTATTCAAATGGTAGGAAGGGACTACAAAAATAGCCTAAAACCATCGAAGGGTTAAATAGAAAAATAGACAAAGACTAGCCAGCAAGCTTTAGCAAGAAGAACTCATCGGTTCAGACAAAAAACCTTACAATAGGATTTAACAAAGTTTCGCGCATTAGAAAACATGTTTTCCTTGTTTTGTTCATGATACATTTGCCTTAATTTTTGCACTTTTTATAACTTTCTTGTCACTTTAAAGAATGTTTTCTTAAAACAGCAAAAAAATATCTAGAATACAAGTTTTATTTTTATAAGGCCTTACTTATAAACCTTGCTGTATGTTTGAAGCAGCTTATAGTGCCTATAAAAAATTACGTGATACAAATTACCAATGATAGGCCAGTATACATTTTAATTGACCAATGATTAAATATATACTGGCCTATCATTGGTCATTTGTATTGTATGACGTCATTTTTTAGGAACTATAAGCTGCTTCGTTTGTTTAAGCGTAATATGATATTGATGTTCTGACAGACGGACGTACGAACATACTCTTATTATAGAGTATCTGAATTACATGGGAAAATGCGTTAGCTGGCTAAACCTCCATTTAAAGTTGACATCGCAAAAGCTGAGCACTGCTTTGACACCTCTACCTTTGTTTGTGAGATGAGCCAAACTATTCAGGTGGAATATCACTTCTACTTAAAACCCATTTCATTGACTAGCATAATAGCCTTATTATCAAATTATCCCAAATCACAATGGCAAAATTTTTGTAGCTTAAAATGGAACATATTGGACAAATATCATTTTCAATATTGATACTGTTGCGTTTTTAGCATTTTGACAACAATTGCCATCGATTTTATTATAGCACACTTAGTATTGAATGTAATATAGTAAAGCCAAGAGTATGCGCATATGATGATAAATGATATGCAGAAGTTATTGCACAGCTAGTATTGAATGTAATATAGTAAAGCCAAGAGTATGCACATGGGATGATAAATTATATGCAGAAGTCATTGCACACTTAGTATTGAATGTAATACAGTAAAGCCAAGAGTATGCGCATAAGATGATAAATTATATGCAGAAGTTATTGCACACCTAATATTAAAAGTAATATAGTAAAGCCAAGACTATGCGCATAAGATGATAAATTATATGCAGAAGTTATTGCACACCTAATATTGAATGTAATACAAGAGTATGCGCATAAGATGTTAAAGTATATGCAGAAGTTATTGCACACCTAATATTAAAAGTAATACAGTAAAGCCAAGAGTATGCGCATAAGATGATAAATTGCATATACCATCACTTTAGAATTGCAGCTGCATTTTTATATTAGCAAATTTACTTTATAATCAGGGTTTGTACGTAAGTCCATCACTTCGTATATTAAATGCAGATTGATACAGTGTGTGTAAACACAAAGATGTATGTATGATTTATCTTTTTAAATGAATTATAGTTTATTGTTTTCTGTCAATTGATGCTCGTCTACTTATGAAAAACTTTATTCTTGTTGAAATTGAAATGGTGCAAAGTTGACGTTATCAAATTTCTTTATACAGCCTGAAACTGTTTTAAAATTTAAAATGGACTTTTTGAATATGACTTGTGACGCGACTTCAGTTGTTTATTACTTGCAACCAATCCAATGATCTCAGGATCATTGTTCCAACAGTTCCTAGTCTGCCTGCATTTGGGCCAAGGCATTTCCTAAATTATTATTATTAGGGCCATGTCTAGCATATAGTTATACTTTTGGTTAAAGAATGGTACATGACATGACGGAGCTAGGAAAGTTTTTATGGTGCTTATTAAAAATGACGCCATACTGGCCTAACACTGGTGAATTAAAATGTATACTGGCTTGCCATTGTTAATTTAGTCTGTGTATTGGCCTATCATTTGTCATTTGTGATGTATTTAATGATTTTTTTATGGGCACTATAAACAGCTTTCGGTACGAACTATAGAAAAGTCTTGTATTGAATATTCTCGTAAAATGACCAGAGTTGAGTTTTATTATCTCAGATTTGTGGCAGATAGTATGCAAAATTTACTGCCAATTTTTTGAAACAAAAAAGTGGGAAATAAATTGACAATGTTTAAAAAAGCGTCGTAATCTTAATACTCATTTAAAATGGATAAAATGAAAACCAGTATTTCAAGGTTTTTAAAAAATGCGCTTTTTCTAAATCATTATAAAGATAAAGACACATTGAAATTTATTTCTAGGTATTATTCTATGAAAGTTAAAAAGCATAAAAAGTTTTTATGTCGAAATACATTAAAATTCTTCTTCATTGTAATTAGAATTCTCATTCAAGGTTTGAATTTAATTGGGCATTCTAACATGACAAAATTTACGATAAAAGCTATCCGTTACGGTGGCAGATAGACATAACACATTTGTAGGGTAGTTACGTTGCTTATAGGCAAATAGATAGCATACTGTATTGTCTAGTTTTCATGAAGAAGAGATATTTTCTGTGGGGAAGTTATGCGGATAAGAGTCTAGTTAAGATGCTTAATATAAGGAAGAAAAGGAAAACTGATATCTCCCAAAGTTTTTAATTACGTTTTCTTATTTGTTAGTTTACCAACTTTGGGGGCTTTTAAGGAATTATGTTTGGTTGATTCATTAAGTTGAGTGTCAACCAGTAATTGTAATCTACATAAGAGGGAAATTTGTGAATCATCATTGGTGATGTACACCAATGTATCGGCTATTGTCTATTTTCTGTCGTAAATCATATATAGATTCACATGTAAATAGTTTGGTACTGTGCTTTCTACTGCATATCTAAGCGATTAAATACAAATGGCCTATTTTTATGGTATCAAAATCAGTGGCGTGCAGAGGGTTTTGCCACCCCTCTAAACCAAAATTGAGGGGAGGTGTATTACAGACAACAAGAGGGGTGTATTCTTAATGTCATGGGGGTTGATACACCTTCCCAGGTGTTCAAACCCCTACATAATCAACATTCTCACGCTATACTCTGTAAAGGAGGGCTTTTAGTTGTTGATCTCCAGCTCATACCAATAACGAAATTAATGCGGAAGAAAATCACGAAACCTATACGTGTTTTTCAGCTGTCGTTTGGGGGCAACACATCGTAAAATTGACGACCTCTCCATTTGCCCCCCAAATATTATTTTAGATTTATTTTGCTTGTTGGTTATACCTTATTCCTGGTTGATCTCTTGTGGAATTAATCATTATCGAGTACACAGTAGTATAATTAAAATCCTCACTAAATAAGTTCTCTATAAATGGAAGCTGAAATGACAAATTCATTTCCTTTATCTTTGACTTATCTCAGGACTAATCTTACTTAAACATGTTATGCATATTAACCAGGAAAGCAAGGGATGGTTTTTTTACACGAAATAAATGTTCTGTAAAGCAAAAGCTTTTCTCAATGCCTGACAATATTAGGCGCTAGAAGTATAATTTAGTTAAAACATTTTTAAAATTAGAGTTAGATTTACGAATAATTTTGATTAATAAAACAACCTATATTTTCTCTTCTATTAGTTACTAGAGCTAAGTTGCGTCTCTATCACATTCAGGCTGTCTTCAAAGTGGTAAGCTGTGAACAGAAAATAGCCTAAAACCATCCAAATACTTAAATCTCAATATGTATCTTCCCTAAAAGAGATAACTCAATCAGTTATCAGTAATCATCGAAATCTTCAGCTTCAGACAAATTAACCTTACTTTACTTTAAAATTACAATAAAATGTTCTATTGATTAAACACCGTGAATGGTGATTCCTAGGACAATCTAAAATTCTTTCGAATAGTCACTCGGTACATCTTTTTTTCCCTTCGATTTTAGAAGATTAATTTTTTTTTCAAAGGCCACATTAGAAGTTGAAAACTATATTGTTTTTTTATTCTATTGAACTCAATTAAATTTCAACCCATTTCAATAGCTATGTTAGTATATTTGTATCCTTAAACTATATCCTTTATTTCCTGAGTATAATCTAACACATTATCTTGCTGATTAAGCCTACAGCTAAAATTACTAATCGCTCATACCAAACACAAATACAATAATACCATAAATAATACAAACATGCATTACAATCAATGTACATAAAATCAGTATTCTAATACAGTATTGATTCAAAATTTAAATTCTTTTTCTAAAGTGTTTGTCTAAGTTGTATAACAGTATGTTATCATGCTTGTTATAATGGATATTCTTATGTGATTTTATGATTTTAAACACTAAAAGAGCAGCCTATAATTTGAATGATGGCAGATGTACATAAGATGCAGATATTTTACAAATATTCTGACCTTTTCAGCAAAATCTATTTTTATGCGAATGAACCTCCCTTAATACCCACCCACTTTTATGTCATTATTTTATAGACGTTTACATACAGATCCAGCCTTCTTCAAATCTTTAAGACCCTGTATATCACAAGCCCTAAGAGGCTTGCATGACCCTTCAAAGTTCTTTCAACCCTTCAGGATCCTCTAAAGATGGCTTAAATTAACCTAACCAAACAGAATGATAGCAAATACTTTTTTTTCTACGGGGTTATTTTTGGTCTAAATTGACAATATGGGATTGCACAACTTATTTTTCTAGATAGAGATACCAAAAGTACATACGTACATTTTTTATCGTCCCATACGTTTTTAGAACTTCAACCTTCCTCGCTGACAATAATTTTGATGTGGTAAAATATGTGTCATGTAGTTTTTTTGCGAGGACAACATCATGCATTTTTTTTGGAGCAAAGCTTTTTATGAACAGTTTGTTCTCCATCATCTTATTACTTCCCAAAACTTTAAATCAAATGTATATACGTTAAATTGTCGATGAGGTGACAAGTTTTAGTCTCGGTATTATCTTAACCATAAAATTATGAATGTTTATCACTAGGGTTTGGCACCCGCGCGTAAGTCTCTTTGAAGCCTTACATTTAAATCCGTTTGGATTTTTTTGAAAAGAGGAATTGCAATATTTATCTCAGGTTTAGACTTTCAGATTTAAAAAAAAATATAAAGATTGAATTCTCTGAGGTTTACAGGCGACTGATGCGCGGCTGCCGAGCCCTGGTCATTACTGCATCTGTTGGATACGTCGCAAAAATAGTGAAGTTAAACTAATGTTAGAACTTCAAGACAAAGGTCTCATAATGAAAGGGTCAATGTTATAGTGGATGTGTAAGTTATTCAATAATTTACCATTTCAGTCGTAATTATAGCGCGTCTTAAAGTTCAAATCAGAAAAGTATAAACAATACTTACAAATTATGATAAAATTTGTCTTTGGAACTTATCATGCTTGTTTTAATTATAGTTTCACTCTTGAATATAAATTAAATTTAAAGTCATTCAATGTTTAACAAGGACAATAATGTTCACAAGCAAAAACAAACATCATTTAAGATAAAAATAACAATAAATTATATTACAGCAATTATATAGAAGTTAGACTGATTAGAATGATGATACACAAAATTCCCTCTTCTGTACAATTATTGGTTAAAACGTTTGGACACTAAACTTAAAAAATCAACCAATCAAATTCAGTAAAAGTCCCCAAAGTTGTTAAACCGACGAATAAGAAAACGTTATTAAAAACTTTGGGGACTAGTGTAAGTAACAGTCCATTGTTCCCTTCCTTCCTGCAATAATACAAAGTTGCTAAAATGAAATATGGGTGAAGCATCTTTTTAAAAAATCTTTTAAAAATATTTGACGAAAAAAACTGACATTTCTACATTAGACCAGCCTTATTTGTCCGTTATGAATATTGTTATATGTGTCTATATTGTTTTCCTGTATATTTTATATTTTTTTCAGCGCTGCTTTACTTGTTGTTCTGTCTGTCAGTTTATCCGTAAGGAAGAAATGGTAAATGGTATTTATCGTATCGTGTTATAGACAGCTTTCCAAGGAAATAAAAATGGCTAGAAATATGTTTTTTTCTCTCAAAATTTAAGAATATGAAAGGAAAGGAACTTCGACTGAGTTACAATATGACGATTTCACTGAGGATTACACGCAGCTGACGTTATACAATTTGATTTTGAATATATTTGTCCTTGTGATTTTATTAGAAATATGTTTATTAAATAGATTCCTATTTGTAGAGCACCACTGTTCTATATAATTATCTGCCATATCTTTATAAATTAAAAAAATTGGGTATTTTTAACTAAGATGTCAAACTTTAAAATAAAGGTACAATATAACTTTCAGGGATAAGGGATGGGAAACGTAGGAAAATATTATTTCAGGCCTATTTCAAGCCTAGGCCTATTTCTAGCCTAATAAACCAGTTTTGGGATGACGCAGTGGTTCGTATAAAATGCTAAGGAAAAAGCTGTGTGTGTGTGTGTAGATAAAGTATAGAATCAAATTCAGGTAGCTAGTTTAAAGTAAAAAACATAACTTTTTATAAACCTATATATTAATGGCCTTTGTTAAAATGAAGTTTTTTCTCTCCCAAAATTTTTTTATCTTTTACTTTGGTAATTTGAACTGTCAGAAAGCTATTGTTGGGTTTCCCTTAGACAGATTTTAGTTTGTATTATTTGCATTTTTATTAATGAGTAAAAATTTTATTTGAAAATTTCATTGCTAATTAAAATTCAAAATAAATAAATTAATATGCACTTGGGTAACATTCTATCAAGTTCTTTGGATACTATTATGTAGTGATATATTTGTACTGTGTTGTATTGTACATATATTAGGGTTAAGGTGTTGTATCAATTCCATATTAAATTTTTAAAACTCAAAATACAACATCTAATTTATAAACTCTTTATGAAAATTTGTAGCTACCTTCTTTCCAAAAAATAATCCCGTTATTTTTGTTTTTTCTATATGGCCCTTTTTTAATGTTTAACTCTAAGCAGATTTAATAATTAAGCTAATGTGATCTAACACCATTTATATTTATTTTTTAGTAGCAGACCAAATCATTATTTTTTCTAGAATTGTCTGCTTCTAAAATTACCGCCAATTGGTGATTGGTTGTTAAAAACAGGCCGATTCTTATTGGTTTAGAGCGATAGCTACTTTGGAGCGTCCGCCAGTTTGATAGGAATTTGTAATAGTTGCATTATCCCTAGAATCTAGGCCGGGACCTAATTAATGGCCAGGTTTCCTATCCCTTATCCCTGATAACTTTTAGCGACACTCTTTTCTCTGTGTATTGTTGTTCTTGTTTATATAGCCAACTTGATTGGTATTGTGTGTATGTATTATCTAGTTTATATTTTGATTGAATATCTTCTACATTGGTTGTGTGTGTGTGTGTGTGTGTGAGTGACCCATGACCCCATAGTCAAGCCCTAATAATATTTTTGGGCCTGGGGATTTGCAATAAAAAAAAAATTTGAAAATAGTTTGAATGCGAGCAACTTCTAGTACTTAAATAAAGACCTTTAATGCCCAACTTTTTGAAAATTAAAACGGCAAAAAGTCTAAGTAAGACAACTTAAACGATTTAAAACATATAACAGTTTGAGAAAAAACAAACTTTAGACATTAAAGGTATTTTTTTTATAAAAAGACTGAATTTTCGTTCAAAAGAAAACCATTTCATTATGGTAGAACTAGTTCTTTTAATTATTTATATTTGTTGTCTGGTTTTTAAACTCAAACATTACAATTCTGTGGGACTCCTGACTGGTACACATATTATGCATCATAAAAATATAAGATTATCTACCATAGGTCTCCTATTTTCATGTGATCAGCTTGGTGGCAGAAAATTATTGGAGCATTTTACATTTGTAAACTAAACATACTTATAAAGATATTTGCTTTTTGTATTTTGAATTTAATTTTAACAGTGATCTTGAGGGATAAGACCATGAATAATTTGGCAGTAAAGTTTGGACACTCATGGATTGTACCAACCAATCCAGATTAAATAAAAGTAGCCTAAGTTTTCTAGCAATTTTAAAATTGGGTACCATTTTAATCTACAGTCCAATGTACCCTCCCCCCCGTTAAATTTATTAATAATTTGTATCATAAAGATTTCAATGTTTTGAATTTAAAAACGTCATGCTATAATTTTGCTTAGCCGTATAAAACAAAGAGGGGTTGGTCTAGAGTATATCATCATTTTATCATAATGTCTGATTGTAAAAAAACCCAAGGATGATAGCTTCCATAGATTTAAACTTGCTCAGAAAAATCTGTTTAAAATTTTGCCTATATATTTTTGCAATGTAAAAAAATAGTTCTTAAAAACACATAATTTTATCTGCAATGTTTTTAGGTAGGCCTAATGTCGACATATGTATACATATCCATATAAAAGTTATGCCTGTATATAATTTTAAGTATTCAGAATATTTTCCTAACTTTCTATCATTCAAACTGCTATGCATTAGCTTTATGGTTTGCTAAGCTAAAAGAGGCTTCTAGTGGTATGTGAGAGAAGATACAATTTATTTTTTAAAAAAATTCAAATTTTATTTTGGGGGTTCTTTTTTTATTGTTATCAGTTCAGCTGCAAGATCTATACTAAACACGATCTTTCAGATGGCTACAATATTACTTTATTATAAGAATAAGTAAAAAGTAAATTATGAAAAATCTGCGCATCCAATAATAATTAGATTTAAAAGCATAGAGAAAAAAATAAAAGAGAGGAATCGAAGCAACTAGAAGACGAAAATAGGCAGTGGGCCTAGCGGCCTACTCAGCACTGTTGCCGCGCTAAAATTTATTGCTATTCCACTACTTTTCAAATGGGAGGATTAAAAATTATTTTAAAAAATATTTTTTTACTTTTTACTATTTCCATATTTAGGGCAAGAATATTAGATTAGATATTTTCGTTTTAATGTTTTAATTAAAAATTACATAGAATTTTATTTTTATTTTAAAAAAATTTGTTTATGAAAGATGAATCCTTCTATTTCTAAAAAGGGGGAAATTTTTTTCATAATGAACATTCAGCTGATTCTGACCGCCCACGGCTGTTTGCTAAATATCGCTTTTCTTTTTATTCACATTATTATTTATGATTGACTTACAAAAAGCCCTGGGCGGTTTTTGATTTTCGTCTGCTTCTAAATTTAGGGATGGGGAAGTAGTATTTTACCATGAAAAAGGGGTGAGTATTCATCCTCTTATCCTTTTTCCTTATGTTTAAAAGAGAGTTTGATTTGGTTTAAATATGAGAACAATCCTCTTAATGTGAAGTTTAAATACAGACAATACAATTCTCAATATGTCAGAATAATCATACACAGTTCAGGCAGCTCAGGCGTAGCTATTCTACATTTAAGGTGTGTCTGTACGTTCCTTTCTAATTAATAGCTCCATTAGTAAAGTAAGGCCTGTTAAAATCGTTCTTTTGATATCAATTAGGAATTAAAATATGAAAAAAAACAATCATTATAATCTTTTAAAAAATAATTTTTGAAAGCTAGATTGGACATGAATTTGCTATTTAAATATACTGATAAAAATCTTCTTTTTTTCCTTGTTTATACTGTACATACAGCTAAGTAAAGTTTTGCTGTGTTTATCTTTGTTTTTCTATTGAAAATTTAGCATAATCATTCATGTTTGACCTATTAGCTGACTTCTGCATAAAACATAAAGATACCAAGTAAAGGGTAGATAAATAATTACTGTGTTTAAAACATAAACTTAAACACATAAATATATACACATTTGCTTTGTGTATGTTTTACTTTATTAGCATTAGAATATTTTTTTCTTCAAAACACCACTAAAAAACAATTTAAAACTAATAAATCAATTTACCTGGAGGCTAGGGGAGGTGACAGCAGGATCAACAGTTGTCAATAATGTTTTGTTCTTTATTAATCTTTCTTGGATCTAGAAATAATAAAAGCTAGAAGATAAGGGTGGCTCTGGATTCGTTTTATTTCCTCGTACTAAAAACCAAAATTGACTACGAAAAAAAATATTATAAATACCATGGTGTTTTCCTGGGCCAACAAACCATAATCGTTCATATATATCCAAGAATACGTTGCTTTTACAAAAAGTGTCTGTTGAGCACTGATACCCCCAACCCCATTATTTGAAATAAATTTAAAATAAGGGGGAGTTATTTTTTCCCCAATTTCCAAATTCATTTAAAAATAGCGGGGGTTTCTGACGTGTTCGACTAGGTACCTTGAGAGAAACTGCGAAATACATATTTAGTATGCCCTGATCTTTACATCTCGGGGCCAACAAACAAGGATCGCTTTAATATGTCTATAAAATACGAAACCTACCTGTGAGAGATGCATTGAAAGTTGTCTCTGATGACTGGATAGAATGGCTGCTTTATTTGAGGGACCTGCAAACAAAAAATGAATTATAACTTTTTTTCAATAGTAGAGATAATCTCGTATTGTATTATATTAAATCACAGTTATCCTTTAGAATTGATATGCACTGTTCATATTATTTTAGACATACAGACGGCCGGACACAAAGGGTTATATTCCTATGAATTAAAAAATATCAATCTCCAAAATGTAGCCATAATGAAATCTTGTGCTCTTATAGCATTACCAACGGAACGACAAACAAATTGAGTTAAGTAGATTTTTACCCTATTTAAAAGGAATCGTTACAAAAAATCTTCAAAGCAGCCAAGAAAATACAAAAAGTAATAGTTGATAGAGTAGTTGCGCTACTGAAAATTGTTATCTTATTACCAATCACAACTGTCCTTGTCAATGCATTTATAATTTTCAAGTCGTATACTAACCAAAGAAAGGGATAAGTAGACTAAAGTTAACAAATTTTTCCTAAATGTTTTAGTCTTTCTTATGTTACAAGAAATATTTTCTACCCAGGTATGTACTAAATGCATGCTTAAGTGTTTTAATATTGACAATTATGGAGTTTTATAAGGAAACTGTGTATTTTAAAAGTTTTTAAAAACTTGGAGTATTTTTTTTTCTTTGGTTGTCATATCCCTAGGTATCTGTATGCAAAAAGTCAATTTTACTATGACATTCACTTCAATACAACAAGGACAACTAGAAGCAAAGAAAAACAATAGAAAAAGATTAACTATTAGACAGTAATCATACAGGAAATGGAGGTTAAAAATTTGATTCAATGAGATTGAATTTTTGTAAGAACAGTAGACTTAAAGTTTCTATTAATTAATCATTGATTATTGTTTACACTTACTTTAACGGACAGACACACGAAATTTTTTTATGTATGTATAGAGTAGCTACGCTTCTAAAAAATATGTTTTCTGTCAAGATAATTAATCACAAACAAAAGTTGAAATTGCCAATTAAAAAGAAGAGAAAATTTTGAACATAAATAATATTTTCGCGTGCATTTTGGCCAGACTTTGGAACAATATATCTCCAAGACATGTAAAACTGTGGATGAAGGATTTCCACTTTTTAACAGCGCTTCATAGATCCCCCCCCCCCCACCCCCATTGTTGCTTCTTATGGCAGAGAGGACAATATTTTGTTTTGGGTTGCACAGCTATTCTACAAGTTATATGTTTGTTTGCTGGTTAATGGCATGGGTAATGCGCATAAATAAAACTTGAAGCCATAAAAAAAGTCCTTTAGTTCTAAGAGAAATAAAAACAAGATCAATTTTGAAAAGTGAACGGTTACAAAAATCAGAATTTTACTTTAAATTGATTATTTTTATGTAGTATTAAGAATTTTTTTTGTATAGAAAAATTCCTTTAAAATGGGGTTACACCCGTTAAATGAAAGAATTGTAGGAAAAAGCCAAAGATTTTTGACTAAAATACCAAAGGAAATGCTTCAGGCTGATTGTTTGACATTATAAATCAGAAAATAGAAAAAAAGTATTCTTAAGAAGATACAGATTTTAATATAAAGAACCGATACAAATTGAAATTTGACAGTTTAAAAGGCAGGTAGGAAGAGGACATTGGACTGTAAATCATATTGAAAACAGACTCGTTCTCTCATTCGTGAGCTTAACATGTACGTTTGGCTGCTTTTGATATTGATTGGTTGGCTGAAAGTAGCTGTGACAAAATTCTATCAAAATATAATTTTAATGTACAGAAAGGGTAATTTTCTTTATGATTGGGATTATACATCAATCATGAACCTTTTTTCAATTTACATACCAACAAAGAAACTTAAAAATTGGATTGATGTATTTCACCATTCTACTTCTGTTAATAAGTAACATTTTACAAAACTGCCAAACGGCAGTAATTTGACGGCTTATTTGCTGTTGCTGAGCTACTCCTGGATTGTGTAGTATGCAATATGCAAATATTTTATTCTTATTTTATACAAATTATCCAATTAATCAAGTCATTGTAATATTCCGCAATTTTTCACCAAGATTTACACAAATTACCAAGGGCATTTATGTTCAAAGAAACCGTAATATGAAACCTGGCGAAAATCTCCTTATCATTCTTAATTGAATGTTTGGTGCTTTCCCTCAAGTGCTTTTTGAGCACTTAAAGTTATTTTAAAATAAATTGATATTAAGGAGAGTTGGTTTCCTTATATCTTACCTCTCCTGCGGGGCTATCCAATACCCAATTTAAATTAATCTAACCTGACTTAAAGTAATAAACAGGCAATCTAAAAACTAACAACCCCCCTTTATTTTCAGTTTTATTTCTAAAGAGGGGAGAGGGGCCTTTTTATGTTCAACAGTGGCATTTGAGGGAATACGCCTACTGTTTGAATATTTGTTTTATTAGAATCCTAGTTGTTATCAATACAGAAAATTTGGAGGCAATCTCTTTGTGCCTGCGAATACAGAAACATGCCGATGAATTTAGCCTAGGTATAGAATAGCTACTTATGTGGCTCTTTTGGACTTTCGAAAAAGACTTATCTACAGAGTGGCACCGCTACCAATAATGAGAGAAATTCCATATTCTATGCGCACATGCTGTGTGATTGGAAATGAATGTTTCCATAAACAAAAATGCAAATTTTTCTGCTATTTTGCCAACTTTTAAGTGTTTGCGTAGTACAGCTCATATTTTAGAACAGCATGAAAAAAAAACAATTTACTAAAGTATAACAATTACAAAAAAAACAGGTTTATTCCCTATAATTTTTTTTATGAATTTAAGATATACGAAAGCAAAATAAGGAAATGTTAAGTTAATTTTTGGGGTATTTTTAATGAACTCTCCAAATTTCTTTTTGGCAAGCACGGGGGAAGGATATTAATAAAGAAAATTTTTACAAACATAGGGTAAGGGGGCGGTGGGGTTAAAATAGAGATGGGTTAACATATATTGAAAAAAACCATAAAAATAAGGAGAGAAAAAAGTGTTAAGAAAAGGGGGAGGGGTGGGGGATGGTCGAAAGATGTTTTGGGGGAATGATTAATAAATAGTTGTGGGAAGTTGGCGAAATTGAAAAGGAAGAAGGCGTGGGGAGTACGCCCCCATTTCATTAATAATATTCTTCAGCCAACCAAAATATACAACGTGCTTATAAACACTGGTCTGTCTGGCACCAAATATTCATTTGTCATTTTTACTTTTAGTTTTCTTTCCAATACAGGGATAGGTACATAGAAGGTAAATAAATTTTCTCACCCCCGAGCTTACAGAATGCATAATTCAACGTTTTGAAAGAAAAGGTGGACATTTAGGTAGCTGTCAAATAATAGAAAAGGCCGGATTTAAGAAAAAAGAAGTCAAGTAGTGGTTTAGCTGCTAATGTTATGATAGCCTTAAACATGCATTATAGTTAAAGGAATGTACGAAAAATGCAGTCAAGAAAATCTCATATTTGTTATGTAGCACTGAAACCAAAAAACTTTAGGTACTTTCTGTTCATTTTGATTGGTTACTTTCTATCATTTTAATCTACAGAAGGGTTAGTTTTGTTGGAGTTTAACATTAATAATTTGTCCATTGTCCTAACCCTTAAGATCCCTGGTTAAATCGCGGAGGTTTAAAAATGTTTATGCAAAGAAGAAAATGGTAACAGCATCAGATGGGAAGGGAGTTTAGAAATTGTTGAAGGGAGCCAGATCGTGGGTGTTTACAAGTATCTTGACGTCATATTTAAAATGATGGATTTTATACTTGGAAACACAATAGATTTATAATAGAGTAGTAGTACTCCTTTGAAAAGAATGGTTAGTATCAATGACCATCACATCTCAGTCATAGATTCTTAGATGACAAGAGTAGGTAGGGACTTGGATACTTTCCCTCAAAGCACATGTCGATCACTGAAACCCCCTCTCCTTATTTTTAAAATTAACTTAAGAAGTTTTTTTCCTATGCTTAACCCTTGGGGCCGAACCTAGTAATAGTGTCTAACTTTTTATCTTTGTGACGTAACAAAAATCGAAGGATGAGAGGGGAGGTGGGAAAGGAAACCCCTAAAAAAGAGATGGATTTTTGTTACGTCACAAAGATAAAAAGTTAGACACTATTACTAGGTTCCTTGGGGCCCTAACCCTAATTTCCAATATAAACTATCCTTATCTGACCTGAAGTAACTAACAATTGAAAACTACTTTCTCCCTCCCCCCCATTATTTTTAATTAAAATAAAATAATGGGGGCTTTTGTGCCTTTTGCCTCCTGTGCACTTTAAGGGAAAACGTCAGACCTTTTTACAAAAGTGGTAGTCTAATCTATTCATCAATTTTCTTTCTATCGGATTAACTTGAAGTCCTTTGACATGATTTTATATTTACACTCTATTCAATCATTTTATTTGAGGTTACACAAAATTTCACTTTAGTTTCAAAAATTATATATAGAAACTATTTATTATAGAAACTATTTTAGTAAAGAATAAATTATTAAATACGTTCATAACACGTGAAGAATCAATAAAGCAAAAAAGGGTTATTATTATCCATGTGGGACAAAGCACATAACCAAAAAACAATTAAAATATTTAGATTGGCATATATAATAACAAAATAAATTCGTATAAATCAGAACAATCTAATGCTTGTCGGATGCACGTAAAGAATAAATTTGAATAATATATCATTATCAAAAAAAGCTTCGCTAATTTTAGACATGATCATCATTTTTTCTTTGTAAATTGAAATTTATCTTTCACTGAAGGCGTCAACAACTTAGTGTTGACATTAAGTAGCTAAATCCTTATTTTCAAGATAGATATGATTGGAGAAATTTTCTAATATTATTTCTGACAATATTGCTATTTATAAAAGCGTAACAACACTATAGGTGAAACTCTTTCTCCCTCACTCACTAAGCAAGTTTAACCAGCTCATCTTATGAAACTATACCTGAGTTAGTGACATCCATCTTGTGTAATGAAACTATACCTGGGTTAGTGACAGGATCCTTTCCAGCCAGAGCAAGTACATCCAGCTTGTGTAATGAAACTATACCTGAGTTAGTGACAGGATCCTTTCCAGCCAGAGCAAGTACATCCAGCTTGTGTAAAGAAACTATACCTGAGTTAGTGACAGGATCCTTTCCAGCCAGAGCAAGTTCATCCAGTTTATGCAATGCCAGAGAGTACTGATCTTTCACCTGAAAAAGTTAATTTTCTTTAATGTTGCCTATTTAAGGGGTTGGTTGAATTTTAAAAAATAGGGATATGCGGAAAGTGTCATATGTGACGTCATAGAATTAATATCCATCTCTTTTTAGGAGTTTCCTTTCCCACTTCTCCTCTCATCCTTCCTCTTTGAACGTATTTTTATGACGTCACACATGACACTTTCCGCATATCCAAAAATTTTTACATGAATATTTGTAAAGACACGCATTAAAGCCATCTACATTTTTATAAATAATTTTTATTAAAAGCACCTAAGAACATACAAAATCGAATACATAGTAATAACATACCTTTTGTAGTTCCAATCTAAGACCATCATGTAAGTTTATCAAAGGTTTTTCAGTTGTACCAACCATTCCATGCTGGCCCAGACCCTCTATTGTTTTTGTCAACACCTAGAAACAATGGATCAATAAATATACATATCTAACATAGAAAATATTTTTTTTACAAACGCCGCTTCTCTAAGAACAGGCTCTATACTTACTTCTACATCAGATTACTCTCTGTTAATCTAAATAACTTTAGGAACACATCAAAAAATATGAATACAATTATGACGCATCTCTGATATACAAAGCAGTGTCTGTAAGTAGGGGGACAAAGTGACTCAAAAAAAGCCATGTGACGTCATAAAATGAGGGATTATCCATCTCTTTTTTAGGGGTTTTCCTTCCCACGTTTCCCCTTATCTCCCTCATTTTTGAGACGTCACATGGCTGATTTTTGAGTCACTTTGTCCCCCTACTTCTTTAACCATTTAATAGTAAAAGAGTTACAAAACCCTGTATTGTAATTGCTTCCACATAATATAAATTAAAAAAACAGTGGACTGTAGTTAATATCGGTTCCCAAAGTTTATAAACATTTTCTGTCATTCGTTGGTTTAACAACATTGGGTACTTTTGCTAAATCTTGTTTGGTTGTTTAAAAGTGTCCGTTCTTTTCCATTAATAATTTTATCCTTTGGGAGTGATGATTTTGTTTATCATTATTGTGGATGTTCATCAATTTTTCGTCAATTGTCTTATTCCTTAAATTATTTCTTAACTTATTTTAAATTGTATTTTTGTTGCATGTAGTTTTTAATACCTTTAAATAAAACTTGATTTTCATAAAATATAATTTTTCATGCTTCTATTTATTTTACATACCACGGTTGGACCCTCAGATGTCAAAACTTTATTTTAGTGTTTTGCCAAAATGACTTTGCAATTGTATCTGTAAGTACGTCTAATAACACCCTTTGCTATTTTTAAAATCCTAGAAAATTTTTTTTGCAAGAAAATTGCATAAATTCGCAACCTTTTTTAGAACCACTACATAACTCGAGTTTTAAAACTTTTTATATAAAATCCTTTTTACAAAAAATATCAATAATTACTTTAAATTAAACCTGAAAGAAAAAAAATCTCATTACACGTGTTAATTTGCATGTTTTAGGTCTTTTTTTGAGGAAAGTATAACTTCCACATTTTTGACAATAATTATATTTTTTTAACATTTCAAAGTAAAATATAATAAAACTTAAACGATTTTTCTTGAATTATCAGTTGAAAATTTCATCAAACATGCAATTTAAGTGATGAAAATTTAATACAATCATTTTTTGAATGTTTAGAATTACCAATTTTCTACATTTAAAACAAAATGTTAACAAAATTTAAAAACATTTTAACATATAACTTCAAAAATCAATAACATTTTATAAAAAGATGTTTCAAAAAATAAATCATTAAAAGGTATTAAAATGCATTTCAAATTACTTAAAATTAAAACGAGAACATCTTTTTACAATGTATTCTGTGTAATAGAGTTTAAATGACATGATTAGTGAATGAAATATTTCCTAAACTCATTAAGCCTTTTTGTGACTATATTAAAAATAATTTATTTTGTTTTATAGTGTTTTTTTATTCAAATATTTGACAAAATTTTCCCTACGTCAATAAAATAAAGTCAGTTTTTTACTGTTTCCAGGTTTTTCTTTATAATTATAACAATTAAATATAATATAAATCTTCATTATCTTTTATTTGAATTACCATACACATTAAAATGTAAAGTATAAGCTAGAATAGCACTTTTTTTAACGAATATTTTAATGACATTATATCAAAATAATTCCTCTTAAATATCACACAACATATGATTGGGAAGTATAGCCATTTCTTGGAGGTATAATATTTACAAAAATACCATTAATTCTGTTTTTATCAGAAGTTAAAAAAATTGAACAATTCTAAAACAATGGTTGGCTGTCTAGATATTTAGTACACTAAGACTACGGCTCTGTTCTATTGAAATAATGTTGCAAAAAGAGGGGTTCTGAAAGTAATCTACCTAATTATTTTTAAAGAACCAACAAGTACTGTCAGTATCTTTTTTCTTGTAATCTAGCAGACAATCAAATCATAACACAATTTTCATGATAAAATATTCAGGTTTCTACTTCACATTTTAAAAAATATTCAGATCAATAAAATGTTCAAAATTTTACTTTGTACTAATTGGAAAAATATGTTGTAATTCTTATTTTAAAGTTACATTTTTATCCCTGACAAAATCATAGACGACTTTTAAAGGCATCTTATCTAAACTTTTTGAAGAAAAACTTAAAAACGTTAATTAAGTATTAAAACTATTTTCTTCGATTTTTCTGAAGTTATTATCGCATTCTATGGGTTTTTTATTATCATTTACTTATATCGAAAGTGCCAAACATTGTACCCTAACTTATTCATTTAATAAAAAACCAAGCGTGATACATTATATGTGAGAATAAACACTTTCTATTTTAACTCCTTAAATCATGCAAAAAAAGGAAAAATTTGAAAACAAAGTAATTTTTGTTTTGTCCTTGATACTGCATTTAGTTCAATTATAATCAGGCAGGGAAGGATAATGAGCTGTAAATTAAATTGGTACCCAAAGTTTTAACTTATTCGTTGGCTCAAAAACTTTAGATACGTTTTTTTTGAATTTTGATTGTTTCCAATTGTGTCCAAACGTTTCAACAAATAATTCTATAGAATCTACAGATCTATATGAAAGGTAATACTGTTTATCATGATTGGGAATGTATATTAATTTATCTCCATTGTCTTATCCCTTAATGTCCCTGGTTGTACCACCAGGGCAGCAGCAGCAGCAACCTTTTTTAGAGCTACAATTTCTCTAGGTCAAAGCGTTTTAAGTAGAGCAGCCATATTATAATTTGGATTGTCCTTACGTTGAACTGACCAAACATTCCTAATAAATGTTAGAACATATGTAATTAATAAATATTGTCGTCGAAACCGATTAATATCCGCTAGATGAGAACCTGTTCTCAACCATACTGAAAAATCATGACAATTTTTCCGCGAATAATAAAATCAAAACCATAAGATTAATACCAGTTTCGGTCTTTTGCGGATAACAAAACTGGTTTTAAAATTATATATTTTCTTTTTTTATATCCGCGGAAAGCTGTCTATAATAAATGCAAGAAATAACTATTCCTCATTACTTTATGCTTATGCTCGATCCTAAAAGTTCAAACAAACGCAGTAAAAGAAACTTTTTTAGAAATCCAGCTGAATTTTTATCCACTGAATAAAAGCTTATTACACATTAAAATTCAAAATAATATAGACACGTTTTGCTGCGCTACCAGTGGATAAATGTACATAATTGTCCTTGTAATTTTACAATTTTGATTCCAAGAAAATAAGGTCCAATTTTGATAATTATGCTTTCTTACACACAGTAGAAAAAGAAATAAAGGAGAAACAAGGAAATAACAAAATTATTTATATTGCACATATAAAGAACGAGTATGACAACAGTCCATTATAGCGAATATTACAACTTTTTTTCTGTTATTCCTTTATTACATAAAAAAAATAACTACATTCTTTCTACCTGCACCTATTCTATGGATTGCCGGACTAAATTCAAAAAAAAGATAAAAAGCTTGTATGGAAGTCTTTGGAACAGTATATAGTCCTTTTTTCTATCACTATTATATGAAGTTCTTTTAAAAAAACCTAAAAACTCACCTTCTTTCTATCTGCTACTATTCTATAGATGGCTGGACTATTAGGAAGAAGAACAGTACAATGATCCTTTTTTTCTATCACTTATCTATGATTTAAAAAAACTACCCTACCTTTTTTCTATCTGCCACTATTCTATGGATGGCCGGACTAGCAGTGAGTAGAACAGAAATAAGTCTCTTGCATGTGTTCATCAGTGGTCCACAAAATTCCCACCTAAAATAAAAGAAATAAAATTTTTATAAAAAGTCACCATTAACAGTTTTCTCTTAAGGAGCGTTTCATTGTAGTTTCACAGTAGCTTTTGATAGGTTATATTAGGTTAAGTTAGGTTAGGCAATTAGCCCCGAAGGGTTAAAACCCCTCGCAGGGGCTAGTAGTAGAAGAAAAAAACACTGTGAAAATACGACAAAACGCCCCTTAAGAGGCGTTGTCACGAAATGGGACTATACCCAAATTTTCTTTCTTGAAAATCAAAGCTCAATTGTAATAACCCGCCGTTAAATGTAAAAGTAAAATGTAGCTTCATTTTTTAACCACACTTTTATTATACCTAATATGTAAGATTTAAAAAGGTTTGTGGCTAAGTAAAGATGACGGAGGCACAAAATATTCATCTTATTAAGTGCCAAAACAAATAAACACTTAAGAAATAATCTACAACGAAAAATGATTATGTATGCACAAAAAAAGATACAATTATCAGCCAAAAAGAAGTTATACTAAATACATTAAATAAACAAATGAAAGATAACAGGTTAATGGAATTGAAAAAAAGTCGATCAAAAATATGATTCGATGATTGATATTTTGATAAATGGTACTGATATTCATCGGAAATTTTATGAATTGAGGGTAACGATAAAAAAGAGGAAGATAACGCTTATAGAGATGATACAAATTGGATAAAATATTAAACTCTGAAGTTGACATACCGTATTCTTAAAATTTTGCAGAATCATCTACTTAAAATGATGTTCATCAAATTCATAAATACACTATATTATAACTGGCCATTACTTATCTAAATTAATTTTTTTGTCTCTCTCATATGTTGTCCTCTGATATGAAAAACCATATAATTAGTTGATTAATTCTTTTTGTTATCAAAAACCTGACACCCAAGCATTTTCAATATGGTTAAATAGTTTTATGAATTGTCTAAGATTTTCTTCCCAACATAATGATACTACCATTAGCTTAATTTTAGAACATAAACATCTAAACATTCAAGCAATGTTACCTACATTTAGTTATAAAACAATAATTGAGCATCAAAATTTCTTTAAGAGTCTTTATCCATGTGCAGGTGGTAATTATTTTCATAAGCTAAGTGAGTTTTTTTATGATTTAGAAAATGAACCATCCACGTTTTTCCAATCCCCCATTATTTCATCCAATTTTGCTAATATTTCAACACCTTTTAATAAACACGATGAAAATATATTACTTAAAACTAAGAAGCTAACCATCGCTTCCATATTTGAAACAAGAAAAATTGATGAAAAAGTATTGTTTTTGCCATGCATAAAATCTGATCTATCGAATATAATTAGAGATGTTTCTTTAATAAATAAATTGAGTAAACTAGTAGAGTCAACAAAAACAGCTTTTCCTAGAGATTGTGTGTTTAGCATGAAGAGAGCAAAGCAACTTTTGATTCCAATTGGAACAGTTTTTTTAAAGAACAAATCTGTATTTTCTCTCCATTTTAAACTAATTCATAGAAATAAAAACTCATGTGAGCTACCTGCACTAAAAACTAGAGTGAGTGATAAGTTATATATTCCAGACAAAGAAATGCTTTCTATGTCGTTAAAAAAAATATTTAGCATGCCAATTATTTTATATTATAAAAATTTTATCCTTGAACAAATGAACAGAACATTAAATAGTAAAAATAAACTATATAAATTTAAATTAACTGATTCAAATTTATGTTCAAAATGTAATATAATAAGTTCAACAGAACATGCCCTCTATTTCTGTGTGTTTCCTACCTATTTTATACATAAACTTGCATTATTTCTAGATTATGTTCTAAATGATAGTAAGCCAGAATTCATCTTTTTAAAAGAAAACTTTTACTTATACAATATGTTTTATGAAGGCTTTTCAAACGATTTCTATCTACAATTATCCCATTTAATTTTAGTTGCAAAAGATAGATCTTTAAAAATAAGCATAGAGGACGATTTCATTAAGTGGGATGACAACAATTTCTATGCACACTCTATTCTTTTATCTCAATTTACTTGTAAACTCCTTCATAATGCTGGCTTGAATAACAATATAATATATGATTTTATTAATTTCATATCAAACTAAGCCTAACATACACATTGTTTCTTTTATTCGTTCTATGTGGATCGATTTATGTCTTAATTTTATCTTTTTATTATTATTATGTTTTAACTATGTTTGTATATTATTTCGTATTGGAATAAATATTTAAATGTTAATCAAATCAAACTGAAAGGCACGGAAAAAAATAGATTTTCTTCACGATTTTCATTTTTTAGAAATAAAATTTTATACCTGCCCAAAGGATATAGAATATACGTGGATATTATGACATGGAAAAAATTGTCGTCAATTAAAGTTGCTAACATGGACAGGACATCGCTTATTAGTCAGTTCGTTCATCCAGTAGGTGGAGAGGATATGAGGTAAATGTGGTTAATCGTTATTTTAGCCAACCACAAGCTAAGATCCAAGTACTAATATATCCATTACCTGCCCTCTCTGGGTAGAAGTGTCTGATCCTCTTGACTGGCAAAAAATTTGACTAACTGCCATATAACATTCTCTGGTGACATCTCACAATTGCCAATCTGTTTACCTAAAATATAATTCAACAATTAATTTCTAGATGCCTAGCATATCTGTAAGAAGTATCATCAACACTTATTGACTGACTGACTCATTCTTAGAGAAGTGTTGTATACCGGATTAGGTTATATGCTATTAAAATGACATTAGAGCCAAAGCTATTTGAGTTATTAGTGTATATGTTTAATAAGACTCTTATTTTTTTATTGACCATGTTTTCAATATTCTTTATTTTCTTTGGATGGTGACAAAACATTATTACTTTTTATTACACTAGTTGCTGCTACCCTAGCATCTAGGGGCTCTGTATTCAAACAAAGAAAAGAATGGGGCAAAAAATTAGCCTAAAACCCTAAAATTGCTTAAATCAATAAACAAAATATCTTGAAACTTTCCCAGGACCTTTGTTTACCTTCCATACAGAGTAGAAATCTTAAGCTTCAGACAAAAAATTGTTGTATATTTTTAAAAATTTGAAAGTTCTTAGAGGAATGAATGTTTAAGAAAAAAAATCTAACACTATCATTTACATTTCACACCCTAAAAAGGAATAACAAATGTTTGGTCCAACTTTTGCCCAATATACTCTGCAGACCCCACAATTTTAAAAGGTAACCAACTATACACCCGCCAGGTCCCTTTCTTCTAAATGGAAAACCTTTCTTTCGTGCATGATTCAGATTCAGAGTAAAGTTTACATTTTGTTTGCTTAAATTGTATTCTATTCCCTTAAATCAACTGTTTACATCCTTCCATTAACACGATTTGTAATTTATTTCATGCCAGCTAATGATAATAAAGGGAGTTGGGTAAGGTGTTAAAGTTCTAGGCACACTACGTGCAACAAACTCTAAAATGACTGTGCAGGGGGTTAATTTGAGATAAGGAGAGCCAAGGTGGGTAACTTGTTAGATGATCCTCTAAAAGGTGGGAATAAGGGAGGGGGAATATAGGTTTACCATTAACAAAATAAGAGGTTCTACCCTCCTTGTTACCTCCCCCCCCCCCCCAATATACTACACTAAAATGGTGCAAAAATTCCCTTTCTTTGTTTTTTTTCTGAGGTGGAAAATTGTTGTATATAAATGGTGTTAAGAATTGGCAGGCAACTCTGCTCACCCGTCAAATCTGCTTCTTATACAGTTAATTCAAATTTTCAGCTAATTCATATTGTGTACTCAAACAGTTGGACGTAGTAAACTTATTTTGTGTTTTAGTTGTTCTCCAAAAGATTATATATATTTACCTAAAATGACTTATAATTTGGTGATATTAATTATTATTTATCTCCAGTTACCTGAGTTACAAGAAGGAAAAAAATTAATGATGGAAGATTATTTGGTAATAAAAAGGAAATAGAATTTACGTGGATATTATTTATCGGCCAGTTCGTTCATTCAGTAGGAGGATAGGGGATAAGGTAAAGTGGGTGAATGTGGGGTATCGTTATTTTAGCCAGCTACGAGTTTCACTTTATTAGAGTGCATTATAATCCGGTCAAATTTACAGACCAACTGAAGAACATTGTTAAAGAAAGAGGGTGTACATTCACATCAGAATACATTTATGTATCTCATTAATAAATCTATAAATATAGATGTATAACCAGACAAATATCAAGGTCTCCTGTTGGGGACCTTTTTCGTCTGCTAGCAAATTGTTTTTTTTTGTAGCAATTTGGCTGTGTTGATTTTCAACGCTATTGGTTCATTTTTAAAGACCCAATTGAAAGTCGGCACAGGGTCCCTAGAGGGTGGGGACACACAGTTATTGAACACCTTCCCCTCTATTGTTTCACTCTAATATCACATTATCAAATATTCATAACCGCTTGTCATAACAACATCATAATCTTCTATCATAAAATAAAAGCCCCTTATATTTATTTCCTATTGTGACTTTTTACCAGGGATCTAAAGGGATAAGACAATGGCCGATAAATTTATGTACATCCACAATGATGATACACAAAATTACTCCTTCTGTAGATTAAAATTAGTGTTGAAACGTTTGAACACTCAACTCATTGAAGCAACCAATCAAAATTAACTAAAGTTCTCAAAGTTTAACCAACAAATAAGAAAACGTTGTTATAAAACTTTAGAGACTAGTGTAATAAACAGCCCATTGATCTCTACCTATCTGGCTCGATATGCACGATATGTAAGAAGTCCATTCTGCAGAATAGTAAGTGGATGCACACCAAGAAGGAGTAGGTGTCTTGGTGAAATATGCACCAGAAAATTTTAGAGAAAAAATCCTATTTAAATTTTGAGATGGCAAAAAACTAAAATTTTAGTTTAAATAAAAAAATATTTCTGATTAGTTTTAGCTCATTAATTTTTTTTCTTTTTATAGAAGAAAATACAGAAAACTATTAAACGCAACTATATGAAATAACAAACACTAGTTGTCAAGCTTTTTAAAAAAAAAAGACTTATTAAGACAAGGATCTAACTAAAATGAAAGAAAAAAAGCATAATACATATTAAATACAAGTTCTAGTTCATTGAAAATAAAAGATGGATAAAAATGTTAACTTTAAAAAAAACTACAACATACCGAAACTAGAGTCCTGTAGCGTAGCTTTGCAACTATAAATTATCGTCTTTACGTTTATTTGTTGCCAGGATTTAACCAATGAGAATTTAATTAACATGGTTGGCAAGAAACCAAGCCAAAAATACCGTCCATCCATTTCTTGACCTTAAAAGCCATACACCAACAAAAAATAAATATTATGTGTTGGTATTTTTGTTGTTGTAGAGGTGCTTCTCTATAATTAACTTTATTTGGTTGGACGTTTAAATAATTATGTTTGTTTAATATTATTAAAGATGTAATTCTAATGTATAAATTACACAGTGGGATCTTTTGCCAAAAAACGGGACATTAAGGGTAGACAAAAGTAAACATCAATAAAAAAGCTTGTATTTGACGAAATGATGTAATTTCTTTTGCTTTAACTTAAAAATAACATAAATTTTGCTCCTGTTAACTTCTAATGTGCATTTGGTAAGTACGTCTGGCGGTTTTGGAGGAGCGAAGCTACCCTATTTTAAAAAAATCTATAAACCTTCATAACTTTAGTTGGATAGGAATATTTTAACAAAATAAACGTCTATGTAAATATTTTTTCAATGCAAACAATGTTTGTGAACATGAATATAGCGTCAGGTGCACCCAGTTCAAGTCCCGGCATTTTTAGGTAGGTCCAGTATAAGTAAAATAGGACACTAATAAGGCATGTTTTCTAAAGTTTTTTTACAGATATAAACAACAATAACATAATTTTCAAAACACTTTTGATTTTGTGTTAATACCTTTATTCTAAGTCTAGCTATCTTCATTTAAAGTTTGTATAAGAATATAAACAAATTTGCTTATATTATATTCTCTCTCAAACGTATATTTCTCTCTCTCTCTCAGACGCATATTTAATGTTTTTGCAATATTATAATTAATCCCCGAATTTGAATTTCTGCTGAACCAAAACCAGTTAGAAATACAATTTTTTTCAGAACACATGAAATTTAGCAAATTTAATTGCTAAAATAAAAGTATTTATAAGTCATCTTTTTTCAAGGACTCCTTGTTCCCTTAAATGTCCATTAAAACCGCGAGAACGGCAAAAATCGTTAAAAATCACACCTACGGCGGCAAATAACGGCGAAACGGTTGGCAGGAGGCAAATAATGCATAAGTAAAGAAAGTTCCGCCTCAAAAAGTTAGAAAACATTGCAGAGATGACTTTGGGCTCTAAAATGACTCCTTCCCCCTCTAACAAGGGAAAATTTGAAATTAACAAGAACGAAATTGTTCAAACCATGCAATGTAAAATGCTCAATTACTCAAAAACGGCCGGGAGGCCCCAGGTTATGAAAACTGTTTTAAACACAATACATGTTGCATATTAATATTATTATTGTAAAACCCGGGGCATCCTGGCCGTTTTTGGGTAAAATGGAGAAAACTGATTTTTTGGGGTTAAAAATCTTAATATTTTTGGTGAAATTTTCTCACAAAATGTCAATTTACACCACCAAAAAAATATTTTTTTTAAATTTTTCTCTTAATTAGACATTGGTACAGGTATCTGAAAAGTACCTCAATCAAAAATTATTTTCATAAGATGAACATAAATGTATTTTTTGTTGCTTTGAAAAAATTGTGTAAAAAAATCTGGAAAATCATCAAAACTGAAAAGAAATTTTTCACTACCTTTTTTAAAAATGGCATAAATCCGCCAAAAATGAATATTTTTTAAAAATTTCTTTTCTAGCTGTCTACTTACAGCCATTATTAATTCCTAGGATAGATAAAAGTCAATTTTAAATTTTTTGGATGTCCCACTGGATCCCACTGTGAATTATTGGCTTAATAGTCAAGAATCTTTTTAAAACAAGAACAGTCTGTCCGTAATTAGCACAGCAACAACAGCAAAAAGAATAATAAATTTATCAAAAGTAAAAAAATCCAGTCAAATTAATTTGTTGAACGCTTTCTTTATCTAACTCATCCTAATTCCTCACTTTATACCCATTTTTCCTTGCTTTTAACTCAAGTCATACATGTTTTCCTCAAAATTAAATAGATAAAATTCTTTTACTATTTTTCTGAGAAAATGTTAATACATCTATACAATATTAAAAAAGAAGACTGTGGTAGAGTTAGTAAAGAAACTATAGTGTTGAATTACGTAGACTGAAATTACGAACATACTATTATCATAAAGTAGATGCGCTTCTAAAAACAAAATACTATCATCTTATTCTTAAATTTAAAACATATATGATGTTGATGTCAAATTTTTTAGATTGAAAATACATCAAGATTTTCTGTCAATATAAAAAAAGTCCAGATTAAAGTTAAAACAAGAACAATACCGTCCAAAAAGAGTAAATTTGCAGAAAATTTGAAATAAAAAAAACTAATATTATAATCCTCAAAAAAGAAGACCAATTTTTCATTATAGCTTTATCGTTTGCTTTTTGGAATCACTTAAAATATTATTATTTTGTCTATTTTAAGAGCCTTTCCTCATTTTTTTTATCATAAGTGATTACCCGGCATATCTGTTTTTAGTAAAAGACTATGGCCAATCAAATATAGAACCCATAGAGAATTTAAATGTTAGTCTTGAAACAATTCTAGTGATTGATTCCATTTGAGAATTTGAGAATGTCCCGTTGAAAGATTTGGCCTCTGTAACCCTCTTTTCTTCATTATCATCCAACATTTTACTATATTATTGTGTGTGTGCGTGTGTGTGTGTGTGGGTGAGTGTGTGTATGTGTATGTATGTGGCAGAAGGGGATATATAAATCATCCAAAAAATGTCCATCCTATCTCTATTGTTTTTATGGATAAGAAAATGTTTAGAATTTACGGGTATAGTCCCTTTCGTAACATCGCACCTTATGGGGCGATTCTTCGTATTTTTTAAAGTAGCTTTTCTCCTATTTCTAGCCCCTGCGGGGGGCTCTAAACCTGCGGGGCCAATTACCTGACCCTGTGGGGCAATCACCTAACCCAATGTAACATAACCTAACCTAAAATAACCTATAAAAAGCCATTTTAAAAATACGACGAATCGCCCCTTATGGGGCGATGTTACGAAAGGGACTATTTCCGAATTTACCTATAGCATACAATTCTTCGTCTCTGAAACGGATCTTTTAGTTGTTCTTTTTAGGATGACTTTATAAGGGTCTTTGCAAAGTTTAAGGCTATCTTCTAAAAGGAGTAGAGGTCCCAGTTAGATATAAAGTGTGTAAATATATAAACTACCTCATATTGCTTAGTCGAGCACATGAAAAAATTTAAGATAAGGAACTTGGAAGGGTAGTTTTTGAGTGTACATGTTTTATTTTAGGTAAGGTTAAGTTAGGTTTTGTTAGGTACAGAGTAGCCCCGCCAGGGTAAGGGCCCTACGCTTAAGTTAGGCATTAAAAAATAAGGGGGGAGGATTCTGTGTCCTATAAGCACTTTGTGGGAAGGCACCTATTGATAATAGGCTTTTTTTTTGCATATCCATTAATCCCATATTTTAAAAAGGTATTCTGCTAACAAAATAGTTCATTGAAGTGAACACGATCTTTGCCATTGTATTTGCTAAATGTGCGGAAATTTTGCTGTTGCCTTTTTAGTAGCGAAGCGACTCTACAAGTTTGACATGTCAGTTGGTTGAGTCATTGCGTTAAAAATTAAAATAAAAATGACAGCATAAAGAGAAAATTAAGTTGGATTTTCATAAATTGCGGTTGGAATTTCGGAGTGAGTTGTAGATAGTTGTTCGGAATGCTCTAATTATAAAGACTGTGTTTATTAAACCATTTTGGGAGGCTCCTTAAAATCTGTATAATTAAGGAGTGGTGGCTTATTTTTTCCCCTATTATCTTGGAAACTATTAAAGATATCAAGACACACAAAAAGCTAAGTTGTTCAGAATTAAAATTTGTGAGGATTCCTATCCATTATTTACCGTCAAACATATCAGTATTTGTAGAAAACGCTAATGGGGTTAAATACAAGAACGGACGAGACATCTTTATTACAATAGCCCCCAAATTTTTATAATAATGTATTCTTATTCGTTGACTTCACAACTTTGGGAACTTTTATTTTTCAACTAATAATTGTAATCTATAGAAGCGTTAATTAATTTTATGCCTTATCATTGGGGATGTACATCAATTTATCGGCAATTTTATTTTTTCAAAAAGCTTTTCTACAGTTGAAAATTGATACCCTTGTTGAACAACAATACTTGGAGACACATCTAGATATCTTTATTTATAAAAAGATAAAAAATTAAACTTTTTGTTACTTAGAAATATACAATTTTCATTTTGAAATTAAATATGTTGCTTTATGGAAAAATATGATTTTTGTAATAGGTGAATATTAAGTCAATGATTATTATTTTAAGGAGGGTAAACTTAAAGAAGGTAGATACACCTTCCACAACCCTGTGCACGGCACTGGTCAGGAATCTTAAATACTTTACACAACGTTAGGGCAATAATATTAAAAAACTTAACAGAAATGAGAAAGAGTAATTGTTCAGGTTCCTATCTTACAGCTTTCCTTAGAACTTAGAGTAATTGTAGGGGTAATAAAATAGAATAGTTATTTCTCGCATCGTATTATAAACGGATTTCCGCGGATATAGAAAGTACAATTATGAGATTAAAACTAGTTTTTTTTAGCCCGGAGGTGCCGAAGGCATCGGCCAAAAAAACTGGTTTTAATCTTATGATTGTACATTTCTATTGTGGTAATACGACACCCAGACGGACAGGCCGTTTACAGAGTTGCTTCGCTGTGACTTATGATAACAAACCCCCTGCACTAATCTTATTATATCACCATCTATCTCATGACCGCTGTTGACCCCGCACCCAGCGGTCAAACTAGCCTGCCTAAATGTGGGGAGGGGACTCAAACATGCAACTATCACGAGTCCCTCACGCGCTTATATAACTGGGAGGCGTTGCCTCCCCTTTTACCACCGCTGCCCCCACAGTCTGTCTGCCGTCGGGAGCTAAGCCCTAGCGCCCCACACCCCCTTCAAACCTAACCATTGTTATAATCTGTTGTATATATATAGTAAACATAACTTGTAAATATTATTCAGTTTAAATATATAATTTCTGTATGATTGAATCCTGCTTGTTTGTTTGGTAGAATACTTAAAGGCTAGGGCTCGTTGAATCCGAACTCGTTACCCCGTGGGCCGAGAACGCTCGGCTTACCAGAACTTGGTGTCAGCGTGTTTCAATCGAGCCTTACAGAAACTAGCCTATTCTACCTCTGATTGGACCCTTTGGCAAGTAAGGGGACAATCAGCCGCCAACTGACCCGTGAGACGGCCTTTTTAGGTCGAATTTCCATCATTTTGAACGCAATATGTGGGCCTCTGGCCTACGGCAAGCAGATTTAGCCTGCTAAAAGCGCCAGTTAAGACGCTTTTCCGTGTCGTGTAGGAGTGGCGCTAGGTGCGCAGCCACGGCAATCGGATAATTTAGCTCAGACGGCTACAGAACTGAGTCCAAATTGGCAAGTGTAGCTGGGACAAGCCCCAGGACACCCAGGCCAAACCTACGAGACAGACAGCTGTGTGCTGGTCTCCCTAAGAAGGCAATGTGTGGCTGCGAAGCTTCAGCACACAAGTAAGCCCTACCACTGCGACGGATAGCAGATTTTGAGCCACAGGCACGGCAGGACGGGACATTCCCTGCCGCTGCCTCCCAGGATTCGAACCCGAGGCGCTGCAGGACGGGCCATTCCCTGCCGCCATTTTCGGGATTCGAACCAGCGGCGCTGTAGGACGGGTCATTCCCTACCGCCGTCACCCCTTTAAACCTTGCAGGACAGACATTCCCTGCTGCCAGTGCTTCCAGAATCACACCTAGAGCTCCTAGTGATAACAACACATAAGTGTGTATAAATGTCAACCAAGTGATAAAAATAAATATAAAATTGTTGACCAAGTGATAATTAATAAGCTCTAGTGATTCGAAGCTACAGTCTAAGCCACCATGGTAAGCGATACCACCATAGCTGCGGTGCGGCCACCACCAAAGTTTCTGCCAACCCCAGCCGAACGAGAGGCCCCCTTGTCTCAAGGGCAGGACCTCCACTTCCCCTGCCATGTCAGGGTAAGGTTTCCTACCCCTGACCCTGCCCAGCATGTACAGGTTGATGCCATGATTGATTCTGGCAACCGTGTACCAGGGTCTGCTGTAATTTCTGAGCACCTCATGCACGCGATGGGCGTGCAACGCATGTTGATTCCGGACAACACCCAGATCCTGACTGCTAATGAGGAAGGCCAGCCCCTCCAGGTAATTGGAAAGTTAAAAGAGTTATATATGGCAGTCTCACACACTCTTATACTCCATCTATACCACGTGACTGTGGTCCGGAACCTCTCACACTCTCTGAACCTAGGAGGGTATTTTCTCAAGGAGTTCGGAACTAGGCTCTGTTTCGACATGCAACCACCTTGCTTGTGGGTGCGTGGGGAGTTTATCCCACTCCGTGGCGTCCCCATTGACCGGGAGACAGCCGAGAGAGAGCTAAGCTATGAGGGGCCCCTGCCAGGCCCCCTGCCTGAGCAGCCGCGTGTGGTTGAGAAAGGCACACACTGGGTGGACGCTGAGCTCAACGCACACAAGGGAGCTAACCTGCTAGCCATGGGGTTGCCCCCAGTGCCCAAGGTGCCAAGGGAGAGCCTGCCAACAACGTTTCCTGAGATTGCCAGCCCTCCAGAACCAATCTTCTCCGCCGACACCTTTATCAACGGCCAGCCGTGTCCACCTGGCCCCCTCTACCTGGGACCTCCAGCCAGTCCACCAGCCAAGCCCGAGCCCAGACCCGTCAAGTCGCGGTCTGATGTACCCGGAGCCACATTCAACTCTCAGGCCCCAGCCTCTCCCGGCGCCGTGCCCGTCAAGTCGCGGCTGGACGTCCACGGAGCCAAAGCTGGACCCAGCACTTTGGCCTCTCCCAGCGCCGAGCCCGTCAAATCGTGGCCGGACGCCCTCGGAGCCACACCTGGCTCCGGCACGTCAGCCCCTCCAGAAGCCGAGCCCGTCAAGTCGCGGCCGGTGGGTCCCGGAGCCAAAGCTGACCCCGCACCAGCCACGTATAGGCTAAGCGCTGTCACTCCAACTGATGGCCAGCCACCCCAGCTCCGCACAGCCAAGCGGGTGGTCCTGCCTGGCCGCGGGGTTATGGCGGTCCCTGTTGAGCTAGTAGGCCATCGCACCAAGGATGCCATTCAACTAGCTGCCCCAGAACAGAGGTTTGGGGAGGATCTTGTTATTCCAGAGGGCCTGTATGCCCACAGGCCTGGCTCTGCCACTGTGTTTAGAGTACTAGTGGTCAATGAGGGGGAGGTGCCCCTCTTGCTGGATGCTGGCCTCCCAGTGGCAGGGGAGCTGGTCAAACCTGACATTCTAGAGGTCTCTGATACGCCTCCCCCGCGTCTCCACTCTTTCCAAGAACCTGCTGAGCCTATAGACATGCAGGAGTTGTGGGAGGCCCTGGAGATGGAGGACAATGAGTTCCTACGCAAGGACCCCTTGCTCAAGAAGGAGGTCTGGACTATGTTGTCAGAATACAGGGACGTTTTCTCCAATTCTACCCCCGGCTGCACAGATGTGGTTGAGTTGCAGCTGCGCCTCAAGCCAGGGACCCAGCCGATCCGCCAGAGATTTAGGGATCTGAACCCGCGGCAAGAGGCTGAACTGGAGAAACAACTGGACACCTGGCTACAGGAGGGAGTTATAGAGCCGTCAGACTCCGCCTGGAGCAGCCCCCTGGTGCCCATCAAGAAGAAGGACGGGAGCACCCGCTGGGCCGTCGACTACAGAGCCCTCAACAAGTGTCTGGAGCTGGACAGCTACCCCCTGCCTAGGATCCAGCAGTTGGTGGAACGAGCTGGCGGGCACCGTGTCTACAGTGCTTTAGACGCGGTGGCCGCATACTACACCATCCGTGTGTCCGAGGACAGCCGGCCCTGCACCGCCTTCACCACCCCCAGGGGCTTGTATCAATGGAAAAGGATGCCCTTTGGCCTGGCTACGGCACCGTCTGTCTATTCCAGGTTTATTGCAGGGGTCCTAAACCCGCTAGGCACAGCCAACCTCCAGTCATACCTTGACGACGTCCTGACCTTCCACCAGGATACCTGGGCCCACCTGGCCAGGCTCAGAGAGGTTTTGGAAGCCCACCGCAGGGGAGGGATCCGCCTCAAGCCAGCCAAGACCAAGCTGTTCCGATCTAAGGTGGATTATCTGGGCCACACCCTCAGCCGTGAGGGGATAGCCATGCAAGAGGACTATATTGACCGTATCTTGGACTGGCCAGCCCCTAGCACCCCCAAGGACTTGCTGGCATTGCTGGGGTTCTTTGGATACTACCGCCTGTTCATCCCAGAGTATGCAGACCTCACCTACGAGATGAACCGCCAGAAGACGGCCAAGGCCCTAACCTGGACGCCTGAGATGGAAGCCCAGCTGCTGCAACTCAAGGACAAGTTCCGCAAGGCCCCCATCCGAGCGCCGCCCAGGTTTGATTTGCCAGCGGTGTTCCAGCTCACCACAGACTTCAGCAGCCGCGCCATCTCTGCCATACTGAGTCAATGTCAGGAGGGCAAGGAGAGGCTGATTGCCGCCGTGGGGCGCAAGACAACCGACCCTGAGACGCGCTACCCGTCCTGGAAGGGAGAGATGGCCGCCATTATGTATGGGATCCGAAAATTCCACGGCATCTTGTCCTACCGCAGCTTCCAGATCAACACTGATTCCTCTGCCTTGCTACAGATGAAATCACTGAACACATCCACAGGGATGGTGGCCCGCTGGCAGGAGGAGCTAGCGGCCTTAGACTTTACCGTCTGCCACAGGCCTGGCACCCAGAATACCAACGCCGACGCCCTCAGCCGCCGGGAAGATGCCAACATGCCAACGGCTAGCGCCGAAGAATTAGCAGAGCAGGCTGAGTATATCCACAACCTTTGCCAGCTAGGGGAGTCCGCAGCTAGCCGGCCTCCTGCCGCCCGCCTGGATCCAGCTAGAGTATTGGAGGCCCAGACACAGGACCCCCTCCTGCTCCGTGTCCGCCAATGGGTGGCTGATGGCAAAGCCCCAACCAAGGCTGAGCTGCGTGGCAAGGAACGAGACGAGCAGCAGTACGCCAGCCGCTTCCCAGCCCTGGGGCTTGACGAGCACGGCTGCCTCACCACCACTGACCAGACTCTGACAGGAGAGAGGACAAGATACCTGCTGCCTTCGGCCCTCCAGCAGGACGCGTTCTTTCTAGCCCATGGGACCCCCATGGCTGGGCACTTTGGGATGGACGCAACTATCGCCCGCGTTGCCATGCACTTCTGGTGGCCCAACCTGGCCCGTGACGTCCGCTGATGGTACAAACCTGCCCTGAGTGTGTCCAGAAAGTTACCAAGGAGAGGCTGAAGCAGGGGATCCATGTGCCCTCCCGCCAGGGGTATCCACAGCAAGTCCTATTCATCGACCTGGTGGGGCCACTGCCAGAGACCTCAGCTGGGAACCGCTACATCCTCACCTGCCAAGATGGATTCAGCCGGTTTGTCAGCCTCTACGCCATCCCCAACAAGCGCACCCTCACGGTGGCCGAAGCCCTGTTGCACCGCCACCTGGCCACGTTCGGATGCCCCCTGAAGATCCATTCCGACAATGGAATGGAATTTACCGGCCAGGTATTCCAGGAACTGGCCTCCAGACTTGAGATTGGCCTGACACATCCACCACCCTACAACCCGCAGTCCAACCGAGTGGAGAGGTTTCATAGGACGCTCAACACAGGCATGCGCCTGTTCCTGGATAGAGACGATAACAACTGGGAGCCACACCTGCCTGCCATCGCCTTCGCCTACAACACCAAGGCCTGCAGATCCACTGGCGTGACCCCGTTCCTGGCCTTCTTTGGGAGAGAGGCCAAACTTCCGGTGGACATGGTACTACGGCTGCCAGAGACCGAATATGCTTCAGTTCCAGCCAACGTCCAAGCTCTCTTGCAGCGCTACTATGCAGTGTATGATGCCATCCAGCAGAAGGAGGAGGGAGCCATCAGGAGGAGCGCGGCAGCTTACGAAGGCACGGCCAAGTATGAGGTTGGAGACTTGGTCTGGTACCTGGCCCCCCGCCTGGTGCCAGGGAAGGCAGCCAAGATTACCAAGAGATGGACTGGCCCCTGGAAAGTAGTGCGGAAAGCTACAGAAGTCCATTATGTCATTAAACCTGCCTCTCCAGTAGCCAGGATTTCAGAAGTTACCGCGCATGTAGGCCGACTGCGCAAATACACTGGAGATGTGACTGCCCACCAGATCCCAGCAGACATCCAAGTTGACATGGACGGCGACGAGGACGCCACTGAGCTGCCCGTTGGAGCGGCGGCGCCCGCAGCTAGCAACCCAGGGGAGCTCCCAGTGCACCAGCCAGCCGCAGCCGCCCCACAGCTTAGCGGCCAAGATCGTGACCCAGTGGAGGAGAACCTGCAGGAGCAGCCCAACGAACCACCGCCGCCGCCGCCCGCTCCAGAGCCACTCAGAGATGCCATCTGGAACCCTGACGCGGACATGGAGAACCTGCCAGCCAGCAGCGAGCCTGTAGGAGAAGAGCCAGCCACTGCGATGGAAGAAGCCGCCCCAGAAGAAGAAGAAGAAGCCATGTGCCCCCTGCTGATGACAGCCATCCCCATCCGGGTAGGAGCTAGGAGACCAAGCAACCTGAATCAAGCAGGCGCCCCCATGGAGTTCTATGCACCATTTGCCATCGCCATTCCACCCTTAGGAACCATCAGAGTCTGCCTAGGCCTCCGTGTCCAGCTACCAGCCGAGACAGAACTAATCCTGCAGACGAGGCAAAATTTCCAGCGGCGGGGCTTGGCCGTCGCCAACCCACGCCTAGAAGCCAACCAGGAGCTGACAATGCTGATCACCAACCACAGTCAGACGGAGCAACGAGTGTCCCAGGGAGCCTGTGTAGCCCGAGCTGTCCTCCATCGAGCTGTGCCCCAAGAACTGCCTGTCCGGCGCAGGCATAGACTGTCGTATCCCCAGGTTCTAGGCCTGGTGGCTCAGGAGCCACGCAACCCTTGAAGGGGAGGTTGTGGTAATACGACACCCAGACGGACAGGCCGTTTACAGAGTTGCTTCGCTGTGACTTATGATAACAAACCCCCTGCACTAATCTTATTATATCACCATCTATCTCATGACCGCTGTTGACCCCGCACCCAGCGGTCAAACTAGCCTGCCTAAATGTGGGGAGGGGACTCAAACATGCAACTATCACGAGTCCCTCACGCGCTTATATAACTGGGAGGCGTTGCCTCCCCTTTTACCACCGCTGCCCCCACAGTCTGTCTGCCGTCGGGAGCTAAGCCCTAGCGCCCCACACCCCCTTCAAACCTAACCATTGTTATAATCTGTTGTATATATATAGTAAACATAACTTGTAAATATTATTCAGTTTAAATATATAATTTCTGTATGATTGAATCCTGCTTGTTTGTTTGGTAGAATACTTAAAGGCTAGGGCTCGTTGAATCCGAACTCGTTACCCCGTGGGCCGAGAACGCTCGGCTTACCAGACTATATTCGTAGAAAGCTGGATATAATACGATGCTAGACATAGTTTTTTCGTATGGATGAGAACTGGTTCCTATCCACCAGATTCGAATGAATACGAGAATATAAATTAACGGTCCCAAATCAATATAGTACCAATTTTATTATATCTGCCTTTTACTTTATCTCTGAGTGTATTAATTGATATGTAACATACCTGTAGAAAAAAGTTTTGAGTAGAAAGCCTCCAGAATAGGTAGGGACTGTGGCAGGTTGTCCAGGAATTGTTGGGTGGGCAGTGAGGAATAAATCTGCTTAAATGTTGTCGGAGATAATCGTCTGAAATTAAAATTTTCAATAATTAAATGTGTCTTTAAAGTTACAAGTCTACAAAATTTTGTGTTTCAATATAGTAAATAAAAAAGTATTGCTTTTTGAGACACAGTAGGGGGAGGATAAAATAACAACTTTGAAATGGCCTAAAACTTGCAAAAGAATCTGAATTCTTATCTAAAGAAAATTTTGGACTATCTTTGTCAAAAAGTTGAAACGCAAAGGGCGAACAAAGCCTAATCATCAGTGTCTTTCTTGATAAATGTTTACCTATCCTATTTCATAAAGTAGAAAGGTTTTTTTTGTCTGAGGCTTAAGATTCCAGTAACTACTGAACTGATTGAGGAGTTTTCCTCTTTAGGGAAGCTTCACATAAGTCACGAGCTGGTAAAAGCTATTTTATTTTTTAAATTAAGAGTAAATATGGTTTTGGGTTATTTTCTACCACCTTTTTATCTAATTGGACATAGAGCCCCTAGTTATAATTATAAACTGCTATCTAAACAGTTTTTATGCTGATTTTTAATGTTCATTTGTTATTATTCGCATATAATAGACTCATTTAATATAATAAAGTTATATAGTATTATATTTCTGACAATTAAACTACTAATTTTAATATCTTTTTTGTTCAAGGTGCCTAAAAATAACAAAAAAATACCCCTTCCCCATCGCTTAAAAAACTGTATCAAAAGAAGAAAAAATAGCCAAACCAATCAGTTAAAGTATGATAAGTTAATTTTTGCTTTTTTTCAACAAGTGCAATACAACCTTTTCCAGTCTGGCTTCAAAACCGATTAATATCAGCTGGGTTACAACCGGTTATCAGCCACACTGAAAAATCTTTTTTCCGCTATTTCTTTTTTGTAGCACCACGCTATCAATTACAAGGAAGACAGAAATTGGCAACAAAGAGTCATAAAATTTAAATTGTAATGTTAAATTACTCATTAGAACTTTGAAGACAATGGGAGACAATGTATATAGCTCTAATGTGGCGGGGTGAGGAGTTTCTAACTGTTATTAAGGGCATATCATTATCAGGTTATGTGTGTTAATGTGTGTTTTGCATGAAAGGGAAGTTAACTTGAATATAAAGAACCAATACTTAGTAATACACACGTTAAAACGGTTTATTCATTTTCTTTTATTAGCAAAGGAAAGCGTGTTCTATAAAGCTTAAGAGCAATTGCTATGTCTATATTAATGTTTCTCTGAACGTAACTAACCTAACGTATATATGTACATTTTGCTTCAAATTAATTAATCAGTTAGACTTTGCACCTTGACGTTAACGATTTGATACCTCGCACTGTTTATTTGCATTTTCCCAAATATTGCATATAGACTGCAAGAATTGGGACTAGAAAAAAAAAGGGGGGGGGGGGTAAGTGTTCCAATTTTTAGTATTGTGATTGTGTTTGTCTTTTTTGTGTTAATGAACCAGATTTTAATGAGCTTAAAATGTAAAATGTTGTACATTTTGCAGTAAGCTGATTACAAAATAAGTTTACCTGATGAATGCGGCCGCCTCCCTGTACTGTAGCCTGTGCCATAGAGTGACTATCCGCTGGTGTGCCAGCTTAGGGGACATGTCAGCTATACTCAGGCTGGCCAGCCTACCCAACCTTTCTCCTTCGCCATTCCCGTCCTGGTTACGATTTTATATTTAAACAATCAAATTTGACTACAAATGATTCCTATTATTCAGGAAGCAACAAGCGAAATAAATCTAAAATAATATTTGGGGGGCAGATGAAAAGGTCATAAATTATACTTTATATTGCCCCCCCCCCCCCCAACGACAGCTGAAAATTACATATAGGTTTCGTGATTTTTTTCCGAATTAATTTCGTTGTTGGTATAAGCTGATTTCAAATGTATTGGTGGCATGAGTAACAACCCATTACATTGAACAATTAGGTCTTTCAGATAAACATAGTACAATTAAATAGTTGGTTTTGTGTATAAATGTTACTTTAATCAATACCTAGGAGATGGGGGGGGGGGGGTGGTTTAAAGATTGCAATAAGGAAGAAAAATAAGAAATTTCATTATATTAAATTTTAAAACAAATATTTGAAGAAATTTAAGATATATTTTTAAAAAGTCACTTTACTACCATTTACATACATAAACATTTTAGTAAAGGGGTTAATTGCAAAAAATTCATGTTGGCCAAACTTTTTTTTCTGGAAGGGATATTGCAATTAAAGAAAAGTAAAGTGATAGATTTTTTGGGTGAAAATAAATTTAAACTTTCAAAATCTAAAATATACTTGAATAAAAATACCCAATTATTTTCATTAAAAATCAATTTCGTTTTAATCTACATTATAGTGATTAAAGTGTTTTGTAAAAACTTGGGTAAAGCAATTTGCAATAAATTACATAGTTATGAAAACATTATAATAGAGAGGTAATGACTTTAGAGACTCTTGAGAGACTCGCTAAAAATAATTAGTAGGTATTGAATAAGATTGTCTAAAAATGAAGTTTGTTTATTTTTTTATGAAGGGGGGCCGGGGATGTAAAAAGAAATATACTATACACCCTTTAACTTGTTTTCATAATATATTGTTGAGCTACTTAAGACATCACTCTCCTTGTTTATCAAGAAATAATAATATAATCATAAACATAAGGTTTTAGTAATTCATTTTAATAGAGAATGCAAGGTCAAACTTTTAAAAATTAAGCTAATTTTCATTAATAAACGAGGTTAATTTTTAATAATATATTGTTAACAAGGACGACAACGTACTGAGGTAGCAACGCTCATAAATAAATGGATATAAAATACATGGATATTGTGAGAGATGCCTGTTTATCCCAGCTGGATAATATAACAAGATTATCCCCTCTCCTGACAATGGAGGAAAGTATTGACCAATATCCTTATATTAGCATCCTAAATTGACAACAACAACGCCCCTGTCATAATATCCACATATTCTATATCCATATACAAAAATTAAAAGTAAAACTGCTAAATGGACAAAGTGACTTATGAATTAGGAACTCTAAACATTAACTTTCATATGAAGTACCAGTTTGCGCATTTAAGATATAAACGAACAAACTTAAATATTTGTAAATTATATACACATTAGCAATTATAATTTTGGAAAAAATTTGAACATGTATCTTTAATATAATTTAAGAGAATCACGTTTTGATGGACAGGCAACCGGAAATTATGGAGGACCTTCGCCACTGACAAGGACAATCAGGTCAAAAGTATTGGTGTTTTAAAACGATTAGATAACCCAAACATTAAATACTTTAATTTATCATAAAGCATAAATGCCCTAAAAACTTATCTAGACGGAAATTAGCCGAAAAAGTCCTTACCATAAATCGTCATTAAGCAACATTTTTGTTGGTTGGTTTTAATAGAACGGACAAAATTGGGACAAGCCTTTTGAAAAGAGTTAACATGATGAATTATGCATGATAAACACTTTGAATTCATTAGAATTAGAATTAATGTTTAGGTAGAGATTTTTAGAAAGTTTAAGATATGACTTTGGAAAGTAACTCTCCTATTATTAAAAAAATTGTTTAATACTATGGAAAACGTTTAATTTATATATTTATTTCTTTTGGTTACACATCCCTGGCCTCGATAAAGACTTGTGGTTACCCCTAGAGGCAAACTGAGCACAATTTTCCCGAACTAATCAATGTGTCCAAAAATATTATGGTTCCGCCCCTAAGCCAATTAGTTGGCAACTTAAGCAATTTCCCACTAATTTCAAGTGTAGCACATTTAACCCCCTCCCTTACTTTGATATTTGCTCTACTTCTTTTAGGTTAAAGGAGGGTTTAGAAAGACCTAATGGTATAAGTTTCACATAATTAAAGTCCAATGGGGTTTAAGGTCCCGGTAGGGCCTAAAAACAACTTTTCTAAAATTTTATTATTAGGGGGTGGGGGTATATTTAGTTCAAAGGCAACTTTATGGATTCTACTGCATTTATTTTTTCTCAAGCCTGATGGAAATTAAAAATTATGAGCTGGAGCATGTAATTTCATTTACTTTTTTAGTTCAGGGATGCAGATCTTTAACTTTTTTCGGTCCGCCTTCGATTTTTCATGTTTTTTTTAAAGCCGCAAACTAAAGTCGAGATACTTTTTAGGAATCTTAGCTAGGGATGTGTCTTTTCAACTTTTTAGACAAAATATAGTGTTTCCTTCTGATTCAGAGTGCCAATATTATGCATGAATTTTTTTTCACGAAAGAAAATATGAAAATTTTTTACATCTAAAAGTTTATATTAAAAAAATTCTTTTGAAATGATTTTTAATTCAACTATTTTTGTTAAATGTTAAATTTAAAAAAAAATCAGACAATCGCAAAACCCATTAACATTCAAATAGAAAAACATAAAGTTTTGTCAAAAAGTTGATATAAATAGTATCATAAAAAGGTTTCATTGTTTAAAAAAGTGTGTGTAGGGGGTTGGAGGGAGGGAGGGAGGGGTGGTTGGATGTAGATAGATCAATCATAAAGCAACAAGGTTGACAGGGCAGACAAAACAACAATTTAAACAATAGTAAAGTACAACACAGAAAGAATAGTATTATTAACTATTTATAATTTTTACCATAAACAATAACATTTAGTTCAAATAGAAAATAATATTGTTCATTTTAACTTAATGCATTCCGGCTATTTGGACTTTGTTATCTTTGAAAGAAATTAAGTACTTAAAACCCTCTCAAAATTAAGGGTTTCAATGTCTTGTGTTAACATTTTACAGAGGAGCCTTATCCTTTGCAATAAAAAATGATATATTGATTTAATAAAATAGATAAAAATCTAAATATTTTTGAAATTTGAGACGGCTAAAACAAATTGTTTGTAATTTCTCATCATTAGTTTATAAGATAAGGGAATAAGTAAATTGATTGGATGGTAATTATTGCTACCACTTAAGGTTAGGTAGACTATCTAAAGATGTTTGGCTAAGGCCTAAGTTAGGCGCTCGACAATGATCCAGAGCTTCATTGTAATTAATGGTTGATAACCTGAACCAAATAGAATAATTCGAACCTCCACTTTTCCAAAAAGTAAATTCACAAAAAACACACACAATATTACTATTTTGACTAATAGACATGAGCGTGGCGCATTTTGCAACAACAAATGTAGAAATCCGAATTTTTGCATGGCATATTTACCATTCCTATTTTAAATTTGAACTTGCCAGACAAAAATAGAAAGAAACTAGACTTTTTGTTGTCAGTTTCTCAGTGGAAAAAAAGTTAAATGCTTAAGGCAAATTGCTTTATATTTATGGCTGTATTTTTCCATGATTAATTTTCAATGAATCATCTTATTCTGTAGTTAGAGTTTTATTTATAATTTTAGGAAAATAGAAAATGAATGAAAAAAGTTAGATTTAATTTTTTTTACTTTACACTGCAGAATCTATATAAGACCAAGATTTTAATATAAATGACTTAGTTTTAATGCATAAAAGTAGGAGTCAACAGCCGCAACTTTAGCTGCCGCTGTGTTGGCTTTTAGTATGGTTGGCTTCAACTAAAAGTTTCTGCAGCTAAGAGTGGCTAAGTGGCGCTTAGACAAGGTGTCGTGAAAGGTCGCTGAAGTTTAGAGTGGCTGATTATTTCTAAAAGCCGACGCTAAGCTTTCTCGGATCTGCACTGTTTGTTTCTAATTAGAATATAGCTTTGCAGCTCCAGCTTCTAAAATGCAACGATATTCAGGGTTGCTGAGGACGCTGATTTTATAAGGCTTCTATGAGCTGCCCAGCTAATGGTGGCTGTTGCTGCCGAGCTCTGCTAAAATCACAAATGCATGATTGTTTAAATATATTCCTGTTGGTATTTGTATTTATTCCTCAACAAAGTTCTATCAAAATTCTTGTGGTCAGAAAAATGAACTCTCTGAAAAAGAAGCAAAAATATTAAAAATTGTATTTTTTGTCAATTCATTACAAAATAGGAGAAAAAAAACACTTAAAAAACAGTATACATGTCAAATTAGACATAAAATGCAGGTAAAGTATATAGTAAGAAATAGCGAGATCAATCCATAATTAAGAAAGGAATTAAATTTTAAATTTAAGAAGTATAATTTAAGTTTAAGTTTATAATTTTTCTGGAATTCCGAACTTAAATTGACAAACCAGAGAAAAGGGAATGTGATTCTGACAAACAATTCCAAGTAAAAATTTCCCCTCCACCCCCTTCCCTTTTTTCCTCCCTTCAGTTACGCCAAAAAATAAGTTATACGCCAACTCTACCCCAACAAAATATCAAATTTTCGGCAATGTCAAATGTAATTAATTGGCTGAATAGCAGCCCCTGTTGACAAACAAATAAAGTAAAAAAAATCCTACCTGAGGCGAATCTTCTTGTATAGTTGTATACCACGGGGCAACCTTCCCCTCATCTCTCCTTCTCCGTCTGACAGCCCCAACATCCTGTTGTTTGTACACATCAGAGCTCCAGATATGTCGTCTTCCATCCCCACATTTACCCTGACTTAACCTAAACAAAATTATTCATTATGATTGGTGTAACATTGAGAGCCTTTAAAATGCATGGAAGCACGAATTAAGTTTCAAAAGGGTTTCAAGTAAAAAGACTCATTAACTTTAACCACCCTAATGCCCACAAGATGCCAACAAACCTATCTATTTATCTGTATCAAATTAAGATGCAAAGTAAAGTCATAAAAGATGTAGTTTTGAACGTTCTTTTAGTTGAATTGGTAATTTCCTTTAAAGTGCTTATCGAGCATTGAACCCCCTCCCCTTGTATTTTGAAAATAAATTGAAAATATGATGGGAGGGCTATTTTTCCCTGTGAGTGTCTATCCCTGCTGGGCTAACTAGTACCCAATATAACCTAACCTTAAAGACATTTAGTTATGAAGAAAAAACTACCCCTCCTCACCCCTTTTTTTCCCATTTATTTCAAAATGAGAGGGAATGAGGGGCGGGGGGGGGGGTATCTGCTTTACTAGGTATTTTGAGGGGATTTGCTGTTAAATTCTTTTGGTTTCTCTGACAACAAGATATTTCTGAACAATAAGGAACAATTTTTTCAAGGTAAGTGGATATAGCACGAACAATTTTCTTAACATTTCTATAGTGAGCATAAGAAAAGTGTTTATAAATAACAATGCAACCAATTTCCAGTGAATGTTTGCATAGATCTAAAGGGATAAACCAATGTCTGATAAATCAATGTACATACCCCCCCCCCCCCCTATGATGTTACACAGTAGATGTAGTAGATTACACTTAGTGGTTGAAACGTTTGGACACTAAACTTAATGAAGCAATGAATCAAAATTCGATAAAAGTCCCCAAAGTTGTTCAGCCAGCGAAAGAGAAAACGTTATTACAAAACTTTGGGGACTTGTGTAAAAAAACAGCCCAATGTCACTCCCTTCCTGGAATGTTTGTATTGATGTACATTCTACATATATCTAGCTATCTACTTATCAACAAGAACAAGTATATTCATTAGATATTAAATCTTTAGAAGAGGTCTTTAATATATCTATATCGAATAGCATTCCTCAATTGCATTGTCTGTATGTAGATAACGCATTGTTTCTATTCTAAATATCTTGTATATTTATAAAGCTGTAGAATTTTTGGAATATATTTGAAAAACAGACGTACAGACGAAAAAACTGATCAATGTTTTATATAGTAGCTTCGCTCCTAAAGAGAACCACCATGAAATATATATATTGAAGGACAAGGAGGAGGTATGGACTAAGTTAAATTTCTCAATACACACATAAAAAGAATGAAATGAAAAGAACTATTTAGAATTCTTTATCAACAACAAAAGGCGTGATAATCGATTTGTGAAAAAACTACTATTCTAAAAACACACTAAACAATAATAGAAATAGGATATATGTACACAAGAATAATTATATTGATAAGTAGCGCAGCAAGGTTTCTGCACATTTATTCAATTTGTGTCCATGGGGAATATAATTTAAGTAGTAATTTCCCTCAAATTTGCTGTTGAGCCCAAACCTAAAAACAGCCCCCCCTCCCGATTATCTCAAAATAAATGGGGAGATACAGTGTTCAACTGGCACTATTAGGGTAACCGCCAAGTCAGCTTGCCCTTCCTGAATAAGAAGAGTGGAAGGCTGAAGCTTTTGATACTGCACTGAACAATCAGGGATCTCAAGGGATAAGACAATGGCCTGTAAATTAATGTACTTCCCTAATGATGATATACAAAATTACCCCTTTTGTAGATTGAAATGAGTGGTTGAAACGTTTAAACTCTCAACTTAATAAACAACCAATCAAAATTCACTAAAGTCCCCAAAGTTGTTAAGCCAGCAAATAAGAAAACGTTATTATAAAACTTTGGGAACTAGTGTAATAAACAACCCATTTGCTCCTCTCTCTCTGCAGAACAATTACTTTGATTGTCGTTTGGCATATGGACATTGACATACGTTCACTACATTTTAGAGCAGCTTTGCTTTAAAAATGTATTAAGGACAACTGATATAATGAACAATAGTTTTTATTTTGATACAACAATAAACCAACACTTACAATTATAAGTGCATGTCTTTTCTTACAAATACAGGGGTCTGTTTTTATAATTCACTGTAATAATGGTCAACATTAGATATCTGTGTCTTTGTTGTTAATTAAATCAACATAAAACTACAGTCGTATTTAAAAGTATTACTGTGCAATCTAACGTCTTAATTTGTCTTGTTACAGCTTAAATCTAAAGTTATGGGATAATATCAGGCGCGTCTCAAGCACGTGCACATGGTTTTGATTGAGAGGGAGAGGGGATCTAAAACATCACAACTTAAAATTCCACTTACCCTGAAGGTTTTATCTCCCTCCCTGTGGACTTTGTTATGAAGCAAGGGGGGTATTCTGTGTTACTCCCCTGCCTTGAAATTGGTACCTTCCCAAATTTCCTAGGGGATCTTTAGCCTTGAATACATAAAAAAGGTATTTTTTTCTCCAAAATTCTTATTTATGCTGATGTTGTCAACCTCCAACACACCTCTGGTAAAAATACTGTTAACTTGCAAAAATGAGAAGGTGACAAATTATTAATGAATAGAGTTTTAATTTCCATATAAAAATGATTAAAGCCAAGGAGTGGTCGCATGTGTATGTTTGCATGCATGTGTGTGTGTGTGTGTTCGTACAATGGATGTAGAATATACGAGGATATTATGACAGCTGAAAAATTGTGTCAATTTAGGTTGCTAACATGTAACTCATTTATTGGTCAGTTCGTTCATCCAGTAAGAGGGGAGGGGGTAAAGGGGGTGGTTGTGGTGTATCGTTATTTTAGCCCGCTGTGAGTTTCACTATATTAGAGAACATGAAAATCTGGTGTATGATCCAAGTAATAATATATCCATTGTTATTGTAGCTGGGACATTAAAATAGTTACAAAACATACAGAGCGGCTTTTCTGGTTAGGTTAAGTTGGGATATGATACAAAGAAAATGGAGAGATAGTATGCGTAATCCAATACGCGAGTTAAGATATTAAATCATAGTATTTTATAAATTATGAATTTAGATTATTGTGATTAGAGGGGGAGGGGTACATTTTGTATCGTTGTTTCATTGTTGTCATATACCTTAAAATCGCGGTAGATCAGCCACTCAAATGAACCCATAACCATTTCAAGGTCTCCACTATATTTGTTAACGGGAGTCTCGTTTAATAAATTTTTCAAAACATTTGTATGACATCCAGGGAAACAGGGATAGAACAAAAAAGGCATAAATAACTTCCTCCCTATCCTTACGGCTAAATTTTCCTTTAACTAGCTTGCAAATATTTGGGAGAGAAAGTGTTGTAGATTGCTATTGTCGCATCCCTTCCCTGTGTGACAGTTGACAATAATATCAAAGTATGGGTATACCCTAAAAAGGATGTCTTCAACCAATTATTCAATTTGTATTGATACAGTCAATAGCAGGGATCATAAGGGATAAGACAATGGACGACAGATTAATGTACATCCCGATTTATGATAAACAAAGTTACCCCTTTTGTAGATTTTTGTAAAGTTTTGGTTAATATAATGATTTGATAATAGAAACAAAAGAAGTAAACGAATGAAAAAATTTGTTTATATAACCTAGGGTACAAGTATGATACATTCCAATGTCCCTTACCTCCCTGGTCAACATGGAAAAATGTTCTTAACATTCTATATATACTATCTAAAGTAACTTCTAGATTTCGTCTTTGTGTGAAGGAGGAAAGTACGTACTGAACTGATTGGTCTTCAATTTTCAAATACTTTCAAATTTAACAAGGTCAGGGTTTTAACCTATTTATCGTTAAATTTGAATCTTTCAAGTTTAAATCTATTATATTAAGCCTATTGTAATTTTATTGGCTAGGAACATGTTTGTCTAACAAATTATACTATTTGTTCATTTCTTAGTATTCATTGTTTATCTATTATATTACGTCTATTGTAATCATATTGGCTTGGACCATATTGTCTATCTAATTATTCTATTTGTTAATACTTTAGCATGCACTGTACATCTATTATATTAAGTCTATTGTAATTATATTGGCTGGGACCATATTTGTCTATCTAATTATTCTGTTTGTTCATACTTTAGTATATAACTGTATTAATTATATTTGGATGTACTACTTCGAGGATTAAATAAAAGTACAAGTCATAATTTGATTTACAAGGATGACTATATTCACTAACAGACTTACGAACGTTTCCAAATATAGAGTGACTACATTCTTAATTTTAAACCGCCTGTTTGGTTCCGATTATTTTTTCGTTGCGATTTCTAAATTGTATCCCGAATTACCTTGCAAAAAAGCTTCCATTGTAAAAAAAATATTGTGCAATTTTGTACTAAAAATTTGGCTTGAATTATTATCAATTGTCAACTAATGTGATAATAAGCTGTTAACTACTTGAGGTAATATTTAGGGCTAGGCAGCCGCACCTCAGCGGCGCATAGGCCCCCAAATTTAAACCCGCTATTGTGCAAAAAAGATAAATTGCGAAAAGATAGATTGTCTGTTTAGTAAAAGCTATAGTCATCCAGGTGAATTTAAGTTATAAACTGAACTCTTTACTGAGGCTTAAAAGCGGCTTACGCGCAACTGCCGAACCCTGGTTAGATTAACTTACCTTGGTTCTTGGGAATGGCTTTCTCTGGCCCATGGGTCAACTCGTGGAATTCTCTGTTTGCCTTCCCAAACATTCCCACCGCCATTAACAGAACCCCCACTACCGTTCCCTCCGCAGTTGTTTGTGATTGAGGTGGATCCGTTTTGTTTGAAAGTCACTACAGAACTGAAATCGCCGCGGGAACCTAAAAATAAAAAAAATCTTAAAGTGTCTGGTGTACATAAAGGTTATTTAAGACAACCGGCTGCGTTCTCCAATATTTTTTATATATTTTTTTAGTGGTGCAGCTACTCTATAATTCACTTTGTCTATCCATCAGTCAGTCCGTAACGCTGTGGGGGAAATGGAATTTTCTCGACTGCTATCAAAGAAAGACATATAAAATTTTCAGTGGAAATTCCTATGACATGCGCTCATATAGCCTATATATTGTTTTTTTTCGTCTGTCTGGCGGCCATTCTTACAAATAAATCAACATTAGTTTTTATATGTTTCGTGATTTTGCATTTGTTTCCTTTTTCTTATGACAACTGAATATCTGTTCTAGAACTTACTTTGTCCGCTTGTCCATTCCAGGATTTTTTGTACTTAACAACTTATAAATGTTGTAATACTTTTTTTTGTAGATATGTAAATAATACGTGAACATTATTTTCAATTTTATAAAATTTTGAATGTACAGTTAAATTGAAACAGAAAACCAGAACAATTTCTAAAATTAATTTAATTCAATCTAAATCATGAAGGATGTCAAAAATATTTGGTTTGTTGTTCATTGATTTGGGAAATTGTTGTCAAAACTGAAACAGGTGCTTGATGCTGCAATAGAACTGGCCATTATATTCATTCTTTTTAATTCTCAGCTTTTTAGAGCTAAAAACTAATATAACTTTGTAAGTTATATATTTGTAAAAAAAAGATGAAAACTATAAAAGCTAAACTTAACAGACACGGCAGGCAAACAAACATTAACAAATATTAGTTAGAACTCATTTACTATTCAATATTATTTAGAAGTTTAATTTTTAAAATGGACATACAAACTTTCTGGTAATGATCATAGAGTTGTTAAGCTTTCTAAATTCTATCTGATACTTAAGAATCATAGATATAGTTGGAAATCGATATAACAATTCTAACATGCCTATTTTAACGATAAGATCTATCCATTACGGACAAACCCTAATTAAAAGCTAAGAAAAGCATCGCTTTTAAAAGGATTTGTTGTAGACAATTGCATTTGTAGAGTTAGACAAAACTATTTCTTTCCAGTTAAGAACTGTTATTGACATTTTTTCACAGTAAAATCGGTACAGAAAATGAAAACTCGAAATTTTGTACAGGTCTATTTGTAATACTGCATACATTTGACAGTCATTCAAACATAATAATTTGCTTGTTTTAAATAATCATCTTGCATATTTCAAAAAAAACAGGGATGATTAAATCCTATTATGATATTGTTAGCTTTTAAAATTAGATTTTGCATTATAAAGTAATAAACCGGCCTCATTTGATGTTTATGTTTGTAATACAGCTTAAATGTGGTATGTTTAACACGAATTCATTCAATTTTAATGACAAAATTTTACTTTTAAAAAAAAATCGAGATATTATAGGCATTAATAATTATGTATCCAAAAAGGTGAAAAAATAACATGTTTAAATGAAGGAAGACAATTAATGGTTTTAACTTTTATTGTTACACAGGAGTTTCAAGTCAAGTTTGAAATTGATAGGAAGATTCTAACAAAACCAAGATACCGAATATAGAAAAGCTTCGCTTTTGATAACCCTATAAACATTGTTTATGTTCATTGTTTAATGTTTAACACAAAATGTTTAAGCACCTGGCCTGTTAAATTACCCCATTTTTATGACCCCCGCCCCCACTGCACTCAGAGGGTGAATTATAATGTCACCCGGTGGGAATATTTGCAAATTATTCCATTGTCTTATAAGCACACAATATTTAATATTCTTAATTAATGTTGGGAGATATTAAATCAAGTAGAACTGAGGTTTTATTGTCTTGCGAGTGGATTAAAAGTCACATACAAAATAAGTTTAAACAATATTTTCTGGACAGTTTTTGAGTAAACCACATTTTAGTTTATACATCTGTCAGGAAAGGTTTTTTTTAATTGACAAAGGTGGCATAAAGTTCACCAACACTTTCAGTCATGCAAAGAACTTTACATTATATTGTTTTAAAATGATAATTTAATTGCAAGATATTAAAAATGAGCTTTTTGATTTTAGGTATTTTACGCTATAAGAAAATTTGGATCATTGAAAGAAAACGAAGTATCGGGTTTCGTCGTATTTTCACAGTAACTTTTGATATATTATTTTAGTTTAGGTTAGGTAAATTTTAATGATTGCCCCTCAGGGTGAAAGCCTCCCGCAGGGGCTATAAATAGGAGACATCCTACTGCGAAATTACGACGAAACCTGCTACTTCGTTTTCTTTCCATGATCCGAAAATTTTTACACTATAAAGAAAATATGAATAATTTTTTGCTGGCCCTGCGTTTTGTTTTTCATTTATATATCTGCAACAGTAATAAAACCATACTTTAGGATTAGGTCTACCAAGATATTAAAAATCTGATAGCTTAAAAAGTATAGACAAAAGGAAGTATTATTAGTTTCAGTAAAGGATACACCCCGACATTTCAGATTTGAATTATGACCTAGCAATACAACTCATTTTAATTTTACTTGTACATTATGTTTGTGAGTTTCAACCAGTTGTCCAAAGGGATAAGACAAAGCCTTAAAAAGTAATGTACATCCCTAATAATGATACACAAAATTACCCTTCTTTATATTACAATTAATGTATGAAACGTTTTGGCACCCTACTTAATAAACCAATCAAAAACAAATGAAAGTCCCCAATTATGTTAAACTAACAAATAAGAAAACCTTTTAATGAAACTTTGGGTACTAGTGTAATAAACAGCCCAACGTCCCCTCCCTCTCCAACTGTGTGGCTGGATTGTTATCTTATTACCTAAGATCACGCTCAAATCCTATCAATCATTACACCAGACATAATATCTTCAAGTAACAATAACTTTCAATTCTAATCAAACATTTCTAAAATTTACTGCAAAATAGTATTTATTTCGTGTGATAATTATTTTTCCAATTTTAAGATCAAATATAAAATTCAAATTCTATTTCTATACTTAAAAATCATTAACATGCATTTATCCAACAGTTTAAAACTGTTTTGAATAGGAGCCTCTTGTTCCGTTTTTCTGTCGGTCAAGCTAAAAAAGACATATGATAAAAGATTAAAGGTTTCGTGATTTTTTTTATTTCTATTTAGTTATTTTTAAGTGCAACTGAACTTTGTCCGTCTGTTTCAATGATGTTTAGTGCTTCGGTAGTTATGGATGTTGTTTGTATGTTTATGTATATACGTGCTAATAGAAATTTATTGAAGCAACCATAGAAAATACTGTGGCATCCTTCTTACAAAGTTTTCATCAATTATCCTATAAAAGCTTAGTTCCTTAGGGCTAGGGGTCGGGAATTAAGGTCAGTGTCAAGTGTAAAAACAGGGATAACAATATTCACAAAACATAGCACGTGTTCACAAAACTAGATAAAGAACAACTAAAGAGTGATATTTCTTATAAAAGAGCTTTAAGATAGCTTTGAGATATAATTTAATAATTAAAATATAATTACAGATATGTAAATCCTATACAAATATGCCTATTCGGTCAAGTAATCACTATTTCAAAGTAGAAAAAAGAGATAATTAAAATAAAAAAAGATCCCCAAGTTTTTGAATAATTCAAGGCTTAAGAATTAGAACTGTTTACAATTAATGTGTTTATCAGTTATTGAATAAAACTCTCAAAAGATCAGCCCCACAGCCCAAGAAACGGCTACGCCCTTAGAGGCCTAGAAGGGCACTTTAGGGAAGGTAGAGGAGAATTCGACCCACCAAATTCAATTACTCGTGATAGGGTGTAGGTATCCTCCTCAAAGATAACAATGAACTCTCCCTCACTGGGCCTATGAGAAGCATCACTGTAAAGGAGTTTTATATACGTTCAGTGGTTAGCAAGATTCTTTGCTATTATTACACATAAAGACATCCTATTACTTCAATATAATAATACAATAATTCATGTAAAAAATTTGTAAATATTTTGAAAATAAAACAATATGAAATGTATAGTAGGTAAATATGAAATATGAGTACCTAAATTATAATCTTGGCTTCCTCTAAAAAATATAATTTTCAATCTAAAACTAATTTTGTCTGTTTTTTTGACATTATACAGACGTAATTGTTTAGTACTGCGGTTCTTAACCTTTTATAAATATGAGCAAAACTCAATTTTTCTTTTTTACAGTTGAAAAACTATTTTTATTAGGTTACTTAAAATAAAATATGTATAAGATTAAGCAGTTATTGATAAAGTTATTTTTCGTTTAGAAGAGAGGTTTGTAGTTTAATTTAACTGCCATTGTCCCAACCCTCCATGGGTAATAATATAAAGTAAAGAATCTAATGTGGAGTAAAGGTTACTTTGTTAATGATCACCAAATTCTCAAATGATATCACACGCTGTGCTCATCTGAACAACAAAATTGAAGGTATCTCCAACTCAATAATGCAGAATAAAAATACTGGTAGATTGTAATGTAGGTACAATGTTGGGAGGGAGGTGACATTGGACTGTACATTTCACTAGTACCCAAAGTTTTCTTATTCGTTGGCTCCTAACTTTGGGTACTTTAATTGAATCATTATCCGCGGATATTAAAATTAAAACTGGTATAATCTTGTTATTTTTATTTTAATATTTCTAAAAAAATGTCTGTAATGTGATGCTTAATATGTTTTTTTTAGTATGGATAAGAGTTGGTCTAATCCAGCTGATATCAATCTGGTTTTAAGCCATTCTGGAAAAGCTTTAAACTTTATATCCAAGAACTGAGTGTGATTCCCAACAAGACCAACCTTAATTAGCAACATATAGCTAGACTATCTTATAAGAAAGGAAAAAGATCATTTAAGCAAATGTTGAAATTAAACCAAATGTCAGACTTGCTAACGAAGAAAATACTAACATTAAAATTGATACTTTTAATAATGATAATATGATAGTATTGAAACATATGGGAAAATTGTTGTAATACATTTTGATATATACAAAAACAATAACATATCCAAATCCTTACCCACGTCAATAATAAGTAAGATGTTAATTGGCTACTGCTATTTATACTACAGTTGATTTACATTTATAAATCCACCTCCTGGACATCCTAGTCTATAAAGCAGTTAGGTTTTTTGTCTGAAGCTCAAGATCTCAATAACTAATGAACCGATTGAGTTATCTTTATAGGTCCAATGATGGTTATAAGCTAATTTATTTTCATATAAGTCTTTAGATTTTCAAAGCTTTTTTCTTAAACAGATCCCCTAGATACTAGGGACGTAACCGCTAGAACATTTACATTTTGTGTTGAGGTAAAGCCAAAAACTAGTCCTCAGCCAATAAACAGTTCCATGAAAATTGCGAATCGTTTGATCTAGCTGTTGACGAGATCACAATAAACAATCTAAATAAATTTCTTAACGAAATAGACATCACAAAATAGACAGCCCGTAGCTCCTGAGATATTTATGGACAAACTTTAGAGTAAGCAGTGCAGTTCCGTCTTGTATAAAAAACACTGTTGGCTTGTAATATTCTAATCACTTTAATCTACAAGTGTCGAGTTATAAAATGTCACTCTTTAGCCTTGTAATGTCATTTTATTTTAGCCCCAGGGGTGGTGAGAAAAAATACTCCACTCCACTGTTTTGTTGATACTTAAATACCATTTTAATCAACAACAGTACATTTAGTTTATTTTAAAACATATTTTTTTTGAAACGTAGAATTTACCAAAAAATGCAGGGATCTTAAGGGATGGGACAATGGACGATAAATAAATATATCCCCTCCTTATGATAAACAAAATTACCCCTTATTGTGATTGAAATTATTATCATTAACCCTCTTAAAGTTGTAAGCTAACAAAGTGCAGTACAAGCATTATAAATTTGAGGGGCATTATGATTTAAAGACCATTGCCCCGCCCTTCCCTGCAAATAGGCGGATGCGTCTTAGCAACTAGGGACTCTTCCGTCGAGGGATAGGGTGCCTAAATTCATACCAAGACTTTAATCTTAAAAATTAAATTGGTCTTATACCATAACTGAACCTAAGTGTAGTTTCCCTAAAATGGAGAACTCTATCGGTTCCGTAGTAAAATGCCACTGTTTAAAATAATACTATAATGTAGAACTTAAAATGTTTTTTATATGGTAATAAAATATTCATCGTTTGTTGATATCCTTGTATTGTAAGACTTGAAAAGCTACTCAATAATTCACAAGGACAGTCCTTTATTACTGCTATAGTGCAAGTTTATTACAATAAGATATGGAAAAGCAATGGAAGTTGAATGGAAAGACTAAAACTATTCTTTTTATTTGTTTACTATTATGTTTCTTTAGAACACAATCATCCTTGTTAAGTTATCACCGGAACAAAACAAATCTTTAAGATAAAGATTCACCATATACAAACAAATAAAGCCTTTTTATAATCCAACAAATATTTTTTTCAATATTGACTAGCAAATATAATAGTAAAATGTCAAACAGATAGAGTCTAGTCTGACGATTAATATCTAATATTTTCTTGCAAACTTTTGGATTTATAAAAAATTATAAAATTATTCTTTCAAAATTAATTTTATAATAAATTGGTGCAAACAATAATTTTAGTTGTTTTGATATATATGTAAAGTTTTTACAGTGGCTCCTCACTGGGGAATGATTTATTATGACAAGTAGCCTATACATTTGATTATTTTTATACAAATAAAATTTCATCAAAATTGATTTTTATTAGTTTTGGCGGGGTGTAGTAGTCAAGAGAATCGGTGTTAGGAAATGGGTAATATGCTACCCCCCAATTCATGATAAAAAAATAAGTTTAAGGGGTATCGTTTCTTCACTAAAAAAATTAAAAATACATAACTCGTTGAAAAGAGAAAAAAAGTCTGTTTCCCTCATATTGCATCTGGACCACAAACGAACTTTTAAAGAATTGAATTCTCGATGAGTGTTTTAGCTTAGGTTAGGTTAAGTTAAGGTTAGAAGAGATCTACAGGGATGGTATACCTTAGGGATAGAGCTTTGAAAGGTTAGAGCCACCTGCAATTTTTTTCTTAAATATTAAAAAACTGTGGTTTGGGTGGGGGGGTGGTCAAGAAATAAGTTTGAGTGAAAGTACCAAAACAATTATAAAAACCCATTAAATAAAACCTAAATACGCCTCTGTCAGATAACAAGACACAGAAAGATCCCCAATATTGTAAGTGATCAAGTGATCATGTATAATGTATATTTGAGTTTTGAATTTTACACAGATGATCAAATAAACTTTTAAAAATGCTTTATGTTGAGCGTTGAAAACAGGAAAATTTTTTTACTACTAAATGTATGAATCAAACAGTAAGTTTTTGAATTAAAATCTCTTTAAAAGATTATGTGGTAATAAGAAAAAAATTATAATATTCATTAAACCAGAGACTAGAGCAGTTAACTCCCCCCTTTTTCAAATATTTGCGCGAAATGTGAAAAATTCTTACCTGATCCTAGATAGGGCAATGACTGAGGTCCAGAGCTGATGCTATAGTTTGTTGGAGTGCCAGGTCCTGGTGAGCTAGTCACCAGAATTCCTTTTCTGGGCAACTGACCGCTGACTGGCGAGTGGTGGGACACTCCGCTGTGATACTGAGATAGGCGACTCATCACGTAAAATCCTATTCATCCAATTTTAACTTCATTTTAATTCACTAACATTTCTATTTTTATCCACTGTCTTTTTTTCTTCACTTCACTGCATTTTAAGTTATAGAAAAATCTCACTTGTTGCAAAATTTTGCAAGTTTTTTTTCTTACTTTTTTATAAACTAATTTAGTTTAATCTGAAATGATGTAATAGTTAATGAATGTAAGCTGGCAAGGATATTTACGAATAGATTAATAAATCATGATTATTAACCGTTTTTTTTTATTCTACTTGCTACATCCCTTCATAAACCCCCACCTCCCTGTAGCTTTTAACCAAAATAGTAAATTATGTAGACATAGTTTCAACAATTTTGATTACATGATTGAACCTCAATCCGGGATTATGAATTACTTTTATCTTATAATCAATTCTAAATACAGATTTTTATTTTCCTGCTACTGCAAGAATACAACTGATATATAATTTTGCGAAAGCAAGCGAAACCAAAAAAGCGGCTGAATATCCGTCATGGGCTGGCCTAGCTACAAATGTTTGTTAATGAGCAAAAATGATCCATTGTTAGGCAAATCTACTCTAGAAAATGAAAACTCTTTCTTTCATAGCCTCTAGGAAAATCTTACTCAGAGGGAGGGACGAACTGACCCTAGCAATAGACTTAAATAAACAAGACATATAGAATAGCTACTCAACGGACAACTTACTTCTGATAAGCAGTAAAGGATTTTCAGACCACTGCACACTCACACACACACACACACATACACAAAAGATACTGATTTCATGAAGTTGCTCATAAAACGACAGATTTAAAGCTTAACTATAAAGATAAAGCCAGACGGAAGTTGGTTGCTTTATCTCTTTCCTTCAGATAAACATTTTAAAACGCCAAGCTTTCGTATAATTATTGTAAGTACATAAGTCTTCTATTATTTTTGGATCGTTGAAATATTCTAAGGCTTGTATTTACGAATGTTTTATTCCTTCTATTCTATAGCCATATAAGAATGGTTCTTATCAAACCTTTAAAGATTCTTGTAACATTATGGTATTATTTAGAAATAGGAGTAACACCATTGCCCATTTTAAACATGTTTTTTTTTGTGCTTAAAATAGACTTTTGACAAGTTACCTGTCTTTGATTTTTAGGATGATTAGACATGATATCATAAGAATATCAACTCATTTGCAATTTTTAACAAATCCAAACTAGCATCATGTTTCATCAAAGTCTTTTTTTTATATATTTTTCAAATATAGAAAAAGATTAAAATCATCCTCTCTCTTTAAATACAGTGAACTAGAATCAGTTGGTTAAATAACATTTAGAATCCACTGGAGGGAACAAATATCCAGGAAGTGTTTGACCTTTCTGAAATTTTATTCATTTCAAATGTCACCTTTTCCCAGGACATTTTGTTAAACAAATTAAATGGATTTATTTGAGATAATTATAGTTTTAATTTGATTACGTAGCTAGCATACATTACAAACATAATTTGATGAATGTATAAAAAATTATCAATGACTGTAAGTCGATGATAGTCCAAACCTACAAATATAAAAATATTCATTTTTAACTTTTTTATAAGTATCTATATTATAAAGGTCTTTTAAAGTTTTTTAGTCATAAAAAATATTAATAATACATTTTAGAGATTTTAAGTAACATGCAGATGTATAAACTACATCTTTTTATGGTATCACAAAAGTATGTAAGTATAATTGAATGAAATACATGTGGAGTATATGCATGTGTGCACAGGGTAGGGGGGATATTACCTCCCCAACCTAGAAAGAAATACAAGGGGGGAGGAATATTTTATAGGTGCTTCGCGATGTGATACTTTTTTAACCCCCCTTGACATTTTTTTTTCTTCAGGGATCACAAAATTTTTGCCTTCACGCCATTAACAAAAATCATGTGCACGCCCTTGTTGTGAAGTAGAATTCATTTCTATTGTTCCCAAGCAGCACGAAATCAGATTTTGAATACAACAAAATTTGCTGGCCATAATTTACCTGTCCAGAATTTGTTTAGAATAGTTTCACTACCAACAAATGCATATTTGTAACTTTGAAAAATAACAGAAAGTTCTTTAAATCATGAATATAAACTTATAATTACGTATACTTTTTAAATTTTTATTTGTAATGCATTTGATATTATTATGGACTAGGGTCTCTCTTGTCTTTCTCTCTTTAAAAACCATATTTTCGGACGCCATTCAAATATTTCAGAATTTTAATCAAAATTTAATTTTTGCTGATATCCAATATAAAATTTTTTTTTTTTCACATTTAAGGAAAATAACTTTTAAATACCTAGATATCTAAAGATTTAAACTGTAAGAGTTTGTCAATGATTTATGAGTTTATTCAAATATTTTCAAGTCATTCACCATAAATTAATGCAAGAACTTATTTTAATCTTTTACCAAAGCCCTTCAAATATGTTTAATTTACACATTAAGATATATAAGTTTTCCGGAATTTTAATGTTAGGGGGAGATTTGAAATCTGCATCAAATTTTAAGGATTTTTTATAAAATTCGTTTTTTGTATAATTCTTTATCTAAAAGCGGAAATGCATTTTAAGTTAATTCATTTTCACCAATAGGATAGGTGGATTTTAAACTACCTGCGCTCTAATTGGTTGAATGATGTACGCCATCCAATCAGAGCGCAGATTTTTTAAATCCACCAATCACAGATTCCAAAATTAAATAACTTAAATTGCATTTTTATGAATTTTATGAAAAATCCTCGAAATTTGATGCAGATTTCAAATCTCCCCCTAACTTTAAAATTCCGGAAAACTTATATATCTTAATACACATTGATTGAAACTTTAAAGTTTGAGCTTGAGGAAAACGCAGCATATATTTAGATATTGCATGTAATTAGCTTTTTAATTTATATAGACACTAGTTGCTTCGTCCCTAATCTCAAGGGGAGGGCGATGGATGTCAACTTATGGCCTTCAACCACTAAAGATGAATATAAAGCTTCCCTGCAAAGTGCAACCACTAATTTTCTAGATCTGTAGCTTCAGACAAATAAAAACCATAATACTTTATATAATAGGATGACTCATTAAATTGTTTCTATTTTTAGTATATTGCCTCATTTTACATTCGTAGTAACTTTTACATATACTTTTCTTATGAGATTCTACCTTTTGGAGGCTATCATCCTTGTTTTCTATCAGATAAGATGAAAGATTAAGCCAAAACCTAAGATGCCTTTACCCTTCTCTTTCAAACTGGAGGTATTATGTTGATATACAATTTTTATGTCGACAATATGAATGAATGTAGAATATGCGTGGATATTATGACGGGGGAAAAATTGTCGTCAAAGTAGCTTCCTCATTTATTGGTCAATTCGTTCAATCAGTAGAAGGGAGGGGGGGGGGGGATAACTTTTGACTGCAAAACAGAACCAAACCTTGACAGGGTGTATAATAACAGAGAGGAAGAGGACATTGGACTGTTTATTACACTGGTCCCCAAAGTTTATAGTAACGGACATTTTCTGATTCGTTGGCTTAAAAACTTTGGGGACTTTTAATGTATTTTAATTAGATGTTTCATTAAGACGAGTGTCCAATCGTTTCAAACATTAATAGTAATCTACAGGAGGGGTAATTTTGTCATCATTATTAGGTATTTGGATCAATATATTAGCCACTGTCTTATCCCTTTAGATCCCTAGTGTAATAGCCTAAAGTTTCAGATTTGTGATCTTAACTTTTATATTCAGGGACAATGATAAAAACTTGCACAAAAGAAAAAGAAGGCCCTTAATTTGACCCAACATAAAATTATAAAATTTTCTCTTTTCAAAAGTCCCTATAATTTTGTATATGTGTATATGAAAAGAAAGTAAAAATTAGGCATTCCTATCTTGTTAATTCAATGGCAAATGTGCGTTTATGTAATTACAGTTAAAGGGACAGTTCAAAGTTTGTTTTCATATTATTATTTTAATCACACATCCAATAAAATTTTGCAAATTATTTTCCCCCCTTCCAATTGAAGCTAATTTTATTAGAGTCTGCCATTTTGGAAGAAACGTGAATTTATCGGATGCTATTCTACTACACTCTGTCTTCTACATCTGATTATGTCCGTTTATCTTCTGTGGTTCGCTACTTTTGGTTGTTGTCATCTTTGCTTTCATTATTTATTGTGTCCCCAATACAAATTTAAAAACATTACAGTTTTTTAGTTTTTATTTGTTATTAATTCCATTTTTCATAAAATGACTCAATGTGTGAAAATAATAAAACTTTACTTATAACGAGAAGGCTAAAACTGTATTACTTTTTAAATGAGCAACCAACCATTTATGTAATACAAATGCTTAGCTTTTAAATATATTAACAAATATTAATAATTTAATATGACGTTAAGCATGAATTTTAAATATCTAATTGAACATTGAAGTGTCCCTTTTGGGCTGACACACACGAAATTTTAGAGAAAAAGACCTTAGCTTTTGTACTGTGAGATCTTTAAGATTAAAATGATAGTAACAATAATTTGTCCTTTTTTAAATGACAAACATATTTATATAAAAAAGAAAAGGAGGTTTAAATCTCTCTATTCTAAATTTAAAAGTCAAGCCCAAGGCATGAAAATTAAATCTTTATGGATTTGAAGAATCTACCCAATCTCATGTATACAATTTAAATGATTGGACAATCCCTTATAATTTGAAACGAGCTCCTTAAAATCCCGCTCTAATAATTTTTTTAGATAAATAAATATTCATGATGCCTATTTTAGGTTAGGTTAGGTCGAGGAAGGTTAAAGATAGACCCGCAAGGTAATGGCTCTACGCATTGGCTACATAGTAAGGCGTAAAAGCTGTAACATAAGGTATAAATCCCAAAAACTACTTAAAGAAGCAGACCAGTTGGTTAATTTCTAGATATTTTTAAGATAATACAGACATCAGCTGAGCCCCTAGCATTTAATGGTTCTAAAAGTGAAGGCATAGGTATGGGGCAGATAAATGGCCTAAAACCATTTCTTATTTATTTTACAAATAATTAACCCCAATCCTGAGAAGTATGTGAAGATTCCCTAAAAAGGATCTCTATCGGTAGCGAGATCTTATTGGACAAACAAAAATAACTATATAATAGGATATGGTTGGGTGTTTTTTGGTCCAATGTGCTTTGTGAGGGCTCCTACCAATAATTCCCAAGTCACAATAACATGAAAATCGATTTCTTTGTCTTCTGTTTACATACAAAATTGAATTGTAAATTTAGTTAGAAAACAAGAATGACAATATCTGTAAATATGTGAAGCTCAACAAATCATACTATTGGATATTGGAGTTCTGAATTTATACAGCGGTGTCAATAGAAATAGAAATACTTGTACGAATTTTCTAATGATGATTTTGGAATTTTTAAACGAATCTGCATGCAAGACTAGAAATCGATATATCATTCTAAATATTATTTCATAGCTATACATCAGATGGATGCACTTTTGCTGATCTATAAAAGCTTCGCTTTTGATAAAATTACATGCCTTGTCGATTTCTAGAAGCTTTACAGAATAATTTATTCAGCGAAACTGTATTTATAAGAGATTTATAACAGAGAAAAAAAGTTCTTTCAAATCAAAGTAAGATTATAAAAAATAATCAACATTTGTTTAAAACTTTATATAAATAACGTATATAACTTTTCTTTGCTTTTGATAATTTTATTTTATTCTTTAATAATCAAATTTAAAATTTCCATCTTGCTGTAATGTAGTTGATCTTCTATTTCTAGAAACTAAAATTCCCTACCACCAATGTTTACATAAAAACAAGGACGGGTATGTCCATAACATTGGCATCAAATTTATTTTCACATTTTAAGAATGAGGATTTAAAGAAAAAAGATGTACATCCTCTAAAATAAAGTCTTAAACAACGGGAGTGGTTATTGATGTAAACCTTAAAATAAAGAAACATGATCTTTGTGTGTGTGTCTGTACCGAAGGTTCTCGCTTACCGCTGAATCGATATGGTTCTCCTTTACAGGGTGGCTTCTCATAGGTCCTGGGAAGGTTTATAGTCATTTTGGGGAAGGGTACCACTACCCTCCCAGGAGAAATCAGCCCTAGAACCCCCCCCCCCAAAAAAAAAAATAACTTAAAATTCAAGTTATCGAATTCAACTTCCCCCTCTTCAAGTGCCCCCTAAAGGCCTCTTCGGGCGTAGTCTCTAATTGATGATGACTCTATGGCACTGATTATAATATGGACATGGCCACAGATAGTAGTTATAGAATAGCACCGCTACTTATAATACATGTTATCTGAATCCGATGGTATCAATCAACCGGTGGCATCAAATAACAAACTAAGCCAAGATTTAGAATTAACAATTCAAAAATTCCAACATTTCTAACTTCACAACAAAAAAGAATAATAATGTGAATGTTTTTTAAAAATCTTTTTTTATTAAACTAATGAGTTTGCTTCACAGAATGGCTATGTATTGGTCTTTTGCTAAGTTGAATATTTCAACTTATGCCTGATAAAACCAAAGCTACCCTATACCAAGTCAAATACGTACATTCGTCTATCACAACGTCAAAGTAATTTAAATGAATCATTTTGAATTTTGTAAATTAAAAAAAAATTTCTAAATCGCTTAAATGTAATTTCATTATTTTATATAATCACTTGCTGTGCTATTTAAAGAAATATTGGTCGGTTCAATGATAGATAATTTAACTCGGATTGTATTTCAAACTAAAAATGGACATTGCATGTGTAGAGTATCTTTGCTCTTCTATAAACAAGGTTCTTTATACCGCTCTGGGAGACGGAATCTTTTGTTAGATTTCTCTGATTGTCTCAAATTCCTGGCCAGTTTCGCATTAATGAGAAATTAATCACTTTGTTTAAATCCATTTTTCAAGGTAGAAAATAATATGATACCATGATTCAATTTAATTAAAGACAAAAGCAAAAAATACACAGTTTTTTTTTACTAAAATGAGTAAAAGAAATATCTTTTTAAGTCGATTTGTGAAATTATAGAAAGCTTGAAATTATTGTTATAAAAATTTCTCCCACATAAGTTTTGTTTAAAAGATAATCAATACATTGTATTGTTGTATTTCTTTAGGGCTTTATATGAAATAGATCAGGGATCGTCAGCCACAGCCGAAGCCATAGTCAACCGTGCTCTTTTTTACATAAAAAGATTGAAGCCAGTGACATTTTTTTAACAAGGCGCAACTTAAGTTATCTTCAAGAAAACTAAATGCGCAAATGGCAGTATGTCAAACTTTCGGGCCAGTCTGCAACTTTTAGCTATTGCCAAAATTCATAGAGGGGTAGCCAGTTTTTATAAGATGAATTGATGGCAAAAAAATCCGTTTAGCTGCAGCTGTTTTTTTAAGTCAACAGAAATGCATACAAAGTAACAATCCTCAGCTTAAGTCGGCCGCTCACCTCCATCTGCTACAAGCAGCCGTCTTAATTCAATAAGCCACAGCCATAGTCATCCCCTTTAGTCATTAGACGGCCGCCGATCCCTGAAATAAATGCTGATGGGATAATTTTATCAATTATAACAGTGTGTGATCTACTTTCATATAATGTAATATTTTCTACTATATAGTGGATTCACATCCAGCCTCTAGGGGCTTCAATTAAGTTTTTGATTTTAAAATTAGGGAAGTTAGTATAATGAGCCATATCCCTACCTAAAATTGAACTTCCCTTATTCAAACTCCCGTAAAACAGCCTGAAACCTGCCCTTGTCGTGCTTCCTTGAAAATCAGGTTGGACAGTTAGGAGATCCGATACACATGAAAATCTTGAAGAAATAGTACATAGGGGAGAAATCATAATTTTTTCAACAAGAGAATTTTGTGCAATTAAGTAATCAAATGTATTTAGCACATAAACAATTGTAACGTGAAAACTATTAAAAACCAATCATTGTCGGAATATTACAAATAGATTATCATAAACTGGATCAAAAAATAATTTTCAAACAATTTTGGACTAGAAAAAAACTTTCTACTAATTAAGTTAAATCTGTTATAATTTAATATTTTTTTATCCAATTATCTAGAAAGTTTTGGATAAGTTTTAAGAGTGTACTAATTATAAATATTAACTCTATGGATAAATGGAGTTTGATTTTTAGGATGATGAAATAAAGTAAATGTAGAAAATAATCCAATGAAATCATAAAAAAAGTGACATTTTCAACCCATAATTCAGTTTGTATGTTTGCTCTTCCGAGACGTTTTATGGGAAGGGTAAAGAGCTTGGCTATTTACTGCGCGCGTATGTGTATTTTTGATTAAATTGCTAATGTTTTTTTTGCATTTCTTTGTAACTTTTTAGATTAACACTTATACACATACATGAAAATGGGGTAGAAGGGAGAACTTTTTTAGTTGCAAAGCTACTCTATAGTTTACCTTGTTTGTCCGTCCGTCAGTCACTCATTCAGTCCGTAACGCAACTAGACATCTGGTATATAACTTACATCGTCTGTTTGTCAATTCATGTTTTTTAGTGCTTCGCACGTTATGGATGTTGTCATCCTTGTTATTTATACATCAAAGTTATGGTTTGTATTCGCTTTCAAATTTCAATTTAAAACTTGCATAAATGCTTTCCAAAGGGTATCGTAGATATTCCCAGATTTGTGTTTAAAATGAAACTAACTGAATTAATATTTGCACCCATATACCCTAGGTAAAATTGCATAAATATAATAAACATTTCACAAATACACACACACTCACATACACACACACACACACACACACACAACACACACACATATATGCATGTCATACAAGTTGAAGAAAAAAAATAGTCCATTGTTGAAATTCAGAGGGCAGCAAAACGTCACAATTATAGAAAAAGTGGCTGACATTTGACAATGAATTTTTATGTGTGTGTGATTTTGTGTGTAAATTGTGGAGCATATACACAAATTACACACACATATGTACATTCATGTATTTTTCGGTCAGTGTCCTTCATCAAGGATTTTATAACTTCATATAATTTCATTCTTGTTACAATCAATGAAGCTTCATTTTGGTCAAACAAAATTAGATAAAATATAACGGGCAATAAAACAAAATATTTTTGGACTAAGTTAAAACCATTTAAAAGATTTCTATACTAAATATTTTGAGAGATTAATTATTTGATTTAAAGAAAAATTGAGAGGTCTGGTCTGTCGTCGGGATTTTCTTCAAAACTTAAAATTAAAACTCACATACACAAACATACACAGTACTGCCCGTAACCTTAAGAAAGTTAGGTTGGGTCTAGAAAGATAGCAGTAAGTATTAAACATTGTACGAAAGTTAATTTTATTTAATTGTCATTTCATTTTTATAAATAATGGATGTAGAATATATACAAAATGGTCAATTTATGTTGCTATTTCTCCTATCATTCATTGGTCAGTAGGAGGGAAGGGAATGGGTAGAGGAGGGGGAGATCATTATGTTAGCCCGCTGCAAAGTTCACCTTATGATAATTTGTTATAAGATCCTAGTAATAATTAATAATTTTTTTAATTTCTTGATACAGATATTAAGATAAAAAGCTTAAATTGTACAACTAACAAATTTGTTCTTGTTTCTAATTTAAAACTACATATTTCATCCTAAAACTGAAGATGGTATGTGTAAAATGAAAATTATAATTTAAAATTGAATGGCTGAAAAAGGTTTAAGAAAGACACCACCCTTTCAAACTTTCTTCTCAATACAACAAGAACAATTTTGACTGTAAGTAGGACAGCAAAGGCATAAAAAATTCTAAATAGAACCACTGAATTATAGAACAAGAAACTTTCGGTTCTGTAGTTATAGAAATCTTAATCTACAGACAAAATAAACCTTACTACTTAGGATATACGGATATTTATCAAATGGTGCATATTAAAGTGGATATGTGAAAGGAAAAAATAATACGTATAAAAGTAGGTATTTGGTGCTTTCATGGGTCATAATAGAGTAGAAACAATCAGGACGTACATTCCGACACATCCTATCTATAAACTTATAAAGTGGTTGCGATATTTGAAATAAGAAGATTTAGGTAAAAATGTATGATCTGCCCATATTTAAATGTTTTATTAGAGGTGCTAAAACATGTCTTCAGTTCAGACAAATATTTTATTATTTTATTGTTTTTTTTCGATCAATAAATCTTTTTAATATATTCTTGTTTGTTTTCTTTTACCTATATGTTATTAATTTTTTTGTAAAAGGTATAAAAACACACGTACAATTTAACATTTTTTATGATATTTTTGTAAATTTCAAGTGATATAAATACATAACAAAATAAGGCTTAAACTTAGAAAGCACAATAATTTAATATATTGAGGGAGGAAGATTTAAAAAATAAAAGCTGTATATGTTGAAAAAAATATGAATATAATAATTAATAATCTCTCTTTAGGAAACTTACTGACCAACAGATCGATAAGCAAACAAACATTTTACAAAGATTATTTTTACAAAATATAAAAACTACAACGTTCAACTGGTTTCAAAAGAATCAAAAGTTTTATTTACTCCAAAATACATTTTGCTTCATATAACGCCTTCTGTCCCTTTGCTTTTTTGGTTCTTTAGCTTTTTTATATCATGAATTAGTTTAATACAATAACAATTAACATTTTTGTTAAAATTAAACAATTGAAATCAGATAAAACTGTAAGAAAATCGTTCTCAAATAAATTTTACTCACCTTTTTCGTAGAATATAAATTAAAAATAACTATGTATTTATTAAACATTTAATAAATCAATGAGATACTAAACCAATAATAACTCAATAAGAAAGCACTTTTTGATTAAATAAAAATCACACAAACAATGTATTCTTTATCACCATATATCACGAGTATAAAACCACAACTGTGTCCGTAATATTTACGATGCCTCGCTAAGGCCCGTTCAAGTCGCCCACAAATGTGCGTCCACAACTCGGTTGTAAAATACGCGGTTTCGCGCATTTCCCGGGCTGCGTATACGTCGTAGTGTCAAGTAGTAGCATGTTTCGTAAGAAGAAGATGTATATATGTATGAAAATACGCGAGTATGGGACGCTAGCGACGCACGAGAGCGAAAATGTTGCACGGCACACAGACAGACTAGGTTTTTATTCTAATAAGCTTAAAATGCCCTTGTTTATCGTCTTGTTTCTTTTGTGTATGTTTAAAAAGTATGATTCTTTCAACCTGAAGATTTTCTAATTTTCAGAAAAAATATTCAACTGGGTTATGATTTACGACCTAAAAGAATGAAGCGACAAGGATTATTATATTTTTTTAATCAGGGAAGCCCAAAGTAGAGTAAATATTGATCATAGATACTGTCTTCAAACTTTGTATAAGCATTCAGAACAATGAGCAGACCAATTATAATGCTTCAATATAGTAACCTTATCGTCAAAAATAACAATTAACGAAAAAACAGATGTAAAAATGAAGACAAAAAGAAACTGCTTACATTTTTTAGAACATTAAAAAGAAATATCATTACAAGCAATTATTTTTTTTTCAAAATATTTTTATTCAGTGTTAGAAAGAATCAGTGACAATTAATTATTTTAAAGTAGGAAAGTTCTTTTTCTTGTAATTACATTTGAAATATTAAAGTAAAAGAATAGAGGGAGCTATATTTAACTCCACAAGGTGGGAAAAGCCTGTCCCGATTTTGTATTGGGTCTTTGAAATTAGCTAATAGTGTCAGAAATTAAATTCACACGGCCTAGTCACTACAAAATAACAGAGAGCAATTTGCAAGTAGACGAAAAGGGTCTCCACCATTTGGGCCAAGTAGTTTTTTTTATATACATCTATACTTATACAGAATTTATGTGGGGTATGCAACAGACAACCTAACATTCCCTGTAGGATAATCCCCTCGAAGCAGGGGGCTTGGCTGCTTTGTTACATAGGGGGTGTTTTTTTAATGGAACAAAAGTATTGCTTAGTTTCACCCAAATACTCTTGACAAAAATCAATCCTTGGTATCTTATTTTTTTCTTGGCTTAGGGTATTTCTTTGTCAGGAAAAAATATTTCATGCTTTCTAAAATGAACTATTCCTTAAAACTTAATTTGACAATATAGGTGAACTTTGAAACATTCATGGTTCGAGACCAAACTCTGTTGATAAAATAACTATGACAGAAGCGAGCTGCCAATCGTCTGGAAGTGCTTTTTTTGCCACTTATCAATAGAACCTTCAAAACTTAATTTTAGTATTATATCAGGGAATGTCTTTTAATCGTTTTTAAGTTTAATTTGAAACACTTCTAGGATTATGACATCCTTGTTTTAAACAATGAAAATTTAAATATTTTATTTAATAAGACAGAGAACTATTTTTCTTTTTTTTGCATGCAAGATGCTTTAATGTTTTCAGTGTGTTTGTGTGTGTCTGTGTGTATGGGTCATGTCCTGTGTGTGTGAGTGTCTTAAAAGCTTCATGATGAATGTTAGTAGTAAGTTTGTCATCTTTTGCTACTTCTAAAGATTCACAAAAAAGTTCTCCTTTGATACAGCCAAAAAAAAACAATTTTAATAATAGTAATGTTCAACAGTAAAAAATACCCTATTGGCATGCTTTATGCAACGAGATAAGACAATGGACGATAAATTGATGTATCTCCTGATTAGGAAAAAAAATACTCTTTTTGTACATTTAATGATGATGGATAAGTTTGGACACTGCTAGTGGGCACCATTTAATCTAGATTTCAAGCCAACGAATGAGAAAACGTGTTTATGAAACTTTTCTCCCCTCCCTCGTTGTTTACATAGTAGTTAAAAAGATTGTTAGTTTGTGTTTCAATATCTTGCAACGATTGGTCTAATATTTACAAAGAAGCTACGAATAAGTTTTGGGTAGGATAGAACCAACCAACTATGTTAGAGATACAAATAATTCCAAATATAAAGAGATCAGTACAAAGCCTAAAGCCTGCGACACTATAACGTAACACGTGGCACAACCAGTCGTTATCGGCCCAATCCACGTCAAAACTACATACGTTAAATTTTTTACTACTGCTGCTATGTCAGATTCCCGATTTAGTAGTAAGAGTATGGGTGTGCATTGGCTCTACTTTTTGTAATCGGTCCCCAGAGATATTAATAAGGTAAAACATGCTGTGATTAATCTTACTTTAGTCAAACAAGATATTTTTTGCAGTTTTACAAGAATTCTTATTCAAAGAAAGATGAGCTCGGAGTATGTGTGTTTGTGTGTTTGTGTGTGTGTGTGTGTTGTTTGAGTTTTTGTGTGTTTTTGAGTGGAAGAGATGAGTGTTGGGCCAAAGAATAAGGTTTTCCCAACCGCATCTTCAAAAGTAAAAATTTCACCTTAAAAACTAAAGAAGAAGAATTCTTTTTAAAATTACTTTTTTTGCAGGATATAGAATCTTTAATTAGGCAAGCTTATAGTAATAACCATGATAACAGCAACAAATATTCACCTTTTGCTGTGGAGAAGGGAACATTGGACTGAAAATAAATACTATTACTAATTTGGGGGAGGGGGATAATCTAATAATTTTTTTTTAATTTGAGGGGGGTAAAATACGTGGTTAAAAAGTTTTAGGGTGGTAAATACCACTTTAACCCCCCCACCCTCCCTCTTTAATGTCTATGGATGTATAATAATTTATCGTCCATTGTCTTGTTTCTGAAGATATTTTGATTCCTTTTGCTTACTAAAAATCCGCATACCGACCTTTGTAAAAGTCAGTGGCTGCAAAACCTTTAACAAATGTTGCTACCAACAAACCACTACAGCAGAGAGAGACAGTAAGAAAAGAAAGAGAGAGGGAGAGAGAGAGAGAGAGACAGAGAGAGAAAGAGACAGAGAGAGAGAGAGGCAGAGAGAGAGAGACAGAGAGAGAGACAAAGAGAGACAGAGAGAGCAAAGAGAATGAGAGAGTAAAGGAAATTGTGAACTGCATAATTTGGTTCACAGTTATCATTATGTAATTCCTGCATAATTGCTCTAACAATCACGCATCCCCACTCAACACACAAACACACCCATAAATACACACATACACCCACAAAAACTCAAAAGCACCCACCCACAAACTTTTACACTAAATGTTTCTATAGTTTCCCCCCAAGAAAATTGCTTAGATTAAAAAATTGATGTTTTCATTTTAAAGTATTGATATGCCACCGGACATTTTACGAATATTGAACAAATCAAAAGTTTACCTATTCTAGTGGGAAAAACATACAAACATACTTTTTTTCTTTGCCAGATTTTTTATTTTTTATGTTTTCGTAACACAACCTGGCGGAAATAATCTGTTTTTTTTTTGTTTTGAAATAACTAAACCTGGTTGAAAACCATGATCCGTCTCTTTATCGTGTTTTTGTAATACCTATACCTGTTTGATTCCTCTAATTTATAAATTGTTAAAGATAAACCTGGTTTAAAACCTTGATGACTATGTACTGTGAGTAGCAACATACCCCTTGTGTAGAAACAAGGAATTTTACGTCCAATGCAACGGAATTTCGTACTTAGAATGACGTCAATAAATTTGATTATTTAAACCAGAATATGAACCAAACTGTGTCATATTAGAGATGTTGGAAATAATACCACTGATGCTATGTTTAACACAGAGTAACAATAATAAGAGTAGAGAGAATGCTTTGTCTGTCTTTTAAACTCATTATAAAATCGTCCGCACAAATATCGGTGACTCAAATGGTTGGTTGTCTCTTTTGAGTTAGATTATCTAATGCATAGTTGGTAGATTGCTGAGTTAATATATTTACGCCATTGAGAAATAATAAAAATTACAGAAAAAAACCTACACGGTTGACTTTTAAAGAAGCTTCGCTTCTAAAAAAAATTGCCAGATGCCCTGTTGCTGTTAGTTACTTGGCCCCTCCTTCGTGTGTTGCAAAATCTTTATTAACTTTTTTATGATATTAAGCTGAAATATGTCACCAATATTTATGCCTCACAATTCTTACAGCGCATCTGCTCGTTCATGTGTCTAAAACGTCGTTTTTTATTTCAATTTTATCTGCGAAAGACTATTTATGCAAAATTAAAACCATATTCCAATCAGGGATATAAAGGGATAAGACAAAGCCTATAAATTGATGTACATCCCTAATGATGATATACAAAATTACCCCTTCTGTAGATTACAATAAGTAGTTGAAACATTTTGACACAGAACTTCATGGGACAACAAATCAAAATTCAATATTAGTCCCCAAAGTTGGTGACTGGTGTAATAAACAGCCCAATACTCTTTGATTCTAAAAGATAAATAAAATTTCAGACAAATGGGATAGCTGGACAGGAGGTAGAGGCCAATGAAAGACAAATCAATTGTCTTTCTATCTGGTAATTTGTAAAAATATCTTGAGTATTGATTTCATAAGGCAAAAACAATCTTATTTTTATTTTAACTAAGTATCAACCTATAGGTAATTTATAACTAGCGGCTTGCCCCTAGAGGCCTCTAGGGGCCCTTTATGCTAGGTGGAAGTCGACCCCCCCCCCTTTAAATTGTAGTTTTTAAAAACAATCTTTGGGGGGTCATTTTTTAGGAGCGATTTTTCTTGGGTGGGTGAAGGTACCCTCTCCTGAAATAGTTATAAACCTTCCTAGGACATACGAGAAGCCTACCTTTAAAGGAGAATCATATCGGTTCATTGATTCGCGAGACCCTTCAGTACACGCTCACAGATCCTGTTACATTATTATTAAGACAATTTAATAAAATTATAAAACTTTTGGATTTTGTTCTTTTTGTGTGTCATGGATGTGTTTGTTCTTGTACTGATTGTCACTGACTTTTTATTGTTTTGCAAATATGTGCAAATCATAAATATTACGGACCCATGAACCTTTTTATTTCCAAATTAATAATTAATAGTTACCTTTTTATCTTTATCATAAGATTTTTTAGTTTGTCGTTTGTAACTGTTTCTAACTAACTTTTATTATTCAGGGATTTGAAGAGATAATACAATGACCGATAATGACATCCCCAATGAAAATACACAAATTACAGTTTCTGTAAATTATGATTAGTAGCTAGAACGCTAGAACAATCAATTTAATGAACCAACTAATCAAAATACTATAAAAGTTCTCAAAGTTATTTAACCAACGAATAAGAAAACGTTATTTTAAAAATTTGGGGACCAGAGTAAAAAACGGACCTATGTCCCCGACAGCTAAGGTATAGATAACAAGTGACTTATTGACTACTTTTTTAGATATTTCTTTTACTAAGTTGTTTTATGTAAATTGTAAAGGTTTATGATTTTACCAAGAAGAAAAGCTTATTATGTTAAACAGTTCGCTAATAAAATAATATAAATACATTCCTCTAAAGAAGCTTGACATAAAAGGACAGACAAAGAAAGTCTATCTTCAATTTCAAAGCATGAAGGACTGACTGACAGATCAAGTAAGTAACATTCTTATTCATATAGCTAAGGGAATCTTGACAATAAAATAAAAATTTATATCTTAGATAGCAGCTGAGTAAAGAGCGTTACGTAGTTGAATGTTGACAGATGGACAGACAAATAACAAAAATTGTACTTTACATTCATATATTTTTCTTTGATAAAACGACCATTTAAGAAACGCTTCTCCTTTATTTGTCTTAATTAAAGCAGTAGAATGATTTTAATTAAAATAATTCTAGAACTATTTAATAAATATGCAGATTAAAACTGCAGTAAAATAATAAGTATGATTGTGAACAAAGCTTTAGGGACAATTAAAATTATGAAGAGTGCTTTCATAATGGATGTAGAATATACGTGGATATTATGACAGGGATAAAAATTTCGTCAATTTAAGGTGCCTATATCGACATAATTCATTGGTCAGTTCACTCATTCAGTTTGAGGTGGGGATGGGTTGAATAGGGGTATCGTTTTTAATCTGTGTAAGATCCGAGTAATAATAAATCCATTGCTTTCTTTGGATTATTTAGACATTATTATGAGGGCCATGTAGCCGCGCGTCAGTCGCCTGTATGCCGTGGAATAATCAATGCTTTTATAACTTAAGAAATAAGCTTGCTGCTCTAACCTATTTTTGATATGGCAAGCCGTTCATTTAGTCAAATTTTCAAGTAACATGTTTAGATTATGCTCGACGATCTTTCTGTATGATGCCATCCCAGTCAAATAAGGTTAGGATCAAGACTAAATGAAATATCTTTTTGTAATTTTATTATTGATTACCACCTTGACTCTTGTTTTGGATGAGAAAATTCCTCTGATGAATAATTATATCTACTCTTGTTCTAACTTTATCCGTCAGCCTGTCTGTCCTGCAGAAAATAACCAAGATGTGGTGATAAAATGTATAAGTACAAACACAGAATCCAAATAACTACCTGGATCCGGTGTTGGGGGCCTTTTTCGTCTACTAGCAATTTTCTGCTCTTTTGTAGCGACTTGGCTGTGTTAATATTTCAGACGCTTTTGGCTGATATCAAAGACCTAATTAAGACGAGGTTGGGATGTACACTTATCTAACTCTTTCCCCCTCTATGGTTTTAATTTATTGTCTTTTCGAATTTTTTAAGATATAATTTTTTGTACTTCACTACTTTTGGAATTTGATGATGGCATCCTTGTTTTGATTCTTACTGTTATTACTTTCTAAACAAAGCAACATTAAATAAATAAACAAATGCATAAATGATAAATAGGTGGAGTACAAACACGGGAAAGAGGTGATTACTTACAATTATTTGGATTGAGTGATAGAGTCGGAGTTTTGGTCCAATACTATTTGTAACTGTCACACTTATTATTATTAGGTTATAGTTATAGATGCGTTGCATCTCTATTATTGCCAAAGAAGTTAAAATACCTCACTCATTATGTTCTACATGTTAAAATGTATTTTTTTTGTAAAGGTTGCGTGATTTTTCCAAATTTGAACTAAATTCTGTTTTATATACTAGCGGCTTCGCCCCTAGCCTCTAAGGGCTTTGCCCCAAGAGGTAATTAAAAAAAATTGGAGCTGCCCAAGTATCAATTTCAAAATTTAAAAAAAAAATGGGGGGGGATTTTTTTTTTTGAGGGGGGGGGGGTTAGGGGTGTCCCACCCCACAAAAAAATAGCTTAAAACCACCACAGGACCAATAGGTATGTACCCTGAAGAGTAGAATCCGATCGGTTCAGCGGTTACCGAGATCTTAGTGGACAGACGGACAGACATCAAGCTATCTATTATCAGGAGGACGCCAGGACGTGAGAAATTTAATAGTATAAGGTTGATATAAAGATTTGAAGTGTCCTATGCATATCCCAAGTACACGCCGTATCGCATATATTGTTTTTCTTTTGCAACTATGAATGTTTTTGTGCTTGTTTTATTTTAAGTACATAACTCATTTTGTTTGTCTGATTAGTCGTGTCTAAGACATAGATTATTGCAGCAAAGAAACAGTTTTGTAGATGATTCTGTTTTTTACAATTATAACTTTACTTCAAAGAACATATTTCAAAATCTGTGTAAAATACTACTATATTTAAACTATAGGTAAACAGTTCCATATAACAAGGAGAACCTGGCTTTATAAAGCGAAAGGGTCGGCACTCGCAGCAGTATTCAGGCACCCCTTCTGCAAGTTTAACTATTCTGACTTTTTGTTATTGTTGATGGGAAAAAAATCAGTTGCCACAAAGATGTCTTTTTATCAGTAACACAAGGCAGAGCAGAAATTAAAAAAGATTATTTTGACTGTTTCCTAAAGCAGTCGGACTCTACAGCTACAGTTGCAATAATTTTCTAAAGGGGCGTTTCAGATGTTTTAGGGATGTAACAACACCTCCCGGAAAGGGAAGTGGGGGGGGGGGGGGTGCTTACTACCTGCATGCTCCTTAATTTTGAGTTAGCATGTGTACCAGTCTTACTGCACCCTTTCTATTATTGTTTTTTTAAAAATAATGTCTATGGGTTACTTCCCTCCCTCAAAGTGATAAACCATACCATAGAGACGAAGTCTCTAGAAGCAAGGGATAAAGTTTATAGTATATCCCAGAGACGTCCAAAGGGCTTTGAAAGTTTTATCCCAAAGTTGAGTGTGTTGGGTAATATCACCACCTATTAGATCACGAATGTCCCCAATGTGGGAAGGTAAGGGGTATTTACCCTTCTCAAAATTTGGGAAACCATTGGTTGCTATGGGCGCATCCTCTAGTATATATATATATAAACTGCAGTGATAAACTGTAGAGGAAGTATTTGATGGTGTAAGGAAACTCTAATTGGTTTACAACTACTAGATACATTACTGTAATAACCCAGCTCACAAATCATATAAAAAAACCTAGGTATGCTTACCAATAAAGAAGGTGTACCTTAGACATTGAATAATGTTTTCTTACATTTATAATTACCTTAAACAGAAAAAAATCTTTTCTAAAAAATGGATAAATAGATTCATGGGGTGAAACCTAACCTTCACTTTACAAAAATCTAATGTTTTTGTTTTGTGACTTGAGCTATTCTATACAAAGCTAAATTCATATTTCTTTGTTTTTTGAAGCAAATATTTTCTGTAAGCCTAATGTGTTGGTCGGCTGAATATTTGTTACGACTAAATTTGATTTTTATATGTTGAACAAAGGAAAAATAGAATAAAAGAGCGGATTCTTGAGAAAAAAATAGGAAAGATAGATAACCTATAAAAAACCATGAAACAATTTTATTTTAGATAAAAAATCTGTTAAATATTTACAGTATTTACATTATTCAAAATACTTTGGATGTAATCGACCTTGTTTGAGCATATGTGGTAGCGTCGGTTTAAGCGTGCATTTCTGTATGGTTGTGGGTGCGATTTGTTGGTGTAAAGCTAAGAATAGAGGGTGTTTGCTTATGGTTATTTTGAGAATTAATATTTGGTGGCTGTACCGATGGAAGGCAGCCTTGTTGATAAAGATGGGTTTTGATATCAATCGGTCATTGGAATTTTGAAAATTTGGCTCATATGCTTATATCATTATGCATGTGAGTAATTTTTATTATTTTTATAGAAACCTTAATTGTAGATTGAAGGACAAACAAATTAAATTTGATAGAAGTTGCTCATTTGTAAATGAAGTCTGTATCGACAGGGAACCTGTTTATTGTGTCTTTTTTGTCGTGCGCTATTGTGAAAGTCCCATATCCTTTAATTCCTTATTCCGGGGGTAGTGACGACGACCTCTCTTCTTTTTTGTTTCTGGAGAACGCATGCAATGAGATGTATGTTTTTTGCTTAGAAAAGATTCGCGTTTCATGTTGAATTTCACCTGTAAAACTGTCCTGCTTGCACAGATAATTGACCAGGTAAAGTGTTTTCATGCGTCCCTACTGCTATTACAGAGTTCATTCTTCCAAATAAGTCATAAGGACAAAGTTCGTTATAAAGTAGCTTTGCTACTTGAAATCGCAATCAAAGAAATAAAAAGATAAAAATTTGATTTAATACTGGACATATGTTTTGAACAACAGGAAAAAATATTGACAAGAGGCTAGGTGGTGGTGGTGAGTGTGCTAACATTTAAGCAAATATTTTATACCATATTGTCGCCCCCAGACTCTAGGGACGGCGCCCAAATCTGAGGATAGTCCTGTCCCCCAGATTTTAGGTCAAGGTCTTTATTTGACTAGTATTATATTTATTTTCTCTGAAAATCAGAGCCCTATCGATGCTGCAGTTAACGAGATCTTACGCTTTGGGCAGATGTACAGGCAGACGGAACAAACAGACATCGTTAAACTTGGTTTTATTGGGTGAATGTTTTTTTGAGAGAAAGTAATTCAGTCTTTTTGTTCTTTTTTCATATATCGCTATATATGGTCAGTATTGTCTTAGTTTTACAATTTTTAAAAATTGTATTTTTGAATCAATATCAAATCTTTTTTTTCTAATTAAATTTTGCTAAAACAAACCTTTTTTGCGGATTAGTTTTGACAAGAAGCTGTCCCATAAAAACTACAGGGATTGCAGGATTTGAAAATTTACTGAAAATTTTAATTTTCAAATGATATCGATTTCAATTACAATACAAGGCAGACACAAGGACCCCATATGATTTTTTTAACAAGAAAAAATTTTTATGATTACCTTTGGCTATTTAATTTAGTTTAGGGATAGCATTTCGTAGGGGTTGAGCTATGAAGGATTAAAGCCTTCCGAGTTGGTTATAAACGCAACTTCTCTGTTAGTTACTACTGCTTGTTGGTTCGAAATAACATTATGAGATCTTGATAATAATAGTACGTACGGAATCTCCTTTTGTCTAAACTTGTCTATAATAAGTTCAGATAATTTGATTAAAATAAAAGTATTTACTTTTGAATCCATAGCAGAAATATTTCTCAAGGGAGCTTTTAAAGCAAGTTTGACACGTGACCAAAGAATAGGTATGTGGAAAGCTTTAAAAAATCCGCCAAAGTGAAACAACTTTTGCATATAATTAATTCATAAAGGCTAAATATTTTTGTAATTGAACTATCACTTTATCCCTGATAAAAATTGGTCCATTCAATGTTATTTAGCACGGGTAAGAATATTCAGCATGAAATATATTCCTGGAAATAATTTTACTAAATCATCTACATATACTTATGCACTTATAATCTGGACATGAAATTTTAAAATATGCTATCACACAGACAAAATAGTACAAGGTTGACAACATCTATAAAGCGTAGCTTAACAAATTAAACAGTCAGACAAAAAAAACAATAACAGCACTTTTCATATTATTATTTATAATTGAGATAACTTATGTATTCTAATCTTTAAAAGACGAACGGACATAGTATAAAATACAAAAGTTTATTCAATTATAAAACTTTCAATAAGAGTAGATTTAAAAACTTGAATTAATGAATAGATTTTTCATATAAAATATTCAAAACAAACTATTGTATATTGTCAAGAAGGTAATAGTTGCAACCGATGGCCAATCTTGTTTAAATGTAACTTTTGAAATTTTGTTCCCTCTTTTTTTCTGATTTCACCAGAGAATTTAGCTAATTCTTTTTGCATGCACAAATACAGGGATGTGGATCTTGAATCACACAATTAATGGAACCCTCCCCCCCCCCCCCAGGGGCGTCCAAACTTTTTTATTTGGAGAGGGGGGGTTAAAATTTTTTTTTGGGGGGGTAATCTTTATTTCATAGAGGCATTTTTTTATTTGGGGGGGGGTGGTAAAAATTGAAAATCCAAATTCATTTGGGGGGGGGGGAATCACCCTATTACCCCCCCCCCCTTTGACGTCTATGCCCCTCCCCCATCTCCTGTTAGGAAGTAAAATAAGGGGCAAAGAAGGAAAAAGGAACAAGTAAAGAAGGAACATGCCCAGGGGCGTCCAAGCTTTTTTATTTGGGGGGGGGGGGGTAATCTTTATTTCATAGAGTCATTTTTTTATTTGGGGGGGGGGGTAATCATCCCTTTACCCCCCTCCCCCCTTGGACGTCTATGAACATGCCTCGGTCAATTTTAAAAATTGTGTTAAAAGCAAGAGTTCTTGGAAGGGATATTTCATCTCAGAAAAAAATATATTACCCACAGTCAAACAGATTCCTTTTAAATACTGTATAATTTCATTAGGTGAAAAACTTACTAGCTATGCTAAACTTTGTTTATTAGTTTAAAGAAATAAAATAGCTTTTTATCATATCATTTAATTTTGCAATGGAAAAAAAAGTTGGAGGTAAAAGTGTTTTTCTATGCCATTCCACTAATGCGACAAATTTAAAATCGTGTGCACGCCTCTGGTTTGGCTCCACGCTACTGAACAGTAGAATAATGCAAATTGAGAATTTGGTAGGCTATGGTCTAAAGAAAAAATTTAATTCTAGATTTTACATTAATTTAAAACAGATTAAATTTTTAATTTTCTATTTACGTCAATCCTAGTTCATAAAGTATTAAGGTTTTTTGTTGTTGTTTGTAAGTTATGATCTCGTTAACCACTGTAACAATTAAGCTTCGCATAGGTTCCTGGATAGTTTTAGGCTATTTTACGCCCTTTTTCCTCAATTTCTCTACAATTTGAAAATTGTACAAGACATTTTTCCCAAGGAAAATGAGTACTGTCCAGTTTCAGAGCTACTTTAGAAACATACATACAAGCATACATCCTTTCTCATTAATTTCAGTGTTTAAATAATAAGTTAAACTAAATCTTGAATCATATTTAATGAGTTATATTTTTAAATATATTAATTAATTCAAAATTACCAATTAAATCCTAAAAAATCCAGAAAACCGTTTTGTGTTGGCTATTCTAAGCTTTAATTGAGAGTGGATGACAAAACAAGAAATACAAACCAAGTTTAACTTTTAATTTAAGTTTCAACCGTTTCCGTAAATTATTCCTTTTAATTTGCACACCTCTCATTAACAAAAACTAAAACAAAATAATCATGAAAAATGTAAAATTGTCTATTTTTTATTATATACATTTTTTTTCTTATTTAATGTTTCAATAATGGATTATATAACCAAAAGAACAGAAAAAAGTATTTATATTTTTTTTAAAAAATACTGTTTAACAGTTTAGAACACAATTTGACAAGAAATGGCAACTAAAAGACGTGATTTTTAGGTTTTGTGTCATTTCTTAATATAATGTTTAGCTGTAATTTGATGCATTTTGACTAATTTTGTTAGGAGAGGTGTGTTTGGCAAATACCATATCGGTGGGAGTATGTTGTTAATAGTAAAATACTAAGGAGGTCTGCAGTTAAAATCATCTGTAACTGTAATAACATGCTTTTACTTTCAGATATATAGACTTGAAAAAAAAACCAGACTGTTAGACTGTTACATTGTATATAGTTCTTCTAATTAGACCACTGAGCCTCTATTCTACAACTTACCATGTCTGTCTGATTGTCTTTTATGCTGGATATTCTGATGAGTAAATATTATTGTTCTTAGTTGCTGCAATTTAAAAAGGATCTTTCAAAGATTTCCATAAACAATGATCATCTAGTCTTTACTAGTTTTTAATCAATCTGCTTGACTGTCCTCCTCAGCTGTAACCAACAACGGAATTGATAAGAATATTTTGTAATTTCATCAGATTTTTTCGTGATTCTTAGGGTAACGCTTCGTAGTAAAGACCCCCCAAATAGCATTTTAGATTTATTGTTTGCTTTACCTTATTCCTAGACTGTTCTTAATTTTACACCTGAGCTTCGCTACTTGTGGCTGTTATCATCCTTGTTCGTTGCCAATACGAATTTGAAAACGATCATTACGACTTCAAGATTTGCACAGTATACACTAAACCTGTGTACAAACCTCTGAAATAAACAATGATGACCAAAAAATGCCTTGCCTCTCTTCATATTGTTTGTAAATACATAATTGTATCTGACCATAAAGTTAAGTACATTTTAGTGCTATAACTTAAATGGTGGAATGGAAATGGCTACACTTATTCATACTGTACAAATTTCTATCTTGTGAAAAACAACACTATACTGCATAATCTTTATATTCTAATAAACAATTTGGAAAAAGGTGATAAGTTCGATCACAGGCCAAGCCAATGAGATATTCTTAGACTTTCAATGAAACTTTTTAGAAAAAGTCATACAATCAAAGGATTTTTTATATAGAATTGACAGAATACCCAATAATAAAGTTTTTTATCTGAAGCTTATGATCTCCATAACTACTGAAACGATTGGGTTCTCTATTTTAGGCAAGTTTCACATAGGTCCTGTGTTTTTAGTTATTTTTTCTAGCCCCACTTGCATTGAACAAAGAGCCCATAGATGCTAGGGGGGCATAGCCGCTAGTTTTTTCTTTATATGAGAAATAACCCTTAGTCGGGGTTATCTATAAATATCATATCATCAATATAACATGAAATTTTGAAAATTTGGATATTATGTAGGTATAAGAGGAAGAAATAAAAAAATGGGTTGAATGAAATCCTTTAAATTCGATTTCTGGTCCCTTGTCCCTGCCAAATATAAAACAAATATGGCTTTCATGTTAAAAATAAATTAAGCGAATAGCATTAACTGTTGACCAACTGAATTACTGTCTATTCATTGAAATTAAAGAAACAGTAGTCAATAAATTGTTACGGAACCTGATAGTATTGAAATATTTTTACAACCAGTAGGAGTGGGGGGGGAGGGGAGCAGGGTGTGACCAGTATAAACAATCAGCTATTAACTTATATGTTCATCCAGGGATAAACGGATTAAAGTTTAATATATGAGGGCTAATTGTGTTTTCTGCAGGCCTTTCGAGCAATGATGTACAAGCTTTTTTTGCGAGGGGGTAGAGGGCACAAAATCAAATTCAAACATAAATTTGGTAATAAAATCCATATTGCCAAAAATCTACCTGATTTATAAAAAAAAACAGGGGAGAGGAAAATCGCCCTATGGATGTCTAGCATTATGAAAGTTGTTGAATGATAACTATTATGATTCTGGTGTAAGAAAATAATCTTTATGTTCAAGAACATATTCCATATACCTGATGATTCAAATATTTTTGGTCAGTTAGAAAAACTGAAGAGAGGGATATGATTTTATATTTAAAAATTTCAATGAGTTCTTTTATTGTTTTTTTTTTGTGTTTATAAAAGTATCATCTATTCATTTTAAAAACTAGGAATTAATGTTAACACAAAAATTTCTTTATATCATATGCTTATTTTTCTCTGTCAAAAGATTTAAATTTCGATATAATTTTTCTCTCTTCATTTTAACTGAAGCAAAAAGAGCCATATTAGAAGCTGGTAAAAATGTCTCATGAAATAAGGGGACAAATCAAAAAACTTTTAACATCATCCCATATTATACTTCCAGAGCTTATCTTAAAATTTAAAACTAGGATTTTGGTATACTGCATCCATGGTTATTATATGATGTAAATGTAAACAGTTTCGTTTGAATATAAAGAAGAATTGTTTGTTTTCCTGGGCTATTTCGTGATTAACTTTGCATGCCTCTAATCACATTATAGTCTATTATTCCCTGTTAAAAATTTTAAACTTTTTGGGCTATATGTTTTTATATTGAGAAAAAATCTTTAATTCTATCTAATACATAATTGTAAGGTTATCTTTTTAAAGCTCTCCTTAAACATGCCTCTTTACATCTAAACAAAAACAATTATCCATATCTCAAAAATCATCTTATATTTTAAGAACTCGATCAGACAGACTTACGGATAGACACATATTTAACGTAGATGTTGTTTTCTTGTTCTTTTCATTTCATAAAAGTTATTAGGGTGAAAAGTATTGTAAAAATTAGTCTAATTTTAAGCAAGGGGCAAAGCTACTCTGACCGAGTAATTTGTAAATTATGACAACAAAATAATTTATTTCGGTGTGTATTTTTAAGATGTATAAAATATTAAACTGGTAAATTTTCTTCTAAAAGAATAAAATACTGTAAGCGTGCAGAATTGGGGTGTTAAAAACCCCCTTTAAATAGAAATTAGGAAGGCCTGTATTTTCTTCTTCCAACCTCCAATAAGAGATACGTCCCAATGGCAAAACCCTGTGCGCGCCACTGTTGAAACCTACTTTATAATAGTTTAAATTATGAACTGTGTTAAAATCTTTATTGCTCTATATTTCCGGGCGATGCAAAAAATATAATTGTCCTTGTTAATCAACAATTACTAATTCTTTACCATGCAAGTATTAATTGTTTAAATACATTTAGTAGATATTTTTCTTATTGTTAAAAAAAGAATTTTAATTGATAAAACATGAAATCCATTCAAATAAGAGTACTCTAAACTTCCTATTCTACATAGCAGTAAGTTGTATAGATAGTAAGGGCTTTTTGTCTATGTATAGAATAAGATTTCGATAACTACTTAACCGTTTTACCTTTCAATTTTAGTTAAGCTTCTTATAAGTCTCTGGTTGGTTTTTGGTTATTTAATTTTTATATCTAAGTTTGGTTTTAGGCTACTTTCATACTTTACTTACTCCTTCGAATAGAGAGCTCCTAGATTCTAGGAGTGCACTCGCTAGTATAATATAAGTTGCAAGGTTTTTTGTTTGCAGCAACGGATCTCAGAATTAGTAAGAACTTTTAGGTGTCTTTTCTGAAGAAAAAAATTATCTGGAAAGATTTCTATAAATACTGTTTTTTACAATTTTTCGAACAACTTCATAACTTTTAAAAGAAAAGTTTTAAGTGTACAACAGTGTTAGATAATGAATGTGTGATGTTATGCAAGCGGCATTTTAGAGTAAGACTAAGCTACACTTATAGAGATAACCCGCATTTAAAAAATAGTAAAAAAGAGTGTTTGTTGACAAGTAAAGTACATATTGTATAAGCCAACAAATATTGTGTGTGTGATACCCCCAACCATTGTTTATAGAGTGTCCATGCATTTCACCAAGATAGTTTTTTAGCATACAATGCATTAAAAATCAGCCCATAAATAAGTTCAATCTGCATCCTTATATAAGTGTTGCCTAGGATCTCAGTAACCGCTAAACCAATATGATTCACATAATAGTGAAGCTTCTTATAGGCCTAGGAAAGGATTATATCTTGATAGAAATTCGCCAAGCCATGTACATCCTAAATATTTTTTTTTGCATTTAGATAATAAAAGATACACTACTCTGTAATTGTTAATGTTCGTTTGTCTAATATTTTCATCTGTAAACTATATAATTTAAATATTCTGCTGAAATACTGGGATACCGTTTTTAGTTCACACAATGCACTATTCTTAAATTAGACCAAATTATCGCTGCCGTCTTATTCAAATATCAGGAATAAACACAGCAGTAAAAACAACAATAAAACCTGATACTAGTGCTGACTCCAAAAATGTATGTATAGTACTGATAGTATTTTGGAAGTAAATTCAAAATAGGGAGGGGGTTAGATTATTTCCTATGCCTAAACCCATCGGGGACCTAACCTGCCGGATACCTAGTGTCCTATCCAGTAACCTAACCTGAAGACGAAAAGTAATAAGCACACAAACGAAAAACCACCCCACCCCCATATTTTAATTTATTCATATCTATGACCGTTTTCGGTCTGATTTTGATTCTATTTTTAAATTAAAAATTATTTTCTTATCTATTTAGACTTTAAGAAAGTAGCTTAATACCAGCTTAGAAAATAGCGGCTGGAATTATACTTATAGTTATTTATTGCATAGTATTATAGACAGCTTTCGCGGACATTAGAATGAAAAATTATAAGATTAAAACCAGTTTTATTAGCCCAGATGGGCCGAAGGCCCGAGTTAACAAAACTGGTGTAACTTTAATTTTAATATTCGTGGAAAATTGTCTGTAATACGACGCTACAATGGTGAGAACCGGTTCTAATCCTGCGGATTTTAATCGGTTTCGAAGCTATAATGGAAACACATTTACCCATTCCTGTATGCTTTATATAATTGTGAGTGCATTCAATGGTCACAAGGTGAAAAAATATCTTGTTTAGATTAAGTGTTTATACATTACAACAAATCTATCTTGTTTTAAAACATAAATCTATGTAGGTTAGTTTAATTGCTGGAAGGTCATCAAATTATGGTTTAATTTACTAGTATGGCTTCGAAACCGATTGATATCCGCTGGATTAGAATAATGTATAGCTTTGTTTTACAGACAATTTTCCACAAATATTAAAATAAGATAAATAAATCAATAATAGTTTTGTTATCTCAGGCCTTTAATCCCTCGGGGCTAACAAAACTGGTTTTAATCTTAAAATTTGTTATTTGAATTTCCGCGAAAAGCTGTCTATAATACGATGCGATAAATGGTTTTTGATGTAGAAAATAAAAAGAAAATGTATAAAAAAGTTAATCTTCGGAAAAATTCGAGGATGTCAACTGGTTCGATGCAGAGAATAAAATCCATGTATTTTTTATTTTTCATAGGTTGTCTATATAAATATTCTGTAATAGAATGTTATTTTTCTTAGTTACAATAGAAAAACATTGTCATTTATGACTGGTAGGTTATAATATATATTATGTATACTTCTGTTGTGTTCCGTCATTACAATATTCAAATTATCCTTTATATATATCCGGCAAAAGTTAGATTTTTACTTTTCTGAAATATATTTATTTTAAATAATTAGAACACAATATCATCCATAAAAGCAAAGTTTAACAAGCAAGAAAATAAAAAAGAGAAAAAACTAGCATATAGTGGTAGCAAAAATAAACTTTAAAAAAATATTTTACTAACAAATTTAAGTTAATCTGTCATAAATGGGTTTAAAATGAGGGAATAAATAATTGACTTTCATTAAAGTGTGTCATCTTTCAGATGCTTTATTAATCGTTGTAATTAATCGTCATAGGAGTCAAATTCAAGCTTGTGGACTTTCATTTTAAAACTCTTTCATAATATTACAGGAATGTGGTTTAAAATCGATATGACAGCTCTTATCTGCTTAAAATGACAGAGGAAATGATCTTATATAGAAAGAATCCGTTGAAACATTTTGAAAACTTTATGTGATGCCTTTAAAAATAAATGTCTTTTGGTATGAATTAATGAAAAAAATATTAAAAAGTTTGATTTAAAAATATGATCCTAAAAACCTTGAATATTGTACAGAACTCAGAACTCACACACACACACACTATAATAGTATTCATTATTACACCTTTAGAATGGTCTTGCTAATGCCCCGGGGCTGCGCACAGCCCTGCGGGTCCTAATAATTACATACAAATTACGTCATGATTAAATTCTGACACATATCATTTCACCCCGTTCCATGCTGCACCGGACAGGGATAGAGCAACTGTGTAAAAAAAAATATTAAGACTCTTACATATCAAGCAGTCATAAAGCTATTAGAATAGTGTTATTTCATTGATTTTTCATTAAATGCACAAATATGGCATAAACTTTGTCATTTTAATAACGACATGGCAAAAAAATATAAGTATGTCAGGTCAGCTATTACTAAATGTATGTGTATGGATTCATAATCCAGACAACTACCTGGCCCAAGTGGTGGGAAATTTTTTGTCTACTAGCAAACTGATTTTTGTTCTTTTACCTTGATAATGTTACTGTAATCTATTATTTAGAAACCTAAAAACCCAATAACAGCCAAAAGGGTGAACGTAATTGTTATGTTTCCATATCATTGTAAGCAGAACAGAGAATATTCTTTAGATGTATTATTCTCTGTTTCCATTTAAATTTCTTGAATTATCCTTTTTATATCATTTGGACCGTCATACTTTACCTACATATCAAACAGCAAAGTTTATTTAGTTATAGTCTGCAATTTATTTAGTATCAATTTTTAACCATTAGTTTCTTTCTTAAATCCAAGTTTTTTGACAAATCTTACGCACAATTCATTCATAAAGATAATCTTTCTATACTATGTTGATTTAGTAAATAAGAAGTTTAATTCATTTCAACTTTAAATTCTTCAAATTGATACGATTCGCTTCGTTTAAAATTTAATGAATTTATTCAAGGGGTCCAAATTCAAGAATTAAAACCTATTTATGACAAAGAAACTTAAAGTTTTATGTTTAACACCTTGCCTAGCATGAGAAAATAATGTATTATTATTATATTCTTTAGAGACATTATTCTTTCACATTGTTTCAACAATAGCGGGCTCGGCAACTGCTTATCTTAAAGGTGGCTGGGCCGCGGCTGATTAAAGCAAATAGGATGATTTATACACGGCTTGAAATTTTCAGCTATGATTGAACCTTAGGCTATCAGTCACGTTTAGTAGCCGCTACAACTGCACAAATTCTCTAAATAGTGCTACACGACAATTCATTGTTGACCTTCTTTTAGGATTCGGTTGCTAATTCCCAAAAATATAAAGTCTCAACCCAGCTGAGTCTCCAAAATGCGGCTACTGAGCCTTACATAAAAATATCAACTTTTTCATTGAAAGTAAAATCTTCACATAAATAGATCGTATTAATAAAATAATTACGCTTTAGAAAAAAGTTAATTATGACAGATTTAGGATTCATTCAATTGGTTATTAGTCCATCCCCTTTTCTATCCCCTCTCTTTCCTTTTTTTCTATCCCGAAGGTCAAAGTTACGACCAGTTTTCCCTCTTTTTAGTAGCGAAGCTACTCTATAATTCGAAATGTCCGTCCGTCTGTCCGTCCGTCTGTCCGTCTGAGACAAAGTGGGGGAATCGTGATTTTCTCGGCTCCTAGAAAAGATAGACAGCTGAAATCTTTAGTGAAGATTCTTATAACATATGCCCATCTAATCTATACATTATTTTGTCTATCTGTCTGTTGTTTGGGGTGCTAGATTGATTCCTAGATTTTCATGTTTTTGTAATTTTCTCAACTCCTTTTTAAGATAATGGGCTGAAATTTTCAGGGATTGTTTAAATTTACATTCTACATATTTTCTTTAAGTTTTATTACGGTTTTTCTATTAGTTGGGGTGCTAGATCGATTCCTAGATTTTTAGGTTTTCTATGGTTTTCTCGATTCCTATTCATAATTTGTGGCTGAAATTATCAGGTATTGCATATGCTTATATTCTACATATTTTTATCAAGTTTCATTAAGATTTGTCTATAAATTGCGATGCTAGATCGATTCCTAAATTTTAAAATTTTCGTGGTTTTTAAGGTTGCGTGATTTTTAAGGTTTCCTTATTTCCCTATTTTATCAACAGTAATGTTTATTGTATGAAACTGCTTTATAGCATTTTTTTGACATCCATTCATAATTTTTTAGCTTTGCTACTTATGGATGTTGTCATCCTTGTTGAAATTACCTTTACCCTTATAGTTTAAAGCTTTTGTACTTTACAATTGATATCAAAATATATTTCTAGTTTTTTGGGGGGCTCTAACTATGAAAAAAATTATCTCTTTTATGCTCTCCTAACCTCTACTTTCTCATAAAATAGGCAATGAAAATAAACTTTAAAAAATTTGTTTACTTTATCAGATTTTCCACAAAAGCTTGTCTCCTATTCAATCGAACGTAATCGTTCTTGATGACTTTTATGCTAAAAGAAAGAATAAGTATTTACATTATATTTGCAGTTCAATTTAGATAGTTTGTTCAGATAAATTTTTAGTTAAATTATGTTTAATTTTAATGTAATTTATGATTGTTGTAAGTATCTATTGTTACTCTCTTTAGTTTCTTATACAACAATTTTTAAAAATCGAAGCTTTGCTATAAAAAAGGTCGGACCGTCCGACCGTCCATCCGAAACAGTTTGCTCTTTTCGTTAATCTAGATCGGTTATAATTGTTCTATCAATTTTAAACTCTGCATGCTGATAACAATATTTTGTTTGTTATAATTATCCTATACATAAGATTTTTGGAATACTGATTGAGATTCCTATTTCAACTAGGTACAATGTTTTAATCGAACCAAGTCCTAAAAATTATGTATGTACTTATAGACTGTATTTAAGAAGTTTTGCAGCAAATTTACTTACAATTTGTGTAGACTTATGCATTAACATTCTGCTTATTCAATTCTGACACTCCACAAGTGTTTGTCCTACTGTTTCAGAGCCTCGCTTTTATGGATGTTGTCTTCCTTGTTATTATTAAAGCAGCTGCTCTATAACTAGGATATTTCTATCGGACAATCAGAACATTTTGTCTTACAGAACAAAACAACTTCCAAAATGACTAATCAATTAAGGGCCATCTGCCCATAATCGTCTTATTTAGTTGGTTGGTTAATGTATCTGTCAATCTAAAATAATCTAAATTTTGATAATTGTCTTTGAGTTTGATTCTAACAGATTAAAATACTCTTTTTCAAAACAAGGATGACAAATCTCAACAACGGAATTGACCAAAATGTAGGATGATTATTGTGGACAAACTTATACTTTTAAGACACAATTATAGATATGCTACGTCAATATAAATAGAATTCAATAAAACTAGCTCAAAGTATACAGTATTAATTTATAAGAAAACAGATGATCAAAGAATTTATGGGTGGATACAGTGTTAATATTCCTTTTACAGAGATGATTACCAGTTTATTATATGTTCTGGCCCAACACAGGGAGGATGGGGATATTGGACTTTAATTTGTACTGCTCCCCACATGTTTATAAACAAGTTCTCTCATTTGTTTACTTAAAACTTTGAGGACCATAAAGTCTTAATTGGGTTGTCTCCACCGATTACTATAAAAGGTGATTTTGTTTATCATCAATTGGTGTTTTAAATCCATTTAAAGTTTATTGTCTTATCCTTTGAAATGCCTGTGTCCAACATAAGCAGGGATTTAAGAGACAAGACAATCCCTTATCCCTGTGGAAAATAAATTAATCGTAATGAAAAAATACTCATTAAGTTAAGATAATTTGTTGAAAAGTTTGGACACCATTAGATTAAAACAAAATAATCAAAATTTGGGTATCAATGTAATAATTTACGAACAAATATCCCCTCCCTCCCTGATACTAAGCAAACTCACTGATGTACTGTATTTTAGTTTCCGAAAGTGTACCTGGCTTCCGCGTTCTATCTCAATATTTACTACTAGCTAAAAAAGCTTCAAACTTCCCCCCCCCCAAAAAAAATTAAAATTTGAAAAATTTAAATTTTGAATGTATTATGTATAAATCGTTCATACATCATATCGCTTTTCCCCTTGACCGGAGTAGCTGAAAATAGAATTTGCTATAAATTGGTTATCTGCTGTACAACTTTGGAAATTAGGGAAGAAATAGGCAATCCAATTTAAGCACATCAACTCACTTACGTGGAATCCCATCACGTGAACCTAGTAAAAGTGTCTGATTCTGATTATGACGTAAAACAAATTAGCCAATGAGAGGCCAGTATACACTGTAATTGACCAATGCTAAAATTTATAGTGGACTCTCATTGGCTATTTTTTTTAGTCATAGTCAGAGTCAGACACTTTTACTAGGTTCCATCACGTTCGTTATGAGTATATTTAGGACATAATAAAATCATCATCAGAAAAAGCACACAAACTGTTTCTCATACTTTGCATTATTCTCATTATAAAAATCACTACCTTTTTCTTTGATTTATTTTGTGTCTTTTTGCGAGAATGGAAGACTTTGTAGATGTGGTAATAGGGGAAGTGATGGCGCACTCTCTTGCCTTGGCTACTCAAACATAACAGAGTTACATAATTAGATAGATTTCTATACCTTTCACTTTAGCTCTCTATGTCCTTTTTTTCCGAAATTATCTTTGTAAATATTCAGGTTACTTAAGTTTATGCTTATGATTAAATACATTTTTTTCTAACTTTTTACCAAAATGAAATACTCTACAGATTCACCTGAAGTCGCCCAGTTTGGATTTTTGGGACAATCAAAATTAACAACCACAGTCGCATCCTAAACCACACAATCTGCAGCCATAATTTCAACGAAAGCAACCTAGATATTGTTTGAAATGGCCGTTTAGTAACTATTCGCCCTATTATTTTCTTGATAATGAACATAAGTAAGTGAGCCACCAAAAAAAAATATGGGCTGTCTACCCAATTTAAAAGTTATCCTTTTTGTTTTATACGTCTATTGTATCCAATAATTACATGATTTATATGGATTTCTTTCAATTTAATCACAGGGCCTCATGAATAGATAAACTGCAGACAAATATCACTGTTTAAAAGGTTATAAAAATCTTTTCTCGTATTCATTCGAATCCGGTGGATAGGAACCGGTTCTCATCCATACGAAAAAACTATGTCTAGCATCGTATTATATCCAGCTTTCTACGAATATAAAAATGTACAATCATAAGATTAAAACCAGTTTTTTTAGCCCGTGCCTTCGGCACCTCGGGGCTAAAAAAACTGGTTTTAATATTATAATTGTACATTCTATATCAGCGGAAAGCCGTTTATAATACGACGAAAGAAATAACTATTATTTAAATAATAATAATGTCAAATTGTTTACCAACAAACCACATTACCTACCACGCTTTTTATTATTAATAAGTAGCTACCTGTTTACAGAAATGGCATTCCCTCCACTCTAAATGTTCCACGATAGAAGAAAGATAATTTTTTTAACGTCTTAAGTTGTGATGCAGCTTGACAGAGTTTACACTTAAACTAGACCAAGACGGAGCTATATCAAATCAGATGGCATATGAATTATCTTTAATTTTCCTATTCCTGTAGCCCTGACTATTTCAACAGGTCTCGGCTCCGTAAAAGGCAACTAATCAAAAATTGGTGGATCATTCGTAAAATAATTGCTAGCTCATTCGATTATTTAATATGTGGATTGTGGATAAAGACAATATTCTTTAAAACGTTATTTTTGATACCAAGATTTTAAGAGTTTAAAGAATAAGCAAAGCATAGACGTATAACCCATACAACTACCTGGCTAAAGTTGTGGGGACCTTTTTTGTCTGCTAGCAAATTACTTTCTGCTCTTTTAAAGCGACTTAATAATAGCGGTGTTAATATTTCCTACAATATTGGCTGATATTTAAAGGCCTAATTTAAAGTCGACACAGGGTCCCCACCCTTGGATAGAGTTACACATAGCTTGTGTCCCCTTTATCTTTTACTTTAATTCCCCTACAAAATGGCTTAGCATAGAAAGAACCCGCTAGAATGTAATGGTTGTAACAGTTTAAATTAAAAAGTTTATGTTTTATTTGGTCTAAAAACATTAAATTAAAACCAGTGGTGTTCTCAGGGTTTTCAAGGGTGTGTAAATCCTAAGGAGTGAAGAAGAGCTATTAGATTTAAGTTCTAAGGAAAGTGACGACACACCCCACCAGCACGCCCATTGTAAAAAACAACTTTTAATTTATTTCTGCTTAATTTGATATCAAAAGGTTTCGTGATTTATTTTATTATTTTATGCTGAAAGGTTCTGCGATTATTTGAAGGATTTTAATTTTATTTAATTACAAAATATAAATGCCATACCTATAATTAAAAATAAAATGTGTAGTAATTTTAAAACAATTTTATGCATTATATAAATCACTTTTTATCAAAATATAAATTTTTGTGAGATAATTAAAGTCAAAATTGTCAAAATGATAAGTTCATGGTCCAATGCCGTGGGTTCCTGCTTATCTTCTTTTCTATCATTTCCTTGTATATTATACAAGTATATTATTATATTTATGCTATCTTTTTAAAAATCTATCAGGATATAGTATTTATGTATAATTTTCTATGAAGGTTTTTATTTACATTAAATATGATCATAACAAATTTTGACAGGGAATTGACTAAATAGTATTAAGACAAAGATACATTTATGTTTTGGGAATTCCTTGGCAATTAGTCAGTCATAGAATTTAAGTTTGTCTAATATGTGTATCTCTTGAAGGTCGCTTAACTATGATGACAACGGTTAGGAATGATATGGCTTATGATAGAATAAATAACGCCAGATTAAAAAAATATATCATTTAGTACCAGGGATCTTAATGGATGAGAAAATGGCTGATAAATTGGTGTAAAACTGTACATCCCCAATAATGATACATAAAATCACCCCTTCTGTAGATTATAGTTAGTAGGTGAGTCGTTTGGACACTCAATTTAATGAACTAACTAATCAAAATTCAATGAAAGTCTCCAAAGTTGTTAAGCCAACGCACAAGGAAACGTTATTATAAAACTTTGGGGAAGAGAGTAATAAACAGTCCAAAGTCCCCTCCCTCCCTGATTTAGAATAGTATTTTGAGTCTCATTATTGACGAAACAAGCATGACAACATCCATATATGTAAAGCTGACAAATTAACTGACAAATCTGGCAAAAATTACAGAGTAGGAACTCTTTTGGTCCCCCATGTGCATAAATGGCTTCCTTACTTTAATCTGAGTTACCACAGTCAAGCAACTAGGCCTCTATCTCTTACGGTTCTCCAGATATAAGCACTTGTAAGTACCCCCATCATGAAAAAAATACCCCATATCATATTTTGGTCACCCATGTGCATAAATGGCTTCCTTATGTAAATCTGAGTTACCACAGTCAAGCAACTAGGCCTCTATCTCTTACGGTTCTCCAGATATAAGCACTTGAAACTACCCCCCTCATGAAAAAAATACCCCATATCATATTTTGGTCCCCCATGTTCATAAATGGCTTCCTTATGTAAATCTGAGTTACCACAGTCAAGCAACTAGGCCTCTATCTCTTACAGTTCTCCAGATATAAGCACTTGAAACTACCCCCATCATGAAAAAAATACCCCATATCATATTTTGGTCCCCCATGTGCATAAATGGCTTCCTTATGTAAATCTGAGTTACCACAGTCAAGCAACTAGGCCTCTATCTCTTACGGTTCTCCAGATATAAGCACTTGAAACTACCCCCATCATGAAAAAAATACCCCATATCATGTTTTGGTCCCCCATGTGCACAAATGGCTTCCTTATGTAAATCTGAGTTACCACAGTCAAGCAACTAGGCCTCTATCTCTTACGGTTCTCCAGATATAAGCACTTGAAACTACCCCCATCATGAAAAAAATACCCCATATCATATTTTGGTCCCCCATGTGCATATATGGCTTCCTTATTTAAATCTGAGTTACCACAGTCAAGCAACTAGGCCTCTATCTCTTACGGTTCACCAGATATAAGCACTCAAACCTACCCCATCATGAAAAAAATACCCCATATGAAATTTTGACACCCCATCATGAAAAAAATACCCCATATCAAATTTTGACACCCCATGTGCATAAATGGCTTCCTTGTGTAAATCTGAGTTACCACAGTCAAGCAACTAGGCCTCTATCTCTTACGGTTCTCCAGATATAAGCACTTGAAGCTACCCCATCATGAAAAAATGACCCCATATTAATTTTTGGACCTCCATGTGTGATTTTTGTTCCCCATATTTTATATACTTACCCCATATGTAATATTTTACCCCTATAACTCATAGTTTATTACCACCAAGCTTTGTTTTATACATTGAAAATTACAGGGACCAAAATTTAAGATGGGGTACAAATCACATGATGCCGGGGGGGGGGGTTTATTTTGACAGATGGCGGGGGGGGGGGGTTATTTTTTCACATGGGGTAGAATCTCACTCCTCAACTGGGATGGTGCCCTATTTCCGTTAGTTAATGTAAGATTTCATTATTTAATCGATTTTTATCTTTAATAAATATTTATCATTGTTTGTATATATTTTCGATTAAAATACTAAAATGTAGAATTCTTATCTAAGACTTTGTGTGAGGTTTCGTGATTTTTAATAAAATTTAAAGTTTCGTGATTTTATACTTCCTTAATTTTTAGTAAACATATATTTGCCTCTTTTAATTTTTTTTTTAGAGATTTGATGATTTTGTGGGACAGAGTCCCTTGTATTTTATTTACGTTTTCGGTAACTATTTTTATTTAACAAAGAAATTGCACGAAAGAGACTAAAGTATTAAATAAATAGATTCTGCTTCACTAGCATCTACAATAGCCTTAAACCATCCAAAGACTTTAAATAAACCACTCTGAGATTTATTGGAAACATTCGAGAACTAATTAGGTATAATGGTTTGCAGGTACATACCTTTGTTGGATAAAATGTAAGATGTACGACATTAAAAAGTTAAATTAGAGGAAAGCATTGGCAATAAATAGGCCTAACTCTATTACACGCACAATTAGGACTTCCAGGATCTAGCAATCAAAGAGTTGGTTGTCAGTGGAGGTTATGTAACCATATACCCCGGGCCAAGGTGTTTGGAAATATTAAGGAGAGATTGGCACTCCATTCTTGGTTGTTGGGCCATGTACGTACATATAGCCTCGCCCGTACGAGCTATTTAACGGGGAAAGGATATTTAAAGCTTTCAGATTCTTGTTAAATGTTTATGATGCTGCATTGCATATGAATTATATTGTCTGTGTTTTATAAATAAGATATATATTGTTACTGTGTCACCTTTAAATATTATTAAAAGTGAATCTTTTCTTAAAATTAGGGTCGGTGCATCCGTCGTTATATCTTCATCCAATATTTTACAAACTTTGCATGATGAATTGATGATTCCTAAAACAGAACAGTCCAAAAAACGTAGCAGCTCTATAATATTTGCCAAAATGTCCGGCCGATTGTCCATTTTATAGATCTTTACATTAATTTTTATGTGATATAGTTGTCCAGTTACCAAGATTTAAGAAAAATTAATTAGACAATTAGGCATCATATAGACTTCTAGCAATATGCAAAGCATCTCTATAATTAGGCCTTAAAATGTTAATATGTCGAAATTAGATACCCTGCATTTAATCTATTTGATAACTTATTTCTTATTTAATTAATATTTTTATTTAATATATTAATCTATTTCGCCAATATTTGTTTGTCTCACTAATTAGTTTTTAAGCCTTGCTTTTATAAAAATAGTCACCCTTGTTGTTCTAGTGTAGATAAGAGTAGAATAGAAATGTTTAACACTATAGTCAAAGGCATGTAAAATTTTGACAGTTTCTCTCAAAGTGTATAGTCGAGTACAGACTCTCCCCCCCCCCTCTAATCCTTTTTTGAAATAAATTATAATAATAGAAAAGGGGATAGTTTCTCCTTGTTTGTTAATTATTTTAGGCCCGGATAGATTAGGTCATTTACCACAGGTACAAGCCATGCAGGGTTATGTTCCTCCAGGGTTCACACTGGGTTAGGAAGGTCTAAAACAATTTATTTTTCAACTCAGTAAAAAAGGACAGGGAGGGGGGGGGGAGGTCAGTGCTTTATTGACACTTTTTGGGAAAGCACCAAAATTTTCCACATGAGCTGAAACAAGGACTTTGCGGTCAATTTAGAGGTTACTAACCATACAGTACGTACAATAGTACATTTTTATAGATAGATAGATAGATAGAAAGGCAGACAAGTAAAGAAATTTATAGATAGATCAATAAAAAAATGCATAACAATCTTAAGAAAGACCATCGTCATAATCATATAATTGTATTTTACCATAATCATGACTTTTAAATGTATTTGAACTGATAGATAGATAGACAATTAAGGCAGAATTATTAGAAATATTAGAAAATTAGAAAGTACATTTTTATGTAACACTTTGGGGTTAAAAAACTCGGCAAACCTAACTTTCACATGCTCAAAAGTTTACGTTTGTGTATATGTACAGTTTTTGTGCACTTAGAAACTAATTTTCTAAAGTTTCTTTAATACAACCGAATTATTGAAAATACCAAAAATTATTTGAAAAAAATATATTCTACTTACTTAACACATAACTGACGATGCAGAGGATTACTCAAGAAAACAAAGTTCTATTAAAAAAAAAGAAGGATTATCTCATTATTTTAAAACATATTACATTTACTGATTATGTATTTTTTCAAGTTATTTTTACTGAATTCTAGTTTTCTACTTTTTTAACAGATTACTGAAGCTGTGTTTCTGATGGATATAATTATTGTTATTAATTTAAGATTTAGCTTTTGCGGATTTTTTCTTGCATTTGCTGTGCCATGTAAACTCCGGGTTTGGGTTGGGTCGGTGTGATAAGGCAGAAAAGTGCTATGGGTCCCCACTCCACTCCTGAGCTGGGAGAGTAAAAGGCGGGTGGGGGTAATATGTACGGGAGGGTCAAACACCTACAACGAAAGATTCGAGGCTGAGATTGAACAATTATGAAAATTTTCCGTCAATATTTGTTATCAAACGAAATATATGCATAATGTATAACTATAATATATATCCTTTTCTTTGTAAAACATTAATTAATAGGATTGAAAAAAAAATAATATTCCTAACAAGAGTTCTAAATAGTATGAGGTGCATGGGATATGCTATGACACATAAACAGGCAGAATTTTTTTCCCCTACATTTTTTAAAAGCGTGGCTTTTCTGTAATTAGAGTCGGTCTGTCCGTGCCAGTAAGCTTTTTAAACAGATTAGAATGTCCTATCGATTTCACACTTTGCATGATGAGTTCTAGGAAGGAATGGCAAATTAGGAAGCGTAGCAACTCTGTAAGCGTTACCATGGAAAGCACATTTAAAACATGCAGATTAAAAAAATTTTCAACAAATTTTTGTATGTTATAATTATCCTATTCATCTTTTGAAATACTGTTTCAACAAGGTATAATGTTTTAAGCGAAGCGTCTCTATAATCAAGTCCATAAAAATGTAAGAATGTTCGTAAACAGTATCCTGTACTTAAGAAGTTTTAATATACTTTCAATTTTGTTCAGAAGTATGTATTAATATTCTGCTTTTTCAGTTCTGACACTCTACAAGGATTAATGTTCGTTTATTCTGCCGTTTCAGAGCTTCGATTTTATGGATTTTGTCCTAAGAAAAGGGTCATGCAATTGTAGGGTTGGTTGCTTTTCAAAGAAACTGTAATTGTAGGGTAGACTGATTTATTCTTAGTTCCTTAAAATTACGACCCTTATTTGAATTCCAGAATTATTTGCCTTTGTACCATATAAACAATAGTACATTCTCGGTCTACTGGGTCTATGTAACCTATTCTTTGCATTTTGTTAAATTTATGAATGAAAAACTAAAAGTAACAAAAATATTATATAGAAGAGTTAATACTCAATAACTGTTCCCATAGCACGTTTGTTCCGCTGGTTAATTTGTTCAGCTTCAACTTATTTGGATTATTGTCATTCTTTGTATATTTTTATGCGGACTTTATTTTTTCCAATTTTGTCAATTTCATTTTTGTCTTTCTTTGATTTAGCTTTATTATGCCTAAAAAAGTATAATTCCCCCCCTCTGATTTGTGCTATTTTACTAAAATTGCAACTAAACTCTACCAACCTCAGTTTTTCCAATTTAGTATAAAAGCCGGCTGCAATGTACAATACCAGTTTATACCAAATATTAGCAAGCCTTCCGCTCACACTTTTCTCCTTTTATTTGAAAATAATTGTTGTGCCTACCTCTGGGTATTATAAGGCCAAGCCTGTTGTATCTATCTATCAACTATCTGTCTATCTATCTATCTGTCTATCCCTCCAAAATTCCAAATTATTGACTCACATGACAGTTCTCCGAAAGTACAAGCTAGTATACCAAATTCTATTATTTTCATTTTCAAGATGCTTTTCTTTTTTTAGTGCTTCCAATCTAAAGATAAGTAGTAAACCACAAAATATTACCTTTTGTTTCAAAAATATAGTTGGTTCATTACTCCTCTTCTGATATTGATAGTACAAAAAATGGTTAGAGAATTTAAATAATATATGCCTTTTCAAACTGTCTTTTTTCTACCTCCTTCCTTATTTACCATGGCAACGCGCTGTTTTGTTTTCATTCAGTGTTGTTTTAAGTTTGTTGTAGATAGTGAAAAAGTTTAATTTAGAGGGAAATTCACGAGGAAAGGAGGGAGAGGAGAAGAGAAAGGGGGGTAGAAAGCGAGAGAGTAAAGAAGAAGAGAGAGAGAGAGAGAGAGAGAGATAGGGAGTTAAAAGAGTGCCGCATATCTGAGTGGGGTAAATTCGGAGGATATTTGTGGTGCCCCACTCTTACTACACACCATAGTGCCGCAACCGCCGTGCTGAGAGAAAATATTTTTGGTGGTGGGCCGTTTCAGCTTCGGCTGTCAGAGAGAGAGAGAGTGTGTGTGTGTGTGTAAAAGATATGTACTGCACGGGTACTATGAAAATGCAGAAGTTTTTAAGTTTTAGTTTGTAAGATACATTGCATTATAACAGTGATAACAACATGACAGCAATATTAATAAATATAAATTAAAACAGTGCTCTTTGTTTATACAATGTTTATAAGGGGCAAACTAATAAAATATTCATTTTAGAAATTATCCAAAAACTGTGATAAAAGTAAGCTTGAAAACATGTGTATGCATAAAGATGCATATGAAAGATCTATATCCACTGTACTTTCTTGGTTGTATGTAAACAGCCCATAATTCCTTAACATATACTACTGGTTTTATATCTGAGTACAGTGACCTAGCATTCACACAGAGAGATGACAATGGGGCTTAAATTACACCTTATCACTCAATAAGTATAATATACTAAGCCAAGAATGTCAACCATGAGAATTGGGGGAAAAGATTAATTTATTAACCAATGTAATCTCCCTGTCTGTCTATATAATAAACTTAAATATTAATCCTACTATATTTTTTTTGTCTGTAGCAAAGGATCTCGCTAACTGTTGAACCGATATGGTTCTCCTTTACAGTGAAGCTTCTTATAGGCCTCCGATGGTTGTAGGCTTTCTTATTTGAATATAGAGCCCCTAGATGCAAGGGGAACAGCCGGTATCTAGTATAATAATGTGGTGAAAGATAATAAACTATAGGTAGTAAACTTAGTTTTTAGTTATAATTCTTATATTGAACAAATAGGTAGTTGTTGTAAGTTATTATCATGCAAAAGTATAATTATTAAAGCAAAAAGAATAAAAATTTGATTAGAAAAGTAATCATGATTTTTCTCTTTTCTATTTAATAGAACTCAGCTATTTTAGACTTACACTTTAAGATATGAAAAGAAAAATAAAACAACGTACATGAAGCTTTACTGAAATGAATACATCAATAAGACAAAACATAATGTGCTTCAGACAAACAATACTTACTTTTATATATCAGGGAAATGAAATTAAATATATTAACTAATAGAAACTAGAAATAGAAACTATGACATGACCATTGCGTTTATTAACAGAAAGTGAGAACCTATAGTTAGCGACAGACAGACGAACAGACTGACATTGTTTTAAATTACGGTATAGATATTCCTGAAAAATTTGATTTTTTCTTTAAAGATGACAAACATAGAAAACCCGAATGACAGTTATTCTTTTTTGGTGCTTATGGCTTGTTTTGATAAAAAAAACATCTTATCAAAAAGAAGAAAAAACGATTGATTATATTCGTCTTGACTTGGCATATGCCAAAAGTCATTAAACAAAGTTTCCCCTTTTTTTTGGTTTGCCTGAAACTTTCTAACTTAAGACCAAAATTGCCATGCTGGCTTATGGAAAATTACAAATATATCAGTAAAATAATCGTTTTAGGTTAAACTATTTTTAGCCTAAAGCATTTTTCTCTCTCTAATTCCCCGAATCTCTCTTACTACCTTACTCTTTATTTTACCTTTCTTCTCTCTAACATTACATAATGAGTTTGTACTATAGTAAGACAGTAATTTAAATTTACAATCTTATTCTAAGACAGTCAGATAGACAGATAGACCGACTGACAGAAAGATAGATAGACAGTCACGAAGGGAAATTTTTTTGTACATCACATTTTGAATTTTAAAAAAAATTGCCCATCGAACTTTGCTAAATAAGCTTTATATTGAAAAGCAAAGCTTTTCTATAATTAGGATCGGTCCTTTTCTCCGTAACGTTTAGCTCTTTTCGTTAATTTAGACATGCTAGAATTGTCCTTTTGATTTCAAACTTTGCATGACGATTTCTGTAACAGATAGGTACGATCTAGAAAGAGTAGCATTTATATCATATACCATAAATTCCTTATGTTTCGTCAATTTAAAACATGGTGATTTTTAACTTTTTTGACAATATTTTTTATATGATATAAGTATCCTATTCATTTTATTTTTTGTATGATTGTTCTTATGACAACAACAACATTAAAAGCGAGCCATCTCTATAATCAAATCCTAAAAATGAATGTATGTTCTTTACTGTATCCTGTATTTACGCAATTATGCAACAAATTTATATACAATATTGTTTAGAAATAGAAATCAATGTACTGTTTATTAAGCACTGAAACCTTACAATAGTTATTGTTCGTTTGTCCATCCATCAGATCTTAGAGCTTTCTTTTGTGGATTTCGTTTAATCTTGTTTTATGATATTCAAAGAAATGTCTATAATTGATACAAAAATGGTACAAACTTTTGTATCTTGTGTTGTTTGTAATAAATGAAATCCAAGTTTAGTTCTAATGTCAGAAAGAAAGGCATTGCAAATATTGTCAATCTTCTTTTATTATTTCAACATGCATATATTATTATCGAAATAGTCCATCAATGAAATGGGTGTCAGTCATAAGAACCTGGTTTATTCTTTTTAGTTTTAAAAAATGCTAGAAAATATTATTTTAATCCAAAACAAGTATAAAAATTAACCAAAAATGCTCATTTTACAAATAAATCAATTCATTCCTCTTTTATTTTACTTGATTATTTTGTCACCTTTTTAAAATTTGAGTTTCAATTAAACGTATGAAATATTTCTGAAATTATTTTTTTTCTTAAGTAGAAATGACATTTCAAGTAACTACGTGACGTTACTGCCGATCAATTAAGAAAGACACACCAACATTACAAACTTGTTACTTGTAGAAAAGCTTTGTTCTATGAATGACAGACCTTTAGAAATGAAGAAAAAATTGAGCAACACATGTTTTTATTTAAATTCATTTGTAGAAAAGAAAGCAATTTTGTTTTAAAGGCTTAATGCTAAAATAATAGTACATTTTTTCATATCAAAACATATCATTATGGAAACTCTGACAATTATGTACAGAAAGGTAGCAATATCAAACTGACATTTTTAAAAAAGAAAAATAACATATAATACAGAAATATTATTTTTGCACATTGAAGAACGAAAGAAGGATTTAATTAAAAAACAAAAACACTGAAGCAAGCATGTGGTAAGCGTATAAGTCTTAACGGATGCAGAGAGAGAGTGGACAATGTTTATTGCACTAGTCCCCAAAGTTTTATAATAACCCTTTCTTATTCTTTAGTTTAACAACTTTGGGGACTTTAGTTTGTGAATTTTGGTTATAGTTTCATTAAGTTAAGTCTATAATTGATTCAAACACTAATTTTGTGTATCATCAATGGGGATATACATCAATTTATCGGCCATTGTCTTACCCTATAAGATCTCTAATACGGATGTGTTAGGAAATAAGCCTGTTAATAGAACGATGGGAAAGAGAAAGGAAATTTGTAAAGGAATATGTACTTTGCTTACAAAGTTATTTTCTATTATATATTCTAAGTTACTAGGTCAGACAGACAGGTGGACAGACTTTTATTATGTTATAGTTGCGTTATAAATAAATATTTATAAAAATTAGCTTGAAAACTTATAAAGAATAAAAAATTTACACATAATAAAATGACACAATAAACATATGACTCACATGACAAGTTCTGAAGTCAGAGATATGAGGAACATTGGCACTTAAAATTAATCTACAATCCTTGTATCCCCTCAAATAATTTTAACATAATAAAACTAAAAGGCAAATTTTAAAACTTAATATTTTGAGGAGATTAATTTATTTTACATTATCTTAGCCCTGATACCCCTGATTAAAGTAGATTATTGATTTTTATTCATAAATAGATAATTTTATTCTGATGAAATGTGTTTTGACAAATATTTCTCTCTTAGTTCTATTAAAGATTAAATGTATTATATTATTTAGAACAGTCGCGTGCACGGGATTTTTCCACCGGGTTCCATAAAGGAAATGTTGACACCCTACTTACATTTAGATTTTTTTATGGGTGGGGGGGGGGGGGAGATAGCAGAATTTAACGTGATGATTAAGAAAGTTGCACATACCCTCTGGAATTAAGAATAAAAGAGGGGGAGACTTTTACACATCCCTTATTTTCTTTAAGGGGTTCTCGAGACTTAACTGGAGCATGCTGCATATTCCTGATTTAAATGGATATAGGATAAACATGGATATATTGACAGGGGAAAATTTGTGTCAATTTAGCTTGCTAATACGGACCTCCTTTATTGATCAGTTCGTTCATTCTGTAGAAGGGGTAAAGGGGGTGTATGGGTGATATTGTAATTTTTGCCAGCTGCAAGTACTTCTTTATCAGAGTACAAGAAAAGCTGGTGCAACATCCAAGTAATAAATATCGATTCTGATTTATCAACATAGATGAAACAAACTAACACGATTAATGAATAAAGATATGCCTAAGAAAACGGAATTTTAAAGGAATGAGATAATTAATTTTTTTTTTTATTTAAGCAACTTAATAAAATTTCAGATGAATTGTTCTAAAAAAGAATAATGGCGGGCACAGCATTAGAAACAACCGCCAATAAGTTCCTTGTGGACCCAGCTTATCAAAAGGTAAATGTAGCCCGGTTCAAAAAATATTTTTGTGTAAATATGTATTAAAATAAATTGCAGATGAAAGTGAAAATAAACTTACTATGGGGACAATTCTAGAAGAAACTGCGCACAATTTTCTTATTGACCCAGCCTACCAAAAGGTATTTATAACTATAAATACTTATATTATAATTACAATAATTATTTAAATATTGCAGATTAATAACTAAATTATATAATGGAAGCTATAGAGAATACGGCGCACCAATTTATGATAGACCCGGCCTATCAGAGGGTAAATAAATTGGTTGCTTATAATTAGTAACATAATGATTTTGGCAGAATTCCTTATTCTACGAGTGAGGCTAAAATTACCCCTCTCCCAAACCTTGCTAACAAACTAAAAGGCAACAAACACTCTATAAAAGTGAAACTTTTCTATGATAAGGGTCGGTCCGTCCGTCCGTACGACTGGAATGAAAATTGTTAGAATTGTCCTATTGATCTAAAAAATTGTATTGGGATTTCTGTAGTAGTTAGGTAATTATCAACACTCTAATCGTTACCTGAATGTCCGTACGTCCATTTTAAACATGTTGATTTATTACTTTTTTGACAACAAATTATTAAGGGTTCAGATTATCCGATTGATCTGAGTTTTGGAATACTGATTCCTAGGACAACAAAGTAAAATGTTATAAGCAAAGCATTTCTATAATCAAGTCCCAAAAATTAAGTGTATCCTTTAACATTATCATGTATTTTTCATCAAATTTACTTTTAATTTTGTTTTGACTTTTATACATTTATATTCTGATTAGTCAGTTTTGACACTCTGTCAGTGTTAATGTGCGTGTTTACTACCATTTTAGAGCTTCGCATTTATGGATGTTGTCATCCTTGTTTTCATATAATTAGGGAGCATGGGCTAAGGGTGATTAGTTTGCTTTCTAAAATAAGGAATTATGTCAAATTTTTATGTTTTTATCCTTTTCAAGTACTAACTCATTAGACAAATTTTCTCTTCTAAAATATTTTAAGCAGTGTTTTCTTTACCTAACCATTCTAATTAAATTGATAAATAATAAATTAATAATGCTTAATTTTTAACAAAGCTTATTTTTATTACAATATATGAAAGAGAATTTGTTAATGCTTGTATTTTCTTCCCCTTTAAACGTGTGTAGATTTAGACCTCTCCCACTAACCATTTCATTTGATTTTTAGTGACTGAAGACCTTATTATTTTATTTTTACTAACGTGTTTGCTTTTATAGATAGTAGAACTTTGGTGATGGTTCTTCTAAAACTAAACCTGCATTTAGCTAAACCTAAGACAAGCTTTATTATGATACTGTATCATTCATTTTATGTTATTGTATATTTTTCAGAAATATATCATTAAAAAAAAACAATCTTAAGTTTACATTTTATTTGCTTTATGATGACTTATTATTAACGTAAGCCTTTCATTTGCTACCTAAATACTTTAATTTTAAAACTTACAAAATAGTTCAAAGAGTTTAATGCAGCTTTATAGCTATGAATATGTTATTCTTGTAAAAAAAAATAAAGAGTTTGTCGTTTGGTTACATTTGTTTCGTAATAAAATGTTTCATTAGTTTAGGTCTAGGAATTTTATAAGCATGTACTTGTTTAAAATACTCTGTTCATAGGGGAAAAAAGCAAGGCGTCCAAGCTTTTTCATTTAAGGGGGGGGGGAATTCAAAATCCAAAATTTTTAGGGGGGGGGGGGTAATCTTTATATCATACAAGCAAGGACGTCCAAGCTTTTAAATTTTATTTGGGGGGGGATTCAAACTTCAAAAATTTTGGGTTGGTAATCACCCTTTTACCCCCCCCCCCCCCAATTGGACGTCCTTTGGAAAAAGGATAAGAATTTTATCTAGTTCCAAATAATGAAGAAGTGGGACGTTTGTCTGTCGTTTTTGCTTTTTAAGAAAATTTTTCAATGATCTTGGGAAGGCACAGAGACTAAGCCACTTGTTGTTAATTTAAATTTTTGTACAAAGTATAGTATTAATTTATTAGTAAATGCTACAATTAATAAAAGCATTCAGTTTGCCTTTTAATAATTGTTGTATTGCTTGTTGAAATTAAATACGTCATTGATAATGGCAGCATAACTATTAGAAAATTTTATTTCCGCGTTTTTTTTTTTAATGACAAAATCAATATGGTAGCGTCCTTAGTCATACAGGCGTGAAATCAAGGGCGTGGATAGAAATTTCATTGCGAGTGCTTAGTAATCTAATGAAGTGGAATAGGCATATTTGGACAGAAATTGTTTAGCTTTTTATCAATATTTGATTTTTTTCTTTTAAATAAAAAATATAATGTGAGGATAGTAGAGTAACCCTCCCCCAAAATAGCTAAAAACCTACCAAGGGCATACAAAGCTTTTCTGTAAAGGAGAAACAAAGCGGATCGTTGGATATCAGTTTTAAGTTGATCAACTATTAGAAAGTTTCATTATCAAAGTTTTATCTAAAAATTAAAGTGTCGAAAATTTGGCCTGAACCCCCTTTGTGCAAAAAAAGGTTCATACATCACTGCATTTCATATATATGATGTATATAGTTTAAAGTGTAAAAAGAAAATTTCACAATTATAAATTTGTATGAGTAAGTTGAATTGAGAAACTGGTATTTTCCAGAATATTATATATTTCAACTTTAGCATTTGCTACATTTTATCCGTCTGTGAAATTAGGTTCTACCAAAGTTTATTTTTAACACCTTCCGGTTGAACCCTTTCATGCATAATTGTTATATTTTATTATGTTTAGTTACATTGGTTGAGGATGTATTTGTTATTAGTAGCGAAGCTACTTTTCAAGTTTTATGTTCATGGTAGTTTGATCCAACATGTTTTGTGATTTATGCATTTCTTTCTATATGTTATCCTCGTATAGGCTTAGATCCATGTTTGGTAAAATTTAAATTTCATACTAACATTGTATTAATATTTCAAAGTGTGATCTTATTTTTTTATAATTAATAAAAACCATCCTCTTTGAAAAAGACTGAAAAGGAAAAAATAATATAGTCTAAATTGACACATAAAATTTATTTTTTTTTGCAGGTTTTTAAACATACGTTTGATGTGTTTGAAGATTATGTTTGTGGGTTCCTGGTTGCCATTGGTGCCATTGCACTGTCTGTCAGGTATTTTACAATTATTACCTCATCTGGTTCAAAGATATGTTATTAGAAGATAAATTGATTTAGCCTACAAGTGTAGTTTAAAGAAAATGTTTTTGGGTGACAATTAAATAATCTTCCATTAAATTCTTTGATTATAAAGCAAAAAATATCCTTATATTTATACAGTTAACAATTAAACCAAGCCTTTAAACCGTAAGATTACTATTTTCAATTTATGTAATAGATATGAACAGGAAGGTCTTTTTGAAAGATGGGTCTATATAACCTCATATGGTTTTGTCTGAGTTGATAGTGATTAAAAATAACAATTACTACTTTGAAAAGTATGAAATAGTAACCATATTTAAATATGAATACTTTGATATTTAATTTTCTATAAAGATATCAGAAACTTTTGCAGCAATAAATGTGTTTTATAATTAAATTTATATAATGTATCTCAATTTCCATAGAAACTAATTATGAATATGTTATTTAAATTAATTATGCATTACATTTTTATTAAAATCATTTTCTATAATAAAAACGTTTTAATTTTTTTAAAATGGAAATCAAATACATATTTGTAAGGTTTTATATATGTAGATACTACTTAGCTTAGGTTAGAATATTTTTTTCTACTACGGTTCTAGACACAATAGTCTGGGGATACGGAAATAAAATATTATAAGAATCAATATATAATTACTTGAATGTTGCACCAGATTTTCATGTACTCTGATAACGCAATTCTTGCAGCTGGCTAATATAACAATACCCCTCTTTCATTTCTTTACCCCATCCACTTCCCTCGTACTGGATGAACGTACGGACCAATTAATGAGACCCATATTAGCAAGCTGAATTGAATACAGATTTTCCCCTGTTAATATATCCATGTATATCCTATGTTCATTACTATGTGATTGATTCCTTGTTTGTTAGATCAGAAAATTAAAGGTTTTGGTATGTTCTTTAATAATTACTCAGAGTTATTACAATATTTCTAATGTGATTGCCCTTATTTATAAATTATTAATACTTTGCTTAGTACATTTGTAAATGCATAAAACACATTTGATTTTCTATATACAGTTAGGGCATCGACATTTCTTTTTTCTGTTGAAATGATTAAAATGTTAACCTAGAGTAGGGGGGGGGGGGGGAGGGTTATACTGATAAGAAATTTTAAATACACCTTCAGAAACAGTTGTCTTAATTATTTTATTTGCTAAACAAATAGTTTTTCTACCTCTAATATCTATATGAGAGGTTAAATACCAATACTAAAAAAATATCCTAAAGGGAATATGAAACCGTGTAAAGTTAGAGGAAAGTATTCACCTCTTTAAAAGGTTTAGAAAGACGAAATATTTATCATAGAATATATTTACTTCTGAAAGTTGTTTAAAGATCTTAACTGCAATATATGACAAACTATGAAACATAAGCAAAGTACAAATAGATATATCGATTTGATAACAAAGAATATTCATACATTGGTAAGGATAACATGATTCATAGCAGGGGAGCTAAATAAAAAAATATTTCTTTTATTTCTTTGACATTTCATAGAAATGTGTAGCTGATATAAAAAATGATTTTTCTTTATTATTTAGATTAAACTAACAATTCATTTGGTTAAGAGTTCCTGTTTATGGCATGAAATTTTTAATTCTGCGAATGATTTCCAATCAAAAAATTTCTCTGTAAAACAAGTTGACGTAATAAAGAAGTATTATAACTTATACCTAATAAACCTTTTTGTTTTCAGATTTTTGACATCTCTGGGTACCGGTGACGCTGTATGTCTTATTGTCGGTAATTATCTCATTTCATTTTAGTAGCATAGCTGCTATATAATTAGGTTATGTCTGTACGTCTAAGGTTGTCATATATGTAGTTATAAGTGTATTTGTATAGCAAAGCCAACTATTGTAGCTGTCTATAATGCTATAGCAAAAAAGGGATATATGTCACTACTTTTGACGAAACCTATTCTATTGACGTCATAAAATACCCTATACCCCATCTCTAGGGGGTTTCTTCCCGCCTTCCCTTTTTCTCTCTCTCCTAATATGACGTCAATAGAACACGTAAGCCAAATGCGTTGACATCTATACCCATTTTGCCAGGGCACTATAGACAAATATTCTTTATGTTTTTGCTGCACTGTTCATGGATTCATTTATCCTTGTTTACTTGAGAGAAAGGAAGTGATTGCATTTATTATAAGAACAAAGTTATTGTTCCCGAATTTTTGATTAAATGGGCTAATCTTAATGATACAAGGATAATTATGTCCATAAGTAGTGCAGCAATCACAAGCTAACAGTAATTGATAGAATTAATAAAAATTAATAAATGAAATTTTAGTATATTCCTTATAACTCATTTATTGTTTTAAATTTAAAAATTGAATCAATTTCCTTTACTATGTTAAAAATTCATATGTGATTAATTATTAAGGTGTGGAGCATGTGAATGGTTCGTTACTAGCACATAGTGACATATCTCCTATACCCTCTGGAGGTACCCTGGGTCTAATCAGCTATGCCAACTATCACCATACCTGTGTAGAATCATGCCTTACCAAGTTCCTGCAGTATGCCCCATTCATTCTTATCATAGAGGTAAAGTAAAGCTTAGTTGATCTCAAAAACTATAGACCGATTGGGTTCTTTTAGGTAAGCTTCACATAGGTCTATAATGGTTTTAGGTTGTTTTATTTAAAGACTTCAGTCTTGGGAAGGTGTTAAGCTATTTTCTGACACCTCTTTGCCCCTTAGAATACAGAGCTCTTAGATGCTATGGGCATAGCCGCTTGTCCTCATATAAAAGTAACAGGATGTCTATATGTCTGTACCAAAGTATCTGTCTAACTACTGAACCGATATGTTTCTCCTTTACCATGTAACTTCCCATAGGCCCAGGGAAGGTTTTAATTATTTTGGGGAGGCTACCACCACGAAAAAAATGACCCTTCTCATATTTTTTTTTGTACTTTTTAAACGAAAATTGAAAATGGACAGGTGTCGACTTCAAAAAAAAAAGTTAGGTAGCTACGTTTCTGCAAGTGGAAAATTAGATAATGACTTAGACCTAATATCTGTTAAGGCTATGCTGATTATTATGACAGAAAAATTGTTCCTACGACTTCCAAGAGTAGCTGGAAAAATTGAAAGATTTTATACCAATATTGTAGAAGGTTAGTCATTTTTATAATTCATTGATTTTACCCATACGTGAAAATCCTTCTTTAAAAATTGTTCTTATTATTAAAAAACCCATACAGATATATACATATTCGAAAAAAATAGTAACATTATAAAATAATGAAATCGATTTTTTTGTGTAAGCTATTTTAAACTCTCAGACATACAAATAAAAAGTTGGTTAGATTTTGCAAGTTAGATCAAGATGACGGTGTAACACAACTAGTACACTTTTGTAAAAAACATAGACAAGGATGACATATTCGTAAAAGCCAAGCTCAAAATTATGTAGTATTCAAGGAATGCTAATTATAGACCTTTCAACCTATTATTTAGTAATTATGAGTTGCAATGTTTATTTGATTGTATGAATTATTCTAAAAACCCCTCCCCCCCCCAAAAAAAGTCTATTTCTATTATTTTTAATTTTTATTAAGAGGAAAAAATTCAATACTTTTAAAATTTGCTGTATAAAATTTTATATAATTGTATGTAAAAAGAGTTTTATTTGAAGGTTAATATGATATCAATTCATGTTCTATCTGTTACAGATGGACGGACATAACTAAAAAAATAGAAAAAGGTTCGCCTTCACAATCATTAACAGAAATTTCTATACGCTTTATTGATTTTTGTAAACTACATTTAAACATGCATGGATACACAGATTGGACAATAGAAAAAGATCCATAATTATTACGTACTAAATTTTTTCTTTGGTAGCGGGCAATACTTGAGAATTAACATTCATCGTCTTTTCATGAATGAAGATATAATTTTAACTACAAGTTATTTGCACAATAAATTAAATGTAAAAAATGATCTTATCTTTTAAAAGCTGATTGTTTATTTATTTTATGATTAATAAACTATACAGCTTGTATATAGATTTATAAAATGTATAAAAATCAGGCATTGTTCAGCATAATTAGGATCTAAGTTTTTTAAAGAAACAAGGATGACAACATCCATAAAAGCGAAGCTCTGAAACGGTAGGACAAAAAGATATTAACAATTGTATAATGTCAGAACTGAATAATCAGAATGCGAATGTATAAGAGTCAAAGCAAAATTGTAAGTAAATTTGTTGAAAAACTGCTTGATACAGGATAATGATTATGGACATACTTACATTTTTAGGACTTGATTATAGAGTTGCTTCGCTTATAATATTGTACTTTGTTGTCCCAGGAATCAGTATACCAAAAATCAGACCAATCGGATAATTAGATCACATACAAATTTGTTGTTAAAAATGTAAAAAAAATCAACATGTTTAAAATGGACGTACGGACATTCTGGTAATGATTATAGAGTTGATACGCTTTCTAACTCGTACCTAACTATTACAAGAATCACCATGCAAAATTTAAAATTGATAGGACAATTCTAACATGTCTAAATTAACGAAAAAAGCTATCCGTGACGGACGGACGTACGGACGGACCGACCTTAATTATAGAAAAGCTTCGCTTTTAATAAAACAGATGAATATATTATTACATCAAACAAAGTGGAAAAAATAATACGAATTCCAACACGCATAGTGTGTCTTAAATATAAAGCTTTGAATCCCTCACACTGACTGTATGTATGTAGGTCTGTCTGTAATGCATAACACATGTAACGCTTGTTTAGTCAAACAAAAAAAATTACGGTTTTAAAGTTGGATCAAAGATATCCTAGAGTTGGGGGAGTAGGGGGGAGCATATAACCCTTAGTATTTAAGCAATTAAAATATTTTGGAAGGCCAGAATTTAAAAAAATAGGTTTCGAAAATTACTTTCACGATATCAACTTTTAATAAATAGAAAATAATTCCAATTAACTTTAGAAAAGCGAAACTTTTATAATTAGGGTAGTCGGTCCGTCTGTCCGTAATCAAATACAAAAAATGAAAGAATGTCCTTTTACTGTATCCTGAAATTATGCAATTTTGTCTAGAGTTCTTTTCATTTTTTCGTTTGTCCTCCCTTCTGATTTTAGAGCATCGCTTTTATGTATGTTGTCATCCTTGTTACTGATATATATTCTACGCGTAGTAACAATACCGAGTAATTTTATGTTTTACGTATCAGAAAAAAAATAGCAAGCGTGACCAAAAAATAAATTTCCGGCATTAGAAAATAAGAAGTCTCAAAAATGCTCGGTATTTACAGAAAAAAGTACTATTATGTAAAAATATCAATATTTTAATTTTTTTAGTATTTTTTTATGTTAAGAAGTAAATAATGCTATCAAAACAAGAAGTAGCATATTCTAAGCAGTAAGCAGTGAGAGCATAAATAAATAAAATATTTATTTATGTGTTTGTCTCATAGAGAACTATTGAGAAAATATAATAAAGACAAGTAAATTAATCAGCGAAGGATATGTCAAGTTTTTAATGCTTTGATATTATATCTCAACCACTAACTGTGAAACCAATTTTTTTTTGTGGGGAGGGGGGGTGGGTGGGTTACGACCCTTTACCCCAACCCCCAACCCCCTCTCACTGGGTGTCCCTTGACCCTGACTCCTTTATTCAAGCAGCTAAATCTCTTGTACTCCTTTTATTAATTATCATTTAACAACATAATAAAAAAAATTACTTTTTTCTGGATAAATAAGTATCTTTAAAACTGCAGGGCTTCTATTTATATTTTAACAAATTTTAACCCACACAAAAATATGTTTTTAAGATTTTAAATGTTTTAAAGGAGGGGCTCTATATCTTTTTATAAAACTGCAAAATAAGGAATTTTGCTAATTATTTAACCAATTCTTGTTTTAGAATCGCTGTTTGGAAAAGACCCCGACGTTGCTGAGGATGTTTGCGACGATAAGGTAAGCAAAAATATAAACAGTGACAACTATATCCATAAGTTGTGCAGCAATAGATGTTCTTTAAATTGGATAATTAATATTAAATAAATTCCTAATAAAAACTAACAAAAAAGCTCGAATATATCACATATAAATCATTAGAACTGCTAGTTGCTAGGACATGTATGCTCCAGCTGTAGAGCAGCTTGGCTAATAAATTAGAAACTACTATAACTAATCTAGAGATTAAGTTATTTCATCTTTTTCGTTTGATTAATCAAGTATAGATGCATATATTTAGATTTTTTATTAAAATTAAATAGTTGTGATGCTGAATATCTCTCCTCTCGTAAAGTTTCAGCCAATATTTCTACTTTTATCGTGGCTTTTATAAACAAAGATAGAATTTTGGAAACAGAATGTATACAGACTGGTGGCTGCGCTTTCTAAAATTAGGAAAGAGGGGGGTGGTTGCAGTAAATTAGCCTAAAACTATCCCTGGACCTTCGTGAAGTTTTCCATAAATGGAGATTTAAATCGGTTCAAGGGATATCGAGAACTGGCAAACATATAAAACCTTTCTACTATAAAAATAAAGATTAATCCTTTGGTTTTTAACCAGCTTACATAGAATTACAATAAAAAAATGCAGTTATGAAATTAAGAAAAGATTAATGTTTTCAACTTCTAAACTATTTGCCAACGCAATAGATTAAATCATGCATAATGTTTATTTCTAAATTAATGTTGCCAGTTCGAAACCAGTCATAATAATGAAAATAATGCAGCTCAGATCGGGCTGCACATCCCTTACTTTTTTGCGACCACTGTGGACTGACGACCTTATTTGGCAGCGGATTATTAAAATTGCGCGGTTGGCTGTAGTTATTGGCAATACTTGTTGTTTGAAATCTTCTATACCATCCATCAATTTTAATTGATAATTCCAGACTAATTTCCTATGATAAATGGCATTACAAAATTAGAATAGTTATTTATTGCATCGTATCAGAGACAGCTTTCCGTGAATAAGAAAACGATAAACTATAGAATTAATTCCGGTTTTGTAAGTCCCGAGGAGCCGAGGCCCGGGCTAACAAAACTGGTATTGATATTATCATTTTTCATTTTACTATTTGTAAAAACTTGTCTATAATACGATACGATTATACGATACATGTTTCAGTAAGGCTGAGAACCTGTTCTAATCCAGCGGATATAAATCGGTTTCGAAACCATATTAGAAACATATTTATACATATTTCATAGTATATCCAATACCAATAGTACATCAGAGATATGCTAAGTTAACATAGAAAAACTTTAAAATTTACTCAATACTGCCAGTGTTTAAATAAAACCACAAAAAAATCTGATTCCCTAATATTAATAGATAGATCACAGAATACAAATGACTAAAAGCCATTGGACTGAAAACATTATAATCTTGAATAAAAAATACCTAATTCACAATACAATATCATGGATTCTCTTTATCAAGATGAATTACCCCCCCCCCCCCTTAACTTTTAAAACGCTACCTTTGTCTGATAGATAGTGCTTTTCTGGCATATAAATTTAATTTTGTTCAAAAAAGATTCTGATGCATTTTTATAATATGGCAATCATCTTGTTTTTTTTCTATTGTGATATTTTCAGAAGCATCTAAATAATGTAAACACCAGTTAATCTGAGTGTGCCTAGGGCCCAACTAAATAATGATGCATGTATAACCCAAAGGTGCCAATACCAGTAATTTTTCTCTTCACATGCACAATTAAAGTTCACTACATGGATTGGAAAAGGAAAGATTTAGCCTTAACCTTTATTTTTTTATTATTTCTATTAACCATTTTATCCTTAACTTTAAAACTATGCTGAAATAATGTAACATAAGAAACATTTTTTTCGGGGGGGGGGGGGGGTGGTAATTCAATTTAGATATACAAATGAACATTGAAGATTTAAATTCCCTCTCCACGGCAAGGCAATTAGAGTTTAAACCAATTATAGCCCTCACAATTCCATATATTTACTAATACTCAACATTGCATGCAGGAAGAAAAAGAGTACATTGCACTTTAAATTATACTGTTCTCAAATTATTATAAACACGTTCTCTCATTTGTTGGCATAAAAACTTCTATTAAATTTTGATTTGGTATTGCAAATTAACAGTGTCCTAACTTTTCCATTGATAATTTTGAAACATAAAAAGGGTAATTTTGTTTATTATAAATGGGGATGTACACTCTTATCCCTAATGATCCCTGCAAAATATGAAAAATATGAAGATTCATTTTGAAATTTTAAGATTGATTCCTTAGAACATCTTACGTCAATGGAACTTCTTTACTTGAGACAATTATGTAATTGAAATCAAATATTAAGAATTAAATAGCTGTATTTAAATTTGATTGTTTTTGTATGGATGTCATTTCTTGTAATAATGGATTTATCATTACTTGGTTCTTACACCAGATTATCATGTACTCTATTAAAGTTAAACTTGAAGCAGGCTAAAATAACGATCTTTTCAATCCCACCTCTCCTACTGGATGAACGAATTGGCCAATAAAAGACATGGGAAGTAACAACCTTAATTGACGACAATTTTCCCCTGTCATAATATCAACGTATTTTTTACATCGATACTTGTAATTTTTTTAATTTATATTTTTAAATGAACAGAATATTAGGAAAACATAATTTAGACAAGCGCAAAAGAAGAGAACTATTATATTATTATTAAAACTCTAATAATATACAAAACTACAATTATATTTATCATAGGCGAATACCGAGGCCATTGCTAGAAGAAGAAGAAGAAATGAGGTAAGGAATTAAAAGCGAAGCTATCTACGATCAGAGTAGCTTGTACGTCCGTCACGTTTATCGTTAGTTTATACATGTTAGAATTGTTCTATTTATTCCAAACTTTGTAAGATGATATCTTTATCAGTTATGCATAATTTAGAAAACAAATTTACAGGCATTACCAAGAAGTATAAGTATATAATGACCCTGTGTCAATATTTTAACCTCATTAATAATTGTTGCTTCAGATTTATCATTCATTTGGATTATTTTCATGATAATATATCTAATCTTTTGAGAGATCATTTTAATATGTGATTTTAACCTTTACACGAATTTTAAGAAACTACTTTTTATACCCATTTTTTAGGTGTGCATGTCATTGAAAAGATCAAGTATTATTCACCAAGTGTACATCTTCAAGAATATTCTTGAGATCATCATTCTTCTCATATTCATCCCCCTCAACATCTACTGGGCTATCGATGTAAGTATTGTATTCATTAACTATTTTATTATTCCTTTAGTCTAATGTCTGTCTTATTCAGGGATAAGGGATGGGAAACGTAGGAAAATATTATTTCAGGCCTACTTCACAAATGACCGGACTCTATTAGTTTAGAGCGATAGCCAATAGGAGCTAGCCACAAATTTTTAATTTGATTAGGAAAAGGTAAAAGTTGCACAATCCCTTTTGAAACTAGGCCGGGACCTAAATTAGGCCAGGTTTCCTATCCCTTATCCCTGATTATAATATTGATTTTCTCTAAATTCCTCATCCTTTACAGGGACAAGGGTTGGATCATTTGTGATTGTGAAAGAACTATTTGACCCTAACTTAACGCCACTTTAAAATTACAGTTCCTCTTGATTGATATTTATTTTCTTAATTAGTGAATCCGTAAATCAGTTCCTATGTCAATGTCATTTTATGATTTAAAATGTCTGTTAGTTGAGAAAATCTAAAAATAAAAAAGTAGACATGCAAAGTTGAAAAAATGGAGAAACGCCTTTTCTTTAAAATTTTTGGATGGACAAATCCCAGTTATAGCGTAGCAGTGCTGATAAAAGTGACATACTGACAGATAATGTAACCTTTCTATTTACCAGGGAGAAAAGAACAAGGCTCCAGGCCACTGTAAAGTTAGTTTAATGGAGATGCCAGAACTGGGATATGGAAATGGTACTGTTCACTTCCAGTGCGAGGGAAAGAAAGTTCATTTCTTCCTTATTTTGGTCTATATTTCCACAGTTTTCCAGGTACAACGTTTGGTGCACTAGCTAAACTTTGATTCACATTGCTTACCTTTATCCAAATTCACTAGAAACGAGGGTTTTCTAGATGATAGATCAACACACTTTTATGAAAAAAGTTATGTGACTAAATGAAACAAATTTTAGTATGAATGAAAAAAGATTTGAAACTTTTTTATATTGTTTTTATAATTTACATCCAAGCGATCCTACCTCAAAATTGCTAATTCATGAAGTTAAAAATTGATTAAGTTTAAAATGTAATTTTAATGGCTTTCTAAAATCATGTGATTACAAAAATAATTTTGTAAAAGCAAAAACTTATTTAGAAAAATAAACATGCTAAGTTAACGAATTACCGAACGAGTTTAAAACTTTTGGTGTCGTCATAACTTACAGTTCAATGTCCCCTCCCTCCGGCCCTGTATATTATACGTTTATACCCATGACTATAAGAGTATGAAGTTATTCCCACTATTCGGTGTGTACGTATAACACTGTTATGTATGTTCTATAGTCAGTACACATAATGGAACCTACTGATTTTGTCATGTTGTAGTTGGGAAACTAGACCATTTGGATAGCATGAGTTAGGATAAAATGATATGAAAACCAAAACTTTGTTTACTAAAACTGTCAATTTCAGATTCATGATAAAAAAAATTTTTAGACTTCAAAATTTTATTGTATTTTTCAATATGTTTTATGCCATGTGTTATGGTTTCTGTACTAAAACATGATAAAAATCTGTGGATCCCCTGACAAAAATTTTGATAAATACAGAACTTTAATGTTCATTGACTCGATGTAATTAGAGGTGAAGCAAAATATTCCACTAAAGCAACTGAAAATACAACTTTCTCTATTAATTAACACCCCAATCTGTAAAACATTCCGGCTTCTAAGAGAAAGATGCACAGAATTTAACAAATTTGTTTAAACATGCTTTGATTTAGTTTTTTTTGTTGAAAGTAAAAAATGTGAAATTGTTTGTAGTATAATCTTGATTTAATCTTAAGAAAATGCAAATTGTTTTTACTTAATGCTCTCCTAATTCAATTACTCAGCAATTTAAATGATAAATATTTTAAGGTAAAATTTTGTGGATAATAGTTATTTCTCGCATCATCGTATTATAAACAGCTTTCCGCGGCACCTCGGGCCTAAAAAACTAGTTTTAATCTTATTATTGTACATTTTTATATTCGTAGAAAGCTGGATATAATACGATGCTAGACATAGTTTTTTTCGCATGGATGAGAACCGGTTCCTATCCACCGGATTCGAATGAATACGAGAAAAAGTTTTTAAATGTTTTGAATGAGTATAAAAAACAATTAAAGAAAAAAGAGATAGACAGACAAGAAATATGAGACAGAAAGACAGACAAAGAAAGATACAGACAGGCAGATAAGTAAAGACAGACAGATATATAGACATAGAAAGATAGAAAAAAAGACATAGTCTCAAAGTAAGAGGAATAAAAAGATAGAAACATATGTTAGAATCAGGCAGCTAAAACATGAAAAGTAATTTGAAAATTAAATCTATGCGACAGAAGATTTATGCAATAAAAAGAAAATATTTTACTCTTAAATATTTTGAAACCATTTCAATCTGTTTTTTAGCTGTTAGATAAATGTATAGTTATTGAGATTTAATGACATCCAACAGGTCATTGACTCATTATTATCAACTGTAACCCCTTCTGCAGCCAAATTACTATAAATTGAGAAGCAACTAGATTTAATTTTAGATTTGCTGTGTGATCTGCAGCGGTGGATCTCTTATTTGGTGCTTTTTCTTCCGTTCTATTTCCCGACTGCTGCGCAGCTTGAGCAAGGACGACGACCTTGTTGGTACTCTGCTGGAAATTGACGAAGAAGTCGGAGAAGATTTTCTCTTCCTCTTTGATCTTCTTTCCCATACATCAGGTAAAAATTATTACAGTATGGCTTCGAAACCGATTAATCTCCGGTGGATAAGATCGGTTCTCAGTAACACTGAACAATCATGTATCGTATCGAGTATTATAACCAGTTTTTTGCGAATATCATAATATTAAAACCAGTTTTGTTACCCGTGCCTTCGGCATCTCGGCGCTAACAAAACTTGTCCTTACGTTTCAAATCTGCAGAAATGGTAATTTTGTGTAGCATCATTGGGGAAATTATTGATGATGATGATATCTTAAAGTAACCCATTTATGCCCTTCCATTACTGATTACTGCCCTCCCAAGAGTTAAAGACTCCTATTTATAAGACGTATATATAAAAAAGAGAATTAAAATCCGTCCGTAATTTTTTTAGAATAATTGTTTTTTTGTTTAGGTATTGAATCAACAATGCGTGTGCTTACTCATTCAGATGATACCTTTAGAAGAATTTGTTTACCAAAGTAAGTTTTAATTATAAATCGATCAACGTTTTTACTGGTGCTTTCCATTAAAGTACCTTTGAAGCACTGAACTCCCCCCTTTTATTTATGAAATAAATTGAAATTAAGGGGTAGGTGTTGTAATTACCCACTCTGGGAACTAATCCTGCAGGGCTACACGGTACCCAATATAGTCATCTTAATCTGTATAAAGTTATAAACAAACAACGTAAAATTTTTCGCCATTCCTTATTTTCACTTTATTTCAAAATGAGTGGGGGTTGGGGGGTTTGTGCGAGACAAGGAACTTTCAGGGAAACGGATACCGCCTCTCTATTGTTTTATTGAGAATTATTTGAATTGTCTGGGTATGGTAAAATAAGTACATTTATTTTAGAAATAAAATCAATAAAAAAAAATATTATTCCCAAAATGTCAACTTTTTAATCTGAAGAAAATTACATTGTCAAAAACAAAGAATCATATTTGTATAGTTTTAGGTAGAATCCTTTATTATTTTGCAAGAATTTAACCAAAAACCCTCCAACTACTTATTACTAACTTTTTGTATCCCCTTCAAGATGTTCCTATTATTAGTGGTCCTAACCATATGAACATGAAAATTGGCTACAATTGCACTTTTTTTACTTTTACTTTTACCGAAACACGCTGTCCCTTACCGCCTTATTGTAAATTTTTGAGAAAGAAAAATATACCTATTTCTAGCTCCTGTGGACCCTTTTTTATTTTTATATGGTCTAACCTTTGATAAACACAACAAACAAAAAATGCATAAAAAAATATTTTTCTTTAAAAATGATCCATATGATTTTTGAAAAAAAACTGAAATTATGAAATTTTCAAGGATCAAAAATGACGGGGAACACATCAAAGTAGAAGAGGACAAGCTGAAGGTGATCTGGAACGCGGCCCTCGTGGAGAAATGGTTGGTCAGCAACGAGCACAGAGAGATCAAGGTGAACAGCTACGACGTGACTATATTCCCAGCAGAGTCCAGCAAGAACAGTGTCACCAAGAAGGCGAAACTGACAACCAACTCCATGGACAAGGACGCGGATAAATACTCTGCCTGGTTCTTCGATCTGGCAGGTAAAATATTAACTTCATCAATACAAAATTTTATTTTCAAATTTTCTAAATAATGTTGTTCTATGTAATAACGGACTAAATAATACCACCAGTAATAGATAATATACTAAAATTATGGTTTTGTGTCACTATGAGTCGACATCCGCGCAGCTGGAGTTCATGATTTTCTAAGCCTTGCGGCTGGCTTCTTTATGCCGCACGACCCATGGTGTCTTTGGCTGCAAAGCCCTAATTAAGTGTCATCATTCACAATAATTATTGGTTTATACTTTTCAATAGTGTATTTATTTTCTGTGCGCCATCGTTGTTTCTTCTTACACAAAAGTAACAGGATATCTATCAGTATGGCTGCCTGTACTGAAGGATCTCGCTAACTACTGAACCTTAGAACCAATTCAACCTAATTCTTACATTCAAAACGTTTACCTTATAAATAGATTTTTTTGTATTGTATTAATATCTATGTAAAGGTAATCTAGGAAATTTATTATTAATGATAGTTTCAAATTACCAGGAAATGTTGTACTTTCTATATATATCAAATGCATCAAAATTTTGCAAACGTAAGATTATATATTATTAATGTGCTTACTGTGTATATTTATGGCCGTGAAAATATTGTTCAAACAAGGATAAAAATATTCAAAAATAGTCCTTTTTTTAACAGAAAGCCTTTCACTACACTGTGACTGTTAAATAGTAGATTTAAACTTATACAGACTGATATTGCTTCAGACAATTAAACATAACGTTTCAGACAGACCAACAGAGCTATAGAATAGAAAAGCTGCCGTCTATCTACTAAAAGTGAATTTGCATTCATGTATATTTCAAGCACTTCTATATATTTATTTGAATTTCTTTTTGCTGACATTAAATCGGTTTTTCTGTAAATAACAGGGTAACATTATTTAATAACAAATGCGTTAGTTATTTGTTTCGGCCTGGTTAATCAAAACATTTGGTAAAAACAAACATGAAAATAAGGAAATTAATTTTTTTTTATAATTTCAGGTGGTAAAACTGAGTACATAGTTACCATAGCCTGTGTGATTGGCAAGTCCAGAATGAAGGGAGCTAGAGTTGTCACAAATCTTCTGCCCTATGGAGCTGAAAAACCTAGGCAAGTTAATCTAAAACAATTCAATTTATATCAAGCTGCTGGTCCATAGTTTTTTTTTATGTTTAAATATATAAGTAAATTTTTTCTATTTCTCATCACTTAGAGGTGGTTTGGGCCCTTCAAATAATTACGTTTTTTAGGGGGAGGTGTTACATAGGTCAACACCCCTATTCTCAGATTATGATGAATTCTGTTGCTAAAGTTTACCTGCTAAAAAATGATAAAATTCTAATTCAGAGGTGGTATTCTGAAAACTGCTGGAACCAAGGAGGTAGAGATAGCCTGGGAGCCTCCCAAGGGTGACTTCACCAAGTATGTTCTGACCGTGGATGCCAACATTGGTAAACCCAAGCACCTGGCGCCCCCTGTAGGTGGCCACGTCATGCCCCCTCTCCCACATATTCCAATGTATATCAGCCAAGCATCAAACAAGTAAGTAAAGTGAAACGTTTTCCTATCTTTTTTGCAGTGTGCAGGTTGTCTCACTCACATAGCTTAGGAAAGCTAATTCTTTTTTATCGATAATATTTTTTAAAAAGCTAAGATTTCTTTAATTAAGGTAGGTTTGTATGTTCTTACTTAAAGGATTATCTCTTAACGTTAATTTGGCATGTTAGAATTGTCCTATCTTTATGAAACTTAGCATAATGATTCCTGTATCTGTTAGATGCGATTTAGAAAAAGTAAAACTCTATAATCGTTACCAGAAAGTACGTTAGTCTATTTAAAACATGCTGATTTTTTAAACAATTTTTGTATGATATAATTATCCTATTCATCTGATTTTTGGAATGACAATTACTAGGACTACAATGTATAATATCATTAGCGAAGCATCTCTACTTCTCTAGAATCAAATCCTAAATATGTAAGTATGTCCTGAAACAGTAAACTGTATGTAAGCAATTTTACAACAAATTAATACAGAGTTTTGTTTATACTTATAAATTAAAATTCTGCTTATTGAGTTCTTACAATCTAAAAGTGTTTGTCCTACCATTTGATGTTAGAGTTTTTTTTATGGATGTATTAATTCTTGTATAGATAAAATTTACTACTTTCATTACTTTTTTCTACATTTGAATAAAAAACTATATCTACTAATATTATTTTTAATTTTAGCGGCTCAGCCACAAATATTGGATCTTTTGGAGACCTTTCTGAACGCGAGGTATTTTTAAAAAAAGATATTGAATTTTGATATTTTATTTATATCTAAGAGAATTCTATATTTGATATTTATTACAGATTAGCCTACTTTAGATAATATTATAAATAAAGATTATTCTTTTTTTATTTTTTAAATAGATCAAGTCTCACGAAACAATATTAGATTGTTATGAAACATAGTCAAGATTAATATTATCTATAATACAAAGTAGAACGATGTCTGTCTGTCTGTCTGTCCGTCTGTCCGTCTGTCTGTCCGTCTGAAGCTTAAGATCTCAGTAACCACCGAACCGATTTGGCTCTACTCTTCAGGGAATATACCTACTGGTCCTGTGATGGTTTTAAGCTATTTTCTTGGAGGGTGGGACACCCCCAACCCCCCCAAAAAAATGAAAAAAACCCCCCCCAAAAAATTTTTTTTTTTAACTTTTTCTTTTTTCATCTAAAATACAAAAAATAGGTTGATCAAACCTCTTGGGGCAAAGCCCCTAGAGGCTAGGGGCGAAGCCGCTAGTTATTTATATTGAGCCAAATAAAAGAAAGGGCCTTAATTGACAAGAGTCGAATATTCACTCTAAACAGTTAGAACCTATAGACAAAGAACATAGAATGGTGCAACTAATAATACTTTTTGTAGGGTATGACACGCAGAGACATCAGTAGTAAAGTGACCAACTTTATGATTCACGGACTTGGACCTGGAGAAATCTATTCTGTTCAACTGCTTACAAAGGTATACATTTCAAAGTTATGTGTACCTATCTACCTCTTTTATTATAGAGAGGGTTAACCTTAAGGGTTAAAAGATTGGTTTATTAATAGACAGAGAAGGTTCAGCAATTAAATTCGATGCTGTGAGTATTGGTGCAAAAAATATGACGTAACAAAAAAAAATTGGCCAATGAGAGGCCGTTATTGACCAATGGTAAAATTTATAGTGGCCTCTCATTGGCTAATTTTTTTTGTTACGTCATATTTTTTGCACCAATACTCACAGCATCATTAAATTCTATTTAAAATTGGTATGACATCATTTTGCTTTGTATCAGAAATGGGTAAAATGTTAAAAATGAATGCAAGTAATTAAACCTAAATATTTAAATTATCAAAACATAATCTAATACTGCCTATATATTTAGACTGGTGACAAAGAAACGCGTCAACCTATAAAGGAGGTGGTCCTCACTAAAGCTGAAAAAGTATCTTCACTTAATGTTACAGAAATTGGAACAGGTGATTTTTAAAAGTTTTCCTAGAATCGTTTTGCGGATCTCAAAGTTTGCTTGATAATTCCTGTAGCAATTAGGTACAATTTAGAAAACATGTTGATCTTTTGAGAGTTTTGTCAGCAATTATTACATGATGTAGTTCATTTATTACCGAAAACACTTTTTAGATTGTGCACTTGTGAAATGGTTGGCACCCGAGGGACACTCAAGACTCAAGGCTTTCAATATTACCTGGACTACAAAGGTAAGCGGCCGCTGGTTGTTTAAAAAATCACTAGTTGCTTCATTCCTAGCCGTTAGGAGATGTAAGGAAAATAGCCTAAAACCATCTTGAGTCATTTTAATACGTTTAACTTCATACAAAAAAAACCTTACCACTCTATGATAGATTATTGTTCAGTTTGATATATAGTCAGGGTCGAACTAAGAATGATTTAAAGACGTTGAGTCAGTTCTTACTACTGGTATGTCAGGCGAATAACGTTAAGAGTAAATCCAACTCAACACAAACCTACACACATTTTTCTTTGTCCTCCCGTTCGTGCTATAATGGATATGCGTTTTTTTATCTGCTACCTAAGATAGAAAACTTACTTTTTGTGAAGATTCCCTTTTTAGTAGCGAAGCTACTCTATAATTCACAATGTCCGTCCGTCCGTCTGTCCGTCCGTAATTAATGAATTGGGGGAAACGTGATTTTCTCAGCTCCTATAAAAGATACAGAGCTGAAATTTTTTGACAACATTCCCATCATTAAGGAGCACAATTAACTATAAAACATCAATGGTGGTCGGACTGCTTTTTAGCAGGTTTTAGGCTATTTTTTATATTTTTCAAATTTTCCTCATATCTTTGGTGTTTATGGTCCGATTTTCGAAATTTTTCAGTTAAAGATATCAAAATTAAATTTCCCGTCATTTGAAGAAAACAAAATGACGGTCAGACTGCCTTTTTGCAGGTTTTTGGCTATTATTATATTTTTCACATTTTCCCCCATATCTTTGGTGTTTATGGTCCGATTTTCGAAATTTTTTCAGTTAAAGATATCAAAATTAAATTTCCCGTCATTTGAAGAAAACAAAATGACGGTCAGACTGCCTTTTTGCAGGGTTTTGGCTATTTTTATATTTTTCACATTTTCCCCCATATCTTTGGTGTTTATGGTCCGATTTTCGAAATTTTTTCAGTTAAAGATATCAAAATTAAATTTCCTGTCGTTTGAAGAAAACAACAATGACAGTCAGACTGCCTTTTTGCAGGTTTTAGGCTACTTTTTATATTTTCCAAATTTTCCTCATATCTTTGGTGTTTATGGTCCGATTTTCAAAATTTTTTCAGTTAAAGTTATCAAAACAAATTTCCCGTCATTTGAAGAAAACAACAATGACGGTCAGACTGCCTTTTTGCAGGTTTTTGGCTATTTTTATATTTTTCACATTTTTACCCATATCTTTGGTGTTTATAGTCCAATTTTCATAAATTTTTCAGTTAAAGATATTAAAATTAAATTTCTGGCGTTTTAAGAAAAGAAACAATGGCGGCAGGTTTTTGGCTATTTTTATATGTTGATATATTTCCCCATATCTTTGGCATTTTTGGTCCATTACAAAACTTTTTTGCATTAACAGTTTCAAAATATTTTTTCCCATTGTTATGTGCATCTAGTATGTAATTTACTTTAACCATCTTCATCATACAAAATAAAACAAGGTTTCATGTTTATTTTCTCCAATAAATCTATTATTGATTTTAATAAATAAACTTTAAATTTACTTCTACGTATTCCCATCTACAATTTTTGTGCTTCGCTACTTATGGATGTTGTCATCCTTGTTAAAAGTACATCCAGTATACAACTCACTTGGTCTGTCAGTGTGTCGGTCATGATGCAAAGATGTAATGTACTTTTTACAAAGGTTTTGTGATTTTCTTCTATGTGTTATATCCTTCTTTCTCACTTTCGTTTAAGGTCGTATAAACTCTAAACTCCAAATTTAGGATGGTAAAGAATATCAAGAGTTTGCTGTGAAGAACAACTCCGAGTCTCTCGTTAACACATTCCGCATGGAGAACATCCCCTCCGCCACCGAGTTCACCATCTCCATCACAACTGTCTGTGTGTTTGAGAAGATGAAAACGTTGTCCGACTCCGAGTCTGTTGAGTTTGTTACTCTACCAGTTCCTCCCAGAAATCTTGAAATGGAAAGCAGGTACAATATAAGATAACCAGCAGCAGCTTGGTGGTTAATGAAATTTTAAAGGGCAAAAAAACCTTAATATTTTTTACAATAGGGTGTAAGCTTTCGGCTCTATGGAATTATGTACGTACTATTTTATTTAAAAATGGCTTTGAGTTGAAAAAAAAAAGTTTTCCTAGATTAAAAGTACTCCTTGCCCCACAAAAATACATTAAAGAACCTGTATGTATGTAAATAGTATCATGATCTTAAAGATAAAACAATAGATAATATATTGATGCTACGATAATCAGAATTACACCTTGGGAAGAATAATACCATAAATTTATTGGTGGAAAAGGTTAGACAATGAAGGTTTTTACAACCTAATCAAGATTAAATAAAAGAGATCACTGTATATAATTTACAAACCTATGTTCCGTACCTCCCTGGTCAATATAAAATTCTAATAACCTTTCAATATTTTCAGATTAACGAACAGTTTCCAAGTGAAATGGGACTGCAGTAGTGACACAGCCGTCACCTCGCACAAGTACAGGCTGGCTATAAACTGCGACGCCATCAACTATTCCAACACGTACGAAATCAACGGCGACAGACGCACATTCAACTTCTCTAAGCTTCCTGATATTACAGGAACAGGTAATTGTTTGGTTTAGCTCCTTCGAAAGGTTCTAAGAGTTTTCAGGTTTTCAAAATAGTTTCTAACATAGAAATGAAAACAGTAACTTCTATATCAAACGACAAAGTTGGACCATAAAAGGATGTGGTTTTATTGACAGGGGTATATACACCCTCGTAGATAGTCAACATATTTAAAAGTCAAACAAGCATCCTTTAATTGGTAAATTAACATTCCCCTTAATAAAGGGGAGTGTGACTTTTTTGACTAGACACAATCCCTTGGCTGTTTTGGAGGTTGTAGGGGGAAGGGGGGGTATCAACCCCCATTTATTTTTTCAGGGGGGTGGTTACACCTCAGATCTGGACCATGGCCTATTAAACCGACCAAGCATTAATTAAAAGCTTCTTTAAAAAAACGGTTCATTTCTCTGAAACTTCATTTGATTACAGTTACACATACAATTCTACGATTTTCATTAATTTAATTTATACCCTCTAGGTGTATTGTACACAGTCCGTATAATCTACGTGGTGCAGCCCATCGGCTCCGACAAAGAGGTAGAATCAGAGGCCCTGACCGGAAACTTCCTCACCAGACCTCTCCCTCCCTCCAACTTCAGTATAGGAGAGGAAGAGAACCAGATATCCTTCCATAAATCTCCCACACCTAGTATTAAGTAAGTGTACATTTTTCAATTTGTAGAAGAGTAACTCACCCAAGCTATGGGCTGTTCGTTTGTACTGTGCGTCAGTGTTATATCGAGTCACTTAAACCATAAGATTTATCCAGAGTTCATCATTAAGTGTCGACTTTTTTATTCCACATTTTGAATAATTTCTAGTCGTTCTGTGCAGTAATTAGATGTCTACCTTTTTTTTCGTTTCAAAGGGCCTAAGTTTTCATAACAATTAATATTGTTTTAAATGAAGCAAAAATAAATAGGATGTCCAAGGTTTTTATTGTTCTGTGGAGAAGGGTTAAGAAATCTTAATTTGGGGGTAATTAACCTTTTTTTGGGGGGGGGGGGGAGAGATAACAAAAGAATTCGACGTCTCTGGAGATCTTTTTGAAAGGTTAGGATACTAATTAAATTCATATTATTAGTTACTACAAGCTGAGGTATAAGAGTAGTGAGGAGGGAAGTAAACCTGAAGAGTACCTGATCAACAATAATGAAAACAAAGAAGAAGAAAATATTAACTTTACCTTCCCTCAGGTATATTATTTATATTTTACAAGCAGAGGTGTGCAGAAGGGGCTTTTGGATACACCATCTAGGTGTCAACCCCTTACAACACCCTTACCAAGGGTATAAAGCACCCCCAGATTCACTACCATAATATAGCCAATGGGGTTGTAAATGTAAAAAAAACCAAACCCTCCTAACCTAAAGTTTCGACCAAGCCTTTTTTGGACAGTTCACCAATTGAAAATTTTTAATGTAGAAAAAGCAAGAGACGTTTTTCTCAACATTATTATGCCCCAGCCAGCCCACCTAAAAATTAGTCTGCTTCCAAACCCTGCAATAGGACTTAAAAAGGCTGTTAAAAAATCGATCACTATTTATGTTTGCCAGGTCTTTCTTTTTTATGCCAAATTGGCTAGGATTGCTTTAGCAACCTGATTAAGGTGTATAAAGAAAGGTCTTTGCATGCGCCATGAAAAACTCTAAACATTAAGGGTCTATCTACAGTTCTTTTTATAAACAGACAAACTTTTCTTGGTTTATTATAAAATATGCACTTTCGGCATAGGGCAAGGACTAGGTCTTAAGCAAGCGCTCTGGAGAGGTGAGAAGATTCAAAATTCAATATTGCTTTCTTATTGTCTTAACTGCAGTTTATTTTAATTTTATTTGAAAAAAGTGAAGCGATTGGTTTTTTTTCAACAACCTTTATCTGAAAGCTAATCATTGTATGTTTAGAAGTTGATGAGCGGTATCCAGTATCGTGTAAATATTTATGCTGTGGTGGATAGGTCCAGCGAGGACCTCGAGATTCTTGAGAGCAAGGAATTGCACGAGAAAATTATCCAGGTAATATTTTATCCTTACTCAAAAAACTGTATTTGATATAACTTATTTTTTCTTGGAACTTTCATACAAAACAAGCAAAGAGATTAAACTACTAGAACAGCGCTTTTTGCGTAATTGATATTCATTTCATATCTTTCGCACATATACTGATATTTCAAAACTTTTAAATCAGCTGGAATGAAGTCTAAGCCTGTTCTTAAAATAGCAATTTGTCCGTTCAGGTCTTAATTTTGCGGTTTAAACATAACTTAGATGTATAGAACATAGCATAAAGTTAGAGTTTCCTTAGCCTTCAATAGATAGAAAAGACTATGTAAGGCTAAGGAAATCCTCACTTATAGGCTAACAAGAGAAATTTTACATGATTTGGCCTATAGACTTTTTATTTTACAAAATAACAGCGATCAAAAGAGATAAGTCAGTGTATACCCCTAATGATGATACATAAAATTACCCCTTCTGTAAATGAAAATTAGTGGTTGAAACGTTTGAACACTCAACTTAATTAACCAACCAATCAAGATTCTCTGAAGTCCCCAAAGTTGTTAAGCCAACAAATAATAAAACGTTATTATAAAACTTTGGGGACTATTGTAATAAACAATCGTCCCATGGTCTCCTCTATCTGAGAAAATATAGTTGTTGATAAATTTAATATTTCAGACAAGCACCGGACTCCAGATCTACATAGAGGAACCAGAAGCAAATGAGTGATTTTTAGAAAGCCTTATTAACCAACAAAACATTGATAATATGGACGAGGATATAAATGATTAATTTCAAACAAATATTACAAATGAAAAAAGCTTACATTCTAAGTTATCTTGTTGAGAAAATGGAAAACTTGAAAAATTATTAAACTTCTAACTGGAAAATGAAAGGAAATGCTATTTTCAAAAAAACTTAAATTATTGTTACTCTAGTTAAATCTAAATTTTATCTAAGTTTGCAGTTTGTATCTTTCGATATAGATTATTAATTTTATTTTTAAATGCCAAAAAGGGATAAATATATTTTTCAAATGTTATGGATAAAAATACCACAATAATTGATTTTTGACATTTAATTCATCATTAGCTTTGTCGGAAATAAGGCTTTTGTGTTTTTAATGTCGTAACTTTATAGTTTTTTTTTGTAATATTAACTAAATATAGCTTCAAAGATTTTCAGTTAACCATTTCAAAGTGGCCAAAATAAAGTTTTCTATATGGTAAAGTGTTAAGATATCTAAAGTGTAAATGATAGAAATATATAATTAAAAGTATTTAATATCTGTACATCTTTCAATTTGTATATATTTTTACTTTGACAGCTTCAAATACAATAACATTAACCAACTTCAAAAATATAAAAATAAAAAAAATTACAAAGGCTTATTTTTACTTAGATATTAAATGTTGTAATAAACGTAAAAATTTACTGCACTCTGTAAACGTAAAAAATAAAAATCACAATTTTAATAGAAAATTTTTGATATTAATAGTTCAATGAAATCCGGTGTAATTTTTGCAATACTTTTGTATATGACAGAAAGGGTGCTATATAAAAAAAATTATATAAATGGAGTTTTGTAATACTTATTTATCGCATCGTTTTATAAACAGCTTTCTGCGGATATAAAAATGTACAATTATAAGATTAAAACCAGTTTTGTTAGCCTCGATATGCCGAATTCATGCGCTAACAAAACTGGCTTTAATATTTTGATTGTATATTTTTATACTCGTAGAAAACTGGATATAATACGATATGAAACATGATTTTTTAGTATGGCTGAGAACCGGTTCTAATCCAGTGGATATTAATCAGTTTCAAAGCTATATTTAAAACCTTTCATGCAGTTCATACAAAATACTTTAACATTCTCATAAAATATTTATATTAACTTAAATTTAATATTTTCAATAGCTTTATATTCTTATTTAAATTAAATTAATTATAAAATATAAAAAAACAATTACTATGCCTATGTGATGATTTAACCTGCCAACTCTTAGGGTTAGTATAATGCTTTTCTAATTAAGGCTTTTCTAATTTCTAAAAGTATTATTTTAATATGAAAATTCGTTTAGAATGCTTTTTGTAAAGACTTTTATACTACAGCTGTGAATAATTTTATAATTACTTTTTCATCAAAACAACTTTCTTTATTTTGACCAACTAGATTTAAATATTTAAAACATCATTTATGTTAAAATGTATTTCATGATAATAAAAGACAGCAAAATGAAATTAATATTTAGTTTCGCATATATAATGTTTAATTGTATAATAACTTGACATTTTAAAAATTATAATAAAGTTTTTTTAATGTTTTCTTTTTGAATGACTAGAATAGAATAAAAGCAAAGACGTGCATTAGAAAGTGTATGGGGCATATCCACCCCATTATTAAAGTTAGGGGATTGGGTGGATAACCCCTCTAGGTGTCCACACCCTCTTAACCCCCGTTTATAAGGGCGTACATCCCATAATACATCTATGGTGGTGTCAAGGCAAAAAGTTTAATTTTAAGGGGGTTTTAGTTAAAATTTGTGTGCTTGTTAAAAGATAAGCTTTTCTATAATTATTAAAAGCGAAGCTTTTCTATAATTAGGGTCGGTCCGTCCGTCCGAGATAGATAGCTTTTATTTGTTAATTTAGGCATGTAAGAATTGTCCTATCGATTTCAAACATTGCATGATGATTGCTGTAGTAGTTAGGTACGATTTAGAAAGCGTAGCAACTCTATAATCATTACCAGAATGTCCGTACGTCCATTTTAAACATGTTGATTTTTCTACTTTTTTAGCAACAAATTTTTATGTGATCTAATTATTCGTTTGTTCTGATTTTTGGTATATTGATTCCTGGGACAACAAAGAACAATATTATAAGCAAAGCAACTCCAATAATAATCAAGTCCTAAAAATGTAAGTATGTCCATAAACATTATCCTGTATCAAGCATTTTTTTAACAAATTTACTTACTATTTTGATTCGACTCTTATACTTTTTTATTCTGATTATTCAGTTCAGACACTATACAAGTGTTAAAGTCCATTTGTCCTACCGTTTCAGTGCTTCGCTTTTATGGATGTTGTTATCCTTGTTTAACTTTAGAATGAGTAGGTTGACACGTCGGAGGTTCTATCTATTTCCCTGACTCAAAAATACACCTCTCTTGTTGTCCACACCCAATATAATCCCTCCAATATTTTTAAAAGCGAAGCTTTTCTATAATTAGGGTCGGTCCGTCCGTACGTCCTCCGTACGTCCGTTCGAGATAGATAGCTTTTATTCGTTAATTTAGGCATGTTAGAATTGTCCTATCGATTTCAAACTTTGCATGATGATTCCTGTAGTAGTTAGGTACGATTTAGAAAGCGTAGCAACTCTATAATCATTACCAGAATGTCCGTATGTCCATTTTAAATATGTTGATTTTTCTACTTTTTTAACAACAAATTTATATGTGATCTAATTATCCGTTTGATCTGATTTTTGGTATATTGATTCCTGGGACAACAAAGAACAATAGAATAGCAAAGCAACTCTATAATCAAGTCCTAAAAATGTAAGTATGTCCAAAACATTATCCTGTATCAAGCAGTTTTTCAACAAATTTACTTACAATTTTGATTCGACTCTTTCGATACTTTTATATTCTGATTATTCAGTTCAGACACTAGACAAGTGTTAATGTCCGTTTGTCCTACCGTTTCAGTGCTTTGCTTTTATGGATGTTGTCATCCTTGTTAGGTATATAAAATATGTGGTGCTTCTTAAAGGTGCTCTTAGAGGCGTTTAGGGGTGCAGCGATGATAAAATTATGTAAAATAATGTTTAACTGACTTTAAATTGCTTATTGAACTATATCTCATCGCTTTACGATTATCACCATCAAAGCAGCTTGACGTTTGTCTGTCCGTCTGTCCCTTAAGATCTTGGTAACCACTGAACCGATAGAATTCTACTCTTTAGGGTATATACCAATTGGTCCTGTGGTGGTTTTGAGCTATTTTCTTGGGAAGAGGGGGGGGGGGGGTGGGACACCCCCAACCACCCAAAAAAATGAAAATCCTCTCCACCCAAAAAAAAATTTCTGGAAAAATACTTCAAAATAAATGGCAGCACCAGAAATACTTTTTTTAAAAATTACCTCTAGGGTCAAAGTCCCTAGAGGCTAGGGCCGATGACGCTAGTATTCTATAAAATAGTAAGGTTTTTTTGTCTGTAGCTTAAGATTTCTATAACTACTAAACGGATTTATTTCTTCATTTTATGGAAGCCTCTTATCTGTCCCTGAATGGTTTTAGACTATTCAATTTTCATTTCTAAGTTTGTTTTTTCCTACTTTTCTACTCCTTTGAATACAGAACTCAGTGCACTGCAGCCGCTAGTGTTTTAAAATGTATAAAATATGTTAAGGGGCGTTAAAATGTCCCCTGTGTAGACTCAAGTTTTCGAGTTTAAGGGGGTGGTGGTCTGTTAGCCATACTTACAAGCAGCGCAGCTACTCTACATCACGTCTTTATACCGAAGAAATTTCTGTGCAAAAATGTGTTATTTAATTTGCTTCTACATAATGTTTCTTTCATTATTTTAATTACGGTAAAAATTAAAAGTCCTCTTCACAAAATATATATTATAAATATATATGTAATGTATATTAGATATATAAAATGCCCACTTTTATATTTCTGAAAGTGTATGAGGAGGGCAAGCTTCAAATAAATGCCCCAAGCTTTTGTATATGTATAGATCTACCCTGGGGGACGCTAGTATAAACTCCCCCTGATACCCCCCACCTTAACCCGCATTTCTCCCCCCCCCCGCACCCACTTCTATATGGACATCTCCCCCCCTTTACGCCAACTATACCCCCCACTTGTTGTAGTAGTAGTACTTACTTACTAAACTAGAACTTAAGAAATATTTTAGTTAGTTTAGTTATATAGTTTAGTTTTTGTTAAATTTATGTGATGGTCGGTGGTCAACACTACCCATGGTCCAACATTATTTGTTACATAATATATGTTAAAATGCAAGTTTAATTCATATTAAATTATTAATGATTATATTTTATTATTATTATTTTATTATTTTTATTTTATATTGTCCGTCGATTTTTTGTGTGTGTAACAAATATGTGAATAATTTTACAATTGAGTGATTTAAAGAGATATCAGAAAAGTGTTAATATTTTTACATATTTTATTTATTAAATTAGTCTTTGAGATCTTTTATTTATTTACATATTCTGTCCTAGTCTCTATTGGCGAAATCTAAGATGGGGTTGAACAGGGTAGACCTCCTTGTCAGGAGTAATCTCAACCTTAAAAAAGAACCCTAAAACCAGTGGCGTGCACAGAGATTCATCAGGAGGGTATGAGACCATAAGGAGGTGCTAAAGGGAAAGACAGGCCTCCCAAATTTCAATTTAAGGGGGGTGTGGATGGACTGCCTAAAAAAAAGTATGATCAGATTAAGAATATTTTTCATAATTTTGTATCTATAAGAATTTACTGATGGTTATAAAATTCAATTCAAACACCTTAGTGTAATTTGTTTATGGGCCAATTATTGATCATCAGATTTTAAAGAGTTCCAAATGGAACATGTGCCGGATAATAATTACAAAGTATAAAATGAAAATGCAATTGAGATGAATCGACGTACCTCCTCCAAGATTATGAACAATTTACCCCTTCTCTAGATTAAAATCATTGGTTGAAAAGTTTGGACACTTCATGTTTAAATGAACCAAATAAAATTTAGTAAAAGAACTCAAAGCAAACAAATGTCGAATATCCCCTCCCTCCTCCTTAAGATATAAGAGAGTAGCTAGGTACTCGATAATTGTTGCTAAAAATCATAAAGTTATCATGGATTTCTATGGATGGTCTCTCGGATATCCAAGCAAACGAATTTTTTAAGTGTCCAACATCCCCTTTCTTTTTATGGTTTGAAAGATTGAGAGTAGCTACTTAATAATTATTGTCCAACAATCTTAAAGTTGTCATGGATTTTTATGAATTTCTTTGGATGTCCTCATAAATACAGCTATTTAAAAAATATATTTTATCATTTGATATGACAAATACAAAGAGAGGGGTAGGTTTCTGGTAAAATCCGTAAAAGTTATGTGTTATAAGTAAAAAACAGTGGTAGAACGATAAAAAATTATGTTAACTTTTAAAAAAAAAAATTTGTCTATAGTTCTTTTCAATAAGAAATACACATATTTAGTGAATATTATGGTTCTACTACTATTTTTAAGCCTTAAAACACACACCTTTACGGATTCTACCAGAAACCTACCCCTAACTTTTTCGTTTGAAACAGAGCATTTCTTGCTAAAATCAATTTTCTGCAATGCAAATTAACTTAAAAAATCTGCAATTAAAGGCAACCCAAAATTTTTATTTCAGCTTCTTTAGCACTTAGGGTTGATTGATTATTGCATTAAAAATGCAATTTAAAGATTTTTAATTACATATCTGTCTTGTAAATGATGTCCATCTTTAGTTGGGACGTAAACTTGTTTCTAAAAATTCCTTAAATATAACCCCCAGTAATACCCAATGGTATAACTTAGAAGACCTAACAAGCCCTTAGGCACAATTTTTAAACTCACCATCAGCTATTTTTCTTACACATCATTTTAGAAGCTAGCTTTTATTGATAATTGCATAACGGTGTGTCTATGCTTAAGAAGTTAAGTGGCAGGTTTTTATTTTTATGATTTAAAAATCTCTCAAATGCCTTAATAAATTAAGGTGTTCAACAAATAAACTATTTAATTATACGAGATTTTCAAGGTTTTAATTGTTTAAATCAGCTAATTTAACGGCTGGCTCTTAAAATATATTGATCGAAGACGTTCTTCTTTACAAGCAGCTAGCCGCTGCATTTTTGCACAATTTTCCGCATAAAATTCCAATGGCTTTTTAAGCAAGAAATGTTTCTTATTCTTAATAGATATAAATGCTATTAAAGTTAGCTTCTATTCTTAATATGCCAAATTAAATCTTAATAAGTTTTCTCCGTTTATCAAATGAGTTAAAGTGGTAAAAGATGAAAGGGGGGTGGGGGGAGATTTTATTAAAATAATGGGTACAGGTTTTAGGGGCTTAGTTTATTTAATGGTAAGGGTAGATTGGGGGGGGGGGGGTGAAAAAGTGGGCACTTTTCAGAAAGGGTACGGGGGCTGTTATGAAGAATACCCCTGGGCTAGTTTGTGTGCCCGGGGGCGCTTATACACCCAGGCCAACTTTTATAGCCTAAGGGGGGCAAGAAACGCACACACACCCTCACACACACAATATTTCTTACTTCACCACATTGCTTGTATGTATAATAGTGGGACAAAGATGGACTGGTCATATTTTTGGAGCAAAGCTACTCTTAATCTCATCTATCTGTTTGTGATTTTTAAAATTCAGTGGTATAAAAAAGTAAACAGCAATTTTTTATTGTTTGTGAAAAAAATGTTCGTCTTTTAAGGATTATTTCAAATATAGATTACTAAAAAAATAACAAGAAAAAATCTGTAGATATTCTTTAATTTCTATAAATGTGTGAAGTGAAAACAAATCATGACAAATGCAAAAATGTACAATTTTTTAAAATTCATTTCTACTCATTTAGAATGGGCTACAAACACACTTCATGGGTGTAATTCATCATTTTTATGGAGGGGGAGGGTGGTTCATTTGTAACTCATTTACCAACCCACTACTCTGTGATTTCTTACTTTCCCCACGAAGACTTAGTTTAAGGGGGATGAATACTTCCTCCCACCTTTTAGTTTTTCTGTGGAGGGGTGTAAATCTAATCTACCTTCCCCTCAACCTTTTCACAAAAATAAAGAAACGCCCTTAGCCGCTTTTATTGAACTTCAATAAATTTATTTCATAAATGTTTTTTTTTGTTAAACAAGGATGACAACATATGTAATGAACGAAGCATGATTAATTATCCTATAATTTTAAGTATTTATGTATTTTTGTCTGAAGATTTAAATTATTACTGAATTGATTGAGTTATCCTTTTCAGGGAGGCTTCACATAGGTCTCAGAATGGTGTAGGCTATTTTTTTGAGTTTAGTCTGTAGATGGTTTTAGGATATTTTTCTGCACTTTCTTTCCCCTTGGAATGCAGAAACCCTAAATACCAGGGGCACAGTCGCTAGTTTAGAATAACTAACAGTTGGGTGGACAATACATATAGAAAGTTATAAACTCTTATCAATAAAATTTTCCTTAAAACATTATGAACGTTATAGCGTGTAAATGCTCTTTGGTTAAGAGAATCTTCACAAAAAAATCAAAGTCTATCTTTAAAAGCTGCCGAGATCATGGCGTTCCATTATTCTTTCTAACGTTTACGAACTTAGGGAGATTTATAATTATATAATTTAGAATTACTTTGTTTCAGATTTTAAAAACCTGATGTAAAACATTCAAACAAGAATGTTACGTGTCCATTCAGCAGATCTACACGAACACGTAGCGGCTGAGATAGGAGAGTGTCTCAGCTCTGGAATTTTCACAGATTTACAAATTAATTGTAAGGTAAATTAGATTTTAATATTTTCTTACATCAAGGATGTTAATAACCATAAATGCAATTTTTGGTGTAAAAAACAAGTATTATACTCATTAAAAATCGAATCGTAGTCGAACTTTTAAAAAAACTTGTTTTTAAATGCACTTTTATGTTAGGTCAAGTTTAGATTTGATAAGAGCCCTGAAAGGATAGTATCTCCTAGGGGTTAGAGCTTCCCACTTCAGACTTCATTCAATTCAATTTCGCTCGCAATAATCTTTATCTATAGTGTAAAGTAGTATTTTTTGGCTGAAGCTAAAGATATACAAATTTGCTAATTTGGAAATATTTTTTTTAAAAACATTTCAAAGTGATCATCATGACTGACATAAATGATATCGACTTACTTATATGAATTGACATAATAACAACACTACGTTTAACAGGGTTGTCATAGGGATAAAAGAATAAATTAAACTTTTCATTTTCTTCAATATGTAATTTTTGTTTTTGTAAGGATGGAGAGATATTATATGCCCATCGTGTTGTGTTATCAGCGGTCAGTCCATTCCTACGGACCCTCATTAAAGACTCTTCCATGCATGGTGAAGACATCTGTGTTGACCTGTCCCACCATACCAAGACAGACCTGGAGAACCTGTTGTCCCTCATCTACTCTGGCAGCATCGATGCCACGGTAGAGGAGATAAAGCGGGTGATTTTGTTGTCCCAGAGCCTGTATATACCTGTACCTGTGTCGGATCAGCTGATTTCTATTCTTGGCATTGAGGTTGCCAAGACAAGTCAACCGCCCCTTCTGCTTGGGTCAGGTAAGGATTCTGTTTCTCATATCTAACATTATTTATGGTGTTTATCAGTCTGTCCTACAAAAATTATTAAGATCAATTAATAATTAGCACATTATGCCAAAAAATATTTCAGATTTGTGGATATCAGTTTTATATTATATCATTTATCCAACCTTTAAGGCCATTTGCATAATTTTGCTTTTTTTAGCTTACTAAAAATTTCTTTATCCAATCTAAAACAATTTTTTTTCTCTAAGAAAACATGATATCTCTTAAAATACACCGACAGACATACAGACTGAAGTGAGGTGCTTGATCTTTATAGATAGAACTTGAGGGGCATTTTTAAAATAATATTAATTCGGTCGGCAATTGAAGGCCTTTTAATGACTACAGACATTCTATTAGTCAAGAAATTTATTTTATTGTTTAAGAATTAATAAATATATATAGGCCAAAAGGCTGCCATAAATCCTGGAACCTTATCAATGTTGCAACAACAAATAATGGACCAGTACGCCATAATCAACAACCTGGTAGCCACATCCAAGCTCACAGACACCCCCACCCAGGACTTGAAGGCGAAGCAGAATGAGTTCCTATACGCAGAAGCCACGCGTAATAATGGTTCTGTGGTCAACAGTGGCTCCATGCATCCAGCTTTCGCTCAACAGGTATTTTTATCTTTGTCTTAAAATATTTTTTTTATATAATTTCTCATCCTTTATTTGTTACAAAGTTTTTTTATAACTCTCGTTCCTTCTTAAAGTATTTATTTTTTAGGATGATGTGAAAGCCTCAACTGCAAGTCGTCTTAATGAAATTATAAATTCTTCATACAGTAAGTTTAACTTTTTTACCTTAATGCATTCAACAAAAATATTGTAAGTTTATTTCACCTTGTTCAAAATCTAAAATATTTATTATTAGCGGCTACGCCTTTAGAGGCCTTATGGGGCACTTGAAGTGGGAAGGGATGGAAATCGACCCCTCCAAAATTCCAATTTTAGTTTAAAAAGAAAAAGCAAACAAATTTTTGGGGGGTCATTTTTTCATCATTCTTTTTGGAGGTTGGTTGTACCCTCCGCCAAATAGTTTTATACCATTCCCTGGACTTAAAAGCTACATTGTAAAGGAAAACCACATTGGTTCAGTGGTTATTAAGATCCTCCCCTACATACACACACACGTCACGTTACTTCAATATAAGGGTAATAACTGATTCCTAGTAACTAATGGTTCTATTAATTATTAGATAAATCTAGCAACCTGTATCAATGTACAATCTGCAACAGTACCTACAATCATCCGGGCAATTTTAAACAGCACATGCTGAAGCATGAGAGGGAGGCTAGAAACCGACTAGAGAGAGGCTCAGAGGCCAACCATTTAAATTCTGTTCTTCAGTCTGCCTTCGGTATGTTTCGCTTATTATATTGTTTAAAATAAGTACAACATAACAGTACGTTGGCACATAAATTATTTTTCATAATTTTAATTATTATTTCAATAAGTGAAAAGTCAATTTCAAAATATTTTTTCATCTTGCCCGTCTACTGGAAAAACATTATTTTCAACTTTAGAAATTTTTCTTAATCAACTATGTTTGTATCAGGGCTCGGCAACCCGATTGTAGAAAAAAAATTCAAAAAGATGGATTGTTTGTTAAGGAACAGTTTTATACATCCAGCTGAATTTTAGAGTAATATGACGATTTCACTGAGGCTTGCACGCGGCAGCCGATGTCTTACTAGTATACCTAATCTATGTATTTATTTTCTTGCAGCTGATCGGGTTGACAACGGAGATCCAAGCAAAGTGTACGTGTGCCATGAATGTAATAGAACATTCAAACATCCTGGAAACTACAAGCAACACATGGCCAGTCACAGCAGACCTGTACTATCCTCCCTACCTCCATATAAGCTGCCACAATTGCAAGTAAACAAACCTGAAATGATACTCAAACAAAGGGCTCTGGTTATTAATGAAGTAACGAAGATTAAACGTGAATTGCCTGGCTTAGTTAAAGTTGAGCCTGGTGCCGATGTCAATGAAGCTATTAGGAAAAGTATTGACTCCGACAATTCGCCACTAAACTGCCCAGAATGCAATACCAGTTTCAAAACTGATACACTGCTAAAAGAACATATGAAGAATGAACATGATATAGAGATGATCATTCCTGCGGCAGCAACCAATAATCAAAACGATGAGCTTAACAAGAATATGGAGGATAATCTTGATGATGATGAGATTAGTGGAGGCCTGGAGATAATGGAGACAGAGGAATCTCTTGAGGAGGAAAATAGTCAGGATCCTACTAAAGCCCTTATTAGCTGTGATGTTCCGGTAAATAACTTTAAAATATTTTTAGTACCGAAGCTACTCTATAATTCACTTTGTCGGTCCATCCATCCGCTTATAACGATAAGAAGAAATGGGGTTTATGTTGTCTGATATTTAAGATAGACTGATAATTTTTTGTTACCCCTTATCATAGAGTATCCAGTATATATTTAACTTCGTTCGGCAGTTACAAATTCAAAGTCATTACTTTAACTCACTTTGTTTATCTATGATTTATATTTGCTTCGCTGGTTATGGATGTATTCATCCTTGTTTTTCTTTAATAGACGTCAATAATATTGATAATTATCGCATATTACCAAATACGAAAACTAATCCCAATCCTTCCCCTCTGCCTCCTTTTTTAAAGTCCTAAAAGTACCAGATTTCAAACGATGCATCCCATAATTCAATGTCTCGGATATTCTTATGATCTTAATCAACAGAAAAGGTAAAAATAACTTTTTTTCTCAGGGATGTTATCAATCCTTCACAACAACTGGTTGGTTGGCCCGTCACAAGGCGAAGATGCATCCAACTCTTGTTGACGAACTTGGACCAAGCATTTTCTCCTGTACACAAGTAAGTAAAATAGTTACCATAAGCATAGTATTATAGACAGCTTTCCTCGGAAAGTAATAGTAAAATTATAAGATTAGCAAAACTGGTACCTTCTAAGAATTAAATTGAACATTCGTGGAAAATTTTTTATACTGTAAAATTCATGATTATTTCCATATGGCTCTAGCCATTTCTAATCCAGCGGCGGATATTAATCGGTTTTGAAGCCATATTAGAGTAGAGCATCCAATAGGAATACAATCCTATAATATAAAGTAATTAAATAAGCTTTTTTTGTCTGTAGCGAAGGATCTCGCTAACCGCTAAACCGATATGGTTCTACTTTACAGTGAAGCCTCTTAAAGGCTCTGAGAAGGTTTTAGGCTATTTAATCTTTTTCAAATAAGTCTGGGTATGGTTTTAAGCTATTTTTGTGCCCTCCGAATATAAGCCTCTAGATGCTAGGGGCACAGCCGCTAGTGTATTTATAAGGTAATAATTTTGATATATGTTCATTAGAATAATAATATAAAGATTATATTTCTATTTTAGTGTGGAAAAGAATTCAACAAGATGAGTAAACTGTCCCAACACGTGAAGACCCACAGTCCAGATTCCCACTACAGATATCCATGTGACATATGCGGCAAAAAATTCACACGGCCACAGCACGTCAACAGGCACAAGCTCTTGCACACCGGGGAGAAGCCCTTCGCCTGTACTACCTGTGGCAAGGCTTTCACGCGGGAGGACAAGCTAAAGCATCATACCAAGGTTGGGTGTGTGGGAATGGAGATTTTGGGTCATAATATTGAATCTGATGACATGAGGGAAAATATTCTTATTACAGATTCTAATGATAGAGAATAGACAAACCAAACTATTTTATAATCAAATTATTTGAATCAAAACTTGTACCTTAACATTTTATTATATTGTGTGTTATAAAATTTTATTAACAAATTAAAATAAAGAGTGCCTTATGTATCTTTATGTGTTTTTTTTGACGTTCGAAAGTGCTCCTTAAAATAAAATAATTTATGCCATTTTTTGGAAAATGTATCTTATTAAAACTTAGTAAATGGTAACGTGTTTGCTTGCTAACAGGGGGTGTTGGGTTCGAGTCTGAACTTTACTGCGACAACCAACGAAGTTTAGATTTGTTTAAGCAGTTTTATTGTTTAATTATTTCATGAGTTACTGATGGTTTCTGAAGACCCTCTGCTGATTTTTGTTAAAAATAACAACCATGCATATACTAAAATTAAAAATCACAAATGCGGTGAAAATTAATGAGGACAAATATGTTCACAACCAGCGCAGCAATAAAAGCTAGCAATATACAAATTAAAAACATTTTTGGATGGGTATTATCTCAATCATTTCCTCCACCCCAAAAACTCTGAAACGCTATGGTTAAAAATGCTTAGTTCTTTCAAATCAGCCAACGACTTTGACATTGGCTTCACTTTAAAGGAGAGCCTTATCAGTCCAGAGAGATCTCTTGGTACACAGACACTCACGTATCCGGTCTTATGTATTCAAAATAACGTTTTTTGTAGGTTATTAAATTAGTGGAAGTTGTTATCAATTCATTAGTAAAACAATAATGACAACATCCAAAAAAGCGAAGCTTAGCTGATCATAGATAAACATTAAAAAATCACTGTTGGGAGGCCAGATGAAAAAAGTTAATTTTAGTGTTAGGCAAAAATGACTTTGCAATTGTATCAGTAAGTAGGTCTAATAATACCCTTTGCTAATTTTAAAATCCAACTAAATCTAATTTTTGACAAAATTGAGATTTTAAAATTTTAAGTTCAATTTTCATTCCCTTGGAGTTACCGAACAATCATGACAAGAGCAAAGATTATCAAATTAAAATTTTGAAAAAGTTTGGTTTTATAAAGTTCTTCATAAATCCACTCCTGAAGGGAGTTAATCAATGGCCATTTTATCAGCTTCTTTGCTGAGGTCACGGAAATTCAGCCTTAAATAAATCATATATAGAGTGGTTTTATAAAAGACTTCATGAAATTTAAACTTGAAATTTTCAAACTAAATTTTTTCAAAAATTAGATTATGTTGGATTTTAAAATTAGCAAAGGGTATTATTAGACCTACTTACTGATACAACTTTTTTCATCTGGCCTCCTAACAGTGAAATATAGAGTATCGCCTCTATCACTAGGCAAACAACCCTTTTTAGAAGCCTATTTTTAGCATACTGAACTACAGTATGCTAAAAATGGACGTAGAAAAAATCACAGGCTTTATTATAGAGATGCTTTGCTTAAAATTTTGTGTCTAATTTTCTTCTTAATAGACAAGCAATCTTTTTAGAAGTGATTGTAGAATTGCTTTCTTAGTTGCATCTGACTTACGGATTTTATTATCCGAAGTTTGGGGGGTGCATAATGACATATGAACTTAAATAGTGAGCAAAATGGTCTAAATATTGAGCTAGATTCTCGAAAATTAAAACATAAGTCTGGTCCTTTTCATTCAGATGTAGTACCGATAGGACTAGGCTTGGTTTATGTACCAATTTTCAAGAATCTAGCTCAATATTTAGTCCATTTTGCTCACTGTTTAGGTTCAGAAGTCATTACGCACCCCCCCCCCCCTTAACGACCATATCTATTCATAACGGACGTGCTTACGAATTAACCATAAATGTAGAAAAGACTCGATTTTAAGAACCAAAACCAGCAAATTAAGGTTTATTGGATTAAATCGAAGAATATTTTAAGTAAAGGTAATAAAAACATAAAATATGTATCAAATACTCTAATATTTTTTCTGATACATCGATATCCCACAATCCCTCCAAGAAATTTCCATGAGAAGCAGAAGTTAGAACACATAAATATAAATTGTGTAGATTTTTGTTTACTTTAGACACACACACAGACATCATTCTACTTTATTTCTTAAGATTGTTGTGCATCAATTCTTCAAACACAATTAACACAATTAAACTTGAACTTGTATTTCAAAATTTTAGTTTACACGAATATTCTAAAAAGATGTGATGTCATCTAACAATTGTTATTACTAGGTTTTAATTACAATAAAGGGGTTTTAATAAACACATACATAATATTAGGCACCTATTTATCTACACAATATTAACTGTTAAAGCCTAGGTAGGTGATGTAAATATACACAAAAGAAACTCTCTTTATTTCAAGAATTTATATGTAGAACAAGTTCACTTGAAGATTTGATTGATAAAATCATTACTTAACAATAAATAAAAAAAATATGAAGGTAGAAATAAGAATAATATTGATTTAACACAAAATGATAAAAATATTGTTTTACTTTGTTGAGCCCCTTAGAAAATATTAGAGATAAAAAGAGAGATCAAAATGACTAAAACTAAAATGTTGTCCTATTATCACATAAAATAAGGTCTTGACATTGCAAGCTGACCGGGTACGCCTGGCCTCATATTGACACCCATGGGATTGCCACGCATCATTGATTGTGATGTCGGCCTCATATTCATAGCGCCCATACCTCCCATCATGTAACTGCTCATTCCGTTGGGATTTAAAACATCCCCGCCCATGCCCATGGAATGACCAGGAAGGCCTGGAACTCCAGGCCGACCACCCATAGAGTTCATTAAGGATACAGAGGTTGGTGTCTGTTGCTGGTGTTGAACTTGCTGGACCTGGTGGGTGGCCGGCTTCTGGTCCTGACTTTCCTCCTCATTGTTAGTTTGTGCACAAGTGGTCATGTGCGAAGGCCAATGGGACTGTTGACAAGGATAGTCACAATAGGATGTGTTCCAGCAACAATAAAAAATAGCTTCCTTGCCACATTGTGCACACCATTGCTTCTTTTTGGTTTCAAGGATTGCTTTCTGCCTTTCAATTTCTGCCTGCTTTTTGTATTCCTCTATTGTGCGCTGTGACTCGGTTGTCATTTTTAGCTTTAGATCCTTGATCATGTTATCAATATTAGCTTTCACTTCAGACAACTCTTGTTGGTGCCGCCACTTTATTCTTTCCATTTCCAGCTGGAGGCCTTTGATGGTGGCTTCAGCACTTCCTTGGGCCGATAATTCCCTGAGTATTTCTTCAATGCCATGCCGCATATATTCAGCAATGCCGCCAGCGACAAGGTTCAGTTGTTCACTGACAGGTCCGGCGTTGGCCAAGCTTTGGTTGCTGGACCCTGCTGAGGAAGCCCGCAGAAATGGACGCGGGTGCAAACCTAAAATAATAGGCCAGTTAGTTACTATCTGATTTTATCATTTCAGATGCAACAAACTTTATTTATTTCCAAAAATAAAACCTAGATATGATCTAAATTAAATACGAACCTAAATTAAGACGAAAGAAGATTAGGTAACTTTGAATGTATTCCAAATCTAGATCCGAAAAAAAACATGGCATATGAGACAAAAGTGGATATTTTTAAATGAAAGGTTGAGGTTATATAATTTCCTATGTGATTGCGTTAATAATAAAATATACCTGGCATACCATTCGGTGTGGCGCCACTTCGAATCAAAGATCCAGGTGAGGGTAGAGAAGACTGTTTTGATGTGATGATGGCCTTGGCAGCATTGTTGCTGCCAGCCACAGCTGCCGCGGGTGAAGAGGGTAGGTAAGGGCGATTAATCTTGGATACTGATATAGAATCTGACACTGAGCTAGCTCCACCTGAGCTTACAATATTAGGATTATTACTGGTGTCACTCTTCTTTGGATCTATTAATTCACTCTGGCTTTTAAGGCTGAGGGTAAATTTGGCGCTCCCACTTGAGGAAGAAGAAGTAGTCGAGCTGTCAGTAGCTGGTGGTGTAGCTGCAGGGGTTGACGATTTATTGATCATTGTGACACTAATATTTGGACCCACGTCTAAAGGACTTGTCCCGTTTTCTGATTCATCCGTAGTCGTAGTTTTTGGTTTGTCTGTTTCATCTGGCTCTGTTGATGATTCACCTTGTTCTCCACCTTTCTTCTTTATTAAAGAGATGCTGATTCCACTTGCCAGGAGTTTGGATGCCGTGTCTTCCATAGGTTCGTCACCGTCCTTGCCTTCTTTTTCAGATTCTTTTTCTGAGGTTTCAGTTTTCTCATTCTGGATATATAAGTACATTAATTAACAATAATTAAAAAGATATGTCATTCTCTGAAAATCTTTTCCAAGAAATATCTATACGTTTTGCTAAATAGCACAGAGGGATAGGGCTATAAACGATCCTGTCCTCAAAGTACATAAACCCGTTCTACTATAAATTAGGTTAAAACCTTTTGTGGGAAAAACTTAAAGTAACAGTGTCCGAAATTTTCTTACCACCAGATAAGCGAGGGGGCGGAAGTGACACTTTTTGAAACCAAAACTAAAAGTAAAAAAAACTCAACTAATAAAGAGTTACAGCACAGATTTGGAATAGCAGTTGCTTTAAAGATCTACAATATGGAATTATGAAGAAACGGCGGTGGAATCGCCACTCCCGCCGAAAACCGCCATTTCCCGCCGAATTTTTTGCCTTTTCTCGCCATATTACCTAGACAATTTTCAATCATCTGAAATAAACTTTTTTTTCATAAAAATTTCTTTTATATTTTCACTTGAAACTTTTACACTTGTAATTTGTTTTAATACTGACCTGTTTGAAATATTACAAGTGTCATATGAAAATATAAGAGAAATTTTTATGAGCAAAAAAGTTTATCTCTGATGATTGAAAATTGTCTAATATGGAGAGAAAAGGCAAAAAAAAATCGGCGGTTTTCGGCGGAAGCGGCGGTTCCACCGCCGTTTCTTCACCATTCCATATTGTACTTCGTTAAAGCAACTGCCATGCCAAATCTCAGAGCTGTAACTCTTTATTTAGTTGAGTTACTTAGACTTTTAGTTTTGGTTTCAAAAAGTATCACTTCCGCCCCCTTCCTTTACAAATGAATGTGATTCTTTTTTACAAAATCTATAAAATAAATAGCTAGGTAAGTATGAATGTTAATTAGGGTTGGGCCGGATACTTTTTTGGCCGGATACCGGATATCCGGCTGATTTCAAACGCCGGATATCCGGTAACCGGCCGGATATCTGGCAAATTACCGGATATCCGGCAAATTACCGGATATCCGGCCAAATTACCAGATACTAAAGTAGCAAAAAAAAATTTCTTCAAAAATCTTATATTAATTTACATAAAAGTTAAACTTGTTCAGAAAAAATGTTCTTCTAGCTTCAATAATAAGAAAATTATAACCATTTAAAATTTTAAAAAGCAGAGATTTTTGGTGTAAAGTATAAAAAATTATAGAGCCGGATATCCGGCCGGATAGTTTCAATATCCGGTAACCGGCCGGAGATTGAAAATGGCCGGATATCCGGCCCAACCCTAATGTTAATAGTTTTTAAAAGAATGTACTCATCCCTCATCATTGGATTTTTCCTTATTTTGAGCATTATCAACAGTTTTGGCTTCATCAGCGACCTTTCCAACAACATTTTCCCCAGCGATATCCTCGCTTTCTTTTGATTTGGAAGAAGAAGTAACTTCACAATTAGAGGAAGCATCATCACTTTTTTCACAGGGTTCACTGGTTTTAATCTTTTTACTAGCACTCTCTTCAATTTCATCGACACAGGATGCATTTCTTTTTTCTGCTGCTGGCTTAGCACTGTCATCTTCATTATTGTGTGTCTCGCTAATCACCGTGTCAGTCTCCATTGTGGATTTCCCTTCACTTGTTTCAAGATTTTCAGTTATTGTATCCGTTGCAACGGGTGCTGGTAGTTCTTCATTGCCTGTGATATTTGCAGCAAGAGCGGGTTCCGCAACCTTTTCAATCACTGCTTGCTTTTCAGCACTAGGTTCAATAGAGGCAGTCAAACTTTCTATAGAAAAATGATTGATAACTCCATTTGTAGTCGGCTTTTCTATAACTGGTACTTCTGCATTAGAATTGCTGTTGTCTGCCTGCGAAGTTTCTGCATTAGCACTTTCGATAAGAGGTGCTTCTTTTTGTTCTGATGGATTATCATGGGGTATAAGGTTGGAATTTATTTGCTCAACATTTTCTGCCGTGGTTTCTGTTGTTATTTCATTAGTTGCAACTGTAGCATCATTCTCTACAGGAGGTGTAACACTAATATCTGTCTCTTCAGACATGGTGCGGATCTAAAGGACTATTTTCTCCTTATATCCACAATTCTGAAAAACGAAATTTAATGAAAACAAAATTAACTATGTTATTTGAAAGGCCGGGTTTCAGGCAATACTGAAAAGTTAAAACAATTTTAATGTACTTGACTAGAAATCAATATTGTATTCTTAAATATTTTTTACATTAAGGTATAATTGACATTAATTCAAATAAGAAAACACTTTTAATTATATATAAATAAACAGGTATTTAACTTCAAAACTTATATTGAGTAAAAAGATGTATCGATAAAATCAATGTAAAAAGGAAATCTTACTATCAATATCAATGCTTACATTTTAACAATTAGGTTTAATTATACCTATCTTTAAAATAAATAGTTTTTGAACTTATTTATAATTTTTAATAGGAAAATTAGAGCTATCAATAAAAATTAGCTAAATCGATTCTAAAACCATCTTTATAAGTAGAAAGATATTGCAAACCAACAAACACAGACATGGACGAACGCACAGGATGGATATTTCACAAACAAACAAACAGACAGACAATTTTCCCCTATTACATTTCAAGGGTGTACAAGATATTTTTTATTTGATTTTTTAAAAATTTATTTCAATGTTAAGTGCTTATAAATGAGTAAGGAAAACACTGCATTTTTGTTAATAATATATATTTTTTAAATATGATGTAAGGCAACATTTTGTTTGCTTTACATATTCAATAATTAAACATTACGAATTTAAAGTTGTTTACTTTGTGAATTTCAACGCATGCGCTGTACGAATATTTATTTATTTCAGACTTTGCCTTCTCTTTTTTCGATATATTGCTTTGCAACCCATTCTATACTTACCCCCCAAAATAGAATTTCCCTATTTTAGAATTATTTCCCCTTTTCAGCCTTTTATGCAATGGTCTCTTTTTCCTCTCCCCAATATACTTTGCCCTACTTCCCTGGGTCACCCCTTTCACCCAAGTATTTTGCCCATCTACCCCCACACTTCTACAAATGATACTTGTCTGTCTGTCTGTCTGCTTGTGAGTTAAATTATCCATCCACCACGGTCTCCGCTGATTTTAGCAACTTCTCAGTAAAAAAAACTGATAAAAAACCCAAACAAAAACGTATAGAACCGTGAAAATGGTGTAATACATAGATAAAAATCTACCAAAAAAGCACAATTTTATTAAAACTAGATAAAAAAGTATTGCTTTGTGTTTGATAAAATGGAAGATCAATCCCGTCTCATGCATTATCCACATCAAGGCTATGGAGGTTTGGGTCTTGGAGGTAAACAAATTTATCAGAAATTCTTGAAAAATACTTAAGTACCTAACGAATTTATCATTAGATTATGATTTTTATAAATGAAGCTTTTTACGTTAGGTAATTTATAAAATAATAGAATTGAATAATACTTTGACATTGTCTTTCATAGTACCTAGTGTGTGTTTTACCGGGTTGATATTTAGTTTCTTCATTTTATACATTTTTTATCCAATGTTAGAAGAAAATCATATATTAAAACGACCTTGGTTTAATCACCTTACTAATTTTTGACAAAATTTCAAAGAAAGATTCGTTTCAAATCATTTTTCAAGACGTAAGTGTACCTAGTATCTTCAATTTTTCGGTTTAGTTATTCACTCGTTTCATAATGATATATGCAGCAGATACTTTGAATAATATTTCGTTTCCTCTCATACCTAATTGGAATGTTTTATACAACCGGCCAAATAAACATTTTTCAATGCAAATTAAAATATTTAGCAACATGTTTTATAAGGTTCAGCAATTTCCTATAACTCAAATCTCTTAATTTCTTACTTTTTTAGGAAGTTTTTGTCGCCATACCTAGTTTAAAATTCACACACATATTCAAATCAAATTATGTAGCTTAGCTGAATTGGTGCGCGTCCTTTTTATGAATATACAGCTGAATTGCCGTGAGATGAACGCTAAAAAGTTTTGTATTGATTTAGATGTTCATGGTGACCAGCAGTCTCCTGGACCTGGAAGCCACGATGACCATGGCCAGGACTCGCTACGAGGACATGCTGACATCAACACAATCCTGGACCAAATCATGAACATCACTGATCAGTCTTTAGATGAGGCACAGGTCTTTTTCATTAATACAGGACGACTTTTTTTATTTGGTTAAGCATTTTTATTGTTTGCGAACTAACAATTTTTGGGTGATATTTAGTTCTAGTTGTTGTTAACTTATTTTTTTCCATGTGCACTAAATACTGACTTTTTTACTAATAAATATTACAAAGGGGATTACTTAAACAATTATGGACTGTGTATATTGTTTGATTCTATTAGAATTTAAATGTATGTTAAAGACATAGGTAAAAAATAAATATTCTTTGTCGTAGACTTGTACGTTAATATCATTTGAAAAAAAACCAGAAGAATTGGTTACACTGCATAAAGTTGCTAAACTTTTTTGGTTTTAATCGTGAATTGCCCCCTTTCATAAATAAAGTTACTTAAAAACCTTAAACCCAATCCTTAAATTTTTCCCTCTATTTCAGGCACGCAAGCATACATTAAACTGTCACAGAATGAAGCCAGCCTTGTTCTCTGTGTTGTGTGAGATCAAGGAGAAGACAGTGTTGAGCCTGAGGAATGTGACAGACGAGGACCCGCCAGACCCCCAGCTCATGAGGCTGGATAACATGCTCATAGCTGAAGGGGTGGCAGGTAGTGAGTCTTTAAAACCTTTTTATTCTGTTGTGCAACTTGCTTGTTATTTACATTTTAATAACATATGTATTTCTTTTTTATTTTATTTGTAAGCTTATCAGTCGTATTTGTCTGGAATGCCCAGATTTCAAAATATTGCTTTCTAAGGAAAAGGCAGGTATTCTACTATTGCCTTTGATTGAATGACTTTCATAAGATCTTTCCTCTTTTAGGAACGGAAAATAAATACCTAGCTTATTTTGACATTACCCAAAACATTGAATCTTAAATTGATAGGTAAAAAAGTTTTTTATACCCAGGTACCTAGTCCTTTTTTATCATCAAAATAAATTTTTTTTAAATGTCAAAACTAACCCCTAAATGTATTTTAGGACATGACAAAGCTGGTGGTTCAAGCTCTTCAGTGGCAGGCTCCTCTCCAACCTCCAGTGAGGCAACCATCGAACATTCAGACTACAGAGCCAAGCTCGGACAAATCAGAACAATCTACAACCAGGAGCTGGAGAAGTACGACCAGGCTTGTAATGAGTTCACAACCCATGTTATGAACTTGTTAAGAGAACAGTCACGGACAAGACCGATAACCCCAAAGGAAATTGAAAGAATGGTCCAGATTATTCACAAAAAGTTTAGCTCCATACAGGTAAGATTTAAATATTTTATAGCTAAAAGATTGGGTGCTATCTAGTTATGTAAATTGGCAATTAATTGATAAATTTTCTAATTATATACTTGTATTTACCAAAGGTCCAACGTACCTTTCATGTGATTAAAGACCTCTAAACTGTTGGTTTCCTGAAAATATGCACTTCTTGTATTATTCTTTAGGTACAATTAAAACAAAGCACATGCGAGGCTGTTATGATTCTGAGATCCAGGTTCTTGGATGCTAGGAGGAAAAGACGAAACTTTAGGTACCTTAATATTTTATTAGCCAATGAAATTTCGATTACAAAAACTTCAAGTTGAGAACCCGGCAAGACATTGTACCAGAGTTTCGGATCCGCATTTATTTGAGTCCAAGGATCCGGATCCGGATCCGGATCCTTGGACTCAAAAAAATGCGGAAAAAATGGAAAAATCTACCTAAATTTATATAAAATCTCAGACATTCTCTTGATGAGAGCCAATCTTTAAGGTTTAGGTTCAGACTTCGAAGTACCTATTATTTCGAATTAAAGAATAAATATTTTTTGAAAAATTTGGTCATTTTATTTTTATTGTCAAGGATCCGGATCCGCATACAATCAATGCGGATCCGAAACACTGCATTGTACAAAATGAATTTCTTTTTAATGGATGAGTTTTTCGCTCAAGTAATTTTTACCTTAATTACAAAATACATCAAGGGCAGTACCAATACTTGAACTCGGCCTAGACATTAAATGGACTGAAAGAAAGACACCCAACATAAATGTATGACGATCAAAGAAAACTTTGAATACTAACCTTTTATTTCAGCAAACAAGCTTCTGAGATTCTGAATGAATATTTTTATTCCCATCTTGCCAATCCGTATCCGAGTGAGGAGGCTAAAGAGGAGCTCGCCAGGAAGTGTGGAATCACAGTTTCACAGGTTTACACGTTTTCTTTATCACTTTACGCTAAGTTAGAACGTAGTAAGATCGGTTGTAGACAAATACTTTAATTATAATATGGAGACCTTTCAATATACATTAGATTCTATCACTACCGCAAATCTTTAAAATTTTGTAGTTGTTCTTAATAATACCTACGATTTTATAAACATCTGTTTTAAGAATACCTATGGTTTGATCATAACACAGTACAAAATGAACTTTTTTGTAGTTATTTCCTGAAGCCTTTTAAATTAAAGATTCTTTGAGAGATTTGAAGTAACAAACAAAGTACGCATATCTTTCGTATAAAAAGAATATATAAGGGGGGGGGGGTTTAATGCAACCATCTCGTAATCAGTGATTAAATTGTACTTAGAATTCGAATTTCGATCTGAAATTTTGCATGAGTAATCCTTGGTAGGTCTATTTTCCCTAAATCGAACAAAAAGTTGGAAAAGTAGCGGCTGGCAGCACAGCCGTTTAGCCGTTTTTTGACTATTTTCAGGGCAAATTCATCATTAATTACGTAGGAATCAACTTTTAAAAACTTATTTTTGGTTTTATTCATGGTAAATGATAGCAATAACCATTTTTTAAATTTCTAGTACCAGCTGCTAAACGGCTAGAACCGGCTGAAAACGGCTGGGAGCTGCAAAGAGTATGAAGGGTAGATATGGCTTGTGACGTGTCTAGGGGTAGGTTTTTATGGCTGCTGAGCTCAAAAATACTTCCAAAAATAATGACAGCCCATCCATATGGCAGCTGGGTAACAGCTGCAGCTCAGCTGGGAGCGGACAAGAGTAGAATGAGTACATAGGGCTTGTGACGTGTCTAGGGGTAGGTTTTTATGGGTGCTGAGCTCAAAAATACTACCAAAAATAGTGGCGGCTCATCCATATGGCAGCTGGGTAACAGCTGCAGCTCAGCTGGGAGTGGCCAAGAGTAGAATGAGTACAAAGGGCTTGTGACATGTCTAGGGTTAGGTTATTATGGGTGCTGAGCTCAAAAATGCTACCTAAAATAGTGGCAGCCCATCCATATGGCAGCTGGGTAACAGCTGTAGCTCAGCTGGGAGTAGCCAAGAGTAGAATGAGAAGATAGGGCTTGTGATGTGTCTAGGGGTAGGTTTTTATGAATGCTGAGCTCAAAATTACTACCAAAAATAGTGGTGGTCCATCCATATGGTTGCTGGGTAACAGGGGTAGGTCTGAGCTCAAAAATACTACCAAAAATAGTGGCGGCCCATCCATATTGCAGCTTGGTAACAGCTGCAGCTCAGCTGGGAGCAGCCAAGAGTAAAATGAGTACATAGGGCTTGTGACGTGTGAAGAATATCACAAAATTTATTATTTCAGTAGAATTAAACTTCTCCCAATTAACATTATAACTTCATTTCATGGACATATTACTAGTAACAGTTTCTTAATTTCTAGATTTCATTGAAAACTACCAATAACGTCTGAAAACAGTTATCAACAGCCAAAAGTATATGTTGTAGATATAGCATGTAACATTTCTAGGGGTAGGGGTTTTTAACTTTTTATGGGGGTGTTGAGCTCAAAAACACTACCAATAATAGTTGGGGCCAATCCATATGGCCGCTGGGTAACAGCTACAGCTGAGCAGCAGCCTTTACCTTGATGCCATATGGATGGGCCTTTCTATTTTTGGGGAGTATTAATAAGCTTGGCACCTATAAAAATTTACCCCACACATCACAAGCTTTGTCTTAAACTTTTACCTTTTTCTGTTGGTAACTGTTCTCAGCCAATTTCAGCTGTTTAACAACTAAATCAATACTGAAATATTCAATATTTGGTTATCCTTCAATAGTCCTAAAAGTGCCTATAGCTTAAACAACAGCTTACTGCACAGCTGCAGCTGTTACCCAGCAACCATATGGATGGGCATCCACTATTTTTGGTGGTTTTTTTGAGCTTAGCACCTATTCAAACCTACCCCTTGACACGTCACAAGCCCTATGTACCCATTTTACCCTTGGCTGCTTCCAGAAGAGCTGCAGCTATTACAAAGCTGCAATATGGATGGGCCGCCACTATTTTTGGTAGTATTTTTGAGCTCAGACCTACCCCTGTTACCCAGCAACCATATGGATGGACCACCACTATTTTTAGTAGTAAATTTGAGCTCAGCATTCATAAAAACCTACCCCTAGACACATCACAAGCCCTATCTTCTCATTCTACCCTTGGCCACTCCCAGCTGAGCTGCAGCTGTTACCCGGCTGCCATATGGATGGGCCGCCTCTATTTTTGGTAGTTTTTTTTGAGCTTAGCACCCATAAAAACCTACCCCTAGACACATCACAATCCCTATCTACTCATTCTACTCTTGGCCGCTCCCAGCTGAGCTGCAGCTGTTACCCAGCTGCCTTATGAAAGGCCATTACTAATTTTGGTAGCATTTTTGAGCTCAGCACCCATAAAAACCTACCCCTAGACACGTCACAAGCCCAATCTACTCATTCTACTCTTGGCCGCTCCCAGCTGAGCTGCAGCTGTTACCCAGCTGCCATATGGATGGGCGGCCACTATTTTTGGTAGTATTTTTGAGCTTAGAACCCATAAAAACCTACCCCTAGACTCGTCACAAGCTCAATCTACTCATTCTACTCTTGGCCGCTCCCAGCTGAGCTGCAGCTGTTACCCAGCTGCCATATGGATGGGCCGCCACTATTTTTGGTAGTATTTTTGAGCTCAGCACCCATAAAAACCTAACCCTAGACACGTCACAAGCCCTATCTACTCATTCTACTCTTGGCCGCTCCCAGCTGAGCTGCAGCTGTTACCCAGCTGCCATATGGATGGGCGGCCACTATTTTTGGTAGTATTTTTGAGCTCAGCAGCCATAAAAACCTACCCCTAGATACGTCACAAGCCATATCTATCCTTCATACTCTTGGCAGCTCCCAGCCGTTTTCAGCCGATTCTAGCCGTTTAGCAGCTGGTACTAAAAATTTAAAAAATGGTTATAGCTATCATTTACCATGAATTAAACCCAAAATATGTTTTTAAAAGTTGATTCCTACGTAATTAATGATGAATTTGCCCTGAAAATAGGCAAAAAACGGCTTAACGGCTGAGCTGCCAGCCGTTACTTTTCCAACTTTTTGTTCGATTTAGGGAAAATAGACCTACCAAGGATTACTCATGAAAAATTTCAGATCGAAATTCGAATTCTAAGTGCCATTTAATCACTGATTACGAGATGGTTGCATTAAAAACCCCCCCCCTTAGTTTGATGATTTTTTATTTTTTTTATTTTATAAATAGGTGAACAACTGGTTCGGCAACAAACGAATTAGATACAAGAAAAACATTACCAAGGCCCAGGAGGAGGCGAATATGTACGCGGCCAGAGCTGCCGCAGCTTCTGGCGGCGATTCGCCCATCTTATCGCCGGCCAGCGAGTGGGGCGGCGGGGCAATCAACTTTCCTGGCTCCCCTGGATTCCCAGGATATTGAATGTAAAATAAATATTTATTAGGTAAAGGTATCCTTTCTTATTATCTCGAAATAATTTTTTTAAAGAAAACAATTCGAAATTGGTGGTTCAAACAAATAAACTATCTTTCACCTTATTTGAATCAGGATTTGTCCTATTTGTATCATTGTCAATACAGTATCAGAAATTCAGCTATATATAAGACAACGTACATCCTGAATCAGTGTTTATTTTTAACTCAACTGTTAATGGACTATTATTTCTAAGCTACTTATAGTCAAAGTCAGATTGTCCTTGTTTAAGTTATTTTTTTCTAAAATTAAACTTTACCAATCTTATTTTTATTTTTAGGTTCATCCTGATAAGAAACGAAAAAGAAAGACAATATTGCAAGTTTAACCAAATAAAGCTTTCGAAGGTTGCCAAATTCATAGAATTTTGTGCAATCTTCTAAAAAAATTGTTGGCAACTATGATGTACAATATTGATAAAAGTTATATGTATGCATAACAAGTTGATGCAGTGAGAATCGCTAAGTTGATGCTTTTAAAAATATGAAAAATCAAAATTTGCATGAGGGAAGTATTTATGGACGAGAGGTGTAGATTTTCACACATCAACGAAGTCATTCCATTTTTTTTTTGTTTCAAACAACTCTAAACTTTACTCTAATTCTTTTTAAAGTATTCGAAGTACAAAATTGACTACCTAGTTAAATAAACAGTATTTTCTAAAACTAGTTGACAAAACTAAGATTTTTTTTTACTGTCTTGGTAATGTCACATTTTCTTATAGTGCGTCATTGAGCAGATTTTTAATAACTTAAGTTATACTTTCGGTTCATGGATACTTCCCTTAGTAACTCTTGACCCCCTGGTTGAGGTGTAATATACATTATCATTGACACATTATCTAGTCCTCGTACAACCAGAGTCGTTAAATCTATCTGAGGAAACGTAGAGCTGAACTGTAGGAGATATCTATTCGGCCTGCAAGCTGGATAGGTATTAGATATTAACAATGTTTTTTTTTTATAAATGTAATAATATCTTTGTTGGTGTTATTACGACCAAAATGTTTTAACAATGCAAGATAAAATGTGATTAATACTAACTTTTCATACATTTTTTTTGCTTCAACTACAAGATAGCTCTGAATTGGAAGGGATATTGAATCTGAAGAAAAGTATTTTGCTTAAGAGTTAAATGTCTGGCCCTTATCAAAATTAGACATTTGCCCTATAAACCTTTAAAACTGGCACTTTCTTAACTTTATGAGAAAGCACAAATTTTATTAGAAAATTTTTCGGCAAATTGAGGGGGCATTGAAAAATAAAGCAGTTAATTGTCGGGTAGACACATCTACAGATTTTAATTTTGAATACAATTTTTCGACTATTAGAATAGACAAATGCAGAATAAGATGTATTTTCTGCATGTCGTAGTACAAAATCATTCTTTGATTTACAGCTCACTAGTAGAAAAAAGTTAACTTTATTTAAACAGTTACCTACTCTTTATTAGCAAAAAAATTGAGTTCTTCAGATGAAATAATTCTTAGCTGAAAAGGTTTAAATTTTTATTTTTCATAAAATATTGTCATTCACTTTCTAATATTCATAATTAAAACATCTAATACTTTTAATTTAGTATATTACTATAAAAATCTTTTAATCTGTAACGTATAAGTTGTTAAAATGTATACCTAACTAGTATTCAAAATTAGGGTCATAGGACAAAGGCAGGGGTCCCAAACGTCGGAGTGGAAACTCAACCTTACTTAACCTATTTTAAAATATCTTACATGTTTTTAAATGCCTAACCCCTGCGGGGGGCTTATTTAAAATTCATATCTTAACCTAATCTAACCAGTATAGAAAAACGTATTTAAATTAATATTTTAACACTCCTGCGTTTGTCCACCACGACGTTTAGGACTCCGACGTTTGTCCTGGAACCAAAATTAGATCAATTATGTTCATTAGTACCTACCTATTTATGGCCCATTTTTATAATAACATAATTTTTCATAATTTCATTTTTAACTAAGGTAAAATAAGATTGCATAATTAAAAACTATGATTTACATGTCAGAAATAAGTTCCTAATATAACCATAGCATAATTAACGTACCTACAAAGAAAAGGCATTCTAATTTTTATAGTTTGATTTTGATAAGAAATGTTTTATTTATAAAGAAACCTAATCAAATTGATCCTGGTGTTTTATTATAAATTTTCATTCTCTAAAGATATGGCTGGTCTTCTAATTTAATCTTATCTAGTCCAAGATAAAGAAAGAAAAGAAATATTTTTTATGTTTTTTTTTATATTTTTAAAAAGTATTAATTATAAGCATAAATGGATAAAGAAATTCTGCCGCTTTAAAATGATTCAGGTGGAATATTTCGGCCATCTGATTAGCTGTTTGGTTATGAGAACCTTCAGTTCAATTTTGTTATTATTTTGATTGAATAAGATGCTTTCTTTATAGTATTAGACTTTAATATACCTATATTTTTTTTTAAATCTTCATAATATTGATGCAATATTTTTAATGAGATTCTTAATAAATCAGCTAATGGATTGTCGGTGTAAAAGTTCTGAATTTACGTTATTTGTACTCCCGCAAACTAATACCATCTGGTAAATTTGTACTCTTGTGTACAAATAAAACAAATTTTTATAGTTTACACCAACAATCCTACAAGATATTGATGTGGCAACTCTATGTGCAAATGCAGTTAAATAATATTAATCTTAGTATAATACAATGTAAATTTTGCTTTTATATGTTTGTATGTACAGTACGTATTGTACAGTTTGTACAATGTACGGCTTTCTGTAATTAAATACCAGTGACGCTAAATTAGTATTTATAATGTAAGATTTTAAATATTTAAAAGCTAAGAATTATATTTTAGTTTAAACTATACGAAGAAAACTTTACACAAAATTTATTAATATTAAAAACTTTCTTATAATATAATAGCTCAGTGTAAAATCAATTTTTAAAGATAAATTTCAATATAAAAGTAATATTATAATAGATTGATTGGTATTTGTGTGATAGTAATGTTTTGTAATTCCATTCATTTAGAACATGAATAGTTTTTTTTTTCTCATCAGAATTGTGTTTTCTTTTAAAATATACTCGAATCACTGAAATAGCTTTTTTACATAAATATTATAAATTCTTGTATGCATGTATGTAGCCCTGATTCTCTAACGTTAGGATTCAGATGCACAAGGAGATTGGAAGTGATTCATATATTCTTTGGTAAATCTGAGCTTCAAGCACAGCTCAGTGTATTCTATGTTACATTGAAGCAGAACCGCAATTATCGTGGAAGCTACTCGATTTTTTCATCATCCTGTCCTAGAGTTTTGGCAGGTGTTCCATATTAAGTCAACCAAATAAATGGCACTCTAATGTGAATGAGGTGCATGGACGAGGGAAAAGCATGATTATAGTTGCTTAATAGGTAGGTAGAATCATCCTACAAATTTCCCTCCTTGCGTGATCAAAATCTGACGAATTGAAACAGCATTTGTAACGAATTTGCGAAGCATCCTTTATGTTCGAACTCTGTTTTTTCCTTACAGAGTGTAGTGCGCTAAATACTTCACGATGGGACCAGCAATGGACTAATAGGCACCTTTAGCGATTTCGCACGGCCCAATTGCCCAAAAGTGTTTTTAGCACTCTTTTGGGCAAATGTCATAAAAAGCATATTCTTACTGGCAGAAAAACACTTGATATGTCAATTTATATAGTAAGAAAGTTCTGACACATTTGCGTAAACCTGGAGCAGGGTGTCGGAGCGATATAATTTTGAGGCGGCTCCGGCTCCTACCTGAAAATTAATATATCATTTTTTGTTTATTATTGAACTTGATAAAATAAAATAAATATAAAATATTTTGCTTTTATTTGATTAAAGCTATATAAAAGTAGAAGGATGTGTGTCTATTTGTTAAGTAACAATAGTTTTTCAGTTTATTATATGGAAATAGACCGTTGCCAAATTATAATATTACTTTAAAAAAAATCATTTTTAGCTAATCTGGAGCCGGAGCCGTTTTTAACGAAAAATACGGCTCCGGCTCTACTAAAAATGTTGCTGCTCCGGCTCCGAAACACTGACCTGGAGTATAGGCTTTATCTTTGGACTGAGAGGATAGGTTATTAGGGATAAAATCATTCATATATGATGAATTTCCCCCAGATTTAAGATTTTTTGGATAGGCCTCCAGGTTCCGGAGCTCCAGGTGGTCTCTGGACAGGTAAAAAATTAAAAAATTCTTATTTGAACAGTTAGAGGTAAGTTTATAAAACAACATAAGCTTCTTTTTATATAGTTTTCATATATTTGAAGAAAAAAATACAATCGGCCTCCAGGTTCAGGTGCTGCAGGCCTCCAGGTGGCCATTGGACAGGTAAAAAATCCAAATTTCTTATTTAAACAGTTAGAGGTAAGTTTATAAAACAACATTAGCTTCTTCAAATATGTAAATACTATTTTAATAGAGTCATCTGGAGGCCTGCAGTAGACTATAAAAGTTTTAAGGATTTTTAATCAATATAATAGATTTGAAATCTGCATAAAATTTTAAGGATTTTTTATAAAATTCGTTTTTTATATAATTCTTTATTTAAAGGCGCAAATACGATTTAAGTTAATAAATTTTGACCAATAGGATAGCTGGATTGGAAACTACCTACGCTCTAATTGGTTGAATGATGTACGTCACTTAAGCTTCTACAATCAGAGCGCAGATAGTTTTCAATCCACCAATAACAGATCTCAAAATTATTTAACTTAATTTGTATTTGCGCCTTTAAATAAAGAATTATATAAAAAACTAATTTTATAAAAAATCCTTAAAATTTTATGCAGATTTCAAATCTATTATATTGATTAAAAATCTTTCCAACTTTTATAGTCTAGCCTGCAGCACCTGAACCTGGAGGCCGATTGTAATTTTTTCTTCAAATATGTAAATAATATATTAAAAGAAGCTTATGTTGTTTTATAAACTTACCTCTAACTGTTTAAATAAGAAATTTGTAATTTTTACCTGTCAAGAGGCCACCTGGAGGCCTGCAGCACCTGAACCTGGAGGCCGATCGTAATTTTTTCTTCAAATATATGAATAGTATATAAAAAGAAGCTTATGTTTTTTTTTATAAACTTACCTCTAACTGTTCAAATAAGAAATTTTTTATTTTTTTACCTGTCCAGAGACCCAGGGAGTAAGGGAGGGGACAATGGGCAGTTAATTCAATTTTATAGTTGTGACCCTTTAAGGTTGAAAACCCAGATATTTCCAGATAAAACAAGTATTTGCAATATAGCAACCTTTAGTGGAAATTTATGACTTTTTGAATTGTTTTTAATTCGAAATGCACCATCCTTAAACTGATGCTTTACTACAAGCCTTTGATTCTAGAGATCAAAAACCTTGTTTACAATTCATTTCCATAAATGTTATTATTTAAACTCCGGAAAATTAAGGAACCAGACCATTTTACTTTTACAACTTCTTTTACCCAAATTTTTTTTATTGTATTTATTAAAAAGCTTAGACATGAAAAAGCCTTTAAATAATTTTATTACAAAACTTACTAAAACAATTACCTTCCTACAGAACTTTTAACTTAAGTTATTTAATTTAACGAAATAAAAATGAGATACCTTGCGTCAAAATTTCATACTACATAAATAAAATAGTTGAGAACATAAGAACATCTTAACTTTAAAGATCTTAAGGTTTAAGTAACATATCTTAGGATAACTGGTAGCTGCGCTCCTAGCATCCAGGACAGAAAAATAAAATAACACCATCTTGAGATTTTAATGATAAACAAACCTTGAACAACTCAGGACTTCGTGAATTTTCCCTAAAATTTTGAAATTAATCGGATCATTAATTACAGAAATATTAAGCTAAAGACAAAAATCTTTTGCCTTTACATTAAATCAATAAGAAATATCTAACATGTCTAAAGTAACGAAAAGAGCTAACCGTTACGGACGTACAAATGTGCGGGACCTAATTATAGGAAGGCTTTGCTCATAATAACTAATAATCTTAATATAATTTCTTTCTACAACGCACTAATCGGAATGAATTAACATTAAACAAGAATTAGATATAAAAAATGTAATGATTCAATTTACAAAATAATTTTCAAAATCAAAATATTCTGTCTGCTTGTTATTGTTTATCTTTTTGTTGACGCGCTAGTTTGCCGCGAGATTATGCATGATTTTGCGTGACGTCATTCATAATTGGTCCCCAAGATTGGTTAGAAACTGCTAAATTCTTGCATGTTCCCTTTAAGCCAGTCCCCAAAGTCTAAGACTCCTAAAAATTGAATATTCGATCCATTGTCCCCTCCCTTACTCCCTGCCAGAGACCACCTGGAGCTCCGGAACCTGGAGGTCTATCCAAAAAATCTTAATCTGGGGGAAATTCATCATATAAGAATGATTTTATCCCTAATAACCTATCCTCTCAGTCCAAAGATAAAGCCTATACTCCAGGTTTACGCAAATGTGTCAGAACTCCCCCCCCCCCCTCCCTTTATCAATGTATAACAATTCCTTGTGTATGGACCTTTGGATTTGCAAAAGTGTCTCGGTCCTACTCCCTGACTACTTGGGTCCAAACACTAAGGAACAATGGCTACATAGTACACATGCACATGAAAATCAGGAAGAAAGGTCGATTTTAAATACAATCTGAAAAAAATCTGGCAAAAACAAAATAGGTATTAAAATCTGACCTATTGGTCTTGATTTTACTTTCCAAATACATAAACACTAATTGCAGCTTGTTCATTATTTAAGTTTTTATGGATGTCATAATTCTTCTTTAAAAAAAAAATAGGATAATGATTATCTTTATTACAATCAAAGTCTACATTTATTTTTAATAACTTATAAAACAATGGGTTGAGGGTAACATTGTAAAGTGGATAGATCATACACAAATTTTATTGGTCTGAACAAAGGGAGGAGTAGGTTGCGCTAAAAATCCGTAAAGGTGTGAGTTTTAAGGCTTAAAAATAGTAGTAGAACGGTAATATTCACTAAAGTTTATTTCTTATTGAAAAGAACTATACCTACTTAGACAAAAAAATATTTTTCAAAAGTTAACTTAAATTTTTATCGTTCTACTACTGTTTTTAACCTAAAACTCACAACCTTTACGGATTTTTAGCGCAACCTAATCCTCCCTTTATTTTAAATTAGTAATTTTTGAAAGTATTAAAAGATGAAAATTTTATTTTTAGGTAGGCAAGTATTTCGCTAATTAAAAATTGAAAAAATAGATAACTGCTAAATTTAAGCAATAATTTTTATTATATTTTTATAGGTATCGAATGTTTAGGTAGGTATTAAATTTCAAGTCCTTATACTTTTATCTACATGGGTTTACAGTATTTCTAACTATACAATAATATTAAATTAAAACTTAATTTGTAAATAAAAATCTTTGAAATAATATTTGATGAAAAAAGTATTTTTCCAGTATGGCTTAGAAACCGATTAATATCCGCTGGGTTAGAACTGGTTCTCAGCCATACGTTAAAATCATGTTTAACATCGTATTACAAACAATTTTCTACGAATATAAATGGAAAATTATAGAATTAATACCAGTTTTGTTAGCCTAGGCCTGTGACCACTCAGGGTTTACAAAAACTGATATTGATATCGGCGGAAAGCTGTCGATTATACGATACGATAAATAACTTAATGTTTTCATTTTTAGACACAAATTAAGTAAAATCATGATATGTTTTTTTATTAAAGGGATTCACAGAGAAAATACATTTAAAATTCTTCCAATTATTTAATTAGAAAATCATTTCAGATCAAAGGATAATTTTCTTTAATTAATATTTAACAATGTCTTTTATATTGAATTATAAAAAAAGAAAATATTTCTAAAATAGTTCAGATTTTATTTGTTACTTTAGAAACACCTTGGACTCTAAAATATATTAATGATATTATTTTTAAATCTTTGTATTCACTTAAATTGACAATAACAAAAGTTTGTGGGAGAATGTATTTAGATTATGTGAGCACATGCTGTTTTCTGTGCACGCCCCTCGTTTATTCTGCCTCACTTTCGTCCTCGTCTGCGAAGGGGTTCTTGCCCTTGGTCGGCTTGGGAGATGTTGCTCCTCCGGATGGTCCCCCCTGTACAGATCCTGGGGATCCGGTCTGACCGCCCCTGGCTGAACGAGATCCTGAAACGCAGGGGTTTATGTCAAATGCACTGTCAAAGTCAAAATAACACAAATGTATTAGTTTTACATATATATCTGAAAAGAAACATGTACATATGTGTTAAAATATAATATTATATTACTCCAAGCACCCCGAGACTTCCACATTAATTCAAACAAGGTTGTTGTATTAATTAAAAGGTCTCTGAAGTGGCTCCTCCGATTGGGCTGTGAATCTAAGTGTGCTTATAAGGCAATTTTTTTATATGCTTAGGGCGATTCAAATCACCAGACAAATCACCTTCAAACTTTTTATTGTAAGATTAAAGACTGTCAATGTTTGTTACCAAGACTATTACCAATTTCTTACATTCATTTTTTATCCATGATTTGACATGCCTGTGTTAGATTCAACATGTGACTGTTCATCATCCTCGGAGATGTCCTCAGGTTCAGCTCTGGGTCTCAGCTCCTTGCCAGCATAGGGATCCGTCAGGTTGGAGTGCAGTGAGTTGGTGTGGTGGGACCCGATGCTGGGGGACACCACGGAGACGGGAGTCTTGGGCGCCATTCCGTAACCAGAGTCCTCAAGAAAAAAGTATATTATTTAATTGTTTTATGGGATTTTTGGAATTTTTTATTGTCGCTAACAATCCAAAGAGCTAAATTTTAAGAAATAGAAACTAATTGTAATTTAATTGTTATCGGACCACAACCAATTTATATCAGCTAGCTAATTCTTAAATATTTAAGATCTCTTTATTTTGTAATTTGAAAAAAAATCTCTCAAAATGGGTTTATTTGTAGAAAAATGTTACAGATGAATTAAATTTATAAATCTTACCAGTCCATTTCTTAATTTATAAGTAGATTCAGCCTTCTTTCTTATGTAGGGTGGTGACTCAGGTTCTAGGCTCAGGTGGGAGGAATGAGAACCTGTCTCACTGGCAACTTCAACCTTAATAATAGAACATTAATAATGTTATATCATTCATTATTTTTTATTTTGCGCCAAACTTTTCACTTTAATCAATTTGATTAGTTTAAAGTAACTTTTTACCTTACCTCGTAAGGGCGGGATTCTCCTTCGATAAAGTGATCATCTAAAGAATCCAGAGCATCATCCGCTTGAAATGGGATGCGATACTCAAACACCAAAGGATATTAGGTTAATTGACAACCAACCATTTGAATGCACGACCTTTGTCGGAGAAGTCCTAACTGTGCATGGAAATGAGTTGCGTCTGTTTTGGGCCCAGGCATTCCCCCTACTCTAACTGTTTAACGCTCACCTGACATATCAGCAGTCGGAACCATTTTTAACGTCTTTAGTTATAAAGCAGTGTTGGGCCGAGATTCAAACCTATCACCTCCCCGAGAACGAGCGGATGCGCTACGTGTTGAGCCACGGTCGCAGGTAAAAGGCACCTTTTGATGGATAATGAATTGTAATCAACTTAGCGGCTACCTTTTCAAACAGCCACACTGACCGAGAACGACAGCTGTTAAAAGAGACTGTGTTATATCAAGGAATGTTAATTTAAGCTGCGGTTTTCTTTGAAAAGCTGAAAAGTAATCGTTATAATTACCTCTTTAGTGTTGCCATGACATTTTAGTATAAATTTGAGCTCCTTAGACATCTCTTCAACCCATGGTCTACCAATATCCTGACAAAAAATAATGGGTATAGTCCTTTTTGTAAAATAATTTATTTATTACTATTAAGATAGAAATTTTGAATACAGTGATAGGTCAATGAAGTATATAATAATCTTTCCCTTAATTGAAACATAATTATTTGAAAAGAAAAGTTTTTCAATAATAACGGTCGGCCATTCAGTACGTACGTAACGGATAGCTCTCATTATTAATTCAGGCAAATTGTGTGTGTTTGTTTTAGAGATTCTTATACATTATGTACACTAAAAAATAAAAATATTTCTTGAAACTTAGTTATGTTAATCAGAAAATCAAATGAGTGTGTGTGTGTATTTTTTGCTTTCTAATCAGACACAAGGAGAGCCAGTAGGACCTTCTATATTTGCAGGAACAAAAAAGGGTTAAAACAAAATACGACTCTAAAACATCGATAATGTTAATAATAATAATGATTTACCTTGGCTGATTGTCTGGTGCCTACAAGGAACTCAATGATGGCAAATACCGAAGCAATAGCGCATCCAAGGATAGTCACTACGAACACACCAGCTACGTTGTCCAGACCAAGGGGCGATACACCACCTCCGCCTCCCTAGAATTATGGAAAAAAATATAGATGAGGTTTAGATTTGCAGCTGATTCTTAAAATTGTAAAAGGCTTATTTTCCTATGGCCTATAGGCGGCTGACGCACGGTTGATGAGCCCATTTTTTCAATAAAGTAACAATTCATTAAACCTTAGCTTCACAGGCTCCGCCTCCACGCTTCTGTTTCCACCACTTGACCCTGAGCTTGTGCAGAACACCTCCCTCCATCAACTTGAGGATGGCATTGTCCAACAGGTCTTTGTACGGGGTTCCTGGTCGCGTCACAATACCATAGCCTTTGTTGTCCAACAAGCCTCCGACCTGCAACAGTTTGTTATTAGAGGCAATTTATGAGAATAAGGAACCAAAAAAGATCTTCTACTTAAAAAGATTTACCTACTTAAGTAAAGTTATCAAATTTTTACATTTATTCTTTGTTCTATTTGCACCAAAAATTTACAATTGAACGTAATTAACATTGTTGTCAACTTCACCTGAGCAAGCTTACAGCGTCTCTCAATGAGGTAAGTGATGATAGAAGACTCCATGAAGAAGGCATACTTGCCATCACTCTCCTCAACCTTGTCAACACCCTCTGGGTTGCCATTCATCATCACTTCAGCTTTGTGTACACCTACAATTATTAGTCTTTTAGTCCTTTTCTGTAGGGTAAGATATCAAGAACATATTTTCCAGTATGGCTTTGAGTCCGATTAATTTCCGTTGGAATAACAACGATTCTGTCTTGTACAGAAAGTGAGTATCGTATTATAGACAGTTATTAACAAAAAAAAAATTAGAAATCATAAGATTTATTCTTGTTTTGATGGTCCAGGCCTTCAATACCTTGGGGCCAACAAAACAGGAATTTTACTCAATCAAAAAATTACCTGACATGAACTCATGAATTCTTGCATAGGTATCCACATTGGAGTTGGCAAAGAAGCCAGCAGTTGAGCCGCCCTTTACAGCACCATACTTGATCTCATTCTGGTTGGCCAGGTCCTCCGCAGACTCGATGGGCCTCTGGAGGGTCTCGACGGTCAAGAAAGCGGCCAAGTTGGCCGTGTAGGAGGAGATCATAATTAGGGCGAAAAAGAACCACATACCAGCAGCAAATCTTAATAATATATAACAGTAACAAATAAACAAATTATTTCCAACTTGGAACTAATTGATGTGACAAACAAACTATCCTAAATTTAGATTAAAATTATTTGTGAAAAAGTTTGGAAACTATTACTTTGTATAACCCAATCAAGATTGTAGCAGCATCATTACTAGTCCAGTGTCCTCTCCATTCGAAGGAAGTTAAAAAGTTTGAAAAACAAGAGTATGGTTATCGCAGCAAATTTCAGACAATTCCATCAATAACTTTTGGTGTAGTTAATAATAGAAAGATAAGAGGCTCTTTTGTGAATGGAGTGAGTCAACCTTCCAATTTTTATTATAGTTTTTAAAAAGTTCTAGGGGGTATTTTTTTCAGTGGCAATTTCTCATCAGAAGTTGAGGTACCCTTGCTAAAATTTATTATAAACCTTTCCTGGACCGAACAGAAGCTTTTCTGTTAAGGAGAACAATATCGGTCCAGTGGTTTAAGATATCTTAAGCTACAGACAGACAACATATCCGGTTACTTTTATATAAGAACATATGTTTTACCTGACACAAAGGGCAATGGGAGCAACATCTGAACCCTGCTGCATAAGCGCACCCATCACAAACCAGAAGGAGTTGAGCAGGGTGTACTGGTTCTCATACTCCTCGGGCTCCTTAATACAACAACATTTATCTGTATGTCCTTAATTTTCCTAAAGAAAATCAACTCCAGCCGTCTGCACTGGTCTTACATGGACAATCATGTATGTTCCACTTCCATTGAGTAAAATCCTTAAATCTAGATTCTATTTAAGCACTAGGATGTACAACAATCTTGATTTAACACTTAACAGTTATTTATCGCATCGTACTATAGACAGCATTCCACGGATATGTAATATCTTTTTTTGGGGTGGGGGTGGGGGGGATAACATATACCCAGTTAGCAAATTAAAAGATTATGCCGTCAAGTATTCAAACAATACATAAATAAATATTTGCAATTTGACCTGAAGATGAATTGTTTGAAAAGAATAGATCTATTCTACAAAGAGATATTTACAATATCCATCCCAGCAAAGAATGAACCACTTCCCTTCCCCCTGAGCCTATATTTAAAAAGCTTAAATTGTGTTGGGATCTGTGTAGTCCTTAGGTGAATGGCTAGGTAAAAAGAAGACGCTGTATTATCGATCGAATGAAAATATTGCCCCATCCCCTATTTTTTCACCAAAATGTTAGTCATTGGGAGGGGGGGGGGGTTGTCTACTAACGAATGCAAGGTCTGTACTATTGTAGAATATTTGTTAAAATAGAACAAATGTGAAACACGCTTCAAAAATTTAGGAATTTATCTATTATGTTCTTTTACCAGGTACAGGACAGCTAATGTGTGTTGCAATTTTTTGCCTGAAACTTGCGTCCTAGAATAATTGACATTTATTTTTTTTGTTGAAAAAAATAAGAAAAAGATTTCCGTGGGGGGTATTTTTTTCTCAGGAGGCTATTACGTGTATTCAGCCCAAGGGCATAAATGTCTTAGTGGTGGCATTTTTTTCATGGGAGTGTGTTACCACCGCGCCGCAAAAGTATAGGCTACATAGCTTTTAAATAGCAATAACATAATAGATAAAATATCCTAATGAAATGTACACTACATAAGTCCGTCTGTAAGAACATTCATCCATTACTGTTGTTTGCTGCGCTTCTTGTAGAGAGAATTGTCTTTATTTCCTTCATCATTTTAAAACTAAAATAATGTTTAAGTGTGAAAGCCTAAATATGCATATTTAACTAATACACATTTCTAAATATTTACCCGGGATAGGGTAGCCGCATTTTAAACTTTTACGCATTTTTAAAGCAGTAATAAGCCACCCCAAAAAATAATAAAAACAAGGATGACAACATCCATAAAAGCGAAGCACTGAAACGGTAGGAAAAACGGACATTAACACTTGTATAGTTTCCGAACTGAATAAACAGGATATAAATGTATAAGAGTCGAAGCAAAGCAAAATTATAAGTAAATTTATTTAAAAACTGCTTGATACAGCATAATGTTTATGGACATACTTACATTTTTAGGACTTGATTATAGAGTTGCTTCGCTTATACCATTATACTTTGTTGTCCCAGGAATCAATATACCAAAAATTAGATCAATCAGATAATTAGAACACATAAAAATTTGGGATCTACTGCAGTTCACGGTAAAATATTAATGGTAACGAATATTGCTGACAATCTATGAATTTTAAAGGCTGCTAGCTGCCAAACGGCTGAACGTACAAATCATACCCGCACACCATTTTAAGCGGCATAAGAAGGCCAACAAATAATCTGGAATAGCCGAGATTCAATTATGCACAGGGAAAGCTTCACTAAAGACAAAAACGCTTACAATTGGCCTTTTTCGCGCATTTCTCTGCACTGCGAGATAATTATGCATTATTGATTTATGGCTATTCCAGATTATTTGTAGGCCTTCTTGTGCCGCTTAAAACAGTGTGCGGGCATGATCTGTACGTTCATCGGTTTGGCAGCTAGCAGCCTTTTAAATTCATAGATTTTTAGCAATATTCGTTACCAGCAATATTTTACCGTGAATTGCAGTAGATCCAAAATTTGTTGTTAAAAAAGTAAAAAAAATCAACATGCTTAAAATGGACGTAAGGACATTCTGGTAATGATTATAGAGTTGCTATGCTTTCTAAATCGTACCTAACTACTAAAGGAATCACCATGCAAAGTTTGAAATCGATAGGACAATTCTAACATGCCTAAATTAACGGAAAAAAGTTATCTGTCTCGGACGGACCTACCTTAATTATAGAAAAGCTTCGCTTTTAAAAATAGTTCAAAATTGAAAACTGCATTGATTTTAAGGGAATTGTGATTAAACTTTAACTGCTATTTTTACCATATAGCTGCCTTATCTAAGTAACATATCTTTTTAACAAAAAGCAGCCAGCCACAGCTAACTGACGTAACAAAGGATCGGCTGCCGAACCCTGTATTTAGCCCCTAAATGAAACCTTAATGAAAGAAAGGAAAGCTGGAAAGTTGAAATATTGAGAAGAAAAAAAGAACTTACTTTGCAACAAAAGAAAATACGATAATGTTTCTTTTCCAAATTAATGCAAAGTTTAGAAAATGATAAAATGTTCAGCGATTAACTTATATTAAGATTTGTTCAGAATTTTCTATAATTAGGGTCGGTTTGTCTGTCTGTACATATTCGTCCGTAACAGTTAGCTCTTTTCAATAATTTATACATATTAGAAGTGTCCTATCGATTTCAAACTTTACATGATGATTCCTATAACAGTGAGGTATGAATGAGAAAGTGTAGCAACTCTACAATCGTTACCAGAAAGTCCCTACGTTCATTTGATTTTTAACTTTTTTGACAATATTTTTTTTATGTGATATAATTATCCTATATATCTGATTATTGGAACACTGATTTTATGGATGTTATGGATCTTGTTTTTTTTTACATGAAGAAGTTGGATAAGCTATATTTTACAATGTCAAAAATAAATACAGTGAAGAATAAGTAAATAATAACAACATAATATAGTTGTGGTGTTAAAACGATCACAGTTTTTTTTTACAGATCGTAAGATTAAATAAAAAATACTTTTTATTTCGAGTGTTTATTTTTATCACTGGCGTTTACAGGGTTTTGTGACCTCTCTTGAACCAAAATCTTTAATGTTCGTCAGGGGGGGGGGGGGGAGTAGATTTTTTCACAAAAAATGCTGTTTAATTTAATAATTAGTCGAGCGGGGAGGATACAACACCATCTTGCATGCTTCTAGTTTTTAAGATTTCATACAATAAAATAAGATTTTTTCTATATATGTAAATTATGCGAATAATTATTAACAAAATAAAAATTGTAGAGTAGCCGGTCTATAAAATCTTATTTTATTCATTACCCCGACTGCAATATATTTATAGATCAAAGATAATGTGTATTTTATGCACTTGTGGGAGAAAAATGAACATCCTCGTTATCTAAGCTTTATAGCCAAATAATATATTTGTCTTTGTGTTAGACAGTACATCATTAATGGTTTTTATGGAAGTGTTCTTTTATCAAGCAATATAAAATTATGCTTAAAATTACATGATTTAAGAAAATGCAAGCTTTCTAGAATCTTGAAAATCTTTATATAAAAGTTATAGGATGTTTGTGTGTAAGTTCTTCCGTCAGCTACTCAGTCCGTCATTCAGTCAGTATCCTTATAGGGGAAATGTGATTTTCCTGGCTGAAATTTAGGATAGACTTCTGATATTTTGTGCAGATGCCCTGTGCCAATGAGCATCCACTATATAATTTACTTTGTTAGTTTGTCTATCGGCCATGCTACAAAAATAAATATATCAAATGACATACGTGATAAAAAAAAATGTTCTTGATTTAAGATCACTGAAGATCTGAGCTTTAAATTACTTTATCCGTCCATCCATGATTTTGGTTCCATGACAAACGCAGGAGTCCCAAACGTCGGAGTGGACAAACGCAGGAGTGCTAAAATATTAATTTAATAACTTTTTTCTTTACAGGTTAGGTTAGGTTAAGATATGAATATACAAATAAGCCCCCCACAGGGGTTAGGAATTTTAAAAAAACCCATAAAAAATGGTTTAAAATAGGTTAGGTTAGGTTAAGTTTCCACTCCTGCGTTTATCCACTCCGACGTTTGGGTCTTGGGACTCCTGCGTTTGTCCTAGGACCATGATTTTGTGTGCTTCGCTTAATACGGATGTTGTCATCCTTGTTGATTTATAGCTTTAAATACATACTCATTAAAAAATAATTAATAATGCGATTAATAATAGTTATTTATCGCATCATAGACAACTTACCGCGGATAGCAAAAAGAAAAATTATATGAGATTAATTCCAGTTTGGTTGGCATTGGCCTTCGGTAATAGGGTATTAATTTTATGCATTTGTGTTATTATTCGTTAAAATTTTCTATAATACGATACGACTCATGATTTTCAGGTTGGCTAAAAGACGGTTCTAATCCAGCGGTTTCGAAGCCATGCTGGAAAAAGCGCTTACCCTGATGCAGTTTGGTGGCTCCTCCCACTGATTTGGAGAAAATCTGGCCAACACGTAGATTATCAAGGTTACAAACACAAACACCAAGATAGTGTAAACATATACCTAAAGAAAAAATTAAGTTAATGTAGGTAAGGAGGATGAAAGCCTCGCATGGATAGAGCTCCCCGCTGAGGCTGGAAACGGTGTTCTACTTGTCGGTTAGAGGGATTATACCCATTTTGCTTGTTAATTTAAGATAATATAATACATGTTAGATGTAACCCTTAATTAGCTAAAATGTACGACTTTATCGTTTAATTTTACCAGAAAAAAGCTATTCAGTTAGAAATCTTTCTCAACACAATTTAAAACGAAAATGTCTACTTCATCATTCCATCGCATCTCTTAGTGAAGCGAATCAAGCTAATTTAGCATGGTCAGTTTAGAAAAGATTTCTACCAGAACAGATTCATCATGCAAAGTTTAAAATCGTTAGGACAATTCTAACAAGCCTAAATGAGAGCAATCTCTTTATTATAGAAAAGCCTTGCTTATAAAAACTTACATCAGTAGTAAAAGGATCCAAGAAAGCCAACATAGATGGTGGAGCTGGGCGGGGCTGCACGTACAGAATGGAGATGCCCAGGTTCATCCAGGGCATAGTGAACCTGACCGCCGAGGCTCTCTTGCTGGTGATGGAAATATCGGCTATGGCGAAGTCGGCCCGGCCGTCAAGGACCTCACCGATCATACCGTTCCAGTTGCCAGGGCTCACCTCACTACCGTACTAAAAATAAATGTATAAATATAGTTGTATAACCCAAACAACTACATGAATCCCCTTGATGAGGATCCTTTTTCGTCTGCTAGCAACTTGCTTTCTGCTTGGCTGTGGTAATATTTCCGACTTTATTGGTTTATGTTTAAAGACCCAATTGAAGAAGGCATAGGGTCCACGGAGTTGGGACATACAGTTAACTAACCTAATCCCCCTCTGATGTTTTACTCTAATGTACTAAACATAACACTTTTAAAATTAGGATAATATTTCAATTATGTCCATTCATGGTTTTCTTTTCTCTAACAACTTTACTAAAATTTACCACCCTTATATAAAACTAACAGAATATCTGTATGTGCTTCATTCTATAACTTAATATCTAGCTAGCCACTGCACTGGTCCAATGTTGTTCTCCTTTACAGCGACGCTTTTTATATGTCCATTGAAGGTTAATAACTATTTTGTGGCGGGTACATCCACCCTCTCAATAAAAAATAATTTCTTACTTGAAAAAATATCTAATTAAAAGTAGATGGTCGAATTACCTCTCCCCCTTTCTCAGTTACCCCTAGATAACTCTAGGGGCCCAGCCGCTAGTGCATAACAATTTTATTACGGTAATGTTGTGCTGTGCTCGCTATTTGGCATTTGATACTATTCACTGAAAGAACAAGACAAACTTATAGGACAGCTTTGCTTCGAAACCTCAAACTGAATAATAATGGTCGTATGTCTGAACTAATAAAATTGAATGAAAATCAGAAAAGTTATAACAGCAGAGTCTACGTACTATAGAAACTTGCGTCTTTTCCCTAAAATTGCTAGTCGAGCACAAAAAAACCTCCCCCACATATTTTTAAAAAATTGATATAAGGTGGAGGGTAGTTTTTTTCATTTCAAGATAGGTAAGATTAGGTTAAATTGGGTACTAGGTAACCCAGCAGGGGTAGGACACCGCCTTGCAGGGTTAGAAAAATATGCCATGTTATTGTCAAAATATTTAGAAATTAGGGGGATGGATGTCAGTGCTCGATAGGCACTTTGAGGGAAAGAACACGAAACTTGTCAAATAAATTATCAAACTTTTTTTCTTTATCTTGACCTCCTTTTACATCAAGTACATATTGCAATCTTATATAAGTTAATTCAGTTGTTTTGTAGTAATTTGGCTGCAATTAGGCAACATAATCTGATAGTTTAGGATGGCCTTTCACAGTGATTAGGCTCCCGCAAGAGCTAGGTCCCGATCTCCAGATATCATAATGCAGTTAGTTGGTGGTATATCATGTGACTGTAATTTTGAAATGAATAGAAAATTATGGTGGGGGGGGGGGGGGGGGTTGAGTAAGTGTTTTACTTTAGGTTATAATAGATGCAGGGTAGTCTTGCAGAGTGAGGTCACCGCAGGGTTAAGGCTTCCGTTAGAAAAAACTATCAATCCCACACCAATTTCCAATTTATTTTAAAAATAAGGTGAGTAAGTTATGTGCTCTTTAGAGAAAGGAACCTAACCTGTTTTTAAATCTACAAAAGAAAAAAACTATCTAACCTAGAGTGATCTGATATAAACTTGCATAAATTAATACTTACGTTTCCGTCGTCCACTAGCTTGAATGTGAAGTTGAAATGTAGTAACTTGGATAGCTCGGTGGCGAGGTCGACTGTAAACCCCTCGAACCTCGCGTTCCCCGACAGCTTCTCCTCAGACTCCACCAACATCGTGAACGGAGGATTCTACGATAAATACAATCATTCCAGTCCAGTAAGATCTCGTTATTTCTAATAATCATGACATTCAACATTTTTGACAGAGCTGAAAAAGTGATTTTGAAAATAGATATTATAATTCCCAAAATTTTTATCTATTTTTGAACTTCTCAATGTAATTCTTATTTTAAAAATGATGATTGAGTTTATACAAAATATATTTGATTTCAAAGAATTGTTTAAAAAGGAATACAAATTAAAATATTGCTTTTGAGTAAATTGAAAGGAAAACATCCTGCATTTACAAGAAAACATCCACTATTTCCCTAAAAAAATACTATGTACTTACTAATACAGCAGTGATGATGAATGTCTTGTTTGCCATAGGATGCACATCTCCCATATTACCATCATCCTTTACCTCTCTACCCATCACCAACCTGTCCAGTGTGTTCCAGGTTCCAATCTTGGCCTAAAAAGATTTATTTGGTCATTTCTAACGATTTTATGCCAATGGCTTTTGTTCCTCCTAATTTTTAGTTAGCAAAGATAAAGTTTTGTCATGGGTGAAACCTCTCTAATTGAATTTAAAATATTAAAAAATATAAATATTCGAGTGCTAAAATTTTTCAAAGTTTTTACCAATTCTTGAATCTGTAGTTCTTGTAGAGTCATGGCGAATTCAGTTCTCATACCATTCTGATCCAGCTTAATTGGGCCGCTTAGACCCACAAACTCAACCATCTTCATGTAATTAATCAGAGAATTGCCATGGGGCCATGAGTTCGTGCCCGAGCAGTCCAATGGCCTGGGTACAACTTGTTGCACAGCGCTTAACTCGTTGAGCGCCATTGCAAACGCGTGCACGGAGTCAAATATTAGCGCAGTTGCTGTGTCAAGCTTGGCATCCTGCGGTATCTCATTCCTGCCGCTTTCCAACAGTGCGCTAGTCACAATATTGTATATTACATTCTGAATTTCAGGCTTGTTTATGTCAATCATTCTGAAGGCGGTGAAGTTAGTGCCGCCATGCTTGTAGTTGTCCAGGTCGACTGTGTGCGCGTCCAGGCTGGTCAGCAGGAAGTAATATCCCTGGCTGATGAGCCCAACCTGCTGGCATTGTTGCAGCACCTCCTCAAGAATATATTTCTCACAGTCGAGAATGATGAAATTGGATTCGGAGAGGAAAACCTCTTTGAGTACATCTCTGTAGCCATTATCATTGTAGATCAATTGTTTTACAACCAACCTGGTAATTAATTGGACAAATTACTTTTTATTTCTATTTATACGGTCAATCCTTTCAATATACCATTAACTTTACAGAACACATTAGGACCAAAGGATACGATTATATAAAAACATATATTTAGAAAAGCAAAGTTTTTCTTTGGACAGGGTATAAGCGTTGATTCGTCGGTACTGTAGCGGTAGCCGTTACATTTTACTGAACTAATATATTTTGATCTTTTATATAACCTTTTATTGATTGCAACTTAATTAAGGCACTGTTAACATTTTAAAATAAAATTAAGATATAAGCTAGCTTTGATGAATTTTTCTTCTCCTTGTTAAATGGAAAAGCTATATAATTAAAGTCTTATATAATTTATAATTAAATCCCAATTAATGTAATTGAACAGAAATAGACTTCTACATCAATTACGAGACTAAAAAGTACATAAATTGTAAATAAAATTTTATTCATAAGTAGCGCAGCCACAATTAGTGAACAGATTCGAAGCAAAAAGAGGTGTAATTCAATCCTTATATTAAAGTAAAGGGATCTCTTTAAGTCTTTCTGTCTGTCTGGGTGTTTGTACCGTGGGATCTCGCTAACCGCTGAACCGATATGATTCTAATTTACAGGGTAGCTTCTCATAGGTCCAAGGAAGATTTATAACTATTTTGGGGGGAGGTTACCATTTTTTTTTCTGTTTAAAACTAAAATTAATAATGGGGGGGGGGGGGAGGTGATTGACTTTCCCACCCTACAATATTTTTTTACTTTTTCTTTTTAAATCTAAAATGAAATTGCCTAGTCAAAATCAACCCCCCCCCTCCCTCCCCCTCATGTGCCCCTAAAGGCCTCTAGGGGGCGTAACCGCTAGTGTTATAATAATGTAAAGGATTTCTTCTTGTCTAGGTGTGTGTATTGTGGGATATTGATAACCACTGAACCGATATGATTCTCCTTTACAGGGTAGCTTCTCATAGATCCTGGGAAGGTTTATAACCTTTTTGGGGTAGTGTACCAACACCCTCCCAAAACAAATCGCCCAGAGAAAAAAATGACCACCACCTCCCCCCCCCCCAAAAAAAAAAAAGATGTCTCTGTGGGTGAAGCCGCTAATACTGATATACCATAATTATGCAGTTGCTACACTTCCGTAAAAATTGTTTACTAAATCGTGCAAATATCATTTGCATTTGTGATTTATAGCTGTACACAATAATTTTGGCAGCCGCCAAAATGTTTTTCGGAAAAAGTAAACTCAAGGATTATTTTCCTTATTTTCGAACCAGACAGTTTTTTAGTAGTGTAGCTACAGCTACTTATGTCCATCCAACCGCCCGTCCGTCTGTCAATTAGTAAATTTACAAGAATAATATTCTCTGAGCGGCTATCAAAGATGGACACCGATTTACATAACTTTTTTATGATTTTGTTTATGAATAAAGCCTTAAAAATGTACTTTTTATTTGTAAGTACAACATGGATGACAACATCCACAAGTAGCGAAGCCCAAAAAATTATGGAATGAACAAACAGACAAATGATGTATTGAAAACTTCACAGAAAATTTCAGCTGTGATTGAATAGTAGCCGAGAAATCTCATTTCCTTAACACAAAGATAATTACAGAGTAGCATCGCGACTAAAAAGAAATAGTGCTGCGATGTGTTCTTTGTTTGTAATTGAGGTGATAGGTCAATCCAGAGCACTATTTTGTACAGAACATTATCAATGGAAATATGAGTCTAACTCGAATTTCACAGAGATTTGATGATAAAAAATTATTTAGAGAATATGAAAAATATAGAAATTAATAAAAGAAAAAAAAATTAATGGTTATTTGTCTTTGTAATTTTTAAACTTAAATACATTCACGGTCTATTAGATGCCTGTAATCGTAATTGAAAGTTAGATAAAGAGAGTAAGATACTTCTGTATTCAGGGAGGGAGAGGATAATTGATGCAAAATTTATATTTTTCTTATTATTTTCAATCAATTTAGGGTACAATTTTATATATTATTATTCATTTATCAATTATTGCCCTATACATGTATCCCTGTTTATAATATATAGTTGATGTCATATATTTGGTTTTGCTTAAGCATCACTATGGCTCTTGTGTGTACAAAATATCATTATTTATAACAAATTAAAAACATAGAAATAGTGTTTGTCTTCGCTTATAGTGCCTGTTGACCCCCCCCCCCCCCTCCCACCCTTCCTATCTCTAATCCCTACAGCGGTCCTTACCCTGCGATTCTATTCCTGCGGTGCCCTAAATGGGCCTACCATCCCCCCCCTCCCCCCCGTAAACAATATAACCTAACCTGTAGTAATAAATAAAACCTAAAATCCCCCTCCCCCTGTTATTTTTTAAATTATTAAAAAAGTATGATGGACTTATGTTGATATTAACTAAAACAGCAGCAGTAAAAGAACTTGAAAAAATATTCACAGAATATTTTTTTTCTTTAATGTAATAGTAAAACATGAAAAAAGGAAATTAATAGAAGATGATAAAAACAAATTGTTTTTGTATATTTATTGATTTACGAGCAGAACAAATGAGAAGGAAATAATTGGCTCTTACATACTCGGTACAGATCCATACGGTTTAGATTTGTATTCAATCTAGGAAGCAAAATTTATATGTAGCGTTAAGATATGGCTTAGATATATAGTTGACAATAGTTTAAAGTAATAAATATAGAACAAATAGACACATTACAAACTGTCCCAATTTTGTATAACTTTTGCGGAACATGTTCTAGTTACGTCATATTTTTCTTTCCCGAAAAAGAGAAGGGGGGAAGAAAATCTCTTCAAAAGAGATGGGGAAAACCCCCTTTTCTCCCATCTCTTTTTTCTTCCCCCTTCCCTTTTTTTTCTTTCCCTCTTCCCTTTTTCGGGAAAGAAAAATATGACGTAAATGGAACTTGTTCCGCAAAAGTTATACAAAATTGGGACAGTTTGTAATGTGTCGCACAAATAGGAACAATTCGACCATATCAGTATTTGGTGGAAAGTGAACACATTTTGGTGCAAAAACTCTATTTTTTTTCTTTATTTCACCCATATACAATAAGTCAGCTATAAATAATCAAATTTTCTAGGATAAAGCTTTACGCGGGAAAATTATGTCATTCAAAAACTTCATTGTCGACCTCGTATCATGCAATCTAACCATATGCTCATAAATAGTAAAATATACTAAAATCTTTGTCTGATAGAAATTCCTTTTAAATTTGGAGGGATTATTTTGTCTGATTGTCCATCTAAAGGGTAATATATCTATCTAAAAAGTAATTGTTCCTGAATTCTTGTTCAGGTGCAACTGTGGCTGTGTGAGCAAATATCTCTTTTAGAGTCATCATAGAATCACCATCCTTAACAATAGAGGTAATATTTAAAAGTTAAAGCAATGCTATGCATATTTTGTAAAACAATAGACTACATTTTTTTTCACTATGACTTTGAAACCGGTTAATATTCACTAATTTATAACTGGTACTGAATAACACTAAAAATCATGTATCGTATCGTATTACAGACAATTTAATACCAGTTTTTGTTGGCCAGTTTTGTTGGCTCTTTGGCGCTAACAAAAAGATTTTAACCTTATACTTTTTCTTTTTACTCCTCGCGGAAAGTTGCATATAACACGATGCAATAAATAATTATTCCTTTACTAATTTAAGTCAAGGGCAAAGTTATTTTAATTCCATAAGAACTGTTTATTAAAGGAATCAAAATATAAATAAGTATAACCAAATATAAATTTCAAAAGCACTGCAAAGACACTTCATCAAAATGTAATTCATTGGAACGGATTTTTGGACATTTTTTGGATTATTATTTTATAAAAAGTATACTTTTAATTTTATTATTAAATAATAAAATTTAAGAATTGTAAAAAGTGGCATAAAACTTTTTTTTAGATACATCATCTGTGATATTAATTCATAATACCTGGTAAAGGATTGTGATTGTTTTCCAAGAGTATTCATTTAGAATATCCAGGTACGCAGAGCCCAGGGTGGTAATATCTGGATGCAGGTTGAAAGCATAATCCCCTCCGGATCCTACAAAATATATGAATTATAATTGAATTCTAATTAATACTTTTTATATGTTTTTTTTAATTTCTAAGTAAAAATGAATAAGACTTGACTGACAAATTAATCATTCTTAAAGTTCCAGTTTTTTATTCAAGACAAATCGTGTACAGGAAAGCTGTACATAGAAATGAAAAAAAGAGACCAATTGGTTATAGAATTAATTAAATTTTAAAAAGCGACGCGCAAATCATTGCAATTTTTAAAAAGTCGTAATCATTTTTTTTTATAGTTTTAATAATACAAAAAATATAGCCAAAAAAATGAGATATTATTGTAGTAATATTAATCCATGTAAAGCTTAATAATAAAATTATGTTAATATTAGATCAGACTGTCTAAACTAGATTCTCTTAAGAAATAGTAGGGCTCGGCAGTCGTGGTTGATTTTAGTATCACTTTTATTCAGCTAGCAACATTCATAGCTTTTAGTAGCAACCAATAGCCTTAAAAACCGCAGGTTTACATCACTATTTTAAGATAAATTTTAAATTATGTACCTACAAATACAGTCATTCGAATTAACATTTAGTTAATTTCTTCATCTAAAGACGAATGGACATATTCACAGTTGCAGTGGCTGAGTTAAAAAATATAATTAATAGCATCAGTCGAGCAGCATTTCTTTGAAGGATTCTCAACGATGTTACGCCTGCCGAGCCCAGAGAATTGTTCTACTTAACAAGGTCAAACTATCAATTTACTGTAGAATATAAATTTCAGGGTCTATAACGGGCCTTGGTAAGGTCCTATAAACAATAGAGTTTTCATGTGCTAAATATTTGAAAGTACATTTATGAGTTGGGATAGATTTAAGTATCATAGACAACAGTACGTACATATGATACCAGGATCTAGGCAAAATACCAACTATAAATGTATGAAGGGAATATAAAACAAGGATGACAACATCTATAAAATCGAAAATCTGAAATCAAACAGTAGACCTAACGAACACGAACGGAATCAAAGTGTGTCAAAAGTGGCGAAGCTTCTTTATAGGTTTTCATGTTTGTCCTTCTATAACACAATAATAAATCTGTGGGGTATTGTTATATTTAATGTGTAGTGTGCAACTACAATATTTTGAGACAGCGTAAAGTGGCACCAAAAACACATACGATGAAATAACCAATGAGAGGCAAGTATGAATTTTACCATTGGTCAATTACAGTGTATACTGGCCTCTCATTGGTCCAATTTATTGTATGACGTCATTTTTTGAACCTAGTAAAAGTGTATGACTTTGATTATGACGTAAAATATTAGCCAATGAGAGGCCAGTATAGACTGTAATTGACCAATGGTAAAATCTATAGTAGCCTCTCATTGGTTAATTTTTTTGACGTCATAATCAGAGTCAGACACTTTTACTAGGTTCCATTTTTTTGGTTACACTTTACGCGTCTCCAATATTTTTGTTATAAGGGGGTCGGGTGGGTATAACTTTAATAGAAGGAAGAGGATAATAAAATCTTTCATTGACCATCCCTTGTCCCTGATTAATGCGCAATTTTGTTAGGTGCCAATTCTAAGGTAAATCTTAAGTAGGGGAATATCCAAGCATTCCATTAGATTGATCTTTAATTCATGCTCATATATACCAGTACACAAAATATATAGCGCAACTTTATCTTATAATTTAAAGTTGTAAGAATTATTGGTCTAAAGCTAAAGTTCTCGATTAATGTTGGTCCGAATTGATAGTACTTTTAGAACTGTTTTAATATAATGGCTATGTGATTTTTTTAACCTCTAAATTTTACTTTAATTTTGGTCAATTTCATGCAATTAGCATTTAAAAAGAACCACAAATTGGTCCAGTATTTTTGTAATACACTGTAATATAATCCATGCAGCAGTGCTTTAAAATCTAAAATAAACTATCTCTTTATGATATCATTTGCCCCATAATAATGTAATGGGGTATGGGAATAGATGAGGGTGTGCACCTGTTTGATAACCTTGAAGTGAAGCATCACTATCAAGATTGTAAGAGTGAAGCTACACAGATAGATGAGGGTGTGCACCTGTTTAATAACCTTGAAGTGAAGCATCACTATCAAGATTGTAGGAGTGCAGCTACACAGATAGATGAGGGTGTGCATCTGTTTGACAACCTTGAAGTGAAGCATCACTATCAAGATTGTAAGAGTGCAGCTACACAGATAGATGAGGGTGTGCACCTGTTTAATAACCTTGAAGTGAAGCATCACTATCAAGATTGTAGGAGTGCAGCTACACAGATAGATGAGGGTGTGCACCTGTTTGATAACCTTGAAGTGAAGCATCACTATCAAGATTGTAGGAGTGCAGCTACACAGATAGATGAGGGTGTGCATCTGTTTGACAACCTTGAAGTGAAGCATCACTATCAAGATTGTAAGAGTGCAGCTACACAGATAGATGAGGGTGTGCACCTGTTTAATAACCTTGAAGTGAAGCATCACTATCAAGATTGTAGGAGTGCAGCTACACAGATAGATGAGGGTGTGCACCTGTTTAATAACCTTGAAGTGAAGCATCACTATCAAGATTGTAGGAGTGCAGCTACACAGATAGATGAGGGTGTGCACCTGTTTAATAACCTTGAAGTGAAGCATCACTATCAAGATTGTAGGAGTGCAGCTACACAGATAGATGAGGGTGTGCACCTGTTTAATAACCTTGAAGTGAAGCATCACTATCAAGATTGTAGGAGTGCAGCTACACAGATAGATGAGGGTGTGCACCTGTTTAATAACCTTGAAGTGAAGCATCACTATCAAGATTGTAGGAGTGCAGCTACACAGATAGATGAGGGTGTGCACCTGTTTAATAACCTTGAAGTGAAGCATCACTATCAAGATTGTAAGAGTGCAGCTACACAGATAGATGAGGGTGTGCACCTGTTTAATAACCTTGAAGTGAAGCATCACTATCAAGATTGTAGGAGTGCAGCTACACAGATAGATGAGGGTGTGCACCTGTTTAATAACCTTGAAGTGAAGCATCACTATCAAGATTGTAGGAGTGCAGCTACACAGATAGATGAGGGTGTGCACCTGTTTAATAACCTTGAAGTGAAGCATCACTATCAAGATTTTAAGAGTGCAGCTACACAGATAGATGAGGGTGTGCACCTGTTTAATAACCTTGAAGTGAAGCATCACTATCAAGATTGTAAGAGTGCAGCTACACAGATAAAAGCAACATGGTTTAACAATTTATATGAACAACCAAGGATGAGAATTACCATATTTACAAAATTAATATTGATTTAAGTAATTTAGAAGAAAAAATGTTTTTTCATCATTTACAGATAATTTATAAAAAGTTTCTCTCTGACTTTTCTTTTTAGCATTTCCCAAAAAAATCTTGTTTTTAGCAACTGCAGCGAGCATATACCCCGCGGAGTATTAAGCAAGCAAAACTGTAACTATTATTATTATAACATTACCTTTAATAGCAAGAAAAAAAAGTTTTTTTACTTTCTCTTTTGTCCTTATTGTTTTACTTCGTTCAGTCAATTATAAAACATTTCTATTTTTTTATGTTGTCTAAAAAACTCTTTAATTAGCTTGTTTAGCATAAAATTAAAATTAATTCCCTCCATTAAAATATGAAAATTTCATAAGGTGAATAAAATATACTTTATTTACCTAACACTGCATGCCAACACATTTCCTTCTATTCAATTTTGATAATTCATCAAATATGTCTCCTGAATATTTTTCTTATTTATGTTTAGCTTAATCTTTTAGTTTGTCCAATGTCCATGTAAAAGAAGATAAAATATGCACAAAAACAAGAATAATTTAAATAATTCGAGAAAATTTTAAGAATTAAAGTTATCTAATTAACAGATAAGAAAAATTAGTTGGGATTTAAAAATTACCCTCTAAATAAACTTTTTATTATTATTAAAAATTTATTGAAAAAAACCCTCAAAATATTAAAAACTAAAAAGATTGTTAAAACCTGATTAAAATTCAAGACTGTGTCTCTTATTCTTTTTACTCGAAAAAATTGAATTTGTTTGTAACTCTGGGTCATACTGACACAGAATTATATTTACATGGTTTGGCAGCGCAGCTACTTTATAGAAGAGTGTTCAGATGTGAGTGCAAATATTTATAGAAAGTACTCAAGGAGTTTTGTAGCCAAGCTACTCTTTAATTCACTTTGTCTGTCCGTTTGTGCAGTCGACTTGTCCGACAGTCCGTTACACTATGGGGTTTCTTGGCTGCTATTTAAGTTAGACTGTTTATTCATTCTTTGAGCAGACATCTCTTACTAAAGAGTATCCAGTATACAACTTGTACAACTTGTACCGTCGGTCGTGCTACAAAAGACTTATATGAATATATTTGGAAATGCTTAATAATTTTTCCGTTTTTTCATTCATAATTTTTTTTCAAGTTGAACAAGTCCTTGTATCACTTAGTTTTATGATGAGGCGCGACAGACATGCCATGGTTGCATATGTAGTAGCCTCGCTATAGTCACACACGTTGTTTTTTTCACCTATTTTTATAAACTTTGTTTTGGAAAATAACATTCTTGATATGACATATTTTTCTTTCCTTAAGATTTTGATAAAAGTATTCTTATATAAAACTCAAAACGGAGGGTTAACTCCAATGATATCTCAGATTCAAATTTAATATGAAATGTTTTATTGGTAGTCATTTTTCTAGAGCATTTTAGAACCAGTTTGATTTCGATGAAAAAAGAAATAAATCTAAACCGCCATAGCTCACTCATAAATTATAAATTAAACACTTTGCAAAGTTCAAACTTACAAAAAGACCAAAAAATGTTGATTAACGAAGAGATCTTTAAAACTACGTTTAAAAACTTTTTTTACGAACCGTTTTGACTAATTTAATTTTTTTTATGGATAGTTTTAATATTTCAATCTCATCCAAATGCTAAATCGCCTTCTATAACTTTTTATTCATTTCTTTGTTTGAGAAATGAAGAAAAACTAAAGAAATGTTTTTTACAACAGATTGAAATCAACCTTTTTTATAGTGCACGTATAAAAATATTTTTCAATGTAACACTATTTTATGCGTTTTTAGATTTTAGGAAGCATGGAATAAGGGGAAAATGTTTTATTTGGTGTGGAGGTGAAGGGTTTTGTTTTATGGCCGACAGCAAGTTAAATACTGGATACTCTTTGGAAAAAATATCTTAACAAAACGAAAGTGTAACTTAAATAGCAGTCTTTTGTAGCAAAACTGACAGATTAACGGACCAGAGCTGGATCTTTAAATCATTTCAATGGTGCGCTAAATCACCCCACGCAGAATTTCAGCGCACCATTGAAATGATTTAAAGATCCAGCTCAGGTGATTTGTATAACGGATGCTATTAGAAAATTAAATTTCAAAAAAATCAACTTACCCATAGAAGCCTGTGGTCTGTAATTCCATCTTGTTTCAATATAAGGAACCTCAACACTGTCTGTTATGGAGCGAATATGCTCAGAGTTAGCCTTAGATCTGGGGCCGAAAATTGCTACAGTGCTCTTTTCTAAAAATAGGATTATAATTAAGGACGATTGTGTCTTATAGCAGCGAAGCTGTTTGAAATTAAGAGCAAAATATACGGCGGCCAGTCACAGAACGAAAGTAACAGAACATACATTAATAAATGGTATTCGAACCAGTAGAGAAATTTCAAACGAGTAGAAATGATTCATTTTTTTCTATCTTTAAAATCAGACTGAAACATGATAGACTAAGCTAGAAAAATCACTTTTAAGCATGAAGCCATGAAGACAGACATACTAACAAAAGAACAGAAAAAACAATTATACAGTGGCTTAGCTACTAAAATGTGCTTACCTAGAAGCATGCATGTTTTTTGTTCTGCAGCAAAAGTATCATCTGGTCTGACCTTCTCTATCACTGGTTTCAGCTCTACGCCAGGCAATATGTCCCTAAACAATAACAAAATATAGTTTGTGAAATGTGCAATTTATTCATAAATTAAAAAATATATTTAATCAGCTCACTTAATTAAATAAAATTATTCCAAATTCAAATATAAAAAGGTGCCATGATTTCTCGTGTTTTTAGCAAATCGATAGATAAACAAGAGGTAGTATAAACCACTTAAGAGTAAATATTTTGAGGTTATAACTATTTAATTCAAATCAGTGAAATAAAAAATAAATGCTTTTCATTATTCTTGTTAGTCTGGAAAAATGAATTAAGTTTTATATTGATTTTAATCATATTTTATGGGTTTAAAATAAATTAAGATTTATATTGAGTTTAATCATATTTTATGGGTTTAACTTGAAGATAAATGACTGAACATGAAAGCAATTTGTTAAAATTTTTTGTAATAACAAGCAACAAAAATTAGCAGAATTTCAAAAAGCAATTATTTTGAAAGGCACTAATGTATAATACTAAACAGTGGCGTGCACTGGAGACGTAAATAAACCTTGATGGGATGGGAAAAATTGAAGTTTTAGGAGGGGGGGGGGGGGGTGTAGACAGCCTCCTACACCTCTCCCTTCTGCACGCCTATGGTCCTAACAATCATTAATACATTTGCTTTTTTGTATTAATAAGTGAATGTACTCATGATTTGTAACGTGATTATCAATAATCTTCTTTTTATTCACACATAATAGATAGATACAGTTAGGTTCACAAACAAATTGATATGCACTTATAATTAATGCAATATTTTTTTAAATTTTTTTTACATTTGAGGTATGTCCGTCGAATATCATGGTCTATGTGTCTGTTTAGGAAGAAGGAATGGCTCTGAATGCTAAAGCAGACGAGTCCAGCTTGGAAGTGTCTTTGAATTGGAACGCCTAATCAAGAAAGTATATAAACCAAAATATCTTGCTAACTTGCTAATTTCTTATTGGTCCCGGGCAGCTTCTCTTTATAAATATAATTTTTAGAAGGAAATTAAACACTTTTAAAGAAACGATCAATTAAAACTACATCGATATTTAAGTATATTCTGGTATAGAATATGATATTATGTTAGATTTGGTAGTAACAATATTAAGTTCGTGTACCTAGCTGATATACTTTCTTTATTATTTGTTTATCTTGCACAATACAAAGTATATGAATACTAATGTATGTGAATGCTTTTGTTTTACTTCATTTTTTTATTATGATAATCCATCAATCATTACAAAGCCCCACTTCTGGCGTCTGCCATAAGAAATAAAAAGCTTTATACAATATACATAGAAAGATATGGTACCCAAAAAAACTTTTTTTAATGGGTATTTCATATAAAAACACTTTTGTCAACAGCGTTTATAAACAAGTCAGATATATTAAATACCATTAAATTTGTTCTCAACTTCAAGAAAATATGAATAATGCAGAAAAAAAACCATACAAAATATTTATAGATTTATTTTTATAAACTTCTTACCCAAAACTATCCTATTGTATAAAGTAGTAAGGTTATTTGTCTGTAGCGAAGGATCTCACTAACCAATGAACAGTGAAGCTTCTGATAGGTCTTTAGATGGTTTTAGGCTATATTTTTTAGTAGATAATTCTGGGCATGGTTTTAGGCTATTTTTCTGCTCTTCCATATCCCTTTGAATATAGAGCCCCTAGATGAAAGTGGTGCAGCCGCTAATATATGTTAATTTTAACAAATTTTAAGGCTTCACTGGCTTATGAACCGAGGGCAAGGAAAGCAAGTGAATGAACAGAAAGTTATTAATGAAGGAGCTGCGCTGCTGAATAGTATCTATAATACAAAGTAGATTGATGTCTGTCTGTCTGTCTGCCCGTCCGTCCGTCCGTCTGAAGCTTAAGATCTCGGTAACTACTGAACAGATCAGATTCTACTCTTCAGGGAATATTCCTACTGGTCCTGTGGTGGTTTTAGGCTATTTTCTTGGGGGTGGGACACCCCCAACCCCCCAAAAAATCAAAAAATCCCCCCCCCAATTTTTTTTTTGTAGAAGATTTCCTTGGTCCTTTTTTTTGCAGAAGATTTCCTTGGTCCTTTTACAAACTTTGCCTAAATTTTTTTTGATCGCCTCTTGGGGCAAAGTCCCTAGAGGCTAGGGGCAAAGCCGCTAGTTAATATATACTGCAAAGTAAAAATAATAAATTTTCCAAGCACAAAAACTAGATAAGAAATTAATTTGTTGTTTGTGTTGATGGAACTTGTTTGCTGATTACTTTACAAGATCAACACAATAATAAAAATATAATGGAAACTTGTCATCAATCATACCCATGTACTAGCTACCAGGGATCTAAAGGGATAAGACAATGGCCGATAGATTGATGCACTTGCACATCCCTAATGATAACACACAAAATTACCCCCTCTGTAGTTAAAAATTAGTGCTTGAAACATTTGGACACTCCACTCAATAAACCAACCAATCAAAATTCAATAAAAGTCCACAAAGTTGTTAAGCCAACGAATAAGAAAATGTTATTGTAAAACTTTGAGGACTAGTGTAATAAACAGCCCTTGTCCCATCTCTCTCTGACTAGCTAAACTGTAAAAACGTAATCCCTCATATTAATAATCTAAAATAAAAAAATTCTTCCTGGTAAAACATTTTGGTTATAAAAAAAATATTCCAGAATATATATACGGGCATTCTTACTGAAATTTATGAAATATGTAAAAGTAATTTTACTGGTGACAACGCCAGACGATAAAACTTTAATAAATTTAATTTTCCAAATCATTGAATAGTTTAAATAGATATTCATAAATCTTTAATATTTACAATCTTTTAAATTTGTTGAAACAAAAGTAAACTGACGTCTAACACATTCTTTGTTTTAAAAATTAAAATAAAATTTAACAAACTTCTATAATAAGTCTGATACAAATCCAAATCCAAATTTTAAATCATAATTTTAAGTATTACCAAGATAAGTTTAGTTGGGCAAAACTGACCCTTTGATGCAAGAATTTTGTCTGGATATCATATCTGCTAAATAGCCAATTTATTACCCTTGTTCCTAATATTATACGGACATTAATTGAGTATTTTTAATGTTTTTTTTTGTATGGCATGGTGGCTTAATTTAAGACTTAAATTAACTCCATAGAAACCATCACATGGATATAAAAAATAAATTGCTTAATGCTTCTTAATACAGGATTCTGATTAACTGTACAACGATCAGGGCTCGGCAGTTGCAGCCACAACATCAGCTACATACAATAACAGAGGCAGGCATATAGTCCCAAACATTTTTTGAACTATAAATATTTTATATTTTTTACAGTCTGAGCTGCTAATGTGCAGACTGTTTTGCATAATTCGACTTCAATCACCTTGTTCCTTAATATCCCCCCTCGCCCCTACCGTAAATTAAGTAGTTTAGTCTTTTTTCTTAATATCGTTTGAGACTATTTCGCTACAATGAGCGTTTGCCGAGCCCTGATTACTATAATACATTATGTATTGTAAATTAAATATATATATAGAGCTCTGGCATAAAGCCAAACTAATCATATAATTACAAAGAAATTCCATTATTTTGGTTCAACAATTACATTTTCCGTATAGTACAAAATCTTTTTATAGCATAAAATCTAGGATATTTCATTAGAGAGATTAGAGGCAGGGATTTAATATATTATATACTATGGACATCGCCTATAGCACATATGGGCTCTACATTCGAAGGGATATAGAAGGGCAGAAATATAGCCTAAAACAATTTAAGAACCTATAAAAGCTTCATGGTAAAGGAGAACCATATCGGTTCAGTGTTTAGCAAGATCCTTCGCTACAGATAAAAAAGCTTACTACTTTCTAGAATAGGATATCTCAAATGATAATAAACAAAAATTACTCTTCTGTATATTAGATTATTTGGTCGAAAGGTTTGGACGCACTACTAGTCAAAATCAATAAATATACCCAAAGTTTTAATGCCAACGATTAAAATACGGTGCCACGGTGGTTATAAAACTTTGGGTTACAGTGTAATTTGCTGCCCATTGTCCCCACCCTCTTATCTATAGGCAGTTATATTTTCATGATATGCTCCCTGAAATCCAGACGACCGGACGTAGTAACGTACGAAAATATTTTAGTTGCAGAGCAGATTCTCCTACTAAAATTAAACTAGATACCTATCGGTCAAATAAATCTTCTTTATGCAACCCGTTTCAATATTGAATATACAGTTATTTACATTATGTTAATGATTATAAGGAAAATATTTTGTTATGATGATGAAAATTTCTGTTTATCACATACAGTATAAATAGTCTTTTTTTTTTTAGATATTATTCAGCATTGGTTTTGGCACTTGAAGACTTTTTCTTTTTTCTATCATTTTTTTGGTTATATAATATTCAGGTATTTTGTTGTTATAAAAATTTATTCTGAGCTGTTTTCCGACACTCCAAGTTGCGTCCAATGATCCTGCTTGGGTCTGAGCTCCTTCTTCAGCCAGAAAACATCTATGCAGCAGAAAACTAGAAGGCCAGTGATGCACACGCACACTCCCATCACCAGCAACCCGGCTCCGGATTCGAAGAAGGGAATCGAGTCTGACATGCTCCTGAATTTTTTTTCCTCTTACACAACTGTCTCGATTTATTTAATCACATTTTGATTTACTTTTTAATGTAAGATTTGGTAATCTTTTTTTCTCTCTGAAATTATAGTAAATATTTTGTCCATTGTACAATTTAATATATATTTATTGTATGGTTTTCAGACAATTGTCGTCTGAGGATTTGATATTTGATAAAGGTTTAATTTAGTTTTTAATCATGGCTTTAAATATTTGGTTTTAGATCAATTTATGTATCCGAGGTCATCTGTATAGAAAATGCAAACATATAGATTACATTATCCATATAAAAGAGATTAATTCTTTTTTTTTAAAGTAGTGAAGCTTCTCTATAATGGGATTATTTATTTTCTTTTCATAAAATAGATGTTGTTTTATTGTTTTTGCTTATAATAACTTTTCCAATTTAGGGATTAATGAAGAACCTAGGAACATGCAGAGATGTTTTGCATGTATATAATTGTAACGAAATTGACAAAAACACACCCACTTTTTGTCAAAAACACCGTGACTACCTTTTTGATAGTGGTAGAAGTGATAGTACCCTTCATAACTTCTTTTCCTTATATATGATGTTATACATTTCCATCATTTTTAACTACAATATGAATGTAAAAACAAGGATGACAACATCCATAAGTATTGAAGCACAAAATCTATTATGAAATAGACAAACGGACAAAGTGAGTTATAGAGATTATCTTTTATCGTAACAAAGAAAAGAAAGAGATAATTTCTTTCTTTCAATGTTGAGTTAAGAAAAGCTGCTTAAAAGCAGTCAGACTTTCATAGACTTTTTTATACCTAATAAAGGGAATATTGACAAGAAGTTTCATTTTTGTATCATATGTAGAAGCCGAGTAAATCTGTTGTAAAAAGTAAAAGCAGCTAAAAAGCTGCTTAAAAGCAGTCCGACCGCTATTTATGCTTTATATTGATGAGAATGTTGACAAGAAGTTTTAGCCTTCTATCTTTTAGAGGAGCCGAGGATATGAGCTGTGAAAAAATAAAGCGGCTAAAAAGCAGTCTGACCGCTATGGATGTTTTATACTTAATTATGCTCCATAATGATGAAAATGTTGACAAGCAGTTTCAGCCTTCTATCTTTTAGAGGAGCCGAGAAAATCAGTTGTGAAAAAATAAAGCAGCTATAAAGCTGATTAAAAGCAGTACGACCGCTATGGATGTTTTATGTTTAATTAAGCTCCACATTGATGGGAATGTTGACAAGAAGTGTCAGCCTTCTATCTAGGAGCTGAGAAAATCATGTTTTCCCCAAACCATTAATTGCGGACAGACGGACGGATATTTGGAATTATGGAGTAGATTCGCTACTAAAAAGTTATTAAAAGTTTGTTTATAGAAACTTATTTTTTAGTGCACTTACTGATAATAATGATTTATTATCAGTTTTATTATTGAATTGAAGCAAATGTACTGAAATGAAGTACATGAGGCCCTTGGGTAATATTTGATATGATATTTAAATGCGCTTGAAAATATACATTTCCCTTATGGCCCAGGCCATTAAAAAGGTGTAAGTAATATGTTTTTTTTACTTTCCTAGGGATCTTGAGGGAAAAGACAATAGACGTTAAATGGCTAAACATCCTTAATAATTAAAATAATACTAATAAATTATGAAGTTTTGACACTGTTAGCAAAAACAAACTAAGGAACTTGCGAATCGAAATACCCTTTAATTACTTTATAATTACGAAACAATTATATGCTTAGGGTATGTCCTACTGACAGTATAACACTGTTACGTAATTTAACACAAATACATTTACGCCGAGCAGACTATTACATAATTCAAACATTAAAGAAGCCTTTTTTTGCCATTTAACAAAAATAGCTTCTGCCTTAATATCTGCCTTTTTTTTTACACAAGACTTGAAATTACAACATAAATTACCCTTTTTACAATAATTTTTATATTGACAGTTTATGTATTCCCAATTTATCTAACATGCTTTTATCTGTTAAAATAAATTTTCTGCAAATATGCTTACATTTGGACATGATTGTCTTTGATATTCCTTATTTTTGTAGCTTATTATCCTACTATACCTTCTCAAATAGATATGGCTGCGGTACAATTCTATTCATACAAAAGTTTAATGTCTGAATACAACAACAAATATGTAAAGAAATTGTATAATATATATAATGCAAGAAGCATAAGTGATATTATACTTCTTATAAAATTCTCTTATATAATTGTATTTTGATCATCAGGGAGGAAAGGGACATTGCACTTTAAATTATATTGGTACCCATAGTTTTATAAACAATATTTTTGCTTAGTTGTCATAAATTTTAGATAATTTTACAAATCTTGATTGGTTGGTTCAAGCTTTAAGTATCCAACCAATAACTTAATTCTACAGAACCAGAAAAAGGGAATGGTATTCTGACAACCAATTCTAGAAGAATATTTCCCCACAACCTCCTTCCTCTTTTCCTACTATTCTTACCCACCCCTCTTCAGTTAAACGAAAAAGAAAAAAATATACCCCCGGATACTTTAAAAGTTTTCGTGATTTTTTGTAGAATTGGCTGTTAGAAAAGCTACCCCTGTAAAGCACCAATTTAACGTCCCTAAATCTTATCCCTTAAGATCCCTGAGGTTAATATATATCAAATGCATCTCAAAACAATAGATACACAAAGCCAACTGATAAAAATATAATAAAGAGAAATAATTTCATAAGGTTAGTATTTGATAACTCCTAATTAAACAAAGATGACAAAATCAATAAACATTCTAACATAAAAAAATAATAAGGGTTTTTATATGATCAAACAAAAAATCTTTGAAACAGCTTTACTAATTCTTTTTTTTCTATGAGATCTTTAATCAGGGTCAAGGATGGTGTTTTTTTATTGGAATTCAATTACTTTCCCTTTAGGTTTAAAGACCCAAGAGGCTAGGGGCAATACTGCAAGTATCAAAATAAGAGCAAACAATCGATTTCTGTATTTCTTTGCAAGGAGAAACTCAATAGTAAATTTGAAATTTTAAAATAATTAAAAAACAAAAAATTTTTAAGGTCAAAAACATTAAGAACCTCTTTGCCTATGTTATTTTATGAATAAAAAATAAGCAAAGCTTTTTGAAATGATAAGCTAAACATATCGATATATATTTAACTAGCGGTTTTGACCCGAGCATCTGGTGGAATAAGGACAAAAAAAGCCCAGAACCATCACAAGTTTATAAATAAAGTAAACCAAAGACATTATAAGATTTAACTGGATAACTCAGTCGGTCAAGTAGGGAATGAGATCTTAATGCACGAACATAAAAGTAAAAAGTAACAAAAGAAAACTAGCGTTACACACAAACAGACAGACACACTAACTTTCTGTAGCTGTGCTAGAAAATTTCAAAAATCTTAATATATTTTTATTCAAGTGAAGAAAAAGTAAACTTAGCAGTTCTAAACCCACGTTAAGTAAAGTAGAAATATATTTATTCGTCTATTAATATGTAAACTAAGGTTGGCCAAGGGATAATCTGGGCAGAGGTAATTGGTGCACAAATCTAATTATTCCCATGGATTAAAGGATCGATGCATTACGGATCATACGGATAGTCATTGTAACTAGATCTGATCTTTTTGATTTTAAAATATACATGAGGATTCTTGTAACAAATCGGTACAATCTGGAAAGCGTATAATCATTACAAGAAAGTCCGCATGAATATATTTAATCTAAATTTGAGATTTTGGGGAAAATTTTTTTGATATTAACTTGAGTTTTAAAATTAGGATTTCAAAGTCGATAAGGCTCAATTCTATAGACTTACCCTCTATATAAGAAGGTACTAAAAGGAAGTATGTCAATTTTAAGCATCCTGTTATTAAGAAATTTAATACAGATTTATATAAAATTTTAGTCCAGAATTTTTAACATCGGTCATTATTTACGTTTGTCATTTTTAGTTTGTCTGATTTGTAAGCTTAAATTTTAAGAATGTTGTCATCCTTGTTAAATCAAAACTAAATATGATTATAGAGCCCAAACTCAAATATCTTGAATGTTATTGTTATTTCATTCTACTGTTATTTTCCCCGTACTTTCTTTATTTTTCTCTGTGTGCGTGTGATATAATATAATATGTGTTTATTTGTATTATTATAGTTGGTTGGCTAGTAAGCAGGGAGGGAGGGGACATTGGGCTGTTTATTACACTAGTCCCCAAAGTCTTATAATCACGTTTTCTTATTCGTTGGCTAAACAACCTTGGGTACTTGTATTGAATTTTGACTAGTTGAGTGTCTAAACGTTTCAACCACTAATTGTAATCTAGGGAAGGTAGTATTTTGTGTATCATCATTGGGGATGTACATCAATTTATCGACTATTGTCTTATCCCTTTAGATACCTGGGTAGTACGTATTCAATATCCTTACAAATATCAAATTATATTGGGCCAAGTTCTTTGTATCTCAAAACAAAATTTTTTACATAAAAAAGATTTAATATTATTCCTCTCCGATTGGGGTGTAAATAGTTTTTTATTGGGGGGGGGGGGGGGAAGGGGGGTGCTTTCATACTGAAATAAATTATTACAAAACACTGCACTGCATAGATTGAAGGGGTGTAAAATTATTGGTTTAGGGGGGTGTGAACAGATCATGTAGGGGGAGAAAAGGAGAAAACTTGTTACAAAGTTGTTCCTGTTACACAACCCTGATATAAATTTGAAGAGGTGTAGCATGATTTAGGGGGTGTAAAGGAGTGGTACTTAGAGGAGGTTGCAACCCTCCTTACACAACCAAACATACTATAATATCTATTCTGTATAATAAGAATAAGGATTTAGATCCAAACTTTTAATAAATATCATCATTAAATTTGCATATATATCAATAGTCATTCTATTAATATTAGCAAAACTTGTATAATCTAGGTTTGTTCAAGAATTAGCTGGCGCAGAAGAGTAAAGCTACACTTTTTTCCCCCTTAGAGCCCCAGTCCCTGCAGAGATTTCATTTTAAATTTAGGCAATGGGTGGTTTTAGGCTATTTCTATGCCCTACTGGCCCTCTTTCTCCTTAGTGCCCCTAGATGCTAGGGGAACAGGACAGCCACTATTCCATTATATAAAGTATTAAGTTTTTTTTTAAGATTTCAGAAAATGTTGGTCCGCCTGGGTTGTACTTTATAGGCAAGATTAATAAATGTCTTAGGGTGGTTTTGGATTATTTGTTGACCCCTCCCTTAGAAACTAGAAATAATAGAAAGGAAAACTCTGAAAACTAAGAACCTCTGCATAAAAATATTAGGAAAAATAAAAAGAATTTTTAAAATTTAAATTTCTTCAGAATTTATATCTAATTCATCTACAACAAAGAATTTTTTTTTGATAATAGCTAAACTTTTTTTTTCTTATAAGATAAACAACTTTATGTGTAAATGAAATCGTAGAAGAATTTACAATGTAAATATGAAACTTTAGTTAAGTTATGATTTTATATTTAATTAATATACTCATACATAAAAATAATAGGTAGTCTGTTTGTGAGTGTGTGTAACGAAGCGTTTAGCTAACAGCTAAACCGATATGGTTCTTCTTTACAGTGATGCTTTTCATAGGACTAGGAAAGGTTTATAAATATATTGGGGTGTGGTACCATTACCCCCACCACCATAAGAGAAATCGCCCAAAAAAAACTTTAAAATATAAAATTTCAGAGAATCAAAATAGTTATAAATTCAAATCAAACTATAAAAATAATCACAAATAGAAAATCTATATGTTTTTTTTCGTAATTTTCTTTCTACTCTAAAACCTTTTTTTTTTGTAAAAAGTTTCTTATAACAAGGATGACAACATCCATAAAAGCGAAGCACTGAAACGGTAGGACAAACGGACATTAACACTTGTATAGTGTATGAACTGAATAATCAGAATATAAAGTATCGAAAGAGTTGAAGCCCGATAATGTTTATGGACATACTTACATTTTTAGAACTTGATTATAGAGTTGCTTCGCTTCTACTATTGTTCTTTGTTGTCCCAGGAATCAATATACCAAAAATCAGATTAAACGGATAATTAGATCACAAAAAAATTTGTTGTTAAAAAAGTAGAAAAATCAACATGTTTAAAATGGACGTACGGACATTCTGGTAATGATTATAGAGTTGCTACGCTTTCTATTTCGTACCTAACTACTACAGGAATCATCATGCAAAGTTTGAAATCGATAGGACAATTCTAACATGCCTAAATTAACGAATAAAAGCTATCTATCTCGGACGGACGTACGGACCGACCCTAATTATAGAAAAGCTTCGCTTTTAAAAAGTAAGAAATAAGATGACCCTGACCCAAGTTACCACCCACTCAAACATTTGTGGGGAATCATCACTTTCTTATATCTCAACTCCATCCGTCTTCAGGACAGATCTACAATAATTGAACTAATCAACTTTCCGTCCAAAATCATCCCCAATCTTCAAGTAATAGATCCTTTTCTCCATACCACTTTTCTAACAGAGAGATTATAACAAAATTTGGGGATGTGAAGATTTATACATGAGAAATGTGGAAGGAACTTATTTTTATGATTGTTTAGATAGGGGGGTGGGGGGAAGTAAGAGAAGACTTACGGAGAAAAGTTTAGTAGAAATATTGCGGAATACTCGGTGGGATACGGGTGGGCAGGCAGATACGAGGTAGGGGGGAATTCTGATTTATCTCTCAACAATTACATCCATCTATATTCTTGCCAAAAATATTGTCGACTTGGTGTTAGATTCTCATATATATATATATCATATGTAAATTAAATTAGGATAGGATTATACTTTGTCTCTTAAAAATAATTTTCTTTTCTAAAAAAGTATTAAAAAAAAATAGTATTCTGGAATATTCTATGATTTTTTTCCAATCTTAAATTTTTTTAAATAACATGTATTTAATTCTTTTAAATAGCCATTTCTTAACCTTGCTACTCTACAATTCATACATTTCGAATTACAAGAAGCAGGCAAATTGTAAAACAAAGATAACGGTATAGACGTTTCTATATCTTTAAACCATAGTATATGCCAAGGCTGCCCAAAAATTGATTACTCCTACGATTTCTGGACAATTGTCTCTAACAAGATACTTTAAAAGATTTTTCATTATTTCTCAGAACCGGTTTAATGCAGCTGAAATCAATTGGATTCAGGGACACACTGGAAAACTTAATCCATGCACAATAACAAAGTAAATTAAAAAATAAATGAATCGTAAAGTTAAAAAAACTGTTTATGAAAACGAAATATAAAGAGTATCTACGCTAGAAGTACATAATCTTGCTTGTTTTAACATAAAACAGAAAAATTTGTTGGCAAGAAATTTTGTGCTACACTTGTCTACAATTTAACAGTTGTTGTGCCAAAAACAAATGTTCTTTACGAGAACAAGTTGCAAAAATATACAATTCATTTTGTAACCATGTCTTTAAAACTTAAATATAAATATATTTTATCTTAATCATATTTTTTAGGTTTTGCAGCTTTTCTCAGCGTAATTTTGATAGTAACTTTGCGAGATAATTGGCAAACGCATTCCGCTTCTTTCATTTTATCACTAACCTAACACATTTTAATACTAAAAACCTTGTTAAATCAAACAACAACTTCTCAATTATATAAGAAAAGTGAAACTGCAGCCATTACATAAAATAATAGGATGTCTATCTGTCTCTGTGTTATCATTGTAGTTACGCAGGAATGATATGAGTCTCCTTTACAGTGACGTTTCAAGAAGGTCCAGGAAAGTTTTATAACTATTTTTGAAGAGGGAACCGTAACTCTTTCCCTAGAAAAATCCCCCCCCCCCAGTAAAAAATTGTTTTCTTTTATTCTTTTTAAAACCCAAATTGAAATTGGAGGGGCGTATCCCCTCCTTGTCCTGAAGCAGGAACAAAAAAATAGAATATTAATCAGAATGGATAAAAGTTAAAAATAAAGCTCTAGACTTAAAAACCTAAAACAATTTTTTAGGCTATTTTTACAATAACCAATGATATTTATTGAAAAAAACATTTCTACGATCAATAAAATATTCACACAAGGTGCATATTAATCTAGAGCTATGAATTCAATTGGTGCTTTTATTTGAATAATTAACATAAAATTCTAATTTAGCTTGTGAATTTAAGTCAATCTGACTTTACCAAAGCATTTGAAATATACTGATTTTATAATCGAATGAAAAAAAAATTATGATGCTGTGAGTATTGGTGCAAAAAATATGACGTAACAAAAAAAATTAGCCAATGAGAGGCCGTTATTGACCAATGGTAATATTTATAGTGGCCTCTCATTGGCTATTTTTTTTTGTTACGTCATATTTTTTGCACCAATACTCACAGCATCATTTTTATTTTACATTCAAAATCCTTATTCCATTATATGTGTTTATGTTTCTCCACTAAGATCTCGGGGAATTTAACAATTTTATAATAAGCTTTGTATTTTTCTGGGGCAAATATAAGGCTATTTGGCATTTAGGTATGTCAACACAAAAAATAAGTCTTGTATGTCCCCCAACCCTATGTGCACAAAATTTCTTTTAACTTTTCCGATTTTTTCTGGTTAGATAAATGTCCTTTATAAACATATTTACTTACCAGAGAAAGTAAATATATGAAGAGAATATAGTAAACAATTTGTTTACACCGTGTACTATCTATCTACATACATAATATATATCACACAGAAGAGAGTTAGATAATAGAGTAGCATGTGACTGAAAAACAACCCATAACTTCCAAGTTAAAAGCCTAATATATAAAGTATAAACATTTTTTGCCTCTAGCTCAAGATTTCGAAAACTACTGAACTTATTGATTTATGTTGTTTCAGCATAGTCAGATGTAAAACTTATGATGGTTTTTAGCTATTATTTGTCCTAAGAAATTTAACTCTTATAGCTGACTTATTATATTAATTTAATGAAAAAATGAACTTTCGTACAAAATGTGTACACTTTCAGCCAATAGTAAAGTCGGATTGTTCATACACTGTTCCTATTAGTTGAATAACAAATGGGGATCTGGAACTTATACATTTATTATGAATATGATAAATTATTTCATTCTAAAAAAACAACATGCCCTACATGTGAAAACGTTTATTGAAATAAATTTAAAGATTTTTTAATGTTATTCAAACCACAAATTTAAATAATTTGTTTAATCTTAAAAGACTATTTTTATAATTGAGTTATTCTATTGTAAAAATAAGTTGTATGTTTTATTTTCTACAAAAGTCACTTACACAATTTTTTATTGTTTATAATTCTTTTCAATCTATTATAAAAGCTTTAGAGCGAATGAGAAAGAGCACTTACGTCAAAAGTTATTAGACAGGCTTTTCAATTTATTATTATTTAAAAAGAACCTTTATTAAAACAATGATCACAACATCCATGAAAACGAAGCTTAAAAATCACGAAATACGAGAAAACAGAAATTTAAATGAAATCAGAAGGGAATTTTAATTAACAAAATATATACAAAGTACCATTTATGTACAAACAGCTAAAAATAGTTTGCTTATTTAATAATATTTTTCCCCCAATCCTTGTCTATTGTCAAGAATTCTATGAAAGCTTTACATCTTATATGTCTATTTACCTGTTTCTATTAACAGTATCAACAGCATGTTTGAACGCCAGCTCAAGAAACTTGTCACCGTCATCATCAAAAATGGCAGATATTGTCATGGTCCTGCCAGCTACCTGACCCTCACTGCCAGGAGGACCTAGGGCCAAGGCCCAGGCAACTAACGCCAATAATGCTATCTTATGGTCCATCCTAAAAAAACATAACCATATTAAATAAATGTTTTTTTTTATGAAACAAGCAAGACTGCACACAGTCATAACACATGAAGATGAATTAAGATGTGAAAAAGAACAGCCAATATCAAAATTTCTCTATGTATAAAACATATTGATCAATAACATTAACATGCATCTACAAATTAAACCAACTAAAGATTATTCAACAGTTATAATCAAAACGTTATCTAGTTAAAGACAGAGGAATAAAACGAAGCTTAATAGAACATGCTTTGAACAGCCTTTTCAAAAGTGACTTTCAGTGCGGTTTTTAATGAATATAAAGCCCACTTATAACTTTAGAAATCGACCCAAAATAACTCTAAATTTAATTCACTTCTCGTTTACAAACTCATATCTATAGTTCATGAGGATTGTAACTTCTTTCTAGGGTAAAGCAAATACACAATGCTAAATTATTTTTTGATTTTGGTTGACATAAAGCTAAAATTGAAATTCAAAATGCGCTCCTAGTATATAGTAGGACAATATTTGACGATAAAGGGAAGAGTCATAACTATGTGAAGCTTCCCTGAAAAGGAGAACTTCGTTAGTGTAGGGGTTAGCGAGATCTTAACGGACAAACAAAACCCTAAATAGTTTACATAATATGATTACAAAAAATCGTTTCAATTTTTTTTGTTGCAGCTAAACAAAAATTGTAACGCATAAAATACTCCAAATTTGAAATGAGGACAAAAACTATAAAACAAACTGTACTTTTTACCTGGATAATTGGATACCCCAGCAATGAATGCTGTTGGCCCAGCCTAGCCCCAACCTCTCACAAATAAGCTCCCCCACTCAACCAACACAATATCACTCAAATTTTTATCACATAAAACATAATTTAATGATGACTGTAAACACAAAACACACTGACTCCCAGTGGGAACTACATATTGATATTTGTATGTATATTATTTTGTTGTGTCCAGCTAAAAACAAGCTTGTGAGTCTACTAGGAAAGCTTATAGCTGTTCTTTACCCCCCACTTCTCCTACTCTTTAGATTTCAGGTATACATACACACATATACAGCTTTCTACAAAGCAATCATATACACTTATATGCAGGCGCGTGTACAGGATTTTGCTAGGTGGGGCGCGAAGCGTACACAAATTTTTATACCATGAAATGTAGACAAACGGGCTGTAGTTTTGTGTAATAAATAAACGTTTAGGATGGTGCATGCATTCGGATCTTACCGGAAGGGGGGGGGGGGGTTAGAAATAAAAAATAGAATGTTATTTAGAGAATATATGTACACATTTTTTGGTCCTTAGAATACGTTTGGAAGGAGGTGTCTACTACACCCTCCTACACCCTCCATCCATTTTCCACATCCCCCCTCTCGCACGCCCATGCTAATATGTTCTACACATGTAGAATATGTTAAATTAGGATTCATTAGATAATGACAGGTTTTTTAAAGTCAACATTTATAATTATTAATTGTCATGACTCATGATACAATAATCTGAAATATTCAAAATTATTTTCTTCATTTCTGAATTAGCCATGACATATATAGTATGTATGAAACCCTGCTTTGTAGATATACCTGTATAAGAAAATTTCGGATGTAAAGCTTAACAATTGTAAATAATGAGGAAGGACATGCTTTATGGATTTAATAATCAAGGATAAATGACTTAAGAAAGAAAAAAACAAGCTTATTTCTCTCACTATTATTAAATTTTGTATAAAAGTGGTTATTTCTACCTAGGATGTATAAGTTAATTTGAATGTATTATTTTAAACCCCCTTTTTGAAAGGAATGAGTGTATCTTACACCAGGGAAAGTTTTTTGAACGATAGCTCATCATTTAATACCCTTATTTGCAATGGAACGATATTTTTTAACCTCTAAATTTGCAGCTGTTGATATGTGGATGTTGATTCCATTGTTATTACATCAAATACTCAAATACTGCACACTGAAACACTCTTTGCACACATTTTTACTATGACACACTAGCACCCAAACAAGAATAAACATCTACCAAAGTCACGAAAAATGTATTTTTATGTAATTTAGCTATGCTGAAAAATCATGTATAGCATTGTATTGCATACAATTTTCTACAACTATTAAAGAATAAATCCCAAAATTAATACCAGTTTTATTAGCCCGAGCATCCAACCCCTAACATGACTAACAGAGCTGGTTTTAATCTTATAACTTTTCATTTTAATATCCGCAGAAAACTGTCTATAATACGATGCGATAAATAACTATTAAAGTATGCTGTATACACTTTTAGATATAAAACATTAAACACAAAACACAGAAAAATATAGTTATCTAGATGTTTAACTCATTTTTTGGTAACCCGCGCACGTGCATATTTTCCCAAGCAATGTAATAATTCACCAAGATCTAATTTTTCTAAATTAAAATAATATAACATTTAACATTTATTAACATTTGTTTTACAGAAAAGGATGTTTGTCAATTTTATGGCTAGCGAATTAAAAACTCCCCCCAAAACTAAATCTAATTTAACAGTCGTATGGACAAAATAAGTCATGAGTGAGCAGAATCTTTAAAAGTATCATATTCCTAAGCTTATGTTATAATAACAATTCAAATCATAAAAACTAAATCTTCTCCAATGTGTTATGGTCAGACCTTGCAGTCAAATGAATCTCTATTTAAATATTTCAATATATATTATATTTTAACCGAGAGATTTTATATTTTCCTTAAAGCCTATTAAAAAAAGACAACTTATGAAAAGTTTCGCTGCTAAAAATTATCAACATCTTTTCATTTTAGTCTTTCTCATGAATAGATGAAATGAAATCCATTAAAAATCTAATCTGTTGACTATTTCAGTTCCTTACAAAAAAATGTGAGGTCACATTCCATAAAAAAAAGATCATTTACTTGCAGATTAAATGTCAAAATATATAACAGGCATTAAAAAACAAGGTTGACAGCATTCATGACAGTGGAGCACTGAAATTTATGTCCTAAAAGCATCAAAGCGGTAACAAAGCAACGGATAGCATAATTTTAGAATAGCTTCTTATTAGATATTTGATAACTATGCATCTAATTTTTTTTTTATTTTCTGCAACAATGACATTTTAGGGGGAAAAATGTTTATGTCGTGTTTCATTTTCATCAGATCATTTGATCAAACCTTAAATAATTGAGTAGATTTAAAAGTTTTTGAAGTACATGCCCCCCGTATAGAAAATATGCTTTGCCTAAAGTATTATTTTAAATGACACGCTTAAGAATTAATAATAGAATAATGAAAGTGGAAATTCCTTATCCTGAGAAGTGGGCGGGCGGTCAGTCAGGGATAAAATGAATTTTAATAAACATCTGTTGTATTTACTTTCTACCTGAAACTATTAACAAGAATGACAACATCCAAAAAAAACGAAGCTTACAAGCCAATAAATAATTTTAGGTTTACTGTCTATTGGTTTACAACTAAAGAGTAATAATCATAACATATTTTATATGAAAAATGTAATCATGGACTGTAAAAAAATGAATTAATTGTATTTTTACTAAATAATAAAGTGTCAGAAATGAGAAACAAACAATTAGCTTGATTTTAATGACGATTAGACAACCCTTTCATACCTTAAAATGGACAACTAGCCCTGACGTTGTGACGTACAGACCCTAATTGTGGAAAAGCTTCGTTTTTAATTATCCTTCTCCTAGCTTTCCTTCTATTACACATAATACTCTGCCTGGGAAAATGTAAACATTAAAATCCAGGGTTGCGGTACTCTAGTATTTGAGGATTATTTTATTAAATTAAAAAATACCAGAAAAAAATAATAATTGAATGTTAAACTTATCACAAAAAAAGAAATAATACTGGGATCTATAAACATTGTGATGATTGAGCTCTTTTTTTATAAAAAGAAAGCATGTTTGGTATATGTACTTGTACACGAAATGTATTTCTTGTATATGGTTTATAATACTCAAAAAATGATTAACGTCTATTTTTTTTACAATTGTTTTATTTTTGATAAGCTATTTATAGTACTTTTGAAAACGGATGAATTTAAAAACTTTGATCAATCATATTAGACGTCATATTAGATTATTCTAATACTACGTCATTCGAGATACTTTGACCCAACGTCTTTAAAATTTTCCCTTTTTTATAGGCACTATAAAAAGCTTCCGTTTTAAGAAAGGGATCACCTTCCCTGACTTAAAAGTAGGTGAGGACACTAAAGTGTACACCTAAGAACATAACAACACTTACCTATAATATAATTTAGAGTGTAGAAAAAAATTTAAACTTTATAAACATACATGAAAAAGATCACAATTCTCTACTAACATTATTACTTTATTAAAAAACCTTTTATTATATAACTATTTAAGTTTGAAATATTCTAATTACCTGTATATGAATATCAATTATAATTTTCTTCAGAAAATGGTTGAATTATAGTCTTATTCTATAAATGCTTTTTTAGTGTTCTGTGGATCGATGCGAGCCAAAAATATTTCTCTAAATCAAGGGAAGATTAATAATTTTAAGTTATGAAAGATAGGTGGGTAGTTAAATAGGGAGTTGAACATTTCTATTAGCTCTGTTGTATGTGTATATGAGCAGACAGCCTATGTAGTATTTATCTCTTATCGACCTCGAGAAACAGAGCTCATTATTTAAACCTAAATATTAAAAGAATAAAATATTAGGAAAATGACAAAATATGTTGTGATAACATTGTTATTATCATGTTATAGTTGTGACATACTTGCTGGTGACTGCCATGATCCTGAGCTTGTCCTGCAAGGATATGTCCATCAGCTTGTCCATCTGTCCATTCATGTTCATGATCTGCAGCGTAGGTTTAATACCTCCACCGTTCCTGTGGATATCAATGATCATGATTATAGATTTAGGTAAAATTTTGAAGTATGTTTAGTGTTGCACATAGTTAAATCATGATATAATTTTCCTTAGATAATAAATCTTTAAATATAGATGTATAACCAGACAACTACCTGGATCTCTGTTGGGGACCTTTTTCGTCTGCTAGCAAATTTATTTCTCCTCTTTTGTAGCGACTTGTCTGAGTTAATATTCAAGACGCTATTGGTTGATTTTCAAAGACCCAATTGGTAGTCTGCAGAAGCTCCTCGGGGTGGGGGCACACAGTTATCTAACCCCTTCACTATTGACTTATGGTGTATTTAGGCATTTTGATCGTTTCTTTGCACATAATATACCTACTGGCTACAACAGTAAAGCATGCGAGGATTCCATAAGGATAAATTCCCTTATTTTGCAGTCAATGAAACCATTTTGAATTTTTTAACAGATCGTGTTGATGAAATTTGTTTTACTAAATATACATAGAAAATAATAAAAATTGTGGAAATTTTTTTTGTTGGACCTGATATTTTTCTCATCTTCTCACGAACAATTTTTATCTATTTCTTTTATCGTCCAGAACCAGTTCAGAATCGGCGAAAATTAATCAGATTGGAAGTAATAAATGAAATTGTATAACTTTTAAATATAAAATGAATAGTATTTCTCAACTTCTTCCCGGAAAATTACTTTCTTTGACCAAAAAACAAATTTTAATTTCCTTGTTTTTTAATTTTTTAAAGGAAATGGCAAGTTCATTCATATTACATTTCAATGAATGTAGATTGATATACGTGGATATTATGAAAGCTAGCTATCGTCATTTTAGCTTCCAGTAGGAAAGGAGAATATGGGGTTAAGAAGATGGATGGGTAATAGTTATTTTAGCCAACTGCAAGTTTCACTTTATTCGAAAGCATGAAAATAGGGTGTAAGATCCAAGTAATAATATATCCATTAAAATTTCAGACATCTCATGTAATAAATAGGAAATGAATAATTCAGGTATCGTAGCTACAATACATTTCAGTCTGTAGGTTGTGAAGACACCTTGCATATTAGTAGCAAAAATTATATATACTCCTTATGTAGATTACATTTAGTGGTTGAAATGTATGGACACTAAATGAACCAACCAATCAAAATTTAATAAAATCCCCAAGGTTGTTAAGCCAACAAACAAGAAACGCTATTATAAGACGATGGGGACTAGCGTAATAAACAGCCCAATGTCCCCTCCATCATTGAAGTATATGTATGTCCTTATGTTTATTTGATTTCTTTAAAGATCTTTGCTTCCAATTGACTTAAGTTATCCTTCTTGCATTAGATTTCATATAAATGTGATAGCAAAAGTTAAAAACGATAAGAAAACTGAATAGTTCAAGCTCACAGTCATTCAAATACTGGAGAATTGGTTGACATAATCAAAGGCATTGAAACAAAAGTATTAGATATGTAGATTTAATTAAGTACCACAGGTAAAGGTGAAATGTAGAAAGTATTCTTGCCATTCAATCCAAGATATTTTTTTTCACAGAAAAATAACTTTAATGGTGTTCTTGTGAAATAAAATGTTATGTAAAGCAAAAATATGCTGTATTAAAAGTAACAACATTTTTATTAACATTTTTTTGCAATAACAATTTATCTAAAAAAATTTTAACGTTTTGATTTTTTATCGTTATTTCTTTTCTAATAAAGTTGAAATGCATTTTTACAATTCTTAAGTTTTCTGATTTTGACATAAATGCTCTAGCTTCGATACCTATAGATATCATTTAACTAGTTTTGTAATATCCTTATAATAAAGTAAACGGATGTTTCTCTGTCTGTTTGTGTGTACCGAACAACTGCCGAACCGATATTGTTTTCCCTTAAAGGGAAGCTCCCATAGGTCCTGGGGAGGTTTATGACAATTTTTGGGGAGGTTACCACCACCCATCGAATAAAAATCGCCTTTTGAGAAAAATATTTACCTCCCCCCCCAAAAAAAATCTGAAAAATTGGGTTAGTGAATTCAACTAGGGGCGCAGCTACTAGTGGATAATAAGACACAGATCAAGAATGCAGTGCAACTTAAATATTTTTGGTAAAGATACTAAATTAACTAAAATGTGTTACTGTATACACAAGAATAGTTATTTATCTCATCATATTAAGAGATTGATTACAGTTTTGTATAAAACTTCCAGCTGCTTTTTAAAATTGTAAAACTTAATTTTCCTGGGGCTTACAGGCGGCTGACGTGCGGCAGCCGAGCCCTGGGCATTACCCACATATCAGGCAGACGGAAAAACGTAATTCTATATTCTAAGACAAAGTATACAATCCATCCGCCTATCTTTGCTATCAGCCAAGAAAATCGCATCTAAAAGAATATTTAGTATATAATGTTTTTTAAATGATTTTCAAAAATATTAAAGGCTTTGGAAAAGAATCTTATGGAAAAGATTAAAGATTTCTTATTTATTTAGGATAAATGAGGTTGGAGAAGCAAGTTCACCTGACTGGTTTCATCATGTATACAGCCCAACATACAGCCAGCTACAGCTCTATGCTGTACCTCAACAAGCTGGACTATATTGTCTCCAGGTATAATAATTATATCATGTGTACAGCCCCATATTCAGCCAGCTACAGCTCTATGCTGTACCTCAACAAGCTGGACTATATTGTCTCCAGGTATAATAATAACATCATGTGTACAGCCCCATATTCAGCCAGCTACATTTCTATGCTGTACCTCAACAAGCTGGACAATATTGTCTCCAGGTATAATAATTACATCATGTGTACAACCCCACATACAGCCAGCTACAGCTCTATGATGTACCTCAACAAGCTGGACTATATTGTCTCCAGGTATAACAATTACATCATGTGTACAGCCATATATACAGCCAGCTACAGCTCTAAGCTATGTATCTCTACAAGCAGGACTAAATTGTCTATCTCTGGAAACTTATCTATGCCCTCTTTATTTTTTTTTTATATATTTTTAATGTAATTTAAATTCTCATGTTTATAAATTTGTTATATGAGTTCTAAAGGAAGTTTTCATATTTTATAGGATGTTTTTGACTAATTCTTACTTAAAATTTCCCCCCACCACCCTTTTCTGCATTTCCTGTGTACGCCTGTAAAAAGATAAATTCAGAAAGTAGATTTACGGCTCTATTTATGCTTGTTTTATAAATTATACTTGCAAAACTAAACGGCCACACACATTTATGCAGTTTAATAAAAAAGATACAGGAGGTTTTTAAATTACTTTTATTTATATAACAAATTTAATGATATAATGATATTATAAAAGGAAAAATTAATCATGGGCGTGTTAGGGAGAAATGTGAAAAGTATACTTTCGCCTAGAGTTTTATCTTAAAAGAAGCTGAACCAATACTTTTATTACAATTGCCACCACCAAACATATAAGAAAAGAATGACGTCAAAAGAAATGAATAAAGTGAGTTTGACCCATTTTTGATTGGTTGGCTTTCCCCCCCTTGATAGTGCTGAACAGGTGGAGGGGAGGGGGGGGGTTAAGAAATCCTATGTGCAGTTTTGCAAACTAAATTAATCGTTTTCATTTCTTGTGTAGGTGCGTGCCCATTATTTGTATCGGGGTGCATGAACAGAAGATAAGGTATTTTTATGGGGATTTTCAACACCCCCTTTAAAATTTAAATTGACTGGCTGTCTCCTTTTTTCAACCCCAAATGTTTTTATAACCCCTTGTTGTATCGCCGCGCTGGCGTGAATGGAGTAAGGTAATAGAGAGAAGAAAATTAAAAGTTATTTCTCGCATCATAATATTAACAGCTTTCCGCGGATAAAGAATGTACAATTAAAAGATTAAAACCAGTTTTTTTCTAGCCCCTAGGTGCATTTTTATATTCTTAGAAAGCTGGATACAATTCGATGCTAGACTGAATTTACAGTATTTATCTATTTTTGCACGTCCTTGGTGTATATAAGTTGTATATAATATGTTATTGAACCCATATGGCTTGGTTATGCAAATATTGATAATAAAATTGTATCGAGAATTAAAACTATGGCTAGGTGTCTGGAATATAAATGGACTGAATTCTTTCACGCCCTCTTTGGCCCCCCCTCCTGAACTATAATGTATAAGATCGACACCCGCGTTATTATGTGCAAATACTAATTGTTAGAAAAATTTAATGGCAACAACTGACGTTTCTTTTACAGTCTTGATAAAATAATTGACTTCGCATATTTGATTGTTATTATAAGATTAGTTCTGATCAGTTGTTTAGGTTAGGTTAATGATAGTTTAGTTTTTGCCCTTTAATTATCTGCAAGGGTTTTGTATCCTTTGTATTTTTAATCTAATTATATTTAACTCAAAAAATTAATTTTTTTATGTTGATAAAAAAAAGTAAATTTCCATATTGGTATATACTAGCAGATGCGCCTCTAATATCTAGGGACTCTGTATTCAAAGATAAATTAGATAAATTGCTTAAAACAATCATAAGACTTAAATCTGAAAATGAAACGGCCTTAAACCATCACTGGACCTCTGTGACGTTAACTAGTAAAGAGAACCCAATCAGTTCAGTAGTTATTGAGATCTTAAGCCTCAGACAAAAAACCCTTACTAATAGGATAGCGATCGCGGCTGACAGTATTTGGCAGGTTGTCTTGTATGAGATTATGGTCTAAATGATAGATACCATCTTGTCATATGTATGCAATGTCTATTTATTACCAGCAGAGTGTGGCGTGGCGTAGGCTGGACACACGAACATACACGCAGCACATGCACACACACACACACAAACACTCACACATACACACTGACATATACACACACACAAGGAAAATAGGCAGAAAAGTAGCGCAGCAAAAAAAGAGAAAGTTTAAAAGTGCTAAATTGGCTAAATAATTGATATAATGGATAGTTTTTTAGTGCAAATAGTAGGTTAAAACTTTCCAATCCTTATAATAAAGTAACAGGATGTTTGTTTGTGTGTGTGTGTGTGTATTTTTAAATATACATTGATATTGGAAAGCATTTTGACATGATTTTGATCAAATGCTAAATGCTTAAATAAAGTTATTAAATAATTTGTCAGAAAAACATAGACGTAAATAAAGTATATCAATCTACCAATGGACATGTTACTTTTATAGAAAAGCTTTATCTAAAGCGTCAACTTAATATACAATGTATTGAATGTACATAGATTTAAAATATAATATTTATATAACAGGTACCGCCCATTAAGAAATTAAATACTTTACGATGGTTTATAGCTACTCTCTAATCTATAATACAAAGTAGCTTGATGTCTGTTCGTCTGTCCGTCTGTCCGTCTGTCTGTCCCTTAAGATCTCGGTAACCGCTGAACCGATTGGATTCTACTCTTCAGGGTATATACCTATTGGTCCTGTGGTGGTTTTAAGCTATTTTCTTCGGGGGTGGGACACCCCCAACCCCCCAAAAAACCAAAAAAAATACCTCCCATTTTTTTTTTTTTTTTTTTTTTTTTGTAGAGGAATTCTTTTGTAGAAATATTCTTTTGTAGAAGATTTCTTTTGTAGAAAATTTATTTTGTAGAAGATTTCTTTAGTTCTTCTAATTTTCTTTTTGAATTTTTTTGTTGTCATCTCTTGGGGCAAAGCCCCTAGAGGCTAGGGGCGAAGCCGCTAGTTTATAATAAAATTACAGTTTACTGAAATAGACTATTTAATTTAATTAACCCTTACAGATCGGGGGGGGGGTCATATTGACCCCCCCCCCTAAGTTTTTTCAATGTCATTTTTTTTTTGTAGGTAAGATGGAGAGCTGTGACTTCATGACTTTTTAAGTTTAGTAATTATGCGTCGGCAAGAGTTGATTTTATTAGGATATCTGGTCTGTGTCGGTCGTGGTGTCCGGTCAAAGTCGGTTGGGTAGCACCAAAATTAAAAAAAAATTCTAAATAAATCCTAATTTCAACATTATGACTTTTGTGTATAAGGTAGAAACCTAAAATTTTTTTGGTGAATACTGAGATATCAATGACCTTATGAGAAAAGTGGTGTTATGACCGTTTTACCGCACCCTGACCGACTTTATGACCGATTTTTGTCCGGCGTTTACTACAGACATATATCATGAATATCGTGGCTTCTATTACAGCTAGAGACCTATAATTTTTTTTGGTAAATTCTTGAGCAACAATAAACAGATAAAAATATTAATTGGCGCCGCCAACCGCCGTTTTACCACCGTTACCGCCGAAAACGGCGGTTTCCGTTATTTGCCGTTTTTCGGCGATGATCAGAAAAAGTATTTTTTTTGTTATGAAAAATAAAAGTTCGTCCTAAAATTTGGTCATCCAAGCTGCCGCTCTACAGCTGTTTTAAAATTTAGCGACTGGCCGCTAAAAAGCGGCTAAGGAGCGGCCTGACCGCTATGACTAATAAAAGTAATTTTCTCTAAAAATACACATGAACCACCAGAAAAAAATTTTACGTCTTTATCTGTAGCAGAACCTGAGATAGAGGGGGGGGTCAATATGACCCCCCCCCCCCCCCCCCGATCTATTAAAGTGGGAATAGGGGCCCGATCTGTAAGGGTTAAAGAAAAATTACTTACAGACGAACGAAGATTTGAATAATTTTATATCCACGGGTTCTAAAAAATGGGTCAATTTAGGTGTAATTTTATTAATAATCACGAAACCTTTATTATCTATTATTTATATTGGTCCTTTTATATGACATTCAGCCTTGGCTGATTATTTGATATCATATTTTTGAGTTTGAGGCAAAATTGTATGTAAATGAACAAACCATTTTTTGTGGAAATTTCAGGCTTTGAGGTTTTGTTCCTGTCAATAATATGCCAAAGAGAAATCAACAAATAACATAACATAACATTTTACTCAACTTTAGCTTGGTAAGATAGATATATCAAAAAAATATAATTATCAATTGTAACACAAAAGTAAGGAATCACAAAGTCAACCAGGACCGTACAAATCCCTATGCAGATTCACAATTAGTAGGATATATCCTTAAGATTTCACAATATGATTTTGTTGGTAGGTTACTGGTCTTGACAGAGTCAGTTATTCCCTGTCATCTCTGACAGTACAACTCCATGTACTTCACTCAGCACAAACAATGGATTTTGGGGTCAGAATTAAGGTAATAATTATATTTTTAGCGGACAGCAGCTAATTTTAGATTAGGGTATGTCTGTTTTCAGTGCTTTCCTCAATGTGCCTGCCAAGCACTGTAGTAATGTACCCCCCCCCCCTTTTTAAAAATGAAATTGAAAAGAAAGGGGTCCTAACACTGCGGGATACCAAATATCCAAATATAACCTGAACTAACCAGACCTGACCTAATTCATTTTATATTAAGGGGTTTTAAACAAGGCACTTTAGGAAAAAATATTCTTTTTTAATAATCTAACTGTTTTTTTAACATTATCAGATTTATTTTACGTACTTGATTCATTGAATTTGTTATTTTTATTTTTCTATTTTTTCAGATAGTTAACTTGGATTTGGAGGATATTTTATCAGATCAGAGGAGAATAGAAAACATTTTGGATGTTTTCAAGAAAAGGTATCATTTATCATTCATCATTTTACAACAATTTTTCCATGCAAGTTGTTTCATGTTTTTTTTTGTGGGAAAAAATGCGTCTATATTTTAAAGCATATTTATAAAAAGAAAAGATTATCTTTCTTGTTTGTTAAATAAGAATTTGTAGAATAAAACTAACACTTATAGAATTCATAACTACCTGTCAAACAGAGGATTAACAGAGTATTAGGTTCAAGTTCTGTGGCTATTTGAGTATTTGTTATTTAATTAAAGTGGTCATACATGACTGATATAACCATGTCGTTCCAATAGCTAATTTGTCTTCTAAAATAAAAAAATTACTACTTAAAATTTATATTAACCTCTTAGCGTTTTTTCTGTAACATTATTATCTTACATTCAAGGGCTAGATTTAATTTTTTTTTTATTCAAATAATATTTTTAGTATGTGGGTAGAATCTGCAGCCGACCTACGAATAATTTACCTAGACACAGCTGCCAACCATGGAGCCAGGCGGCCTGACACTCCAACAGGCAAACAGGGCGTCGTCATAGACCTAGCATCCACCAGTAATCATTCAGAAAATTTATTAAAGCTTGACTGGGAAACAGAACCATTGCGACGAAAGATGCAAACATGTCCGTTCAAGCGAACAACACAGCAACGAGAATTCCGGTCAGCTAATTTATTGGTGGATTGGTGTGGGTTTAGATTAATTAATCCATCCGTAGGTGTTACAATAAACCACCAACAAGACGCAAAAAATCATCAATTTCCTACGAAAAATCTTCTAAAAAGATATGACACAGAAATCTGGATTATTATACTTTTTGTATTAATTCCCCTGTTGCTTATAATAATATTCTTAATTACTATATATTCTTTGTTCTGGAAGGATGAAGCGCAGGATAAATCAATAGTATCATTATTTAACACAGCTACTCATGTTTACGGATGGACCAAAGGTGTCATTCTTATTTCTAAAAATGATGAAGATGAGTTGCTAAATCTAAAAAAAGATAGGCGACTCTCTATCACAGCCGGCGCTACAACAAGATCCTCGAGGGCTTCATCTGTGCAGAGGCAGGCAGACACACTGCGGGCGCTGGGGAACAGGCGGGAGGTTGGCAGCAAGCTTCATAGCAATCCAGATTTAACCTCATTGTACTCTGGAACCAGCAGGGCTACTTCACCTAATAGAGAGTCAGGTAAAAGTTAGTTTTTTGATATTTGATAAGTTTTGGGTTTGCTATTTGATATATGAAAATAGGAAATAGACTTATTTCTTAAACTTAAATCACAATAAATTTAAAAACTCACCTAAATTTTTAATTTTTTAATGTAAATGCTATTTAAAAATATAATTTTTTAGGGAGGAGGCAATGGGTGTTTAATTAATTTACACACTTTCATTCTTTCTGAAGTTTACCTGCTTACAACGGGAAAATTTTACACAAAAATGCCTTGGGAATGGGGGGATGATTATTCATCGTCCAGTGTCATAGCCCTTCATTATTTTAACTAAAACTTTAAACGTTAAGCCATGCGATGGTCTTTTATCATATTGATACCAATTAAAGATTTTAAATAGAAAATTCTTTATTTTAGACAAGGAAAGGCGACGAGTGTCTCGTTTGAGCTGTACATTGGATGAAGATGGAAAACCTTTACCACCTCCATTCCTGCCAAATTTGAAATAAATCAATTATAATATTATTACAATAAGTAATTTGTACATTTTCTATGATAACATTAGCTTTGAAAAAAATGAAATATCCTTTTATTGTATTTACTTTATTTGTCCTTAACTGTTGTTGATAGGGATGACATGCATAACTATATGTTGTTACATGGAAAACCCGCGGCATTTTGCGTGAGTGGAAACTAACGTAGCGGCTTGTAGTTGTGTTGGGAGAATGTCTTGGCCCTTGAACAAACGCAACTTAAAAGTATGTACAGTTGGGACTTTTAGACAAGAGTCGTACATTCAAAGGGTGTAATCGTACCCAGCTTGTTTGGACAGAAAATGAAACATTGCTCCACTTAACATCATCAGTGTTGGAAATTACGTTTTAGTGTCACGGATACCAGCTTCTATCGCCCCTAGAGATAATATCGTTAACGTAGTTATCAGCAAACCTTTCTAAAGACAAGTTTACCAATGCAAGTTACGAAATTTCTGTGGTTTCTTCTATAGCTAATAATTATAGATAAATTTTTCTACAGAGGCAAGACAACCCAAAATTGATGACAGATTCTTGCATTGAAATGGTTGGCTTACCTCGACCCTGAAAATTATAAACTCATATATTCAATGTTTTAATTGCTCAGAGAGATTAAAAGTGCAACCTATCTGCCAAGATTTTTGCCACGATATTTGCAAATTTTGAAAGTGACACCCAAACTAAATTGCTCACAATGATATCAGACACGTTGTAAAAACTTTTATTCTTTTAAAAGGGTGTGGGTAAAGAGTAGCTAAAAATTTAGAATCTTGATAAATTAATACCCATTATCAAAAAAAGATAGATTGTTCTCTTTAGACAGTTGGTTAGCTAAATGATTACTTTTATACCCTTCAGTAAATAAGCCCAAGACCCATGTAAGAGCTCCACTGAAAAGGAGAAACAAAATTATATTTATACTTAACCGTCACAAACATTTTTACACTCTGCAGGGAAGTTTTACAAATATTTTAGATAATTCTCTTACCCCTCCCCTCCTTTCCCTAGAGGCTTTGGGGTGAAATAAATTGTATCATGTAGAGTTTTTGTTTGTCCTTTAAGATCTCGATAAAAACTAAACAGTTCTCCACATGGGTACCAGGATAATCTATGACAATTATACTTTTAAATTTAAATCTTGGAATGGTTTTTGGTTTTTGGCTATTTTACTGACCTCCCTTACTTAGATCCTTAGGGACTAGCCACAAGTTAAGCGTATTATTGTGGTATCCGCCGAGGATAAATGGCAGACACCAGAGTTCAATTAGACTACGGCAGTGTGAACAGACGTGGACACCTTACTATAGAGAAGCTACGCTTCTCTAACAATCACTAAATAACAAACAACATCAATTTCAGTTGTCCCTTTATTGAAGGTCTAAGAAATACTAAAGCTATATACAACAAACAATAACTACACAGATAGGAATAAATAATCATAACATAAAAGCATTATAATACATATACAATGGTCAGTTTGGGCAATAATGATCCCCCATCCCTGGAAAGGGTGGGGGGAATTAACAATACAGCTTAACCATAATAAAGCTTGTCAGATTCAATCATTAATTTTAGACATAGGGAGGGGGTCGGCAGACCCCTTCCCCAGGACTCGGGGGAGGGCCGTTGGCCCTTCCCCGAACCCCGGTCAGGGGTGCCATAGGCATGGCTCACGGTTGCCGAATACCACAACTCTCCCCTCGGAAGGCTGGGAGAGGGTTTCCCTACCAGACTTCCGACAGTGGTTGAGGCCTTCGGCCCGCTCCTGAGGGCTAAGATATATACAAATGATAATGATTCAATGGAATCCTAGTGGTGAGTTTTTTTCAGGGCTGATGGGCTCCCAACGTGGGATAGAAGGCAGAGGCTGGCTTTGGTTGGACACGTAGCTCAGCGCCGGCAGGTGTCAGGTTGGCGTGTGGCACAGCTGTTGCTGGGACGGTCAGCAGCGGGGCATTCTGGTTGTTGTTGGCAGCGGCTGGGGCACTGGCTGCCAAGTTGACCGTCTGGGCGGCAGCCTGACCTCCCGAGGGGCCGCGGGGTCTTCCAGAGGGCGGTCCTGGCCTGCCTGGGCGGTCATGCCCGCTATCGGCTGATTGCATGGACACCATTTCCTCGGCTGCTTCCCGGCCGATGGGAATGGCATCCCAGTCTACTGAAAAGTCCCGGGACTTGGCATGGGTGAGCCGGGCTCTGGCCAAGGCCTTCCTGTACAAAGTTGGATGGTACAGGAACACTTGTGACATCGCATTCATGGCGGCCCGTACACCTCCTTGTGCGGCTGCCAGGGAAATGATGGTCAGATCCCCCAGCAGTTTGAGGATTAACAACAGCAAGCACAGTATGGCTGCGCCATCTCCCCACTCGTGAATAGCTTGTCTGAATCCAGCCCAGACATCCAGGGCGGCCTCTCCTTCCTCCGCCAGTCGGTCGATGTTGTAGGACACTATCCCATGGTCCCCGGTGGCCGAACAGCTACCTTGCTGAACGCATGAGCCATAGGACAGGCCGGTCAGCATGGCGCTTTTATACGCTGGGAACGCCAGCAGTTGCTGCCAGTCGTTCAACTCAGCCTGCGAATACAAGCCCCCTGAACTGAAGTCATCCAAGGGTTCTGTCAGCAGCTGCTTGGGCGTATCCAGCGGGGGTGGCCTCTTCTTAGGAGCGGGGGTTAACTCTATCCAGCCTTCCTCTGCGTGCACAGTCAGGGGGTATGTGGAGGAGCAGGGAATCTTGGTGGCGTGGCCGCTATACACTCGTGTCACGGCGTCTACAAATCCTGTGGGTTCCACTGGTACTTTGTCCCAACATTCCTTGCTTTCACGGACAACGTATTTGTTGCGTTGGCAGGTAAGCTGGAGCAGGACATCTCCCCTCAGCACCAAGAACGTGCTCCCCTGGACACGCACCGGGTGGGCCGGGTCTAGTTGCTGGAGCTTCCAGCAGTTGGCCGCTACTTCTTCTGCTGCTGTGCTTTTCATGCGTGTCTCCAGAGTAAATCCAATATAACCTGCATGTATCTGGGCCTGCAGGGGGACATCAACATCCCTGCCGCGGCTGGGTCAGCTGCCACGAACAATGCTGGGTGGTTGGTGGCATGGGCCTCAAAGTCGCAGTTCACTATTGAGGTGGGGTTGGTCATGTTGATGAAAAACTGGGCTTGATGGTCAACCAGGAACGCATCCATCACTAGGCTAGGCTGGAGGCTACGGATCAGCCTCAAGGGGCAATCTCTCCCCAGGTGGTCCCACACGTAGGTTGCTTCCCCAGTGATGCAAGACAGCTCAGAATGGGGACATTCTAAGGCCAGGTGGTCAGATTGGGACTCCACCCGTCCATCCTCTACTACGTAGGTCTCTTCCTTGACCAGCAGCCGTCGTTCCTGGAGCACTAATTCATTGCGGTACAGCTGGCCCTCGAAGTGGACGTCCTCCCCTTCACAACCCACCCCCTCGGGGCTGTTGACAAGGGCGCCCACCATATCGAGGGTGAAGAACAGGGGATGGTTCAGCTGGAACGTCAGTGGCTGGGTCTTGCCTGGCAGCGTGTAGACTCGGTTCCTGGCCAGGTCTCGGCACGTTTCTGGATCGATCTTGGTTGGCCTCATGAGGGTGGGGACCGAGGTCACCTTGAGGTGACCCCATACCCCACACCTGAATGTCCACTGGGACACAGTGAGCTGACAACTGTATCCTGTTGTTTCCCTAATCTTGACTTGCTGCAGGACGTGTACTTCATGGCCCAGGGGCACCTCCTGGTGTAGCGGTTCCGTGCTACACATCTTTTCTTTATTGTAGGCTGTGACGTGGGTGGGGTTGGCGCAGTCCCACCCCACCAGGACATAGCTGGTTGTAGGCCACACGGCTGCCAGCAGTAGTCCCCACAGGACCATCCACCAGTGTGAGAAGCTACCAGACAGCCATCTACCTCGCGCACGCGGCTGGGGATCTTCGGCTCGGGTCACGGCTGCTTCTCGGGGCTGGACACGGCTGGGCTGCTCCTGGCTAGATACAAATTTCCATTGAGCGTTATCTTTGTGTGGCCGGGGCACCCCGATACCCTCCCCAATGACAGACTGGCAGGCGACTGGCGCTTGCCTGGGTGTCGGCTCCCCTAGCCCCAAGGGGTCCCTTCCCTTGTCCATGGCATGCCCAGTGGCATGGGGCTGAAGTGCGTGTGGCACAGGCTCGCCCTGACTCACGTCCCTCCCCTGCCCTAGGAACTCAGGTGCATGTGGCACAGGCAAGTCCTTATATCCCCAAATTTCAATCTCCCCAGCCTCTGGTGCAGGGGGCACAGGCAAGGTTGGGGTTTTACAATAGTTTGGATACAACACATTTGTTAAATTTAACTTATCCTGGCTCGACTGGAAGTGCTGGGCAGCTGGGTTCCTTCGGCTGGCTGGGGGCGCTGGATGGTGTATAGTTGGGCTCTCCCTACAGGCTGGTGGCGCTGGCTGACTGGGGGTGACGGGTGTCACCCCTTCCTCTGGGACTGCTGGCCCGTTCCAGGATCCAGGTATCTCGGTGGCGGCGACGGGTGTCGCCCCAGGCACCAGGTTGGAGGCTGGCTCGTTCCAGGATCCAGGTATCTCGGTGGCGGCGACGGTTGTCGCCCCAGGCACCAGGTTGGAGGCGCTGGATAGCACCCCCCAGTCATCGCAGGTGGCGGCGCCGGGTGGCGCCCCATACATCGACTCTGATGCGCTGGCTAGCGCCTTCTGCCTCTCTCGTTCAGCGGCCGCCAGGGCCTCCCCGTACACCGCCTCAGTGACGCTGGGTAGCGCCCCTCCACTCTTGCTGGGTAGGCTCGGTCTAGCAGGCTCCATCATGTTTAGGCTAAAAGGCTGGGGCCTCAGAACTTCTGGCTCGGCGATGTTGTTGGGTTGCACAAACTCCGGCCCCAGGTGGTTGAGACTGAAGCCCAGGCCAACCCGGTTGGGTTCAGCCGCGCCTCCCAGTACGTTGATCCTAGCTGGAACGGTCCCAAACTGCGGCATTCCATCGGCTCGGCCCGCTGCGTTGGGGGCGGCTGCTTGCTGCGGTGGTGCTGGGGGCGCGCTCCCTTCCATGTGGGCTACTCTGCTGGGCTTTCCTGGGGGAGCACCCTTGTCTGCGGTGCACCTACGGCCGGCTACCTGGTCCCAGTCAGCTCTGCACTCGGCCGCCGTATGGCCGGCATAGTGGCAACGCTCGCACTTGGTAGGACGGTCACGGCGTGGCTGGGTGCGTCTCTCCTCTAGGCTGACTTCCATAGGCGTCGGGCAGTCTCGAGCTCGGTGGCCTTTCCCTTGGCAGCGGAAACAGCGGCCTGGAACCTTGTCATCTGGAGCGACCTTCCCCATCTGGTGGAGACCCGGAGCCAAGGCGCCAATCTCCATTGGCTCCGACTCGTCGTAATGGGGCAACTGGACGCTGGCTGATCCCGTGAGCCCGTCGGTGGCGTCCACTAGGCACACACCCTCCTTCAGCTGCTTGGTAATCATTGTGACGGTGAACATGGCTCGCCTCGTGTACTCAGGTACAGAGGCGATCTCATGACTCATCATTTCACGTTTCACATTAGCGTTACGAATGCCACGATTTAATTCGTCGACTAATAATTCGAGATCCTCATGGCTGTAGGCGTCCCTATACAAGGCACACTTTGTGGAAATGTATGCTTGTATAGGTTCTGTCGAGTGTTGCCTGTAATCCCTGAAGGCTTGCTTCAAAGTCTGGGATTCAAAGGCGGGACGAAATAACATTTCACACTCGGCCTTGACTTGTTCGTATGTCAAGGCTTGGCCTGCCTCGCCAAACAGATGAGAAGCCATTTCCGCCGCTTGCCCTACCAGTGACAGTAAAAGGGCGTTGCGGCGGTTGAGGGAGTCATGGGGCGGCACGCGGTAAGCCGCCCATGACATCTCGAGTCTGCGGATGTGGGAACTCCAGGATTGCTTGGGCGGTCCTCTATACTCCGGCAGGTTACTCAGCATCAGCTTGCGGTACTCGGCTGGAGCCGGCTGAGGGTCATCCTGGAGCCATCCTGGGGCTTGGTCGCCTCCTGGCGCTTGCGGCTGCTCCATCGGGTCAACGGTTCAACGGCGGGACACAAAGTTATAAGGCAATATTATAAATGGTTTGTCACTTGAGGCTTTCTAGCCTAACAGCCAACACTGTTTTATCACTAGGTTGGTAGTTTAGTTACAAAGATATAACTTAGCTGTACTTATCACTAGTTTTATTCTGAGGTTGTAGAGTAGGCTGGTAGGGGTAGATGGCTGTTGAGGGTCTGAACTGCTGTCAGGAACTGATTTGGTTTTCCTTTATCACACTATAGATAGGAGGGAGAAGCTTGTAATTCTTTATTTTCTAAAAATACCTCTGTTAGATGCTATGGAGTAGCTCCGCTCCTGTGTGTGTGTGTGTGCGTGAAATCTCCTGTCCTTGCAGCGCACTTACGCACCGTCAAATCCGCGCACACAGGTAAAACGCGCACTTATCCCTCAACTCGCTCTCTCATTGGTCCGCTTTGTCCGTTGAATTTTATGATATTTCCGAACTCCGTTGCGCGACCCGTAAATGGCGCTCTGTGTTCCCGGTCGCTAGCTCCACACCGTGGGCGGACTTAGTCAAGTGTGGGTAGGAGGGGGGAAGCGCGTGAGGGGACGGGGTAAATCCGTCCGTTCCCCCTGTGAGGAAGGGGGAGTGCTGTGGGTTTGAGGTAACTGTGTGATGAGGTAATGGTGCCCTTTCTCCTTAATCCTAGGCTTATCTGTTATGTCACCTTGATTGTATTTCCTTCAATGGAGAGTGGGCCCCTCCCTTTCCTCTGGAATAAGGGGTGTATTTTTGTTGTGCTGTAGGCTTGGGTGGTTAGATTGTTTATCAAGGCATTGTTATATTACATCTAGATTCTATTTTTGGCCTTATCACAATACATAACAGATTTGCTTACCAAACCTGTTCTATTTTTAGTTGTTATCACAATACACAACAAATCCAAGCCTGTTCTATTTTTAGTTTTATCACAATACACAACAAATTGTTTGCCAATCCTTGCTCATAAATCTATTGTTTAACCATCACACTAGGGTGGTAATCCCTACAATGTGATATAATATCTGCTTTTCTAGATGGGTGGCTGCGCTGTAGCCTCTCAGGATACTTGGAGTTGACGTAGTTTTCTCTGCTTTGGTACACTACACTCGTATGTTGGCTCGCAGCTCGCAGCTATGTGGCATGTTTCAGCCTATCGGCGGCAGGGAATGTCCCGTCCTGCTAGCGCCGCTTATCCGAATCCGGCTGATGGCGGCAGGGAATGTCCCGTCCTGCTAGTGCCGCTGGTTCGGATCCTGCTATCTCTTGCAGTAAATGTTGGCCTATTTTCAGCCCTTTGAGCGCTCAATTCTCCGTTAGATGTCGGCGCTTCTTGCGGTTCTCCGTCAAGTTTCGCTGTTTCACTTCCACAACTGCCGGATGCAGAGTTAGACCTTGCTATCCAGGGTGGGTAATTCAGGTTGCTTGTGTCAGTTTTGCCAGTTTCACTGCTGGGAGTACCTTAGCCTCAGCTGCGCGTCTGCTCTACACTTGTGGTTTACCGTAATCTCACACAGCTGTCACCAAAAGTTGTGGTATCCGCCGAGGATAAATGGCAGACACCAGAGTTCAATTAGACTACGGCAGTGTGAACAGACGTGGACACCTTACTATAGAGAAGCTACGCTTCTCTAACAATCACTAAATAACAAACAACATCTATTTCAGTTGTCCCTTTATTGAAGGTCTAAGAAATACTAAAGCTATATACAACAAACAATAACTACACAGATAGGAATAAATAATCATAACATAAAAGCATTATAATACATATACAATGGTCAGTTTGGGCAATAATGATCCCCCATCCCTGGAAAGGGTGGGGGGAATTAACAATACAGCTTAACCATAATAAAGCTTGTCAGATTCAATCATTAATTTTAGACATAGGGAGGGGGTCGGCAGACCCCTTCCCCAGGACTCGGGGGAGGGCCGTTGGCCCTTCCCCGAACCCCGGTCAGGGGTGCCATAGGCATGGCTCACGGTTGCCGAATACCACATTATTTCGTTAAATTTCCCCAAAAAGACTAATTTTGCTGTAAAACGTCCAAGAATTAAAAGTTCTTAAAAAAAACTAGAGACTAGAGTAACTAATGATAAACACTTTGGAATGTGGATTAAAATGAATTAAACTGTTTTTAAACTATTTTTAAAAGGTATATTAAAAATATACTTTGACATCTGTAGAATCATACTGCAAAGCCAAAAATGAGAACAATTGCCCACGTCAATTTTTATTAGGATTTTAAAGTTTATTTTTTACTATGGATTAAATAATTTTTACTGAATCGTGATGTTTCTTCCCTTTGTAGGTAAAATACTCAGCTTTTAGAGTGTCTTGCTTCGTAAATATTGTATGCTAGTATACAGTAAAGTTAAGTCTTTTGATTTTATCTATCAATACTAATTAAAAATTAATTCTTTACAATATATCAATGAATTAACATAAAAATGTTTCATGTTTATTATACATTAAAACACATAAAAATTGGCTGTAAAGGGTTAAATAAATTAAGATGACAACAAATGTTTATGCAATACAACAAATTTATTTTTGTCACATATACAAATATGATATAAAATAAGATTATTCAAACATATTTTTAAAAATATTTTTTAAAAAGTATGTATCTTTTATGAGTAGGGTTTTAATTCTTTTCATTTTTATTAAATAAAATTATTTAACTACGTTAGAAATAAGTCACTTTGTGAAAACACTCTTTCGGAAATTCTAATTTCTAATTGGTTTAAATTCAGCATTATGTTTTTTATTGTATTATGTCAGATTTTTCAATGAAATTAATTGTTTTAGAAAAAAAATTATTTCCATTGAACAGAGTAATGTTTTTTTTATTGTATCAGTATAAAGTGAATTATATAAAATTGTTCACTAAGTTACAATATTACACGAAGTAAAAAAAGACCCTTTGATCTGGTAAAAATGATCAGAGCAACAGTAAAAATTAATTTTTAAATCCCCCAAAATAAGTTTATTGGGGACTTAATTCAAATTTGGGCTCTGCAGTCTGATTCTATAGGTGTCCTAGTATATTTTTGACCCCCCATTCAAAAATAGTTTAAAAACAGTTTAAAGACAAAGGTAAAAATAGAAATAACTGTCTCTATGTCTTTTCGCTTTTTAGTGCATTTTATAATTCTTGCGTCCCTAGCCTTTTGAGACTCAACCTTTTGATATTTTTGTTTGGAAGGGGTTGGATTAACTGCCTGTATCTTTTTAGGTGAAAGGGGTGATCTACCCATCCTGAAATAGCCTAGAACTTGTCACATAAACACAAACATATTAAAAAAGGCGAGAAAAATAACAACATAGTATAAAAAGTTTGAAATAGATCATAGATGATCATAATTGTACATTAACTGTTGTAAAATATATAGTTTTATTTGCCAGGGAGAAAGGGGAAATGATGATGGTTAAAATAATCTACAACCTTTTCTTCCATAGTTCCTAGAATACAAAAAAAGTTGGCATTGTCCTACCCCTGATATCCCTGAAAATAGCTACAGACATAAATTGACAACATCAATTATTTCAACTAAAAGCTTATAAATCAAAAGGAATCCAAAATAAACTTTTTATCGTCGACTTAATCTGTTTCCATAGAAGGAGCGCAAGTAGGTGATATTATCGTAAATACCAAAAAGTACGCTGCGTTATCAACTTTTATATGTGCCAGTCTGTTACTTATACTCTCTAAAACAGCTTATTTAGCACATATTATAAATCAACTTCAGATAGGGTATATGACACCTGCATTTTTAAAAAAGATTAAATATTTTCTTAATATTTTATAATAAAAACTTCATCAAATCCTAATCAAATGTATGTATACAAAGACATTTATCTCCATACGTAGCGAAGCATCAAGATACATAATATACAGTAATATTTTAGAAGAGGCTTGTTGGCCCTAATTCTAAAACTTTATCTAGACCCTAAATAAACATTTTGATGTAAAAACCTATATTGATGCTTTTTATTTGAGTTTGGTTATGATAATTTAAGCTAGCCCCACAGGGTTAGAGCCCCTATCATGTAACAGATAACTGTTATAATTATTTGAGTAGAAATAATTTAAGATTTTTTTCTGGAGTTTGTTGGTGCTCAAGAAGCAGGTTTGAATGAGAGCATCAGTTGTATTATGTTCAGCATATCATACGAACAAGTCATATACAAGGCATTTAACGAATATTAACAAATGATAAATATTTTTACTCGCTGAAATACTACCTATGAGAATAGCGTTTAAAGTTTTTGATTATTGTTTTACTATTGTATGTGTTTTCATGCTCTTGCGTATTGAACGCGCCAAAGTTATAGAGCAGCTTCGCTAGTAATGATAAATTTGTGAAGCTCTAGATTTATTTATTACACCTATATTGTGCACATTATGGGTCAGGTTCATAGATTACATTTAAACATGTAACGGGTATATATTGGCAGGGAGGGTTTAGACAATGGAGTTTATATTTATCTAATGTTCATGTTTATGCTGCCATAGACATAATTTTTCAAATAAAATTTGGGGAAAATATGTTTATTTTCTATTGTCATCTCCTTGTGTGCAAGAATCAGGGAGGGAGGGGACATTTGTCTGTAAATTTTAATATCCAAATTATCTTAGTAGTTGGCTAAAAAATTTGGGTATTTTACTGGATTTTGATTGGTTGGTTCAAAACTAGCTTTGTCAAAACTTTAGTAACCAGAAATAAATTTACAAGAAGTGTAATATTGTTAATCATCATTGGGGACTTACGAAGGGAGGTAGGGGTCATTACATTGTTTATTACAGTGGTACCCAAAGTTTTATAATCATGTTAAAATAAAAACTTTGTGTAGTTTTCTCAAATTTTGGTTGGTTGACACTTTAGGTGTCCAAATTATTTAACAAATATTTTATAAGGTGTAATATGTTTATCATTATTGGGGGATGTCTAACAATTTATCGCCCATCGTTTTGTCCCTTAAGATCCCTAGTAAAAATTCAATGAAATTTGAATTTGAACAGGTCTAATGATTATGTTTGAGATATTCATTGCATATTTATAGATCTGACAACTAAAATCTAATTTTCTCCGTCATATCGCTATTCTTATAGATTGCTATTAAAGATAAGTTTTTGAATATCACATCCTAAGGTTTCTAATTATCGATGCCATCTTTAGACATTAATATGGATGTTCAAAGATAAAACAAGGAAGATTAAAACCAAGCCCGTTGTGAATAAGTAAAGACACTATTTCCTATTATACTAATGTAGTAATGTTTTGTCTGTCCGTTAAGTTTTCGTTAACATCTGATTTAATTTTAGGGAGGCTTATATAGCTCTTTGGATGTAATTAGCTTATAGGCTTTTAAATTTCTAGGTTAAAGTCTTTGGGTGTGTTGAGGCTATTTTTCTGCTTGAGTTATAAAATTCAGAGTATTCATAAGCAACCTCTTCTTAGAATAAAAGACGAGTAGATCGGACATTTAAAATTATAGAGACGCTCCGATACTAAAATACGTTTTTAAACTCTTTTTATTTTACATGGTTTTATCTCTTTGATTACTATGACCTCTTTACAAATTTTACTTATTTTTAAAAAAGGGTTGCAACTAGGAATAATTATCATCCTTGTTGTTTCCTATGATGGTAAAGGGTGTAGCTACTTTAAAATCTAGAATATTTAGTTCAGACATACATACATACATACTCATATTTCAACTAATGATGTCCATGATTAATTCAAGGAACATTGTACTGAACAGTCTTTACTTTTAGATTACAAAGTACCTAATTAGGACAGGCGCGTGCACATAATTTTGTAAGGGAAGGGGGTGACTACAGATACTACTATATTTAGTAGCGAAGCTACTTTATAACTTACACTTTGACTGTCTGTCTGTTGGTCAGTCCGTAACACTATGGGGAAATTAGATTTACTCAGCTGCTATTAAAGCTAGACTTCTGATTTTTCGGATCTACTGCAGTTCACGGTAAAATATTGCTGGTTACGAATATTGCTAAACATTTATGAATTTTAAAGGCTGCTAGCTGCCAAACGGCTGATCGTACAGATCATGCCCGCACAATGTTTTAAGCGGCATAAGAAGGCCTACAAATAATCTGGAATAGCCATAAATCAATAATGCATAATTATCTCGCAGTGCAGAGAAATGCGCGAAAAAGACCTATTTTACGCGATTTTTCTTCAGTGAAGCTTTCCCTGTGCATCATTGGATCTTGGCTATTCCAGATTATTTGTAGGCCTTCTTATGCCGCTTAAAATTGTGTGCGGGTGAGATCTGTACGTTCAGCCGTTTGGCAGCTAGCAGCCTTTAAAATTCATATTTTTTTAGCAATATTTGTTACCAGCAATATTTTACCGTGAACTGCAGTAGATCCGATTTTTCTTGTCAACATTCATTTATCTAAAAAAGTCCGACTGCTTTTTAGCAGTTTTTTTCGATTTTAATATATATCTTTGGTGTTTTTAGTTTGCAATTTTTTTGGGGGTTATAGTATCAAAATTATTCTGAGGGATTTTTGCGTTCATAGTTGAAAGGACAAAAAGCTTTTTTTTATTTTCTCTGCTGTTATGGAAGATAATTGTTGATATTTTTGTGAAGATATAATTTTTCACAGAGCATCCAGTATACAATTTACTTTGTCTGCCAGTCCACGGTTCATGCAACAAAAGTCATATAATTATTTTTGATGATTTTGAATTTACTTATTATCATCTATTATTCATAATGTTCTTCTTTCTCTTTCCTTTTATTATGACCACTTAACATTTGCTTGATTCACTTTGTCCGTTTGTCAATCCAATATTTTTGTGCTTCGCTACTTATTGATGTTGTCATCCTTTTTTTTTACTAAATTAAAACCAACATTTAAAAATTTAAATTCAGGTTAACAAAAATGTTTCATAAAAATTGTATAAATGTTTTGTTTTGCACGCATCTGAATTTTAGCATGTGTGGTAGGAAACAGAGAGGGAGTCTTTATATTTAGGAACCCTTTCAAGTTATTATCTCAGAGATTAAAAAAAAGAATTAGCAAAACCTCCCACGTTATACAAATGGGACTTCTATATGATTGCATATCTCGTAGGATTGTTTATAAACATGATGTAAATCGACACAACAAACTGCCTCTTTTTCTTTAATTTCTCTATATTTTATTATGTACACCACTGAAAGTTTAGTTTTAGTTGTAAAAAATGTCAGGTTTGAAAGTAAATTGACAGTAAGATTTTTTAGTTCTATTTATAAAGTAAAAACAACAAATTATCATGGATTTATCAAGTTGTAACTATTGTAGTCATGTTTATCTATTTTATTGTCATATTTTCAATAAGCTTTTTTTGTAGTTGTATCTAGAGAAGTTGTTGGGTTGACGTTGATCTATCTATCTATACCTACTATATTCTAAACTTTGAAGTTTGATTTTGCATAAACTTTATAAGTTACAAATTCACAACTCTGTACCAGTAGATATATAATACGTGGATAAAGTGAGAGATTCTCGCATACCCTGATAAAATGTTTCTCCTAGCTGGCTAATATAACGATATCCCCCATCCCCCCTTATGACTTTAAACCCCATTACCTCCTCTGACCAATGTATGAGCACCATATTAGCAACCTATATGTACGACAACAATTTCCCTGTCACAGTATCCACGTATTCTATATCTATTTCTGTGCCATAACTTAAATAAGGATAAGTAGAATTATACATATTTCTGCTAGAATAATAGGAATAGTTAAATTGATTTTAAATTCGTTGTATTCATGAAAAAGTTTTGGGGTTATGGCAAAGATTCAGAGATAGGACAATGGAAGAAAATATTAAAAAATTTTACTGTGAGGTTGTAAATTGTAAATTACTTAGATAAATTATCAAAGTGTAGACGTATAATCCATATTCCATACATACTAGTTGAGGGAAAGCAATAAAATAAGCTTAATCCATAACAAAACTTAAATTAAAAAAATACATCCACATATCATACTGAGACGTATGTATCGGTCAACGGGAGGGCAAACGTTTTTTATTTTAAAGTTAGTATGTTTTTCAACCTATTTTTAAAAAAAGTACACTATTCTAAGACATGAAGATATATTTCGATATGAGACATTATATAACAATAAATATGATCAAAGATATTTAACATAAGTTTATATAAAAAATTGTCACAAATTATGTTTAAACTTAAATCTTAAAGAACTAACAAAAACCTTACACTTCTTTAAACATTGGATTTGAGACTAAGGTAAAAATATATTTCTTCATTGAGTTACCATAATATTTCAAGAATTGACCAAGATAAAAATTATGTGTGAAATGCTTTTGTTTTGTAAAAGTAGTTTAAATATTTGGTCTATTTCTCTATTCTTGAAATAACAGTAAATAGCATTGCTTTTAGTTTTATATATCTAACAAATATTCAAAAATTTAATGGTTAAAGTATCAAGGAGAAAAAAACACAAGAAAAGGCGAAACAAAGAAAAGCCAAATGTTTACATTATTGATTTCGATTAAAATTACTGATAAAGCTAATGAATTTATTTTCTGCTGATTAAAAGACATTTAGCCCTGAAAAATAGGAGGGTTGGGAGGTTTTTGTCACTTTGTTTTTTCCCCTCTTATTTTTTTTGTTTAAATCTTAGACCATAATTCATTGACGCCGGCAAACCTTGCTTGGACATAGATATACAAACAAAATGTAGTAACTAGACATATTTAAGAAAAAAATATATCACCATCCTACAGGCAAGGGAAGATGGCAAACCTAGCTGGGTCATCCAGGTAGAGACAAAAAATATTCTTATACCTTTGAAAGAACTTTTCAAAAGTTCATTAAATACTGAAATTTCCGAAAACAGGAAAATTTTTGTAAAATATAATTCAACTTTAGATTCCAGGTATGACTCTGTAGGTGATGGTCCTCCTGGTCTCTCAGAATTTTCGAAAGGCTCCTATGTATGTTTAGAGAACTATATTAACTAACACAATGTTTTAAGAATCTTTAATATTACGCTCTGAAGGTATGTTAAATAATTATGTTTTAATATATGTTTGTCGAGCTTTGCTTTTAGTGACATTTTGTGATATAAATGATGAAGTACTATCCCTGTTCAGTGGACATACTATTCTCACACTGTTTAACATTCAGCATTATCATAAAATTCATCCTTCATACAAAACAGACAAATATTGCTTTTACAAATTAGCAAATTGTAGTTTTTAATAACAAAATATAACCAAAAACTAATGTAGTATTGACTGTCATTAAGATGGACCCTGTGGTGTTTTTTTTCATTGGTTTATACCCCTTTTAAAGTTAGAGAGAAACATTTTGTTTCTAAGCAAGGACGTCCAAGTTTTATTTTTTAATGGGGGTAGAGTGATTGTTTCAAAGTTGTGAGGGGGGGGGGTAAACACACCTCTCCCCCCTTTGACTTTATGTTACTAAGAACTTAGTAAGAGAATGCTATAGCAATGTTTTTATTACTCATACGCAGAGTAGATACTTTGTACTGTGATTACTGGTTAGGTCCTGACTCAATGCTTTTTAAAAACATTGTCTCATTCGTTGTTCCAAAAACTGTATCTCGACTGGTTGGTTAAAACTAGAAGTGTCAAAATTATTTTTTACGTTTTAATTTATTTTGTCAGTCTTTCCGCCCACCCGTCATTTGGACACTTGTCTATACTGCTGTTTGCGTGTGTGTTTGTATCGACAAAATGGATACATTGTAAGAATACTAAAACTTTTAATCAACTTGAAGTTGGTGCATAATTTTTAATGGGGGTTTATGGAATAGTTGGATCAAACCAAAATCACTCACATTTAAGTGTACAAATTAACGTGTGTAGCTACTCTATAAATCAATTTAAATTCTTTTCCTGAAATCAAAGACTGAAACCAACCACCCTTATTCTTAAAATAAAGTCAAAATGAAGGTGTGTGTGGTAGAGGTTTTTACTAAGTAAAAAACAAACTGAAAAAACATCTTTCTTATTTTCAATTGATTTTAAAATAATAGAAAAGAGTTATGTGATCGACAAGGTACATTTTGAGGAAATTGTTTTATATGTATATATTGTTAGATAGATATAAGTGATCTAATTATGAAAAAATATTATCTTAAACTTATCTTTTACTGATCTAACTATAGATTTAAATACTTTTTATCATAAAACATTGGATTGAAATTAAGATTAATAATATTATTTATATAGATTTCATTGATACGAATTCAATCAATGCAATGCATTAAATTAATGGAACTAAATAAATCATCTAATTACTTTTATATTTGTTTTAATTTCTTTTTGGATCTTAATAGCATTGCAATAAAAATGCGTTTAAATTTGCACCAATTAAAAAAAAATACTTGAAAATTAAGCTTCTATGCAAAAGCAAAGTCCGGCCCAGTCGTTATAAACGGATATATGATTTTAAGGTTTTATTGGGGATGACCGAATAGCCCTCCTCTTTTATTATTTTTTTGTTGTGTATATTTTCTTTTGTGACAGCAGCTGCTTCTTCCTTAGCCTAAACGTAGGAGTTGTGATTATTTATTTTACCTTTGATTTTAGTTTCAGATATTATTTATATCTTAGGGTTTGTCTTTCTCATCATAAACAAGTAAAAAATAATGTAAAATGTAAATAATCAGACTTTTAACAGATCTTAAGAGATAAAAAAATTATGTATAACAAAATAAAAAGGTAAATATGACATTAAACCATGAAGTAACCCTAATCTATTGACGAAAAAAATGTGTGCATATTGCCTACTCTAAAGTCTCTAAAATGTCTAGTGGATAATTAAAGTAACAATTAAGATTGAAGAAAGATAATGATACATCAATACAGGCATACATACATACACACTAGACAGACCACTACTCATAATGCAAAATGAAAGGAAGGGGTAGCATCACAAATCATAAAATTAAACCTTCCTAAAATGTAGGTTACAAGTTTTTAATTAGTCAGTCTATTGCACTTCATTTTTGTTCAACTAGAAGTTAAGCCCTAATTTTGAAGAAGTTTTTTTTTGAAGGGGGCGAGCATTCATTTTAGGTTTCCTGTCATATGAGGTGTTTACACCCCCAATGTTTTTTGTTTGGATTTTGTTGGTTTAGGTCCCCCACAACAAATATCCTGCCAAGTATCTATAATAATCTTCCCTTAACATTATCATTATCAAATAATCTTTTCTTATAATTGTAGTTTAAATTCCAGGAATTAAGCAGAAATTATAATTATATAATTATTTTGAAATATTTGTTTTCTCTCCACTTGTGACTTAAGCTAGTGGGTCGAAGGGATTAGGCTTATGGGGGATTTTTATATATCCACCAAAAAAAGTATAAAGTATCCAGGATAGAGAAGAGTTTTTCAAAGAAAGGGCATTCTACCTAACTATGGTTTCACCATCCCCTAAAAAAATCCAAGGAATTGAACCCATCTAAGGGTTATACCATTCGGAAATAATTTTTTTTGGGTTTCATACCCTTTTTCCCTCCTTTTTTAATAACTCGGGTGCGTGCACAGAGATTTGGAAGGGAGAATAAGAGGTTTGACACTATTACCAAAGGGAGGTTGACACCCACTAAACCCTCCTTCTACTAGACCTTATATTTAGTTAATTTTTAAAAATATTTATTTTGATTTATATTTTTAAATAACATTTATATTTTCTAAGTTTAACTCAGGTTAGAGGAATTGTACAATGTATGATGGATTAATTTTACTCCCAATCTTAACGTTTAAATTTTTTTTATAGCTGGTAATAATGAGATCAAGAGAGATTCACATATGATTGTTTTTTAATTATCGTTGTCCTCTCCCTTCCTGATATAACTAGATTTATTTTCATGGCCACTGTTCTTTGCAATGTGCAGATACAGGACATTTAATTAATCATGGTTTATTCAAAATTATTTTAGATTCTTTTAATAGGATGTAAAATAATTTTTTTTATGCATTAAGCGCCTTTAGCTTTTATTTTGGTATTCTCCTATCATACTAAAGTACAAAGTTTTTTTTTGTATGAAGCTTAAGATTCAAATAACTACTAGGCTAATTGAGCCCTCTTTTATAGGGATGGTTTTATTTATTTTTTTATGTCCAGAATCTACCTGTTTGAATACAGAGCCCCCTGGATGTTAGGGCAACATCCGCTTGTTCAAAATGATTTAATGACTTTTTTATTATCAACAAATGTTTTGCAATGAAAATGAAAATCAAAATATCAACCTTTCTTGTAAATATAAAAAAATTGACGTTTTGGCTGTAAAGCTTCTCTATAATTTTAAATTCAATAATGTTTGCTTGGAGAACTACTAGCCCCTTTAAAAGGTTAACATATTAGAACACATTAATTTATTTTCATAAGTACATAATATAGTTAACCTCTTACACTTAATTGTTTAAATGAAATTGTTAAATGATAAATCATTAATTAATGCAGTTTTTCTTGCTGTGGGCTGAAAATGCTTTAACCTAGATATGTAATTAAGCCGTACACAATTTTATTTACTTATCATAATTAAGGCTATATTTGACTATCTTACAGAGATTTTGAAAGGATTTTCAAGTGTGAAAAAACGGCTAAATAAGTTGCTTACTCTTTAGGCAGGTAGTTTCACCCTGATGAATGCCTGGCGACTATAAAATGAAAGCAGCTTTTGCTGTTGCTCTCTTAAATAGCATAGTTTAAGTAAAAAGTTTAATTTGATTTAGAAAAAGATTAAGGTTCAAAAGAATCATATTTAAATTTTATAAATTTTCAAAAATGTAATCAAGTTTCAAATTCATAGGACTATTTTATGATGTAATAGACAAACTGTTTACGAAGCAATTTTGGTGACCAAGTTTATTTAGACTTCTGGCAAAACAAACTTGTATGACATATCCGTGACTGATAATAATCTTTGCAATTTAGATACAGTTGAGTTTATGTATAGGGATAAGAGAGATTTTTATTGATGTCAACCCATTCTGCCCCCCAATTAAAGTCTATTAGCCTATCCCTATTTCACTGGTTAAAATATAATTGTTATCAAAGAACAATTTTTATTAATTTATGTGTTATTTTAGGTAAAATTATATCTGACAGTCCATTAACGAAAGGAAGTACATACAATTATAACGTATCGTCATAACCAAAAAGACTATAATATCAAATCTGCAAATTCTGTCTAATTACAAAAAAATGTCTAATCTTAGAATATCTAAAAAATAGATATTAGTAAACCATAGGTTTAATCACTAAAAATTCTATAATAACTATAATCTCAGTTGAGGAACAGTCAAAAAAGCTTAAAATTATCTATGACATGGCAAAATGCCTTGATTTCATTTAGGGGCAGCGTGAATATTCAGCATATTTGGATCAGACATATTAACCTCTTATTGCAAATGTCAAGAACCAAATCGATCAATAAATCACTAGCTAAATTGGATTAAGCAATACTAATATTAAAGTAATATCCATCAAAGTACTCAGTGAACCAAGCATACTTCAGATAGGAATTGGACATTGGACTGTTATTTTTTTAGGTACTTAAAGTTTTACAAACATCCTTTCACATTCGTTGCCTCAAAAAATTTACGTACCTAAATAAACATTGATTGGTTGGATCAAACTAGCAGTGTCCAGTTTTCAACAAATAATTTCCATCTACAGAGGGGGAATTTGGTTTACCATCAATAAGGAAGTACAAGAATTTAGTCTTCAATGGTCTTATTCCTAATATCCTGCAAGACTCGTACTTTCTCTTGACTTTCTATATTCAAGATTTGTTCGATCTTTTAATTGGTAGGGGGAGTAGGGGTGGGGTATTGGAGAAGTGGTCCATTAATGATTTGGAGGGGACAACACCAAATATATTAAGCATTGACCTCTTATATAAAAGTATCTGAACTAATATTCACAATAAGCGTAAAGTTTTGGCAAGATTCTGATTAATTATTTTGCCAATGTACAAACTATAACCCCCCACCCCCAATACACACACACTCCATAAATTTAGTTTTAGGTTCTGAAAAAATTTGATATGATGACTTCTAATAATTGGCCTAGAAAATCTACAAGAAATGAAGAAACGAAAATCTTACAAATATGAATAAAAAAATTTATAATTGCATGAATTAATTTTAATGTATTATTGCTGAGCTACTATGTATTCCCACCATACTTGACTACATATTTTGTTTTTATTGTTTGTTGAGTCCAAGATTAAAATGTTCACGATTATTGAACGAACACGAACACATTTTATAATGTTAAAAGGGAAGCTGCTCTATAATCGGGATGCTTCTGTTTGTTTCTCCGACAACCTACAACTCTTTAAAATGGTACCTACTGCTGTTATGTAAGGAGTATGCTATTAATAGTATGAGTAGTGAGAGTGTCTTGGCTTTTAAAAAGACACGACTCATTACCATACACACAGACAAAGGTTGTGCAATCAAAGGGTTGGTTGTCTCTTGGATCTTAACTTACATAATACCCTGTGTGTTTTGACGTTACAGTTTAATGGTCTGTAGCCAAGAGACAACTTATAGGTAACTTGTGATAGCTAAATGTTGCTTTGGGTATTACTGTCTTTGCACATGATGAACATGTTGGTAAACCCCCTGAGAAGAATTAAATAAACAAATAGTTCAATTCAGGTTTCAAATAGCGAGCTACTTTCAAATAATCAGTATAGTTAGGTCTCAGTTGTTGTTGTTGTTGTAGCCATTGTATCGCCCGTCTATCCCATATCGTCGAATGGTTGGCCCGTATCAAGGCCAAGGAATGTCGCAGCAGCCAGAGGGTCGTTCCATAGTGATTCGGTAGTAAGGTTGGTTGGGTCAGCAGGACAATTGAAGTTGTGATTAGTAATGAGTTAGGTCTCAGTCAGTCTGTTTACTATGCGAGTTTTATTTATATCAATGATAATATTTTTTATTTTAATTCAACACTTTCTTTCTGGGGGTTGGGGGTTGTTTCCCCAAGACACTAATGGTAGATCATAAACAAAATTTTTGAAAGAAATGGATTTAAAACTTTTCAACATGTTTTTCCAACAAGGCTTTTGGCTTCTGACTAGAAACATTAATAAGTGGCGAAGCTTCTGAACAAGTAAGTAGGTTTTTCTTTCCTTGTGTAACGACAAAAATTCTCTCTCTTCCTTGCTATTTACTATCTCGTAACTTTTTTTTTTGCTATCAAGCAATCTATCTATCTGTTTATCTTTCTTTCTTTCTATTTAACTATCTTTATCTAGCTCTCTATCATTCTATCTATCTATTTCTCTCCTTCTAACCACATAAAGCCTGTTCTCTCAACTTCCTTTGGATTTGTTGTTCTGAATGTTGACACCTATTTCTAGACAAAAGTATTTTGAGGAAAACCTGTTTGAGGGCAAAATAGCCTTAGAGTAGCCATGATTAGATTAAATGACTTGTCTCTTTATCAATCTGTCAGGGAGATAGGAATAGGTCAAATAAGAATCTAAAATAAATATTTGTATATAATTTATCATATTTGGGTAATATAAGTGTTTTTGTTATACCCCCCTTCTTTATTTCACCATAAGTATTTATAACTTGTATTGTTAATCTTTCAAAAATTAATTTAGATTCCCTTTGCCCTTTAAATGATAATATCAAAATTGTTTATTTCAATATAATCTAGGACGCAATGACCAAAAATTGCATTAAAGGAATTAAAATTTGTTTAAGTAAAAGATAAGATATTAAAAATAATTTTTAATAGAATGAAGAGAAAATTCATTGCCGTAAAATTGAATTATTAGATTTCTAAACAACTAAAATTATGGGGAATCTAAGTTATGAAGCTAAATGTTTGTTATCATATCCTTATAATTATCCTTATAATAAAGTAACATGATGTCTATTTGTCTGTACCAAAGGATCTCGCTAACCGCTGAACCGTTAAGGTTCTCCCTATAGGATAGCTTCTCATAGGTCCCGGGAGGGTTTATAACTATAACTCCCAATATAATTCGCCCCTACAAAAATTACCTCAACCCCCCGGCAAAAATTTTTAAAAATGTTTTTCTTAAACTAAAATTAAAAATGGGACTGACATTCTCATTCTAGGTTATAGACTAGACGCTAAATGTTCATAGAAATTTTCACAAAAAGTTTGAAAGATCCAGTTTCGAATAAATTGGTTCTGACAAAATGACATACGGATAGACATACACGAATTATAAAAGTAGTTTTACTAATAATAAAGGAAGGGATTAACTGAAGCAGTGGCAATAGGCTTTGACTTTATCAAATAAATATCTTAGAAAAATAGTTAATGGTTTATAAGATTTTAAAATAACTTAAATTCCTCACCAATGAATTTAAAACAAGGATGATTTTTTAAATACTTTTTTGCCTCAACATTAATTGGAAAATGGAGTTTTATTCATATTTTACTTTACCCTTTTTAAACTTAACTCTTGTTGAGCCTTTACAATATTCATTAACAATTATGATTCTATACTTTTTTTCTTACTTTACGAATATTAAGTTGACCTGGGCTCCCTTAGGCAAACAGATTAATTGTACGTTAAGTGACGCCCTCATTACATTATCAAAAAAAAACCTACAGATATACGATATCGTAGAGAAGCTTTGCTGTATCAAAACAGATACATAAACTGTAAATAGTTCCAACCTAATGTAAAATATGGAATTAAAATAATTGATGACAATTTTATGCTAACAATTCCATATCTTCTATTTTAAACTTTATAAATGATCATGAATCAAGAACACAGGGCTTGGCAGCCGCAGCTGCATTTTACCGACTTGTTTAGTAAGACGAATGCTACCCGATTAAATTTTATTCAATCAGCGGCCGAAGCCACCTGTAATTTTACATTCCGCTGACATAACACTCCAATTTAATTTTCAGACAATCTCCAGCCGCCAACAAAGAGGAAGACGCCGCAGCCAACAGTAAGTCAACAATCAGCAACCGAATTGACCTTATTGCTAAATTTTTCAATAAAACGTAGCCGCATCTGTCCTAAAAATAGGCAGCTGCCGATCCCCCATTAAACCCGTCTTTTCACACCCGGTTCAATAAATTTACCATATTTGATATAATTAATCTTCATGTTTAATGATCTGACAAAAAAGCTTTGAATTGGTATGTTATGTGTTGTAGTTGGGCGTGGTGAAACATTTATATGCAGTCACTATATATACACTTTAATACGATCAAAACTATTGATAAAACTAACTTTTTATGCAAGTAGCGAAACTCCTCGATGCCCTGTTTGTGTGTCTTTAGGTCTTATTGTAAAAATGACATGATTTTATTGGCGTGTAACAGTTTGCTTTTTTGCTTACTTACATTTAGCTTTTCATTTTTTTAGCGTCTTATTCGAATCGAAAAAGTTCTTAGTTTAAATAATAATATATTCGATTAGAGGATTTTAAAACTGTTTTAGCTTTTATTAATTTTCTTCTAACTATCCTTGCAAAAAATCTGCCAAAAATTAAAAGTTTGGAGCCTTGCCGCTAAAGAATGCAAATTTTGGCTAGATGTTTCATGTTTTGCGCATGCCAAAATGGAAACATTGCCACCTACATAAAGCACTTGTACATACATTTAACTATATAGTGCTGAAATAGGTGGAGAAATAATTGCATGGATTTTTATAAACTCAATATTACATAATTTTAATAATTCTTTAATAAAATGAATATTCCTTGTCAAATGTCTTTTGTATCTAATTGGCAGCATATATTTATTAACAAAATAAAAGATAGGGGAGAGGAGGATTTTTTTATGATAGTTCTATTAAAACAACTAATTTTTTTGGAACGAAAAAGTTATACTTGCAAAAAAACATAATCATTTAAAGGTTAAATTCAGGGACAAGGGAAGGCTATTCTGGCAAACAATGCTTTAGAGCTGATTTCATAGATTTCCAGTTTAAACTCGATGATGAGATTAAGCAACTTTTGGCAGAATTTGACAAGAATCTAAAACATTATTTTGTCAGTTTTTGCTTAATTTACTATAAGCCATTAAAAAATAAATTTTAGAGATTAGTACTATGTTCATTTTTGAGATAAATGAACATAGAGTAAGCTTTTTACATTATTTAGATATTTTATCTAAATCATAGACTATTCGTAAATTATAGGTTAAATAGTAAATAAAATTTATTGAAAATCCAAACAGTGAATAGCTGTAATACTTTAAAACATATTTCAGATTGTTTAAACATTTATCCCATCTAAAAATTAAAAAGAAAAAAAGTTTTTGCGACACCTAGCAATAAAGTTTTGAACTATATAACTATGCTTTTCCAAATCAAACATTTTATAATTTTTGTTGTGGTTTAATTTTGTATTTCTCGACAACATCTTGCCCCTAATTGCGAAACAAGTTGGAAGGAAGTTTACAGAATTTAAAATATGGGTAGTTTCTCCCAAAGTGCCTAGTGGAGCACAGAATCCTTCTTTCCCTAGCATTAATTTTAAAACAAACTGTAAACGATCAAAGGGGCGGGAGTGCTTTAGGTATAGCATTAAGGAAACCAGCAGATATAATTTAAATATGGGGGGGGGGGGGGGAGAATCAGTACTTCATAGGCAACTTTGTTGTAAGGCACCAATATATGTTTTTTTATGTTTATTTTAAATTAAGTTGAACGTCAAATAGATTTAGTATTGTATGATTTATGGTTATTATTTTTTAAAAGCAAAGCTTTTCCATGATTAGGGTCGGTCCGTGCGTCCATCTGTACGTCCATCCGTTACAGTTAGCTTTGTTTGATAATTTAAAAAGGTTAGAATTGTCCTATCGATTTCAAGTTTTACATGCTAATTCCCATAGCAGTTAGGTACGATTTAGAAAGAGCAGCAACTCTATAATCGTTACTAGAAAGTCCGTATGTTCATTTAAAACAAGCTGATTTTTTACTTTTTTTACAACAAATTTTTATATGTTAAAATTATCCTAGTCATCTAATTTTTTGAATTCTGATTCGTATTACAACAAAATACATAAGCAAAGCATCTCTAAAATCAAGTCCTAAAAATGTCAGTATGTTCTAAAACCGTAACATGTATTTAATCAGTTTTGCAACAAATTTACTTACAATTTTGTAAAGGCATTAATATTCAGTTTATTCAGTTCTGACACTGTTAATGTCCATTTGTCTAATTCCATTTCAGAGCTTCGCTTTTATGAATGTTGTCATCCTTGTTTTAATAAGAAATGAACAATGAATTTTATTTTTAACTTTAAAGTAAGATGTTTTTAGTTATTAAATCAATTTGAAACTTATGCCTAAACTTGCTCTAAGGGGTTAATTGTGGTGTTTAAAAATGAGTCGAAGTAAAAATTTGTCAAAATATTTTGTTTTTTGTCTTTAAACAGTTACAAATTTTATGGATAAGAAAAAAATTTAAAGATTTTAATTTTAGGAAATATTTAAAAATATTTTTTTAATCTCCCTACATCTGACTTGTTTAGTAAGATGTTTTTATGAATCCGTCTGCTATTTTATTATTTAATAGTGTACACTATTCTCATGAGGTTTAGTGAATTACCCTTATGAATACCCTTATGTATTATACTAAGAGCCCTTTTTTGTAATAGTTGCACCATTCATAACATTACATACTTGGTGAGGTTTCGTGATAAATTGGCATGAATTTAATAGAATTGTTTGTCAGACAGACATTCCCTTGTCCCTGGTTAAATTATTTGAGCAAACTAATTGAATACTTTAGATGGTGTAACTCTCATTAAAATAGATTTTAAGGGAAAGCAATTAATTTATAATCTAAATAGTCATATTGGCTGATTCAATTATTCAATAATTTTCTTCATTGTATTTTATCCTGTTTAAATATTGCAAAATTTTGTTTGTAAACAGACAATGATACGATGATACCATGATTAGAATATTAATATTTTTACATCCATATTAACTCTACAAGTATTACGTTCCCTTTCACTCAATTTTAGAAATCCAACTAAAGGAATAACATACATTTTGGAAATTTAAGATAAAGAGGTTCTTTTTCTGAATCTAAACTATCAACCTTCATTATACACTAAGCTACTGGCCTGTGAACATTACGAAATTTCTATCCATTCATATGTGTAATTTTTTTAGTTTGAGAAAATAATTCCGTTTTCATTCATTTATGAATTAGCGGCTACGCCAAAGAAGATAAAGTATAGAATAGAATCCAGGTAGAAGATTCTGCCTGGCTAGCCTGAAGTAAAATTGGAACTTTTGAAAGACCAAAACGGCTATAAGGCTGTTAGTAAATAACATAATTTCAGTAAATATTACGAAAAAATATTCAAAATAAATTCCTTTTGCAATAATTTACTAAAAGCCTTGTAGCAAAGAATCCAGCTTTCCCTTCAGCTTTCACAATGGATTAAAATGAATTTAATGTGCATATTAAGCCTTAAAAAATTAAATTATGTAAGAAAATTTACAAAAAATATTGGTCTCAGTATTTATATTATAAAACTAGGTTGCGCTTTTATGTTTGTTTTTAAACAGCTGATTTATACATGATAGCAACTACATCCATACATTAACTTGTGATATAAGAGGGGGGGGGGGGGAAGAGTTGTACCTAATTAGCTGACCTTAAAAATTATAAATGTGGTCAATCATACTTATCAAAACAAGGTGTACATTAACAATTAACTTATCATTATTGTCTAAAACGACCAAGCATTAAATCCTGGATTTACTTCCACATGAGGTGTGTTTCAGTTGGGACTTTCTTCGTACGATACCATTGATATTAAGGGTCCAAGATTACCTGCCTTACTGAATAAGATATAAATTTATTCTAAAGATTAAAATTGTATAACACTATATAAAACCAAATTTTAAACCGGATCTATTGGATTTGGATACAAATTAAACTTTTTAATTTTGTCCAACTAGTCATTGTGATTTGTACTTTAGCATTATTGTCTTTACTGCGCAAGTCAAAGATTCCTTCAAATTTCCCAGAAATATTTAGGGTTTTCATTTCTATTCCTCCTTATTCTATGGGCTACGCCCCTAGAGGCATCTGGGGGCACTTAAGGCAACGGGAGTTGAATTAGGTAACCTAATTTTATCTATTTTTTTCTAGGTGCGATTGATCTTATTAAGAGTGTGGTGGTTTCCTCCCCAAAAATAGTTGTAAACCTTTAAAGGACAAAGCTACCTTGCAAAGGATAACCAAATTGGTTAAGCGGATAGCGAGATCCTTTCGTTCAGACAGACATAAATACATCAGACAGACAAAGATCCTGTTAATTTATTATAAGAATTCAGAAAGCGCTCTGATGAACATTATTGATCTTGTTTAATTCTAATCTCTGCATGTCTGGGGACACGGTTATCAAATGAACAAGGACAAGCAATCATTGGCTCAGTATGGCGGCGAATATTTTTTACATTCTTTTTTCTTCATTTTTTGATTATGAAAGAAACTAATCACATGACGATTATAACGCAAGCTACTTCATCAAATTGAACGCAATGCAATGAGATCATTATTTTCTATTTAGTGATTGATTGACAATGATCAGAGTATAGTTATTAGTGCCGAAAATCCAGTTTAACCCCCCACACCCTCAAAAAAAAGCAGTTAACATTGTAGTTTTAGTATAATTATTAAAAAAAAAATTAAACAACCAACCAACCTGCCCTCCCCCCCCCCTTCCCAACGTATAGAGGCTTATTATATTTGGTCTTTTTTATATTTTTTATCAAACATGATTTGTCTTAACCTCTTTTCGAGGAAGCTTTGTGTTTATCAAGATCGAAATTAATTCCTTATTCATTATCCCAAATTAAGCACAAATGTCGTCTTGTTTGACTTTCCTTTTCTAAAGAGACGCGGCATGGATTGTTTATATTTTGATGCGTCCACGTTCTTTACTTTTGAATGATATGTGAGTGTGTGAAGATTTCGGAGAACAAAGTTGGGCCTATCATTGGTCTCATAGTGCGTGAACGACCCTAGTATACCAGGGGCTTGAAACCATAAGAACTTCAGGTAGAATTTGTAAATTTTATTTAAATTGAATGGTGTATAGGACGATTATATTTAGTTTAAAAGGCTTTAGCCAGCTAAACATGAAACTTTATTATGATTAATTATTATGTTTTAGTAATTTTTTATGTGCTTTTATTTTTGCATTTAACAATGATTTATTAAACCAAATAATTTTCCTTTAAAGCCAAAGTTTCCAAAGATTCTTAACCGTAGAAAAAAATGATTTTAAAAAGCAAATAAGATTACGTGGTTATAAAAAACTGGAATTTTGTATTAATTGATTTTGTAATTTCAGGACTTTGAAATAGTTGCCTCAATAAATCTATAATCAAACCTGCTGTTGAAACTTGATGGTTCCTGGTATTGGGGGTTTGTGTGTGCGTCAACAAGATCTCTAGAACTTCCCGCTAATTCGGAAATCACACTCAACCAAAGTGTCATGGTTGAGACATGATTTGATTGAGGTTTAATGAAACTCAAATAATTTGCAAAACTATAAGGAGGGGCATACACCAAACAAACCTCTCCCTTTTTGTGCCTTCTGAAGGGGTTATCTAGATTTTGAATCATCCAAGGACATTGCCTTCACACACTTCTTGAATTGTATCAAGAATATTGGAGTGGTACACTATAAGAGATATTAGCCAAGTATTCTATGGACATCTTTAAAAACAAAGACCATAATGAAATCTATATCTTTGCCAAATTTTGATTGTTGCTTTTATTGATAAAAATAATACGAACGTAATCCTATTATATAAAGTAGTAAGCGTTTTTTGTCTGTCCCGAAGGATCTCGCTAACCGCTGAACCAATATTGTTCTCCTTTACAGTGAAGCTTCTTATAGGTCCTGGGGAGGTTTTAAACTATTTTGGAGAGGGTCTCTTCACCCCCCTCCCCCTAAAAATATTCTTTAAACTCTTTTGAAACTCAAATTTCAAATGGGATGAGGTCAACTTTTCCCCCTCCTACCAGTTCCCCTAGAGGCTTCTAGGGGCGTAGCCGCTAGTAAATCAAAAAGAAGTGATACAGCTGAGAAATATCCAATTAGCTTTGGTGTTCCATCTTAAGCACTTATTTAGAATCATATTATGTTCTATTCTGAGCACATGTTCTAGCCACCTAATTTGTTAGAGTTTTGTTAGAAGTCTCAAATTAGTCTTGATTTAATTGAGGTCTGGTGTGGCTTGATTGAAGCAGAAACCTTGATGCATAGCAACATATTTTTGCAATGACACAAGTACCTTATATAAATTGAATATGTATACATTTATAAAGCGAAGCTTTTCTTCACTTAGAATGTGACTGTTTTTATTAAAGTTAAAAAAAATAGGCTTTCTATCTATTTTGTTTAGGTATTTGCATTCCCATAAAAACAACCCCTTAAATAGTGGATGTAAATATTCATTTATTTCCCTGGTATCTCATTTATATCCCTGGTATGATTTTAGAAGATTTTAATTTTTTTGGAAGATTTTATAATTTTTATTAATTACTAAAAGAAAGAAAAATTATACCAGGGAAATAAATGAAATTTAAAAACCAAAATTAAACCACATTTTACTAGCATAAAAATGAGTTTTTGTTTAAATGAGAATGATATTCCTGTCCAGTTTTTTGTTTAGGAATGAATATTTTTTACCCGAGGGAATAAATGATGGACCGATAGGTCATCATTTATTCACGAGGAATACCCCATTCCAAATATATTCAAATTGATAATTGATAGGTCCCGAGATTGTTTCTATTTGTGCCTCCAAAGAGAAATTGTAACCCCTTCTCAATTAACTCAAGGATGACAACATCCAAAAAAGCGAAGCACTGAAACGGTAGGACAAACGGACACTAACACTTGTATAGTGTCATAACTGAATAATCAGAATATAAGTGTATAAATGTCAAAGCAAAATTGTAAGTAAAATTGTTGAAAAACTGCTTGATACAGAATAATGTTTTTGGACATACTTACATTTTTTGGACTTGATTATAGAGTTGCTTCGCTTATGATATTGTACTTTATTGTCCCAGGAATTAGTATACCAAAAATCAGATCAGTCGGATTATTAGATCACATAAAAATTTGTTGTTAAAAAAGTAAAAAAATCAACATGTATAAAATGGACGTACGGACATTCTGGTAATGATTAAAGAGTTACTACGCTTTCTAAATCTTTCTAACTACTACAGGAATCACCATGCAAAGTTTAAAATCAATAGGACAATTCTAACATGCCTAAATTAGCGAAAAAAGCTATCCGTTACGGACGGACAGACGTACGGAAGGACCGACCCTAATTATAGAAAGGCCCCTCCCATGAATGTTACTCCTGAACTAAAATACAGTTTAAAGAAAATGGGATGAAAATTCAATGTTTTTAATTCAGAGGTCATAAAATACGTCTGACACTGAAAAGTATGTATACATAATACAAATCAACAATAAAAGTATTTATATGGTCTTTAAGAATAAGCAAAAGGGGGGTTTATAAGGGAGTCAACCATCCCTTAATTTAAAAATAGGTCATGCTGCTTTTCCTCTTTATTCTCAATCTCAAGAAATATACTTAAATTGGAAAAACCTTGTGAACGCCACTGATTTAAAAAATGAAAGCCCTCAAAAATTGTGTATTTATGAAATATTATGAAATTTATTTTTATAAAAGGCAACTTTTTCGTTAAGCTTATTATGGTAAAGATACCATTATTGCTGGGTGACCCAATGTATCCTACTTTTAAGCAAAGCATAAAGTAACATAAACGGACATCCAACACTTTAATTCTAAGACTCTGTCTAGATACTGATTTGCTGTTATATATTGTTCCTATAATTTTACACGATCTACATACCCAGAGATGAAGGGGACAATGGCCTGTAATCAAACTGATATAAAAGTTGGCTAAAAAACTTTCGGAACTTTTTTGTAAATTTTAGTTGAGCTGTACAAACACTATGTGTCCACATTTTTCAACCAATAATTTCTTGTTATTGTGAGTGTCTGCTTATTGGCCAGTCTTAATAAATGTAAGGTTTTTGATGCTCTAAAGAAAAAGGCAATTTTTTTCAAAATGCAATAATTTGATTAATTCTTTAGTTTTAACAACAGTTTATTTTTCTCTATTTTAATACTCTATGAGACAGATGCAGGGACAAGGGAATGTCTGTCTGACAAACAATTCTATTAAATTCATGCCAATTTATCACGAAACCTCACCAAGTATGTAATGTTATGAATGGTGCAACTATTACAAAAAAGGGCTCTTAGTATAATACATAAGGGTATTCATAAGGGTAATTCACTAAACCTCATGAGAATAGTGTACACTATTAAATAATAAAATAGCAGACGGATTCATAAAAACATCTTACTAAACAAGTCAGATGTAGGGAGATTAAAAAAATATTTTTAAATATTTCCTAAAATTAAAATCTTTAAATTTTTTTCTTATCCATAAAATTTGTAACTGTTTAAAGACAAAAAACAAAATATTTTGACAAATTTTTACTTCGACTCATTTTTAAACACCACAATTAACCCCTTAGAGCAAGTTTAGGCATAAGTTTCAAATTGATTTAATAACTAAAAACATCTTACTTTAAAGTTAAAAATAAAATTCATTGTTCATTTCTTATTAAAACAAGGATGACAACATTCATAAAAGCGAAGCTCTGAAATGGAAAGACAAATGGACATTAACAGTGTCAGAACTGAATAAACTGAATATTAATGCCTTTACAAAATTGTAAGTAAATTTGTTGCAAAACTGATTAAATACATGTTACGGTTTTAGAACATACTGACATTTTTAGGACTTGATTTTAGAGATGCTTTGCTTATGTATTTTGTTGTAATACGAATCAGAATTCAAAAAATTAGATGACTAGGATAATTTTAACATATAAAAATTTGTTGTAAAAAAAGTAAAAAATCAGCTTGTTTTAAATGAACATACGGACTTTCTAGTAACGATTATAGAGTTGCTGCTCTTTCTAAATCGTACCTAACTGCTATGGGAATTAGCATGTAAAACTTGAAATCGATAGGACAATTCTAACCTTTTTAAATTATCAAACAAAGCTAACTGTAACGGATGGACGTACAGATGGACGCACGGACCGACCCTAATCATGGAAAAGCTTTGCTTTTAAAAAATAATAACCATAAATCATACAATACTAAATCTATTTGACGTTCAACTTAATTTAAAATAAACATAAAAAAACATATATTGGTGCCTTACAACAAAGTTGCCTATGAAGTACTGATTCTCCCCCCCCCCCCCCCCATATTTAAATTATATCTGCTGGTTTCCTTAATGCTATACCTAAAGCACTCCCGCCCCTTTGATCGTTTACAGTTTGTTTTAAAATTAATGCTAGGGAAAGAAGGATTCTGTGCTCCACTAGGCACTTTGGGAGAAACTACCCATATTTTAAATTCTGTAAACTTCCTTCCAACTTGTTTCGCAATTAGGGGCAAGATGTTGTCGAGAAATACAAAATTAAACCACAACAAAAATTATAAAATGTTTGATTTGGAAAAGCATAGTTATATAGTTCAAAACTTTATTGCTAGGTGTCGCAAAAACTTTTTTTCTTTTTAATTTTTAGATGGGATAAATGTTTAAACAATCTGAAATATGTTTTAAAGTATTACAGCTATTCACTGTTTGGATTTTCAATAAATTTTATTTACTATTTAACCTATAATTTACGAATAGTCTATGATTTAGATAAAATATCTAAATAATGTAAAAAGCTTACTCTATGTTCATTTATCTCAAAAATGAACATAGTACTAATCTCTAAAAATTATTTTTTAATGGCTTATAGTAAATTAAGCAAAAACTGACAAAATAATGTTTTAGATTCTTGTCAAATTCTGCCAAAAGTTGCTTAATCTCATCATCGAGTTTAAACTGGAAATCTATGAAATCAGCTCTAAAGCATTGTTTGCCAGAATAGCCTTCCCTTGTCCCTGGACAGATGGAAAAGTAGTAAGTCAGGTTTTATTGGTAGTGCCACAAAAGTTCGTGTTCATTTTTTTGCATCCTAAAAAATATTTTTGACGAACAATATTTTTAGTTTTTTTTGCACAAACTTTATTCTATTTTAGTTTGTCGTTATTCATTCTTGGACTTCTACACAATCATTGAGTGCCTAGAAAGCAAAAGGTTCGACGACATGTATTTTTAAAATAGATTGTAACACTTGCATACAGGACATAAAAGGCGCAACTTCTTTATAATAATGGTTTTGTTTCGGAACGCAATGCCTAGCCGTTCTCGAAATCTTATCTCGAAGCCCTCCGAATGACCAACATAGTGAAGTTTACGAATGTGTATTTATTACCATGAAAACAGTAAGTCTAAAACCAAAATATAAGAATTAATTACATAAAATTAATTGTTATTATTTTTTTAGCATCGAGGTTGCGTGATTTTAATTTAATAAAAAATATGAATTTTCTAAAAAACTTAAAATTGGCACGAATCATATTAAATCGCATCAGAAATTGATAATTTTAGAATAAAATAATCAATAATATAAAAATAAATATTCGTATATCAAAACTTAGCAGTTAAATGGTCTATTTGCTGAAAAATTAATAATTTAAATTTCTTCATAAAATTGTACCATTCTACGCTTATTTTCAAGAATTAAAAGATAAATTCTTACCACATATGATGTCAAACTAAGCAGGAAGGCTTATTTGAGATCTTCCACACATCAGAGCGCATGTATATTCAAGCAATACATTATTTTCATTCACGTAGCTCCTCACGTGGGACTTATCAAAGGAAAAGTGCGCGTCTCTTTTGTTCGTTTACCAGCCACGCGCGGAGATAGTTAGGAATGCCGCGTAACACACTCATTCTCTGGGGAATTCTGGTGTAAGGAAAAAGGGATTAATGGGTTCGAACTTGCCGGGGAATACAAGAAATACATACCGACACAGGTTTAAAAGTACTTCAATTTAAAGCTTTTTGTTGCTTTCACTCAAAGAGTCGGTTGAGCACTGATTAAAATTAAATACAAGAGTAGGATAATTTTTTTCTATGTTTTGTCCCTGCGAGGGTCCTGACCCTGCGGGCTAACCCAAAATAACCTAACCTAGCCTGAACTAAAGTAATTAACAATCAAACGAAAACTAACCCCCCCCCCCCCTCTTATTTTAATTTTATCAAATTAAGGGGGAGGGGTTTTTGCCAGATTTTAAAGTTGTAAAATCTTTTCTGTCATTCATTATGTCAATTTTAAATTGAATAAGTACTTTTGCGACAATGAATGTACCTATACTTGTTTTAAAAATTGTTCTTGCAAATTTTTCAATATTGTCTTATATTGCCAGTATAATTAATAGAGGTATTATTTACATTAAATGGTTGACTGCTTAAATAAACACTGGACTAATCAAAATTTTTAATAAGCAAGATTTAAACTATTAAGTCTATTGTTTGTATTAATTTAAGTGACTGTCTGTTAGAAAGTGACATTAATTCATAGACAGATGGACAAATAATAATCCTAAACACGCTGGGTCTACACTATTAAATCTATTGTCTGAATCTAGTTGGTTGACTGGTTGAAAGTGACATTGATTAATAAACAGGCGGACAGTTAGCATGCATAAATATATATTTGGTATAATCCTGTATTTGGATAGGGGTGCAACATTCTCCTTGATAACAGCGAGCCTACTCTACAAGTGACTAGAATGTATTAACCTGTGTGGCCAACTTTTATGTGAATAAAATATTCTTTGAACTAACCTAAAGTAGAGGGAGGGGGGTGGTCAATTATTCTGCAAAAACTTATTCTTTAGAAGTACTTATATTTAAATTTGAAAAAAAATTGATGTTTCAATCAATATAATCTTTATGTGAATTGAAGATCAGACCAGGTTTGACAACTAAATGACATACCACCAGACCAACCAACCGACCTAACTGCAAAATCATTAAAAGTCTTTTCTTAAATTGTAGAGTGAGTCTATCCCTTACTTTTAAGTGTAAATGTGAAAGAAGAAAACTTAAGCTCGCTAAAAAGGGAAGGTCAAAAAATGAGATAATCTGTTATCTCTATGATTTATCTTTGGATACAAAAGTTAATTATATAATTAAAGCATTACAAAAAGGAGAAGATGAAATGATTTTCAACAGCCGTCTTAACTTTCTTGTACATACTAGCCTGCAGTTTTCAAATTGCATTGTAAAATTGTAAAAATAAATAGTTATCTTTGGTATTTTATGCATTAATGAATAACAACATTCCAGTCCTTAAAACAAGGATAAAATTCGTACTTTAAAACGAAACTGAACAAAAAAATAAATTTTAAAGTTAACGTTTTCTGATAAATCAACAGAAAAATTATCAAGGCTCGGAAGTCCCAGCTACATTCAGCCGCATGACTTAAAAAGCCTAGCCGCCAGTCAATCTCTTTTAAGCCTCAGCCGCAGCCACAAAATTTAAATATGGCCTCAGCCTAAGTCACCATAACCCTAAGCCAAACTCAGCATAAGCCTAAGACTCAGAGCCATCAGTAAGCTAAACTGACTCATGGATATACCCGAAATGTAAAAATGCTTTGCTTTTAAAAATATTTACTAATCTGAAATATGTATCTGTCCTACTCTCTCTTCTTATATATACTTGATTACTCTATCAAATAAAAGCATTACCAGTTTTAAATCTGACAACGAGTATTCTGGCAAAAGAGATCAGTTAGAGTAACAACTGAATATTTGACTTTTGATGTTTAAATATATTTATTAAGCTATAAAAATTGGAAAGAATTTTAATGAATATAATAGATTTGAAATCTGCATAAAATTTTAAGGAATTTTTATAAAATTCGTTTTTTTGTATAATTCTTTATCTATAAGCGCAAATACAAATTAAGTTAAATAATCTGTGATTGGTGAATTGAAAACTATCTGCGCCCTGATTGGAGAAGCTTAAGTGACGTACATCATTCAACCAATTAGAGCGCAGGTAGTTTCCAATCCACCTATCCTATTGGTCAAAATTTATTAACTTAAATTGGATTTGCGCTTTTAAATAATGAATTATATAAAAAACGAATTTTATAAAAAATCCTTAAAATTTTATGCAGATTTCAAATCTATTATATTCATTAAAATTCTTTCCAATTTTTATAGTTTAATATTTATACATAAAATAGAAAACCGATATCGACGATTACTTGATAACAATATCTATTAGAGCATTTTTAAACATTATTTTCTAAAATGAATTTGATTAACACTGAAAAATGTCTTAGTCTAATCTTAATCTTATGTTGTTGGGGGTTATATAAACCTACCTGGTGATTTAAAACGCCCAAAAAACTAAAGACATGTAGAAGATCTTTGGGATGTGAGTAAGAGAAGAAACGCTGAAAAACAGTAGCGAATTCAAAAAGAGATAAATTGTTTTATGAAATTCAAGATAAAACCACTAATACTTGATAGCAAGAAGACATTAATCAAATTATTTGACGAAATTATGTAATGACGTCATATCATTATTATATCATGTCCACGCTACTAAAAATGTTTTTAAAAACCTAACTACTCGAATTTGCGTCTATAATACTGAAGGTCTGCAAAAAGAGTATTTTTTGCTATATATGAATGTCTGGAGATAAAAGTGGTATTGTGTTACAAAAATATATTTAATACGCTACAATTACTTAGGCTTTTACCTTTAATTTTTTTTGGTTGGGGTGTTGAGGGAGGCTTCTCCCTTGATTTAAACCAAAGGGTTATTATGACCAATACTAAGGTTTTCTGTAAATTGTTGATGTTTCAATGATGTCTTTTAGATATGCAAATAGACATATAGATACATTTAATTACTTCAATTAGCTATTACAAGACTAAAGAGAATTTTTATTAATTTACAAATGAAAGTAAAAGAAATAGAATTAGGAGAGAAGAACTGTAGTGTGAACCCCTTTTTCGTAAATCTGACAAAGGAACAACTCCAGCTGACAAAATTTTTTTCGAGTATATAATTTCTAGAAAGCTAACTTTATATTAAGGAATTCAACAATTCATAGCTAACTTATTAAAGGATTTGTAATATGCTTTACACTATACTAGAAAATAAATTTTAACACAATATAATTTACGTGAGAAAAGCTTTATCTTAAGAAATGTGACTATTTACAGCTGACTCTTTATATGAACAAAATGAAAAAAATATGCCCCATATGTGTACAGTGTATACACAGTACAACGCTAGGTCCTGTTAAAAACGTAACGAACGTACTGTTGTATTGCTATTTGTTATTTCATTTTTATATAATTTATTTCGAGGTAAACATAAAACAAACTATGAATTTATGTATTTTAAATGTTTATAATAGATACGAATTACGAATCAAAGATTATAAATCATGTACATTTGAAGTCCAAGATATTATTTTTTTGTTTTAATAGAAACTCAAGAAAAAAATATGATTTTATTAACTTAAATTCATAAAGGGATTTTTATTTTTTTACAACGATTGCAATAGATGAAGCATATTTATTATTAATGCACAGATAAAACATAGATGTGAAACAACAATATATAGGCAGTACTTCATGTGATGGACTTGATTCGAGTAAAAGTTGAAAGAACAGCTCTAATTAACTCTAATGAAAAAACTAGAAAACTTCAGTTTAATTCAACCAATGAGATTTCATGTATGCTCCGATGCGATTCATTTATTGGCTCAATCAGACATTACCTCTCTTTCTTAGTACCTTTATTGTAAAAGAATAGAGGGAGCAGGGGTTAACTGTATATTCACGGTGTGGGGACCCTATGTCAATTTTCAATAAAGTCTTTGAATATCAACCAATTGCGTCGGAAACATTAACACGGCCAAGTCGCTACAAAAGAGCAGAAAGCAATTTGCTAGCACATGAAAAAGGTCCCCACCACTGGAACCAGATAGTTGTCTGGATAATTCATCTATACTTGTACATTAATCATTGAAAACTCCTATACTTTTTTACCCTCGAAAAAAATATTTTTTACTTCGTAACAAGTTTACTATCAATTAAAATGATCAACAATGTTTAGCATTTAGTTAAGTTAGTATTTTGAAAGATTTTAACGTTTTTAAAATATGATGTATTTGTTCATTTCTGTACATATATTTTTCTATAGTTTTCAACATATCTGAAATGGTTTAGTTATACTAAAATGTACTAAACAAAGGGCTTTTATAAAAATTTTACAAATCTTTTTTGTGCTTTTATATACATTTTAATCTTAATTGGGTACATAGTACTTTCTTGGTCTGCTGGGTGTCTGTCTTTGTTAAGGTGTAAATGACAGGTTGGAGTTTCAACTTCATAAAAAATGTTTTTCAAACTCCTAACTCTAAAAATACCAAGGAGTAGTAGACTCTATATTTATATAAGGCATCAGTTTTGATATGTTAACCATTTAATTATTATACTTTAATATTTTCAACACCTTAACATGTTAATCTTTATACCTAGTGTATTATTACCATTTTATGGGACATCAGTGGATTAATGTTTACCTAAGTGAATATTCTATCCAGGCCACCCAATGTTTTGCTCAAACTAATTTGGCCACTGGCGAAAATTTTGCTTTTCACTGTGTTTTTTAAGGCAAGCGACTTTTGCTACTTCTAAAATATTTCCTATCAATATTTTATACCTATTTCAAATAGGTATAAAATTATCCATTTCTAATCAATAACAAAAAAACTATAATCAATCTTTTAATCACTTTAAAAAAATTTAATCTTTAATTAAGTTAATATTAATTCACATCTTCCAAACTTAACAATGGCCCTAAAACATATTTATAAAAAACCAAGTTCTATTAAATAGAAGAATATAATATTTACTCAAGTAAATAATGATCCACTCATCTGACATACTGAATCAGGTCTAGACCCTAAATTATATTTATAAAGTTAATCTTACAATGTATCAAATATTGTGTCCATACAAAGTTACTTTTCCAACTTAAACTAAAAAACAGTGGCGTGCACAGGGGGTGCGCGAAGCACACCCGGATTAAAATCGGGGGTGTAGTAGGGTGCATTACAGACAACAAGTGTGGTATTATTACAATGGCAGGGGAGAGGGGTGGATACACAATCAATATACTCAAAAGTCAAACAAGCCTTCTTTAATAACGTGCGAAGAATTACAATTTTTTCATACCGACTTTAAATTTAAGGGGGTGTGACTTTTCTTTTCCCCCCTGGCTGTTTGGGGAGGTGGGTGTTTCTGTGGGATGTAGCCCCTTGTCAAGGGGGTGGGTGTATCCACCCTCCTTGTTTGTCACGGGGTTGAATACCCCCTTCTTCTGCTTAAAAAATGTAATAAAATAACTTTCATATTAATTTCAGGATAAATTATATATTCAAAATATTTATTTTCCAACGAAAATCCCCCTCTTCCCGGTTTCAGAAATTTAAAGTCTAAAACTTCCACTCTAATGTTTTTGCCACTAGAGACTTGAAAAAATCTTTGGCATTTTAGTATTTTGCAATTGTTAAAATGATAATTTGAATTAGTAAATTATTTATTTACAATGTAGTAAAATTTTAACAGCAGAACCTGAAATAGCACATTGAAAAATAAAGATAAAATTAGCATAATTAAGTCGTAAATACTTTCATTCTCTTATCATTACATTAGACTCGTATACATTTTAGGTTTGTATATTAAAATCAATGCAATTGCAATGTGGGTAAGGCTTTTCTACAATTGTATCTGTTCTTAATTTTAAAATCAGATTTTACTATGTTTTTATAAATAAAATATTTGTCTTACATTCTTAAATTATATTGTTTTATCGATTAATAAAATTCTATATTGTCAAATTTAAAAAAAAAATAAGAAGCGTAGCAACTATATAATGGTCCATAGTAAGTTCGCAAGTCCATTCAAAACATGTTGCTTTTTAACCTTTTTAGCAATCTTTTATGTAATACAATTAGAAGATGATTAAAGTCCCTCAACAGATTATGACTTCATACGTTAAAATAACCAATGAGAGGCCAGAATAAATTTTACCATTTTGGTCAATTACAGTGTATACTGGACTCTCATTGGCTATTCTATCGTATGACGTCATAATCTATGGAGGGACTTTACTCATCTTAATTATCATCTGATTTTTAGAATACGGAATCAAATTACAAGTTACAATGTTATAAGCGAAGCATCTCTATAATTAAGTCCTAAGAAGGTAAGTTTTTCCTAAGCAGTATCCTTTATTTAAAAGCAGTTTTTCAACAAATTTACTTGCAATTTTGTTTAGACTTATACATTTATATTCCGCTTTTTCAGTTCCGACAATCTACAAATATTGACGTTTTTTCTGTCCTACCTTTTGCCCTTCGCTTTTATGGATGTTGTCATCCTTGTTAATCATTAATATTTGCCATTTAATACAGTATATGAGTACAGGAATCACCATGCAAAGTTTGAAATCGATAGGACAATTCTAACATGCCTAAATTGACGAATAAAAGCTATCTATCTCGGACGGACGAACGAACGGACCTACCCTAATTATAGAAATCTTCGCTTTAAAAAAAAATGAAAAGAACACACAAATACTAGATATATTAAATACCCTTTTTTACTTTTAATAAATTATTGTAATACCCTATGTAATAAAGGTACTAAGAAAGAGAGGGAATGTCTGATTGAGCCAATAGGAGAATCGCATCGGAATTTACATTGGATCTCATTGGTTGAAATTATGTACACATTTTCCTACGAAGGCATGTTTTTTTTTCATTTCATACATACATAAAAGTCAGCTGTTAACAGTATATTTTCTTAGTAGAAAGCTTTGCGGAATCAGAATTAATTGCCCAAAAATTTCGTTTACAATTTGAAAGCTTGAAACAAAGTTGGATTCTTAAAAAAAAATTAGGCTGGCAACTCGCTGGTGAGGCAAAATTATTTTTGTGAAAAATCCTCCAAAATCGAATAAAAAAATTTACAAAAATGAAATAAAATCTTAAGAGGGTTATTAACATATGATTTTGTTTAATTTTTGTAGATTTTTAATGTGCTTTTGGATGATTTTTCACAAAAATAATTTTGCCTCACTATCGAATAGCGAGTCTATCATTTTTTAAGAATCCACATCAGCTTGAGTCGAAAGTAAACAATACTTTTGTCTGCTAGGAATGTTCTCTCTTAGATTTGACGAAAAAAGGGTTCAGAATATTCTTCTACCTTTCTATTTCTATTCCCTATGTTAACAAATAAGCAAACACTTTAGATTGGTTTATGACCCAATTAAAATCTGTACCGCCCCAATTATTGATTGGCCTAGTTCATTAAGCCACTTTAAAATTTCTGCATAGATAAATGAATATTTGCTTTAAAGAAAATTTATATTTTCGCAGCTATCGGTTTTGGTTACTTAATAAATTGTTGGACCAATGATTTTAAAAATCTGCTAATCATTTTAATTATATTTCAATTGCGTAAATTAACTATCTTCAGTTTTCTCTTAAAAAAGCGATTCAAGAAAAATTAGCTTGTTCGTTTAGTAACATCTAAATATTCATAAGATGATTTAGAGGATATTTGATTTCTCTTCTGATACCCCTTCCTCCCTGCTCACTTTAAGCAAAATCTCTAACAAATTTTGAAAGCTCAAATGACCAGCCCTGATATCGGATTGTTTTAATTGTTAAATTGACTTGTAATTTTGTTTGTAATTGGGTCCACCTTTTTCTCTACCTCTATATCTTTCTACTAGCGGCTGCGTCCTTAGCCTCTCAGGGCTATTTAGGGAAGGGAGAGGCCAAAAAAATAGCCTAATACTTAAATTTTTAATAAAATGGCCTAAACCAATCCTCAGACCTAAATGAACCTTCTATAAAATAAACAATTCAATCGGTTCAGTGGACTGTGAGATCTTGAGGTTGAAAAAACCTATACGTTATTTCAAGTAGAGGTGGTTAATTTGAAATTTACGAATTTCTTAATTTGTCGCTTAACCCTTACAGATCGGGCCCCAATTCCCACCTTAATAGGTCGGGGGGGGGGGGGTGTCATATTGCCCCCCCCCTCTATCTCGGCTCCTGTTACAGTTAGAGACATTACTTTTTCTAGTCATAGCGGCCAGACCGCTCCTTAGCCGCTTTTTAGCGGCCAGCCGCTAAATATAAAAACAGCTGTAGAGCGGCCAATTTTGCAGCTAGGATGACCAAATTTTAGGACGAACTTTTTTTTTATAACAAAAAAATTACCGAAAAACGGCAAATAACAGAAACCGCCGTTTTCGGCGGTTACGGCGGTAAAACGGCGGTTGGCGGCGCCAATAAATATTTTTATCTGTTTATTGTTGCTCAAGGATTTACCAAAAAAAATTATAGTTCTCTAGCTGTAATAGAAGCCACGATATTCATGATATATGTCTGTAGTAAAAGCCGGACAAAAATCGTTCATAATGACGGTCAGGGAGCGGTCAAACGGTCATGACACCACTTTTCTCAGAAGTTCATTGAAATCTAAGTATTCACCAAAAAATTTTTAGGTTTCTACCTTATACACAAAAGTCATAATGAAGAAATCAAGATTTATTTAGATTTTTTCTAAATTTGGTGCCATCTAACCGACTTTAACCGTACGCCACGACCGACACAGACCAGATATCCTTATAAGATTAACTCTTGCCGACGTATAATTACTAAACTTAAAAAGTCGTGAAGTCACAACTCTCTATCTTACCTACAAAAAAATGACATTGAAAAAACTAGATCCCCCCCCCCCCCCCGATCTGTAAGGGTTAAATTAACCAATTACTTGTCTTCATATCAAAAGGCATCCAGTTAGAAGCTGGTATTGTAGCGATGAGACTTGATTGGTTTAATTTAGCGACAAATTCAATAATTACAAGTTCACCCTAATACGTAACAGAACAGAAGCTGTTTAAAGTGCCTATAAAAATGACGTCATTCAAGACAAATTACCAACAATATGCCAATACACAGACGAAATTACCAATAATAGGCCCGCATACGTATTGATATTTAGGGTTGAGAGCAATTTCAGACTGTCTTGTTCATACGTCGACATCTGAAATGAAATTGATAGCTTTTTTTGTCGAAAATAGATTTTAAAAAGACATTCTTGATGATAATGAATAGAGTATCAATGTTAATCTTCAATGCAATAAGGTTTCACTATTTATGCTCAGCAATTTAAATCCCTCATTGCCCTTGTTGAATAAAATCGTCTAATCGTCGTCTGGTGTAAAAGAAAAGGCCCTTCTGTAATAGCTGAGTTAGATCAAAGATTTATTGCCCGATAATCTTTTTTCATCTTCGCGTCTAAATATAAAACTTTTAATGTTGTAAAGCTTTGTAGAGTTAGAAACTCGAATGGATTACCGTGTTAGGGAAAGCTAATGTGTTATTATCTTTTAACCCTTTACAGTCGGACCCCTTGCCGCACCTTAATCGATCGGGGGGAGGAAGGCCTATTATCTCAGTTCCTATTACAGCTAGAGGGCTAATTTTTTTTGTTCAAGTCCCCTGTTTGATAATGAACATCCGACCTTTTATAAGTTTGAGTCAATTTTCGCTTCCTTCACCCTTTTATTTAACAACCTTTGTTTTTAGGTCTTTTTATACTTAAAAATTTCAAACAGCTGTAATTTTCTTTTTTTGAAGCTAGAAGAACAATTTTTTTCCAGAAAATGTTTGTCTTTATGTAAATTTTGCATTAGAAATATCAAAATATAAATTTCAGCGGCCGCAGCTGTACCTGGCAGCTGCCAGCCGCCGCAGTCGGCGGTCGACGGGAAAAGGGCTGCGGATCTTTATGAAATTTTAATACATTATGTAGACATGTCTGAAAAGCTTAAATTTAAAATTTGAAGTCTCTAAGTAAAAAATTGCGGCCACAGGAGCCATTTAAAGATTTCTGGAGACCTGGAGGATCAGGACCTGCAGGATCATACCTGGAACCTCAAAGTGACTTGAAAACCTGTATTTCATAAAAGGATGAACTACTAGAGGATATTTTAGTATTTTGGTATGATAAAATGCTTTTAAAGAATTTTTGCTCTTTACTTGGATGACCCTGTAGGTTTGCTGGCATCCTGTGCCCGCCAGGATGAAGATATTCAAAAAATTTCAACTCTCAGTTTGGGCAGTTTGGGCTCTTTATCTTACACACACAGAAAATGAGATAGAAAAAACCTAAGGGGGGGGGGCGTTCAACGCCCCCCTCCCAACCATTAAGGGTTAAATATCTCAGATTTGTAAGTTTCTAAGCTTTATTGAAAAGAATCTAGTTGAAATCAGAGTTTTTTTTTGTCTGTCCTTCTGACTGTCGGTTATGTTAGGGGTTTCTAATCTTAGTTTGTAAAGATACTTCTGACTAATGAGTCATTCCATAACCTAAAAATTTCTTTTTTCTTCCCTCCACTTCTGTCTTGGTCATTGTGTGAGTGTTATCAGAAAAAAATGAAATTTAAACAAGAGAGTTTTTACATGGAGACAAATTGTGTTATCTTTAGTGTGCCTGGGTTCTTTTGTTGAATGGACAGAAAGATTCATTCTTGAGAAAAATGTATTGTTTTTGTGCTAAGTGAGGGCTTGTGTAGTGTGAAAGGGGGCTATATGGATTCTCAGAACAGGTACGAGTGTTTTTATCCTTTTTAACCCTCCCGAACATGATAAATGCGCATTCAGGCGTGGTGTAATAAAGAAGCATTTTTATAATGTATAGTTATTTTTTTGATAAAATAAGAGAAAAAATATAAGACATATTTTTTAGAAATTAGTATATTTTTTTCTTTTTTTAAGCTGCACCAAAGATTTTATTTTTTGCTTTAAATGAGTAACGCCAAAGTGGTTGTGAATGCAAAATTGATTTTCTTTTTCTAAGTCATAAAGAGATATTTTTTGGATTATTTCTTATAATATAAAGTGTATTAAAATGTAACTTATCATGTTATTTTTATTAAAGGTGTTAAACTGTTTCTATAAGTTTTCACTAAAACAACTGACTGCTGAATGAGATATTCATCCCTTTCCTGGCCAAGCTCCTCTATGATCTAGACTGCTATTATGTCCTAGATAAAAAAGTTGACTTTGTTTGGATTGAAGCTTCGACACCTTCACTAACCCTTCACTGTAACATTTAAAAATTTAAACACTTTAATGTCTAATGAATATAAGTTTGCTAATTTATCTATGTTTTTCTCTTTTTAAAATTTACAAAGAAAGTAATATGTACATCATATTTTTCTAAAACTATTTTCTAAACATATTTGTGAATTGTATTTAAAATTAATTTATAATTGCACTTCGAGTGGACGAAAAATATGGAATCATATATATATGAGACGAAGAAACAATACTAATATACTTATTAACCATTCGTGCATACAACCATTAAAGGTCCGAAAAAGAGGGCAATCCATTTGATAGAAAAAGTCTGTCATCGTTGCTTTTGATAAAGATCTTTTAGGTGGCGCAGTTACTCAAAATCAATTTTTTCAGTCAGTCAATAGACGTCATAGGCGTTTATCCCCTCAAACTTTAAAACACAAATACAGATAAATCTGTAGGGAAATTTTATCTGAGAAAATAATATATTGCCTCTTTCTTTTGCATTTTCTCATTTGTCAAATTTCTTTTAGCTGTACTTACTTTTAAGTATGTCGTCCTTGTTACTCCTGTATTTGATTTGTGGCGTTGATAAAGAGAAATGTATGCTAGAATGGTAGAATTGTGCTATCTAAACCAAACCAAACAACACGTAACAGATTTGAAAGATAAAAACTAAAACAATTATATCTAATCGTAGCCAAGCAACAAAATAGAATTTTAAATGATCACATATTCGTTCCACTATTATTTTAAAAAGAATTAATTGGTGATTTTCAAGAAAAAAAGGTTCATTATGTAGCTGCAAACAGGGGGATGAACACGGCCTACTGATTTCCAAACCGACGCATTGAAAGAGTATCGTCGCTCTAACTAGTAAAAAGGGGATACTGCTCGTAAACTAGACCAGAGCTAATTGTAGATCTTTTATTCATCTGTCTAGTTATTCAATAGGCATTTTAACGGCTTAAAATAAATCAAATTTTGGCAAAATCCCTCTTATCCCAAATGAAGTTCAAAACGACACCCGGTGCTTTCATTCTAAGTACCTTGTTAAGCACAGTTAACACACCCACTGTGTTAGAAGTAAATTGAAAACAAAGAGGATGTGGTAGTTTTTCGTTTGTTTGTTTATTACTTTAGGTTAGGTTAGGTTATATGGGATAATGGTTAGCCACCCAGGCTTATTGCAGCACAGGTGATTGATTTACATCCAAGGATAAGAGTTAAGGAAGATTTAAAAGTTTTAACAGAGGCTACAATAATTTTCATTGGGAAGAGGTGGGGAAATATAGGGTCTTCTCGCCAATAACAAAGAAGTGACCTAATTTGCTTAGCTTATCCAGTTTATTTTACCTGTATTACAAGTTTGAAACAAAAATGATCATATCCACAAACGCAGAGCTTTTTGCTTAAAATACTTATTTTAACCATTATTGTTAACTTAAAGAGTGTAAAACTAAATGACTTGCAAAGTATTGTGTTTAAGTATAGATTAGACATTAGAACTAATAAGAGTTCTTACAATATCTTACTATTGTAACGGTGGCGCCTAAAGTTGCACTTAAAGACAGGGGCAGGGGGAAAATTGACCAACTATCTAAATTTTAGTTCCTAAAAGTAGTGGAGGGATTTTTTGGTGATTTCTCATTATGATATATTAATCAAATAGATAAAAACCTTCCTGTTACCTATAAAAAGCTTCTCTGAAAAGGAAAGCCATATCGGTCCATTGGTTAGCGAGATCCTGTTACTTGTATTACCTTATTATATGTCCAATTTGCTTTGCAATAAAAAATATTTCTTTTTCGGACTGATAAAGTACATTTAAAATTGTGCAAACTGGCCGCTTTAATGTACTCTTTAATTTAACATTAAACAGTAATGTAAAAGTGTAGTAACTTTTCTAGATTAAATTGAATAGAACGTAAATGCTTTGATTAATATAAGTTTATTTTCCTTATAAATGGTTTTAATATCCAACATTTTAAGATAAAGATACTTTCATATTTTCTTAATTCAATTGATATGTAGCCAAGAAGGAATATGATAAAATAATTATACATTTTCCCTAAGTTATAATTTTATAATAAAATAGTTCTTGTTTTATTCTGCAAAAGATTCCAAAAATGCCTTAAGGAAGCTTTACAGTGGTGCGTTACAAATTTCCTCTATTGAATAAAGACCTTTTTCTTTCAAAAAGAGATAGAAATGCTTTATATCCTTATACTAAAGTAACAGGATGTTTGTGTATCTGTCTGTGTGTCTGTACCGAAGGATCTCGCTAACCGCTGAACCGATCGGGTTCTCCTTAACAGGGTAGCTTCTCATATGTCCCGGGAAGGTTTAAACTATTTTCTTGGGGGGTGGGACACCCATAAACCCCCCAAAAATGAAAATACCAGCCCCCCCGAAAAAAAAAATTTATTTTTTATTTTTTAACTAAAATTAAAAGTGATGGGGGGGGGGGAGAATTTGAGAAATCCCCCCCCCAAAAAAAAAAAATTCCACCCCCCACAACATTTTTTTTACTTTTTCTTTTAAAATCTAAAATAAGATATTGGGGTAGCTTCTCATAGGTCCCGGGAAGGTTTATAACTATTTTCTTGGGGGGTGGGACACCCCAACCCCCCCAAAAATGAAAAATACCCCCCCCCCCCAAAAAAAAAAAATTTATTTTTTATTTTCTAACTAAAATTAAAAATGATGGGGGGGGGGCGACCCCCCCCCCCCAAACTTAAAAAATTCCACCCCCCACAACATTTTTTTTACTTTTTCTTTTAAAATCTAAAGTAAGATATTGGGTTATCAAATTCGACTCCCCCCTCCTCAAGTGCCCCTAGAGGCCTCTAGGGGGCGTAGCCGCTAGTTACTATATAAAGTAATAAGGTTTTTTTCTGTCTTTAGCCTAAGATTTCGAAAGCTACTGAACCAAATGACCAAATCATTTTCGGAAAGCTTTACATTGGCCCCGAGATGGTTTATGCTATTTTCTTACCTTCCCTACCCCTTCGAATTAAATGATCTTAAATATAAGTGGCGCAGCCGCAAGTAAGTAAAAATAACAAACTATTGTATGAAGACTTTTTATAAATACTTTGAAGATTATTAACCAATTGAGTCCATTGAGGGGCCGAACCTAATTTTGATTGGGTCCACAATCTACATTGTGTATGAGTATTTTTATCAGGGATCTGAAGGGATAAGACAATGAACGATAATTTGACATACATCCACACACAAAATTACTCCTTCAGCAGATTACAATTAGTGGTTGAAACGTTTAGTCACTCAACTTAAAGAACCAACCAATCAAATTCAAATCAAAGATTGAATAGCAAAATATCTGAAATATAGAAGAAAATACTTTCTAAAATGAAAAATAGTTTAGGGATATGGTGAACCAGTGAAATAGTTTATGATAATCTGAACCATATTATTCACTGCCCGTTGTCCTATCCCTGTATTACTCTATGCATTATGTACTTTGCAACACATATACACCAACAATAGGGTAACTTTTCAATATAATAAAATTTTATTTTGCCTATCCGATTACATAAAGCATAAAGTATTAAGTTTTTTTGTCTGTAGTTTGAGATTTCTCTAACCGATATGGTTCTCGTTTACAGTGAAGCTTCTTATAGGTCCAGGGAAGGTTTATAACTATTTTAGGGGAGGGTATGTTCACCCTCTAAAGGAAAATCGCCCCCAGAACAAAATTATACCTAAAATATTTTTTCTTTTCCCTTTTAAAACTCAGATTGAGGATTCTAATAGGTCCAGGCAAGGTTTATGACTATTTTGGGGGAGGGTATGTCTACGTCTACCCTCCAAAGAAAATCGCCCCTAGAGAAATACAACTTAAAACAGACTGACACCATATTTTTTTATAGTAATATGGTATTAAAAAATAAAATATTGCGGGATTTGTCTAATATGAACTCCTTGAAAAATGTATTGATGATAAAATCAAGCAACTTACTTCTTTTTGTCAAGTGCTCAAACTTATATCTATCTATTATAATTTTCAGCAGTAGTTTTCCTCAATCAGGGCGTGTACCCTTTTGACCTGGTTCTTTAAAGCCGTTCTTTGACACAAACCATGGTAAACCAGGGATCAAAGGGAAAAGAAGATGACCGATAAATTGATTTATTTACCCAATGATGATACACAAAATTACCACTTCTGCAGAATATAATTAGTTAATTAGTAGTTGAAACGTTTGAAAACTCAAATTAATAAAAAATGAATTAAGTTGTTGTACTAAAGAATAAGAAAACGTTCTTATAAAACAATGGGGACAAGTGTAATAAGAGTCTAATATCCCCTCCCTTCCTAAAAGTCAACCCAAATTAAACAATACATTTCTCTTTGAGACATCCAGTGTATCTTAGATCCTAAACATTCGCTTTATGAATATATCAACGCAAAAAAAATGGTATAAAAATTTGCGAAATGGAAGTTGTAAGGTTAATAGTCCATAAGGGAATAATTTTATTACAGTAATACCATCTTCATAGAGCACTTTATACAAAATAGGGTGCTTTCCCCTAAAGCGCCTTGCGAGCATCGAGATCCTCCCCTACTTTTAAGATGAATTAAAAATAAAGAGAGGAGGGAATTTTTTTCTTAATGTCTGATCTTTGTGGGGGGGTTCTAACCATGCAGGGCCTATACCTTCGGTGACGTAACCCTGTTGGGATACTCTTTATCCATTATCATTAATCTAACCTTAAGAAAAAAATAAACATTAAAAAACTACTCCAACCCTTAATTTCTGTTAATTTCAAAAAAGGAGAGAAGGTGGCGGATTTTTGTGCTCAACATAGGTCTTTGAGGGAAACCGCCCAATGTAGTTTAACTTAATTATCTTCAAATACAAGAATGCTTTCTTTTCTTGCAAATTTCCCATTTACCATTTTCCCCTTCAATTCAAAGATACAAAATCATGTATACTAAAGTAGAAGGAAGTCTGCCTGTCTGTACAATAAGATCTCATTTAAAAAACAAAACAAAGCATAGGATTATCATCATTGGACCATTGCCAAAATTCCATCATTGTTTGACGATCAGCTCAGATGATTACGAGATAGATCAAAACACACAAGAACAAAATTTAATGCTTTATAGAAAAGGAAAAGAAGAAAAAAATATGCGTAGCTTTTTGTAAGAAAAAAGTACTTACTAGGCAATCTTTTAAGAAAGATGTCCGTTCCTCTGTAGATTTACTCAGCTTCTAATGGAGTTAAAAATAAGTTTTCTTATGTTAAAAATCTATATACAAAGAAAAGAAAAGTGGATTATAGTTATTCAATTGAGTCTGTAAATGTCGACCCATATAACAACTCTTTTAGCGGGTGATATACACAGTATCACGCAACAAATGCGTGATATATGACATGGGCATTCCAATCCAAATTTCAAACTATTAACAACTGTTGACTCATTTTTGAAATTTAATGCATTAGTTTTAGTAACAATGTTACTCAATAAGTAAGGTCTGTCTGAAATTATTATAAGAAAGTTAACTATTGCTTTAATGTATACTAGCGGTTTCGCCCCTAGCCTCTAGGGGCTTTGCCCCAAGAGGTGATAAAAAAAATTTAATATTTATTGTTTTTAGTGAGAGAATGTTGCTATTCTTTCATTCAAAATAAATGCTGGAATAAAAAATAATAAAGGGCAGCCTGCGGCAGCCTGTAGCAGAGCAAAATAAAAAATAAGGGGGGGATTTAATTGTTTTTGGGGGGGTTAGGGGTGTCACACCCCCCAAGAAAATAGCTTAAAACCACCACAGGACCCTCAAGAGTAGAATTCGATCGGTTCAGTGGTTACCGAGATCTTAAGCTTCAGACGGACGGACGGACAGACAGACAGACAGACAGACATCGTACTACTTTGTATTATTGATAGGATATACGTGGATATATTGACAGGGGAAAATTTGTAGTCAATTAAGGTTGCTAATATGAACCTCATTTATTATTCAGTTTGTTTATCCAGTAGGATGGGGGGTGATGGGGTAAAACGGGTGAATCATTACTTTAGGCTTCTATGGGCATTACTTTATCATAGTACATAAAAATCTGGTGCAACACAAGAATGAGGTATAGTCAACGAGCGAAATGAATCTAAAATGATATTTAGGGGGGCAGATAAAAAGTTTTTAAATTTTACTATGTGTTGCCCCCAACGACAGCTGAAAATCACCTATAGGTTTCATGATTTTTTTCGAATTAATGTTGTTGTTAAGCTCGGTGCAACATCCAAGTAATAATATATCATTTACCAATTTCTTGTTTTAAACGGATTATGAATAACTTGGAAAAAAAATATTTAAAAATAACCATTCAACATGTCAAATTAAGTAATTTATTTACAATAACTGCAAAAATGAAAATCTAAATTTATGCGGATTGGGACCATAACAAATTTAAAACTATAAATGTCAAAAAAAATCCTTTACTCTTACTGTATAATAAATTGTATCAATGCAACGTTAATTATGGACTTAATTGTCCTGGTTTCAATAGCTAGACTTGATAATAAAAACAAAGATTTGTTATCTATTTCATTATCTTTAATCTATCTATTTAGGAACCCAAATTTGTCATGAAATCTTTTGCAGTTTGTTATAAGATGCTAAGTATTACTGAAAGAGTCAATACCTTTACTCTGTATATTTGATTTTGTCCTTAATCTTTAAAGATTGTTTTTTTTTCAAACTATTAGCTTCGCCACTAGCCTGTAAGGATTTCGGCTAATCATCTTTAGAAGTTTAAAGATTTTTTAAGATCGGATACACACACAACTTAAAATGGACTAATATAACACTTCAATGCTTAACAAAACAATAGGTTTGACAAACGAACATTAAAAATTATAAAGAAACATTATATTATTTAGAAGCCTGAACTCAAATTTTCAAAAATGAAAAAAAAATTTCTAAGAGGATAATGCCCAAATAACCCTGAATAACATTGAATAATCCGTTGAATTTGATAACAGTATATTTTTAAAATTCGTCTGTGTAATAAAACGGTAGGTTTGTATGTCGCAGCTCTTATGGAGGAGATACTAAAACGTATGCTTATCAAATTCTAATACAAATTTGACTCCCACATAAATACTTTGTATTCAAACATTTATTAGCACAAGTTACAAAACAAATACCGTGGTTATTAGGACTAAAGTAAGGTTAGGATTGAATTTTGAAATTCAAACTTTTCTACAATTGAGTTCTTTACGTTAACGGATCAATAAGTCAGTAATAAAGAAACAGCGAACTTCTCTAACTTTAGATTTAACAAATATATTCCGATGTCTAACAATAGCTACTCCAAAATTTATACCAACATGTCAGTACCGGTAAACATTCATATTAAGTCATGGACAATAAAACAAATTTTGTACATTCTCTATAAATGATACCTAAAAGTTCTTATTACAGTTTTATTTATTCTGATATTATCTTTAATGGAAGGCAACAGCCTTGTTTAATTAATTCTAATGTCAAAACAACAGCAAATTATTTGAAAAACTTGATGGTTTTGAGAACATCGAACGTGATTGTAAACTTTTAGGTTCAGTACAAGTACAATTTACATGCAAATGTCTCCTCCCTCCCTGACTAGAATTTTTAAAAGCGAAGCTTTTCTATAATTAGAGGCGGTTCGTCCGTACGTCCGTCCGTAACGGATAACTTTTTTCGTTAATGTAGGCATGTTACCAAAATGTCCGTACGTCCATTTTAAACATGTTGATTTTTAAAATTTTTTTTAACATCAAATTTTTATATGATCCAATCATCCGATTGATCTGAATTTTGGTATATTGATTCCTGGGACAACAATATATAATGGTATAAGCGAAGCAACTCTATAATCAAGTCCTAAAAATGTAAGTATGTCCATAAAGATTATCCTGTATCAAACAGTTTTTCAACAAATTTACTTACAATTTTGCTTTGACTTCGCTTTTATGGATGTTGTCATCCTTGTTTCTTAAGCAAATCTTAATGTCAATTGGTTATTAAACTTAAAATATCAGTATATTGTTATTTCTTACAATAATTATAAGCTACCAGAGACACAATTTCACACAAAAGATATGGATGTAAGATTAATATATCATCCACTGTATTATCCATTTATTTAAAAAGATTTAGGTATCTTTGTAAGATTTTAAATAACATTATAATGCTATTTATTATAATTGCAATTACTAACAGTTGCAAAAATGGTTTCAATTAGCGATAATCACTTTTTATCATGCAAAATACTTACACAGCCCAGTATAGGATATAAATATTCTTGATTTATTTCACAGTTTTACTTTTAATGGAGTACTTTAAATCTTTTTTTTTCCTTGTAGACAAACATTCGCACACACCCACATAAACTTTGGGAGTAGCAATTTTTTTTCTCTACAAGTAATAAAATTAAATCAATTTGTGATTTTGAAGAAAATGTTTACTTTAAGAAAATAAAGATTATGTTTAACGTCGATGATGAGTTAGTCACAACCACTTTATTCAATGACTAGCGGCTACGCCCCTAGAGGCCTCTAGGGGCACTTGAGAAGTGGGGAGTCGAATTGATAACCCAATTTCTTATTTTAGATTTTAAAAGAAAAAAAAATTTGGGAGGGTGGAAAATTTTTTAATTTTAGTTTAAAAAAAAATTAATTTTTTTGGGGGGGGGTTATTTTTCATTTTTTGGGGGGGGGGGGTTGAGGGTGTCCCACCTCCCAAGAAAAAAATTATAAACCTTCCCGGGACCTATGAAAAGCTACCCTGTTAAGGAGAACCCGATCGGTTCAGCGGTTAGCGAGATCCTTCGGTACAAATAAACACACAAACTCACAAACATACATCCTGTTACTTTTATATAGTCGGCATAAAAAATGTCAATGATGTTAGTTAATCATGAGGTCAGCCATGACCACTAGTCAATCATATGTCAGCCATGACCACTAGTCAATCATATGTCAGCCATGACCACTAGTCAATCATATGTCAGCCATGACCACTAGTCAATCATATGTCAGCCATGACCACTAGTCAATCATGATGTCAGCAATGACCACTAGTCAATCATGATGACAGCCATGACCACTAGTCAATCATATGTCAGCTAAGACCACTTTACAAAGAAAGGGGAGGCCAATGTATGAGGATTGTGGAAGAAAAAAAAACAATTAAATAAAGGGCTGGATAAAACAGCTTATTTTCATAAAGGAAATTATCAGTTGAGTCAATTTCTCGTAATATTTCAAAAAGTAAATATAACAACTTTTAGACCAAAATATATTATACAATAACCTTAATACTCTAAATAATGTATTTTTATGCAACGAAGACAAAGTCACTGCGGCTTTGGTCTTTTTAAATATTTTATTAAAATTTTAAATCAAACTTAAATTCTTAAAAAAACATGATTCATATTTTCATTAAATAGGTATAAATAAAATAATAAACAGTGGATTCTCTTCTTAATTTATTAAAGCGAAATAAATAAATACATAAATATGTAGATACAATGGGTTTGATATAAAGGTAGTGTCATATGAAAGCTCTTTGTCGTACAATAAAATGCCCGTTTTACTTACAGGATTCAAAGATGGAAGTATCATTAGAATCTCTGCTTAGCTTTTATGTGATGACTTAGCTAGTTAAGGTATGAGATGTTTAGGCGGCATAGGCAGGCTTGGCAGGAGCATAGGGCTTGGCCTCAGGGTACTGGGGCTCGCCGGAATACTCAACAACGGGAACGTAGCCGTTGTAACCGTCGACGGTGTAGGTGACAGTCTGGAGCCTGCCGTCGGGAAGAGCGACGTAGTACTTGCCGTTGGTGAGGGCTCCCTCTCTGGACTCCTTGGCGCCGAAGTCGTTGCTGGTGTAGTCGTCCTTGACGGCATACTCGTAGGTGTAGGTAGCATCAGTCTACAAAAAAAAGAATGTGCTTAAATCCTAAAATGTTATTTTCATGTGTTTAAAATAAATGGTTACATATGTATTTATTGTTAGGAATGCAGTTTGGAAAAACCTGGCAATGTTATGACCTTAAATTTGGGCAACAGAATCTTTAGAAATAGTTTCCAAGTGCAATAAAGTTGTCAATGTAACAATGTTTATAACTAATACTATGTACTTCTTTATTGCTGCACTTTTCAATTAGTAAAAAAGTAATAAACTTGACCCTTTAAAAAGTTACGTTTTAGTTCAAAACTAGGCTTAAAATGAAATTACAAAAACTTTTACTGGGGGCGGAACTATTTAGCGGGTCAAAAAAAGTAAAAAAAACTTACATAGGCATACTCAGGCTCGTGGTAGCTGGCGGCAGGAGCAGGATGGTAAGGAGCAGGGGCGGGCTTGTACACAACGGGTGCGGGAGCTGGCTTGTACACTACAGGGGCGGGCTTGTACACAACTGGGGCAGGGGTGGGCTTGTATACAACGGGGGCGGGCTTGTACACAACGGGGGCGGGTCTGTACACAATAGGAGCGGGCTTGTACACCACAGGGGCGGGAGTGTATGGAGCAGGGGCAGGAGTGGTTGCTGGTGGTGGTGGGGGAGGAGCAGGGGTGGTGTAGCTGCTGCCACTGTCACTCTCATCGCCGGCTCCGCTGCTGGCAGTCTTCAAACCTCCAAAAAGTCCGGCAGCCTTGGCTCTCACCAGATCAGCCCCTCTATAGACGGCCACATTGTGACCGGGCTGGCTGAACTGGAACAGGACTGGGAGGTCGCGATCAGCGGAGGTTACGGCGGCTGAGAACAGCACAAAGGCAAGCAGGCTCTAAAAAAAATATAATTTTTTAAGAAAATTAATCTACCTTCTGATTTCAAATTTTGCCTGATTTTGAAATTATTAATCTATTAAAAACTAGCTCCTAGCATCTAAAGGCTCAGAATGATAGGGAAAGCAGTTATAAAGCTTAAAACCATCCTAAAGGAAGACTAATGTGAAGCTTCCCTAAATGGAAAACAAACAACAAAAAAACTAAAAAACTTACTCCTTTATAAGATAAAGGTAAATTTAGGATGGTAAAAATTAAACGATTTCTTTATTTTAAGTAAATAGGAGTTTAATATAAACATTAGTAACTTTGTTAGTAGTTTTAATGCTTTATTTATTAGCTTATTTTTAAATTAGTTGAAATTTTTTACTGTATTTAACATAAATTTGAATCTTTATACACACTAAAATTGTTGAATCAACAATATTAAATTTCTTATTGTAAAAATAAATTTTGTTTTCACTGTACCTTAGTGTACATGGTTGTTGTTTAAGGGGGGGGAAATGTACTGATCCAAAAACCCATTTTTTCCTATTTATATCCTTTCATTTTTGGGGGTTCATTGGTGACGCGAAAACCGCGTAACAACAAAATTTAGTTCAACTTGGGGAGAGAAAGAGTGAGAGGAGGTGGGGGGTAGACACGAAAAGCAAGTATGACGCATCGGTTTTTGGACGCGCCATACGCCGATGCCACCAACGTAATTTCAAGTATATTGCCCTCAAAAATGTCTTTCTTATATTTTGGTAGCAATTGCTTTTTTTTAAAAAGGGGCCCGAGCAATTAAAGGGGAATCTAGAGTAGAAAACTGGGTTGAAAGTATTTTTGGATTGTGTCCTGTTTTTGTGACTCTCTATACTTGTACATACAATACAGGTGCAGAATGTTACTTGAAATCTTGGTAACTTCTAAATCTGGTTCTATTTGTCATCGCCTGTGACATTGACCTGCTAGTCTCTGCAAATACAGGGTGTCACATTTTAATCTGATTTGTATACTATTGTCATTTCTTAATTCATATTAAAGATATCTTATTTGAAAAAAATTGTCGACTAAAAAATTCAAAAATAATCTTTAAGTACACACATGTATATAAACTCAAAATAAATTTAACGAATTTGGATTGACATCAAAATATAGTATGAATATTTGTTGGTTTTGGATACAGTTCTTCGCGGATACGCAAATAAAAAGTCAATTATTTTTATTATTTTTAATTCGTATCTGCAGTGTGTATTTAAATTTAGAAGGTAAGGGACTTTTTAAAAGTATATCAAGTGAAACACCCTGCAAAAGGCTTCCATGAATGTACTCTTTAATTAATTTACAAGTCTATGCGGGATAACATCTTATTTGCATTCAATTATTAAATAAAACTTAACTACTTATTTGTGATGCCCAATACAAAGCTTCCACATAAAGGATATCCCAATCGAATAAGCGTTTAGTCTAAATCGTATTAAACAGACAGACAAATAGACAAAATCATATGCTTTATTCTAGAGAAGCTTTGCTTTCGTCTTATAATTTAAAAAAAAATTCTTATAGAAAAATATTAAAACTTTAAAATGTTAGATTTCCTTTTGTTTTTTTTAACAAACAATATCAAATCTGATTAGTAATAGGTTATTATGATAAAACAATGATAACTTTAGTTTCTTGTTATTCTTTTAGATATTCATAATTTTCGCTTTTATTAACATTAGTTATTCTTGTGTATCTCCATTATTGATAATATTGCATTGTTATAACCTATCCAGGCCTTTAATTTTAATCAGAGCAGAGTAGTTTATGGTCAAAGAATGTAGAACAATAATTCAATTCTTGGCGCTTTTTTAGATGCGAAGCTATCCTATAAGCTTAAAATAAATCTGTCTGTGAGAAGCTTTAAAGATAGATTTTAACTTGTATGTTAATCAAGGAATATCAACGTCCAATCTATTCAGAAGCCATAGTCAAGCTATGACAAACAAACAAATTCTAGCCGTCACCGAGCCGTCTATTTTCATTACATTTATAGCCGCCGTTGAGCTGTAATTCGCAGTAGGCAACGTAGAGTAGATTTCCATAGATGACACGTTTTTTTTTTAATTCAGCCGCAGCTGATATTTTGTTATTGTCATTCAAGTGAAAATTTGATTAGGCTGAACATCGCTGTTCCAATCTCCAAAGGGAAAATTCAGACAGTTATTAGGATTTAAAGCCCAACTTATTAATTTGGTTACTAATTATGCTTGTGAATAAATCCCTCTGCTTTCGAACATTGTGCTCCTTGTTCATAGCTTGCAATTTGATTCTACTTTTTTCTAGATTTTAATCTTGAGAAATGTAGTATTCTAAATAAAACAAGGATGACAACATCCATAAGTAGCGAAGCATAAACAATTAAATAAGAATTTAGATATTAGTTGACAAAAGCATGTATATTAGGAAAAAATCACGAAACCTTTTCAACATTTGTTTTTAATTTCTTAATATTTCAGTAGTATGACTAACAGACTGTCGGTCAAAGTAAATTACATACTAGATGCTCAGAACAACCGTAAATTTAATTTTGATATTTTTAACTACAAAAATTAAAAAAAAACGGACCATAAACACCAAAGATATGAAGAAAAATGTGAAAAATATAAAAATAGCCAAAAACCTGCAAAAAGGCAGTCTGACCGCCATTGATGTGTTCTTGAAACGAAAGGAAATTTAATTTTGATATCTATAACTGAAAAACTTTGGAAATTGGGCCATAAACACCAAAGGTATGGAGAAAAATGTGAAAAACACAAAAATAGCCTAAAACCTGCTTAAAGGCAGTCTGACCGTCATAGTTGGTTTCTTGAAACGACAGGAAATTTAATTTTGATTCTATAACTGAAAAAATTTTGGAAATCGGACCATAAACACCAAAGATATGGATCAAAATGTGAAAAATACAAAAATAGCCTAAAACCTGCTAAAAAGCGGTCCTATCGCCATTGATGTTTTATAGTTATTTGTGCTCCTTGATAATGGGAATGTTGTCAAAAAATTTCAGCCTTTTATCTTTTATAGGAGCCGAGAAAATCACGTTTCCCCCAAACCAAGACGGACATACGGACATACGGACAGACGGACATACGGACATACGGACAGACGGACAGACGGACAGACGGACATTTCAAATTATAGAGTAGCTTCGCTACTAAAAAAGTTAGCCCTGGATTGTTTTAGGTTCTATTGTTCATTGCATAAGTAATAAAGGGTGACATTGTCTTAAATTGGAGTTATTTAATAAATGTTGATGTTTAAATAAGATGATTTTGTTTGATAGTACAAATACTATGTTTATAGAATTATAATTTTGATTTAAAGAAATATCGCATGCATAAAATCAAAGAACTAAAAAAGCATTTTTTATGTTCGTGTAAATGATTTTCTAAAACGGGGATCCAGAGAGTGGGGGTGAAAATGGATTGCGAATTGCTCTATGGCTTTAGGAAAAAGCGAATTGTACATTTTGTAAGTCAAAGAATCTGAACTAGAAAGTTTCGTTTTATTATTTCATAGATTCAAAGATATTATAAGTAATCTGACTATCACTGCAACAAAATGATATATTAAACCTCATTGTTTTTTGTTTTGTTTTTAGTGAAACAGGTAAAAATTAAAATAAAAACCTTTATTTATTTAAATAGATTATTTTATCTTATAGTAGCAACTGCTCTCCTAGCATATAGGAGTTAAGTATTCGAAGGAGTAGGGAAAGTAGAAAAATAGCCTAAAACCATACAGGGACCAATAAGAAGATTCCATATCATTGAGAACTCAATCGGTTCAATTATTATCGAAATAGTAAGCTACTGACAAGAAACCTTACTACTTGTAAATTTACACAAATGTATTGTCAAGTAGTCTGACATTTATGTTCTGGTTTCTCATTCATGAGGAATTCTTTATTTAAAAATCAAAGTATTTTACAAGGAAGCATAAAATGCTATTTCAAAAGTGTTAGAAAACTAGGTTTATCGTCTATTTGGAGAAAAATACAAAAGTCAGTAGTGTTCTCAGAAAGAAACCAATTAGAATTTGGTGGTTACAAAGAATCAATGATTTTTTTCTTATCAAGTAAATTTCTTGTATCTATTACTTTCCTAACAATGCTCAAAAACGTCGACAGATAATTAATTAGATCCGAAAATGCTAATAATCAGACTTTGATTACATATCATTCACTAATGTTATTAGAAGGAAAAAAGATAAAAGAAAAAATAATAATAAAAGAATATATATACAAAAAATTTTTTTTAAAATAATCAAACAAACAAGGATGGAATAATGTTCTTTCTCTTAATAACAAACTCTAAACTCTTCTTCTTGAGGTTATATCTGGACATGGGACTGATCTAGAGAGTGCCCACTTCCATCCAAATTTTTGTATGTTTATTAATCAACTTAAACCCACAGCTCCAGTTGCAACTGATGCATTCTGTCAGACAATTCGCATAAACTCGCAGCTGCTTACCCTAATTATAGCTGCAGACTCATTATTAAATTATAAGCGAGCTGCTCTTTTATAATTCTCTGCAGCAGGACCAAGCCCTGATAGCTACTTTTCCATAGTTATCATGAAATATTTAAGCAGCACATATTAAACTGCTTTTCAAAATACTATGTAAAAGCTTTAGAGATTCATAAGAGTATTGACGATATTATTTTTACCGTGCGTCTTATTTTTAGCTTCGCTACATTTCGTACACGTTAGTATGTATGTTTATATGTTGCAGAACTGTCGTTGTAAGTAGGTGAACAATTTTTCATTTCTCCATTTTATTTTCTAAATTATAATGCTTATATCCTTTTATATAAAGCTTTAAATTCTTGTTTATTTGTAGCTGAAGATTTAGATAACTTCTGAACTGATTGAGTTCTTCATTATATGGAAGCATCTTATAGGCCCCTGAATGGTTTAAGGCTATTCAATTCTTATATCTAAGTTTTGTGTTGGCTATTATCCTACTTTCCTTACTCCTTCGAATACATCGCTTCTAGATGCTTGAACGCAGCCGCTAGTTTATTATTGATGTGTATATATAAACTAACACATTCAAATAAAATCCTCTAATATTAACTAATGAATATATATATTAAAAAATGGTTTTGCTATAATTTCCATTGGATTTTCTAGTACATATAATACAGATAAATAAACACTTTTCTTATCTAGACACCACTTAACGGAGTAAGAAAACCAAAAGTAAAATATGAGAAATTGAGACCTTCCTTGAAAAGATAAAGTACAAAGTGGCAACTTTGTGATTACAATTTTCTGATGATTCATGATTTAATGTCCATTCAGAATCAGACTATTTTATTCCAATTGCAAAAGATTTCAGTGAAAGGATTGGCGAAAGAAAACAGATAACCTTGAATAATCCTCTTGAACAGCAACTTATTTTTTACAATTTTAAGTTTTGGGAAAAGGAAATCCCTGAACAGCAAATAGTTATTTTTAAAATAATTGCAGAAATTTGGTCAATCATCAAAAATCAAAAATTCTTATAAAAACCTGATTATTTGTTCAAGACATCTGTGCACATATACATAGATTTGCACAGATGTATTTTCTATCCAGGATTTATCCCTAAAAGATCTCCTGGTAGAGCAAAATTCTTCTCAATTGCTAGGTCTCAAACTGTAGTGCTCTGGAGAGTTGAGCAGATTCAAAGTTCAATGTTGTTTTCTTATTGTCATTGCTTCAGCATGAATTGAAATAAATTTTATTTGTTTTTAACCAAAACTCTATATAGAGTTTGAATTTAAAAAGTGATGCGATTGGTTTATAATTTCTGTGGGGATGGATTGTTTGTGAAAAATCCCGCCCCAAATCCTGATCTTCAAGAAGCTAAAACTATTTTGAACTTGATGATTCTAAAAGCCCATGCAGGAATATCAGTTTGACTCATAAGTCCTGTAAAAAAGAAATAAACAAATACTGAAAGTCAATTACGTTGGTTCAAGATGTATAGAAATGGATATAGAATATATGCTGATATTATGGCAGAGGTTAAAAATGTCATCAATTTGGGTTGCTAACATGGACATCACTTATTGATCAGTTCGTTCATCCAGTAGGGAGGGGAGGGGATGAGAAAATGGGGTGGGAGGGGGGGGGGAGATATTTTAGCCAGGTACAAGTTAAACTTTATTAGAAAACATGCTAATCTGGTGTAAAATCCAAGTAATGATAAATCCATTTGAATAGACGTTCCCTTGACGACGTCGTCGGCATTGCAAGGTATCTGGTATATTGGTCTAAATTAAGCCACATATAAAGGCATTATATTACATTGTTCTCAACATTAACCTGTCTCTTTTTCCCAGGAATATATCACAAAGTAAATTGTAAAGAAGATTTATTATTACTCTCGCCCAGTGGCGTGTCTACAATTTCATCGGAGGGGGGGGGGGGGTGGGGACAAAAAGAAAAAAACACCTCCTGCCTATCCATGCAGTCACCACCCATGGAAAAGAAAATTGGAACAGCTTAATGGGGAACCACAATAATCATAAGAAAATATTTTGTTTACCGATTCCTGCAGTCCTGAAGAAATCTGCTAAATCATCTTTATTAAAAACCAATCCTTTTCAGCCTGATTTGCTTATCTACAAATTGGAGACATTCAAAAGTTGAAATCAAAATTGCTTTTGATCATTTGGAGTGGTGTAGCTACTCTGTTGTTCACTAAGTATGTCTAAAGGTATGACTTAAAAAGTAAAAATTATTCTTTTACTTAAATATAAAACTAAAGAAAAACTTTTTAATTGATCTAAATGTTTGAAATCTATATTCAAAAATAAATCATCGGATGGTTGAAAATATATCTCTTTTCTTAAAAAGTTGATTGAAGATAACTTTTCATTTAATACTGGCACCGGGAGATTTGTCGAGCATGAATAAACTCATAAATTGCGAAGCACAGAAATATAGAACACCTTATTAAAACGACAAAAAGAAGAAATGGACGAACCATAGAGTCAGGCATAGAGTAGATTAGTTGATGCTCATTAAAAAGGAAAATTGTAGAAGTTATGTTTATTAACATTAACTATATTGCGATTGTAGGAGCTCAGAAACAAAATATGGGGAGTTGGGGTGTGGGGGGGGGGGCAGATACAACGGTCATCAATACGAAGTGTTGTCCCCAAAAATTCCGAAACCTGGCTTTACGAATATTGTTTTCGAAATAATTCTGTTGATGGTTACAGCCTAGCTGGTAGTAACTACATAGAAAGATAGATAGAAAGAGAAGAGAAATATTTTACTCCACCTAACTACTAACATAAATACCATATTAGGTAGTTAGTTTTCAGATGAATGATAAAGCTAGATGACAGAAAAATTTATGATGCTAGGTTATACTGGACCCATACCAAAAAAAAACTTTCAGATAATCGAGCTGGTTAGAGTTTTTTTTTCTCTTTGTATTTTAGGTATATTATGAATATCCATTTTTAGTAAGCAATTTTTTTCATTTTTAAAACAGGAAATGTGTCGGATTCTGAGCCGCAAAGGACAATTAATACAAAATTTCTTGTACTTAACCAAAACTAAAGTTTTTAATGGGATAATCGTACTTTTTTGGTTAATGATACGATATCTTTTTTACAAGAATGATTTTTAAAAATAAAAAAATTAAAGAAGTTCACTTAATCTTAACTCTATTAGTGCAGCAGCAATGAAATTTTTAGAACAGAAAACAAGTAGCAGAAAATCAGATCTAACAAGGGTTACAACATCCACAATGGTAGGGCTCATAATCAGAAGAAGTGATGAAACATGTAGAAAATATGAAAAAAATAGAGTAAAAATTTAAAAAAGATTGATTTAGAAAAAAATAAACTAAAAAAAGATTAAAAAGATGCACAAAAATAGATGGTAAGAGAGAGAGAGAGAGAGGAGAGAGAGAGAGAGAGAGAGAGAGAGAGAGAGAGAGAGAGAGAGAGAGAGAGAGAGAGAGAGAGAGAGAGAGAGAGAGAGAGAGAGAGAGAAAGATGGATGAAAAAATGTGGTGCGACTCTGTTTTGGTAAGAAAATATTACTAAGCTTCTCCTAATTCTATTTCTTATTGTTAAGTTAAGATTTTTATCGTAAACAACCTTTGTTCACCAGCTGTACAAGTATGATAAATTACACTATATTTTTCTTTTTTTACTCACAGATATATTAATAATATCAATAGTCACAAATAATGTTGAAAAACCTACTTTTTTTTATAAATATATCTATAATACAAAGTAGAACGATGTCTGTCCGTCTGTCTGTCCGTCTGTCCGTCTGTCCGTCTGAAGCTTAAGATCTCAGTAACCACTGAACCGATTGGGCTCTACTCTTCAGGGAATATACCTACTGGTCCTGTGATGGTTTTAAGCTATTATTTTGGGGGGTGGGACACCCCCAACCCCCCCAAAAAATGAAAAATACCCCCTCCCCCCAAAAAAAATTTTTTTTACTTTTTCTTTTTAAATCTAAAATACGAAAAATTAGGTTGATCAAACCTCTTGGGGCAAAGCCCCTAGAGGCTTGGGGCGAAGCCGCTAGTCTATAATACAAAGTAGCTTGTGTATGTCTGTCCGTCCGTCCGTCTGAAGCTTAAGATCTCGGTAACCACTGAACCGATCGGATTCTACTCTTCAGGGAATATACCTACTGGTCCTGTGGTGGTTTTAGGCTATTTTCTTGGTGGGTGGGACACCCCCAACCCCCCCAAAAAAACAAAAAATTCCCCCCCCATTTTTTTTTTTTTTTGTTTTACAAATTTTGCGAATTCGTTATTTAATCGCAAATATTTTTCCTGCTGGGTAGGTGCGAAAATTTGCGATCCGTTCTGCTGGGTAAGTAATAGAAGATGTAATAATACCTCTTGTGGCAAAGCCCCTAGAGGCTAGGGGCTAGGCCGCTAGTATTTTTAAAAAGTAATTGATTGAAATTTGACATTGAAATTTTGCCCAATATTTCATCCATCATTTGATTTAAAGTATTTCATGTCTGGGGAAGAAATTGATTTTTAAAGATGGCAGGAGTTGGCTTTTTTCCGAATTACCTCACTCAAGGGAGTAGAAGAAAGGAATTTGTAAAATCACGGTCTAAAATGTCCAACCTCAACTCACACCAACTTATATAGTGATCAAATATTTTATTGAGATTAACCTAAAATATAAATAAACAACCAAACCTAATATTTCAAATTGTAGCTTGTGCTTTGGTTCTAATAACTTCAATAATAAGTTTGTCGTGCTGTTTGATACAACAAGTTTTTTAATTGTCATTTCTTTTAATCTCGTATACATTTTAAAAAATAACATCATAGATACAAAATAAAAACAAGGATTACTTGACACATCCATAAAGGCGCAGCTCTTTTATATTTCATTTAAAACAACTAAAAATCTGTCATATAACATAGTTTTATGATAGCAAAAAGTAAGAGTCAAGCAGATTTTTTTTTAAATTCAAGACTTTGTACTATTAAATACTTTGAATTTAATCAATATGTTTAAACAAGAACCTGTAGTTGTATTTTATAAGTCAATAACAATCTATTTTGAATGTAAATGCTAGAGGAATTTAATAGGGTAATTTCAATTAGTATTAATTCCAAGAGTACCATAAAATGTTCTCGTACAGTTTTCGATAAAGATTCTTTTGAGTTTTTTTAAAGCAGCAATGCATCTATAATTGATCTTTTGTTTGTCTGACCATCGTTCTGTCAGTCCGTAACACCATGGGGGAAATGCATGGTTCTCGGCTGCTACTTAAGAAAGACAGATGAATTTCTATAAAGGTTTCAAAAATCCATGTGTCTCAAGTACATTATTTACTTGGTTCATTGGTTTGTCACCTACGCTACAAAAATATGATCATAAAATTTTTGTATATGAAACATACTTAAAGGTTTCGTGATTTTCCATCTTATATACATTATATAACATCTGCTATTTAAATCACTTGGTCAGTTTGTTGAATGGATTTATTATTACTTGGATCTTACACCAGATTATCGTGTACTGTAAGTAATAAAGTGAAACTCGTAGCAGGCTAAAGTAACGATTCACCCCATCAACCCCCTTTTCTCCATTCCCTCACCTCCTAATGGAATAACCAACTTAGCAATAAATGATAGCCATGACCTAAAAAAGGGCATACTTTCATTTTTGGGATTCGATTATAGTGATGCTTCGCTTATAATGTTCTACATTGTTGTCCTAGTAATTATTATTCCAAAAATTAGATGTATATTATATCATACTAAAAGTTATTGTCAAAAATACGAATGTTTAAATGAAAGACTTTCTGGTCATGATTTTTGAGTTGCTACTGTTATAGGAATCATCATGCAAAATTTTAGATCGAAAGGACAATTCTAACATGTTTTAATTAATGAAAGGGCTATCCGTTACGGACGGATTGAACGATACTAATTATAAAAAAAGCTTCGCTTATAAAAACCTTTTACTGAAAGACCCCGTATATCTTACATATGTTAAAGTTAGGACTGCTCTAATAAAAACAGACCTTTGTAATTAGCCAACATTTCAATTCAAAATTTATTCAAACAGGTGTTATATTTTAAAAGTTTTATGGATATTTTATTTTGGATATTCATATGAAGATATTTTTTTCAATAAAAAAAATATTTAAATTTACTCAAACTTATTGTAATAATGGTACTAATTTTCTAAAAGAAAAGTTTTTAGAGAAATAATTTATCTACAAAAAAAATAATTGTTTTTTTTTATTAATGAAACACACTGTAATTATGTAACAGGTGAAAAAAAATATTTACTTATCCATCTGACTCTAACATTAAATATGAAAATATGTGCAGCTTTAAACTTATATTTATTTGTTATACATTTCAGTGAATTTGAAAATAGTAATGTGAAATTATTCAGATCTAGTCAAAAGTAATATAAATATGATGTCCTGTATACTAATCTGTATGCTTTTTGTTTTTGTAAAGATCTATATAAATTTTTAAAAATCTTTATAATATTTAACGGCTTTAAAAGTTTTATTTTTGTGGTGGGTTATAGTAAGTACATAAGTTATAGGGTTCTATTTATGAGCTAGCTTCTATGAAAGTTCATACTCTTGTTTTGTTCATTTGGTGCCTTCTCACAAAGTGCCCATGTTGAGTTTCTTGCTCCTTATCTTTTAGATAAATTTGATAATAAGAAAGAGTGGTAGTTTTTTCCATCATTAAGGGGCCATCCAGTATCCAAAATAACCTAACCTAACCGTACCATCATTAATTTGTAATTATTATTAAATCTGCAGACCTTAAAATGGCTTCCAATGCCTGGTTTATACCAACAGTGATTGCAATAATTTGTGCAGGTATCGCTTTCAAAAACTCAATAAATATCTATCAATTTTTTGTTTTGATTTCATGTGGTTTAGGACAATTATTAACATGGAAATAACATTTAATATATAAGAAAAGTTTGATAGTTTAATAGTATACTTACAAACTTTGTATAAAAGTAACAAGATGATTGTCTGTGTGCATGTTGTGTGTGTGTCTGTCTGTGCAGTGAGGATCTCGCTAACCGCTGAACCGATATTATTTTCTTTTATAAAAAAAATACGCTTTTGTTCTTAAAACTTAAATCTATAATAGGGGGGGGGGGGGGTCAACTTCCCCCCTTACCCTCGATTGCTCCTGTAGGCCTCTATGGGGTTTATCCGCTAGATTATAGATATATAAAAAATCTTGAATAACCAGAAACTTTTATTTAGCCTTGTTCCTTGGCATATTATCTGCAAAGAAAGAGAATGGAAGACTTGCAGAGGAGCTTAATCACACTAGGTCTACTATTGAAAGGTATTCACAGAATCATTAAAAAGAAGACGATCTTTAAGGCATATGGATCCAATTTAGAAAATTGAAAATAAGGTGAAGGGAGGTATTTTTTCTTGTTTAACCCTGCGGAGCGTATATATGAGATATTCGAACCCTGCGGAGCTACCCTGTACCCAATATATAACCTAACTTACCCCTTGACCTAAGGTAAAACACAAACAAAACTAAAACTTTCACCTAATTTTTAAAATTTATTTCAAAATTAGCATCGGGGGGGGGGGGGGGGATTTAGGCGTCATTATTCCTGTAGTTGAATACGTTGGTTAAACAACCAAATTATGAATACCTTTCAATGGGACTGAATATGTGCAGTTATTTGTTGAAAAAGGGGACGGATAATTTTGCTGCCTGTACTAAGGATGATGCTAAGAAAGCTGGAGAAATTCAGGTAGGAATTAATTCTACTAGTGGAAGAGCCCCTAGAGAACGTTGGCCAACCCCTACCAAATATAAAATTTCTATTGGGAATTTCTTTTTTTTGAGGCGCGGGGGAGAATGTTACACCCCTAAAAACATTCTTAAACGTTTCCTGGACCAGTGTAAACGTCACTAAAAAATGTAGAACGGTCGGCCTAGCTGATTATGAGATCTTAACGTTCATACAAACATAGAAATAAACTTAATATTACTTTAGTACATATGATTCTAAATAAATAAAACGCAAAAATTTAAAAGTTGAAGAACATTTAATAATAAGCAATTACCATTTAACACCTGTTTTAAGAAATGTAAATTCGGGTTAGGCCAATTTTACTAATTATAAATGAAAATTGTCCTTTTTCCACCAATGAATATTGTGTTACCTTGTTATTGCTGTGTTACTTACGTAGTTAAATTTAGACTAAGCAGAAGAAATTTAGCAGCCTGGATGTTGAGTTTAACCAAGCAGATGCACAGAAAAATGAATTATTAAAGAAGGAAAGGTAAACAATAACAATTGTTATTTTATTTTGAATGCAAAACATTTTGCAAAAAAAATATTAGTAATTGGGGAGCTAAAGGGCTTGTTTGTAACATTTTACTTATAAAACCTAAAAAAGTACAATAGAAAATAAAAAGGACAATAACGTCTAATAGGTACAAAGCTTTTGGAAGCTCTTTATAGTGCCTATAAAAAAAATGACGTCATACAATACTATTAACCAATGAATAAACTGACTAAATTAATGATAGCAGGCCCGTATACATTTTAATTGACCAATGGTTATAGGCAAGTTTTAGACGTCTTTTTTTATGAGCACTATAAAAAGCTTCAGGATTTTGTAATAACCCTTAACGGTCGGGGGGGGGGGGGGGGGCGTTGAACGCCCCCCCCCCCATCCGGTTTTTTCTATCTCGATTTCTGTGTGTGAAAGATAAAGAGCCCAAACTGCGTGACTTTATAAGTTTGTGTATGACACATAACCGAGAGTTGGAATTTTTTGAATATCTCCATCCTGGCGGGCACAGGATGCCAGCAAACCTGGCAGGGTCATCCAGGTAAAGGGCAAAAATATTTTTTTGACTTAAAAAAAGCATTTTATCTTACCAAAATACTAAAATATCCTCTAGTAGTACATCCTCATATTAAATACAGGTGTTCAAGTCAATTTCAGGTTCCAGGTATGATCCTGCAGGTCCTGATCCTCCAGGTCTCCAGAAATCTTGAAATAGCTCCTGTGGCCTCAATTTTTGACTTAGAGACTTCAAATTTTAAACTTAAGCTTTTCTTACATGTCTACATAACGTATTAAAATTTCGCCGTTTTCCCGCCGACCGCCGACTGCGGCGGCTGTCAGCTGCCAAGTACAGCTGCGGCCGCTGAAATTTATATTTTGATATTTGAAATCTAAAATTTACATAAAGATTAACATTTTCTGCAAAAAAAAATTTTATTCTAGCTTCAAAAATAAAAAAATTACAGCCGTTTGAAATTTTTAAGTACAAAAGGACCTAAAAACAAAGGTTGTTAAATAAAAGGGTGAAGGAAGCGAAAATTGACCTTGACTTACTTAAGGTCGGAATTCATCATAACACAGGGGACTTACACAAAAAATTTTAGCCCTCTAGCTCTAATAGGAACTGAGATAACATGGGGCCCCCCCCCCCCACTGATTAAGGTGCGGCAAGGGGCCCGACTGTAAGGAGATAAGTAGCTTAGCTTTAAATTTTAATACTAGTTAGCCAAATAAAGATAACTAAGGTTTCGTGATTTTTTTTCAGAGAATTGAATGGAGAGCTGAGACCCTTAACTGTGGACATAAAAAGTCTGGAAAAAGAAGTACTTCGCCTGGAGAAAGAGTTGCATAATATTTAATTTAATTCTATAAAAAAATCTCCGATTTAAATTTGCTACTCATACTTTTTGAAGTTGTACATATTCTTAATTCTTAGACAATTTTTTACAATTAAAAACTGAAAAAAATATTATTTTCTTTATAATTTGTGGAATAAGATCTATGTATATTAGTATAAAAGGTAAAATTAACATTAGTGATACATGGAGTATTTATCTTCTTAATATTAACTAAGCCTAAAATTTAACCCTTTGGGGTGCTTAGGATTTTGTTTGAAAATAAGGATTGCCATATTTGGGTCAGGTTTAACCTTTTAGCTGATTTCTAAATTGTAAATGTTGTTTTCTCTGAGGCTTACTAACGGCTGACGTGCGACTGCCGAGCCCTGGTACATATTTTGCCAGACAGGTATAACTATACATAAATTTTATATGACTCCACCTAGCAAAATTAAACATAATATCATTAGAATTATTAGTACATTTATAATTTATAAAAGTTTTAAAACTTTGACACGTCTTAAATATTGATTTCAATATCACAGGTGTGTTAATTTTGATTTTCAAAAATCATATGTTAGAAAGAGAGGGGTAGGTTTCTTGTATAATCCGTAAAGGTGTGTGTTTTAAGGCTTAAAAATAGTAGTAGAACGATAATATTCACTAAATATGTATATTTCTTATTGAAAAGAACTATAGACAACATTTAAAAAAAAAAAAGTTAACATAAATTTTTATCGTTCTACTACTGTTTTTAACTTATAACACATAACCTTTACGGATTTTACCAGAAACCTACCCCTCTCTTTATCAAATAACTGCAAAATGATTTGTAACCAATTTGTTATATATTTATTATGACATGTTTGAGAATTGAAAATTGTTTTCAGATTTTTGATAGGATAAATAATGAGCGGAGGTTGGGTACTACCTGTAGTTTTGGGAATAGCAGGGTCAGGTATAATTATTTTTTTACTTAGTGGAGGGTCGAAAGGTTATCGGGCTGGTTCCTGAATTATTAACTGCAGTGCCTTTTTTTTAGCAGCTGCTTTGTGATACACTTTGTATGTTCGTCAGTCCGTTCGTAGATAAAGAAACGGAAAAATATGATTTTCTCGGGTGCTATATAAGCTAAATTACTGATTTTTTCTTGTGAAGATACCTCCTACCATAGACCACTCGGTTCAAAGCTTACTTGTCCGTTTATCCTTCCAAGATTTTTTTGTAATATCTATGTTGCCATTAATATTTTAGTTATTTGTTAAAATATCTATTAGTATATATTAATATATACAATATATTTTCTTTTTTTCAGTTTTGTTTGTTGATCTTCTTTCAGCAAGAAAATCTAATGTTCGCATAGCTGAACAAATTTTATTAAACAGGTTAAAATTTTAAAATTGTGTTTAATTTATGTAAAATAATTCTCATAAGCAAATCGTTATATATTTATCTAATTTATATTAAATAGTAATAAGGTTTAACTCATAATTAGTTCTACCTAATGTACTGATAATACATATTTGTAATAAAAAAAATCAATGTGTGGTGCAAAAATATATATAATTCTATCCAAAAAAAAAACTTTTTAACTTTTATTTTTGGAAGACGACTTTTCAGACGACAAAACACAAATATTTTTTTCTTTTCCCTAGTTTTTTTCTATGTATAGCTACACAGCTTTCCGTGAATATTAAAATGAAAAAATATAAGATTGAAACCAGTTTTGTTAGCCCCGACAGATTTTTATTTTAGAAAATAGTCTGTAATACGATTCTTCCAGTTCTAATTCAGTGGATATTAATCGGTTTCGAAACCATACTGGAAAACTTTTCATATCATGAAAACTTTGATCTAGAGCTGATATTGACATAGCCAACGAACATCACGAAGCTTGTCTTAGTAAAGTAGACCAGAAAAGCAAATTAATTAAGGTATTTATTACTTAGTTGTAAGACATAATCTATGTCACTTTAGATTATATTTTTATGAATATAAGGTAAAACGCGGCTAAGATAAGCAATTTTCGATAGGGACAAACAAGTCCTAACACATACAGATACACTACTTATTACTTGTATAAATATAGGCATTCTTCTACATTATATCATTAAACGATTGAAAAATTCAAATGAAAAAAGGCTAAGATACTCAAAATTGCATACAGACCAACTTTTATAGGTCCTGTAGACCACACAAATGACGAGAATTTTTTTTAAAAAAGTTAAAATCTACATGCCTTAATTTAAAGGGGTACAACAAACTGCGCAGTGCAGCTTTTTAAATAGATAAGGCTAGACTTTGTTATCGGGATTGGGGCCCCGCAGAGTAAGTAATTAAACAAGAGATTGTAACTGAAATATTCTATTTCAAGGAGAAGGACGTGAGAATTCAGGACCAAGAGAATATTTTGATAAAAGTTTACAAGGAAAATGAATATAAACAAACTGTTATCAGGTAGACAACTTTATGGCTAGAAAAGAAAGAAACCCATAAGCCTCTTTTCCATTTCCCCTTGAGGCAGTTGATAACAGACCTTTATAGTAGGTTCCAAGACACTAAAGTCCCAGCTATTACAGACAATCAACCATTTGACCTTGTTAATGATATGCGTCTGGTTTGGCAAGGCATTCCCCTTAGTCTTTATATTCCTATCGCTCATTAGACATATCAGCAGTAGGTAAACTTTAAACGTCTTTAGTTATGACGCAGTTTAGTGTAAGGGTTGAACCCATCACGTAGTCGTAGCCTCCACTACGACGAGCAGATGCACCACTTGTCGATCAATAACTTGTAAACAAAAAGTGAGAATTCTATGAGAGACATTACAGTATAATATTAGTCGACATATCATATATGTGTTCTTGTTCATTAAAATTAGTAACAAATGTTAGATGGTACATTTTTTTATAATCACACCTGTAAATACAGGGTCAGGACTTTTCAAAATCTTTTGCTTCAAATTTAAAGCTAGGCCATAAAAATTATTTGCAATTCATTCCAAGTATGTCATTGTTCTATAAAAAATGTATTTATTTTGTATTCATTTGATTTAAGTAATATTTAATTTATTAAAAGCTAATTTTATCTTTTTACTTTTAGTGATTTGGAGGGAAAACTGAAAAAGGCTAAGGTATGAATATATAACTTTTTTTGCGATACATTCGACTTGAAAAGGCATACACTAGTGGTGACGTAAAAGTTTCATGGGTTAAAAGCGTAAAAAAGGATAACAAAGAAAATTATAGAAGTACAGGCGGACTAAACACTTTTAGAGTAGCTTCACTTAAAATTTTAGGGATGGATTTATTATTACTTGGATCTTACACCAGATTATGATGTACCCTAATAAAGTGAAACTTGAAGGGGGCCAAAATAATAATCAACCCCCTCCCCATTTAACCCCATGTACTACCCTCTGACTGGATATACGAACTGACCAATAAACAGCAGGAGAAATAGGAACCTATTTTTTTTTATAAACCTTAATTTAGGTTAGGTAAAGTTAGTGTTAGGAGAACCCTACAGGGGTACAGCTGGCTAAGTTTTTACCATATCGGGAGAGGTAAGGGGGAAGGGGATTCAATTTTAGTCTTTGATTATGGGAATACTACAAAAGAATGTTAAACTAGGCATGTTTTAGGCTGACAAGCAAGTATTAGAGGATAGATTTCAGACCCTTAAGAAGGAACTTGACGATAAGATCTTAGCAAAGGCAAGAAGAGATGAGGAGGAGAAAGCAAAGAAGGAAGAGGAAGAGAAGAAAAAGAGGGAGGAAGAAGAGAGAAAAAAGAAAGAGGAAGAAGAAAGGGCAAAGAAGGAAGAGGAAGACAAACTAAAGAAAGAAAATGAGGAAAAGGAGAAATTAGAAGCAGAAAGATTACAGAAAGAAAAGGAAGAACAGGAAAGAAAGTTGGAGTCAGAAGAGTTGGCAAAAAAGTCACTTAAAAATGAGGATGAAGGCAACATTGTGGAGAGTGAGGATAATAATATTGAAGGAGGAACCGATGGAATTAATAATATTTAACTGTTTGTTTTTTAAATCTAAATACTTTTATAGTTATTATTCTGAAATTGTTTTAATGTTATCTAAATAAATGAGAAAGTTTATATTTCTATAGTAGGTTTTGTAGGGTATTAACCAGGGATCTAGAGAGTTAAGACAATGGTAGATAAATTGATGTACATGACAACCCCCAAACTGTCCAGATTTGAGCAAGACGATTCCAGTTACGTCATATACGTTTCAGGAAAAAAAGGGAAAGGGGGAAGAGAATATCTTTAAAAGAGATGGGAGAAAAGGGAAGATATTTTCTTCTCCCCTTCCCTTTTTATATGATGTCACAGGAATCGTCTTGCTCAAAACTGGACAGTTTGGGGTTTGTCGATGTACATCCCCAATGATGATACACAAAACTATCTCTTCTGATGGTTACGATTAGTAGTTGAAACGTAAACCAACCAATCAAAATTCAATAAAAGATGTTAAGCCAACGAATGGAAAAGGTCATTATAAAACTTTGGGGACTAGTGTTATAAACAACTCAATGTCCCCCCCCTCCCTTGAAATAAGTCTTTTATACAAGTGGATTCTCCTTAGCATTTATGGGCTCACTAAGGGGGAGGGAAGGGGCAGAAAAATAACTTAAAACATTCCAAGACGTCATTTGGAAATTAAATAACATAACAACATCACAACTTTCAAAAATTGTGAAATTGCTCTTGGCAAACAAACAAAAAATATAACTACTTTATATATAGGATTTGTTTACATTCATTAGTAGCTTTCCCCCTTGAAGTTTCCTTATGGTGGGTGGTGGAAGGGTTAATAAAATAGAAAATGCCAAACTCAACCTAAAAAGGTTAGGCCAGGTTTGGTTTCGTTTGAATTGTGGGAAAAAGTATTCTTATTTACCTAAAACAAATTTTATATAAATAACCACGATCAGTAATAATATTATATTTTAACAAGATTTTCATAATAAATTTTATTTTAATAGAATTTCTGATTTTATGCTGATCACAAACAATATTTATGCAATAATAAATCAACATGTAAGATTGTATTATGCTTTGATTATCTAATGCTGTGTCGTTCATGTAACTGTGGGGAACGTATTGGACTAAAAATGCTATTTTCTCGGGCACTGTGGGCGTTGCGAAGTAAAAGGCCGTCAGGCGGAGAAAGAGGCGGAGATCTGAAGGGTCCCGGCTCTCGCTGAAGAAGGTCAACAAGACCTTCCACTTCAGCCAGCCTCGCCTCCTCCTCGTCTCTGCGCGCCTGCTCAAGCGCCTCCTTTCTCTTCACCGCCTTCTCGCGCTTCATCTGATCGTTGTAGAACTCAGCAAAGTTGTTGACAATAATGGGGATGGGCAGCGCCATGACCAACACGCCGGATATAGCACAACATGTGCCGATCAACTTGCCAAGACCCGTGGTTGGAAAGATGTCACCATAACCTACAGTTGTCATGGTGATGATGGCCCACCAGAAGCTGGCGGGTATGGAGGTGAAGCCAGTGTCCTCCTCGTCCTTCTCGGCGAAGTAGCAGAGCGAGGAAAATATGAGGACACCCATGGCCAGGAAGAGCATCAACAAGCCGAGCTCTTTGTAGCTGTTCTTCAGTGTGAAGGCGATGGATTGAAGGCCGGTGGAGTGGCGGGCCAGCTTGAATATTCTCATGATACGCATAATTCTGAACACCTGCACGATACGGCGCACGTCGTCGAAGGAGGTTCCTCCGTCGTCCTGCTCAGGGTCCAGCGGGGCTATGGTCGTTGTGGGCATGTTAGGGTTTAGCTCGGTGTCGTCGCCCATGAGGAAGAGAGACACGTAGTAGGGCAGGATGGCAAGCACATCAACTATATTCATGGCTCCCTGAAATATAAAGACGTTTAATAAATTGTTTATGAGACAGAAAGCCAGGCGGTAAAAATATCAATGTCGTGAGTCAGTAGAGCTCCTGGAAATTCCAAGTTACTTAACTTGTTTTACTATAGCTGACTTTATTTTCGATTTTCTTTGGATTTCTAATAAAACTTTTGTATATAATCAAGATTTGTTTATAATACCTAAGACCTACACACGAATTTTGGAAGATGATTAAAGTCCCTCAACAGATTGTGACGTCATACGATAAAATAACCAATGAGAGGCCAGCATAAATTTTACCATTGGTCAATTACAGTGCATACTGGCCTCTCATTGGCTTTTCTATCGTATGACGTCATAATCTGTTGAGGGACTTTAAACATCTTCCAAATTTTGTTGTGTGTAATTATTGTCCTTGTTAAAATTACACAAGAAATTACAACAGTAGCCCCTTTCATTTAAATTTCACAGCGTTTAACTATTTTTGCATATTTGTGATGTGTCAAAATAAAGTTTGATTAAAAATAATAAACATTGGAACAGACTGTTTAAGTCTTCGAGAATTCAGAATTCAATTGAATAAGGAAATCATTGAAAAATTCTAGCTTAAATATCATTGCTCAAACTCACTTCCTAGTGGATCAAGAATATACCTTAGGTAGCTAATTATTACCAGGGAAATAAAATCAATATTTAGGGATAAGACAAATTAATGATATTTTATACATTTTAATTGTTAAAGGACAAAATTACCCCTTCCGTAGATTTAAATTATTAGTGAAAAAGTTTGAACACTGATAATTTAAAGCAATCAATACAGTTTTAATACAAGTATACCAAGTTTTAAGCTAACAAATGAGGGAGCACGATTATAAAACTTTGGGTACCAGAATAAGTTTTAGTTTAATATCCTCTCCTTGATAAAAGGGTAATGTAGATTAAATTACATACTATAGCCTCCCTTATAAAAAGGACAGGAGAAAATAAAAAAAATACCTTTAGAAGTTAAATTTAAATATAAAGGTAAGTAAACCACCTAAGAATGTCTGTCTATATAAAAAGGTAGATTAAATGCAAATTATTTAAAATCTATTTTTGAGGTATACCAAGCAAAATAATGTATAAAGCTTTAAAAAGTTTATTGTAAATCCACTATGCTATATTGCACCAAAATAAAATTAGAAAATAAGTATCAACTACAACAAACTATGTACTTAATATTAATATACTTTCCAGTAAGGATATTGAACTAACTGTAGAGAAATAAAGAGTCTTATTTACTATATCCTTTCTTTATAATGAATGCAGTATCACTAAATTGGCTGCTTACTGTAAGTCAGCTGCCGACTCAAGCTATTAAATCTAATTTTAATTTTGATGTGTTTGATTGAAAAATTAGACCCTAATACTGAAAAAGCAGATCTAACAAAACATAATTAATCTAATGTCCTTACTATTTTACTAGTAGCGCAACTACTCTAATATACGTTACTACGTTCGAACAAGATATGGAAATTTATTTTGTAGAAAGTTTACTTTTAATTTTCAGATTAGAACTTAAAACCATTAAAAATTGAAATTTGCTGTTTTTTTATCCGACTTTTTGTTAGATTGTTATTGCTGCGCTGATTTAAATAAATTAATAACCATTTAGATGGATAGACAGACGTATATATTTCTACAAAAGAACAACAAAAAAACTATTGTTGAGTAAGAATAATTAAATTAGTGCAATTATTGTCTCTCCAATATCCACTCTTATTTACATAAAAGAGTTAGGATAAATTCTATCTGGTTTTCTCTTAATATCTCACAAACTGCTTGATTATTAAAAGTTAATTTTAAAATAATTTTTTTTTTTTTTTATTAAAATGTGGGTTGTTTGACCGCTTTCATATCAGTGAAGCTTGAGGCGTAGCCAAATATTCCAAATTAAAATTTACATATCTTAAGTAAATGTTTTTTGATTACTCTCATTTTATTTCCCTAAATATTTAGGTTCGGAGGATATAAACAAAATGGCTACAGCATTATCAAACTTAATCTATTTTCGGGACTGCCTTTTTTTATTTAAATGCGGTTTCACTTTTTAGAAAATTAGTGACTTCACCCGTAACTAGATTTATTTTTTATTTTCTTTAGTTGGCCAGTCTATCTCTACCGTGTCATCATTCTAACAAAATAGCTCAAAACCTTTCCTAGATCAATGTGAAACTTTTTGATATCTTAGCGTACACAAAGTCAGACATACCTCCTGTTACTTTAGTTTAGGAGAAAAAAAACTATGTATATGGCAGTTAACATAAATTTTCATTGGTGATTAGAAAATAAGCAAAGAATGGTTGAATTTCTGTTGAAGACACGTTCCAGGTTTCTATACATACAATAAAATATATTTCCAAGTTTTACAACAGCTACGCTTAAAAATAAGCCTCAAGGAATTTAAAGAAGAGAGACCGAAAGTTTACAGTTTGTGTTTGTTTAGGCTATAAGAAATATTTATGTTTACTATGTTTACGTTTAGAAGCATTCTGTTAAAAAAAAACACTATTATAAAAGGAAATATTATGTAGGTTTTAGATTTTAAAAGGCGCAACAATTCTATAACTAGGATATGTCTGATAGACAGAGCGTCAAACAACTTAAACTAAGCAAGAGCTCCGCCCCCTAGAGGTGATGTGATACATCCCCTCCTATATAGAATTGTTTTTAGGCTTAGATAAAAGATAATATCGATAATTCACTCTAACTAAAGTTACTCTCTGTCGATTTTTTTGGGGTTTTCCCAGTCTTTGCCCCAAGGTGAGGTAGAGGTTCCAAACCATAGAGTTCTTATCTCATATAAATTTATTATTAAGCTTCTGTAATTATCTCATAATTATCTTTTTTATGAACTAAAATTAGATAAACAATTATTTTACTTGGACTAATGGTAAACAATTAACCTGAAAATTATACCTACAGCTTGAAAATTGAAATAAATTAATTTTAAGTGACTTTTTACACGAATATACTAGTTCAAATGAACTTCTATTGGCACTTAAAATAGTTTTTGTACTTTTCTCACACTACCTTAGGGGCCCAAAAGAGGGATGGGAAAACCATATTTTTGCTTTTAGGTTTCTTTTTGTCTGATCCTATAAAGATCTTGGAAATGTCGCATCCAAATTTGTTGTTCTTTTTAGGTAATCTTTGTATATATCTGGGGTTGGTTTTAAGCTATTTGCCTGACCTCCCCGCCCTCCAAATATTAAATATAATAAAACGCCATGTAGTATATTGCAATGGGTGTAGTGTAATTTTTATGATTTGAATCCTGTTACCCAGTTTTTACACTGAATACAAAAATAAAATTTGCATAATAGCTGTTACACTGGTTTTGAAGAGTTTAAAAAAAGAAAATTTGTATTTGTGATATTAAAAATATAAAAGTGCACATAAATGTTAGGACGTAGATCACGAAATATAAATATACATTATATATATGTATAAGTGTAGTATAAATCCACACATTTAATGAAATAGATCAAAATAAAATTAAATATTAGTATCTACACAGAATACAAGAAGGCCTATTATGTTATAAACACTTTGTATTGTGTTTTTTAGGAAAGATCTAGTTCAAAATTTTCAAATACACTTATTCTATCAGTTGCTGCTTAGATTAAATGTTTAGGGAAAAAATCTGGCATTAGTATTAGTTAAAGAACAAGCTAGCTATCATTGATTTAAATGAATTACTAATTTTTGTGATCTAATCAAAGCATTTGATGATAACTTGAAATGCATAGTTCATAAAAGAAAACCATTACAGAAATAAATTAGATTAACAGATGTGTGGCAACTCATAGTGACCAAAATCATTGAAATGAATTTCTCACTAAATTGCTGTTAGACTATTAGAATTAAAGAGAATGATTTATGTAAAGAGAGGTGTGATTCCTATTTATATATGTACATGTACAAAATATTACGTAAAAGGGAATCAATCTGTTTATATTACATGTAATCATAATAAACATCAATTTCGTCGCTCCTTTTCATGTATGTCATAATTATAACATCAAAAAAGATGATTTTTATACAAAACCCATTAAGCAAAATAAGTTGTGATTTCATTTTCTCAAATCATAAGAACCGCACTAAAGCACTAAAGCGTATACTGTTTTTCACGGACGCGTCCAATAGTGGAGGGGTGGCTAATGGATGTTTACCACCCTAAAACTTTGAAACCCCTCATTTTATCCCCTCTAAAAATATTAAAACTACATTAGAATATATACCTCCCTTAAACCTTTGAATCCCTCATGTTACTCCCACCCCTTTAAAATAAGCATGAACGTCCTTTCTGTCCTCTAATTTGTTTAACCCCCACTAATTTATATTCTATTTTGTATTTATGATAATATGAAAAACTTTTTGCATATGACTATATGCAAAAGAGATATTACTCCTTTTGATAATTTTGATTGATTTCCTATACATTGGAAAATTCCAATATAACGTTTAAATGATCATGCCTATAAAATTCTTTGTTAATGATAATGCTATTAAATACTTTGTTAATGTTAAAGTAACACAAAACCTAATAATATTTTTTTTGTGGCAGTATTGGGTGGAAATTATTTACTATAAATAAAAAAGTGTATATGAGCTTTGTAATTAATCTTAATCTAAAAATTGTTTACTCAACCTTATGAATCACGCAGTTATATTATGATGATATAGGCACAGGGTTAATCAAAATTGAAATTTAAAAGGAGCTGTCTTATAGTGCCCTAACAAAATGGGGATAGATGTCCCTGCTTTTGGCCTACCTATTCTATTGACGCTAGGAAATACCCTTTTCTAGGGGGTTTCTTTCCCCCTTCCAATTCTCTTTCCCTCTACCATGATGTCAATAGAATAGGTAGGCCAAAAGCGGTGACATGTATACCCATTTTCCGGGGTCACTAAACACAGCTACATCAAAAAGTTTACCGTAATAAACTCCTTCTTGTCCGGGGAGCCTGCAAATCTAAGCAGGTATTCAATTGTGAACCAAGATATACACACAGCTTCTATCAGGGCCAGCTTGGGATTGTCGACCGCGTTGCCCTCTGCGTCCACGTGCTGGATGGCGGGCATAGTGTTCAGGGTCATACCCACTGTGGACACAACTACAAAGGCAATAGAGATCACTGAAATTATTTTTGCAGCAAACGAGGTGTGGGGCTTCTCTATGAGATCCCATAAACATTTTTGATACTTTACAAACTTGCCGTCACCGAAAACCTCCTCGACTTCTTTTTTAATATTGTTCGCCTCTTTTTTCATCTCCTCGACAACAAGCTCTTTCCGTGTGTTATATTTATTCTGGCAACAGGATTCAAGGAAAACCTCGTCAATCATCCAGTATTCTAGGTCATCGCTGAACGCAAGTACGCACATTTCATCAATAACATGCAACTTTCCCGTTCTGTAAAAGTTCAGGATAGAATTGAATGACCTAGGATGCCTGTCAAAAAAGTATTCATTATCAACAAGACTGTATGTATCGCAGAGTCCGAGTATTTGGTCATGTGTGGTAGCCTGGACAAGCTTGCCCAGCCTGGACCTCGGCACCTGCTCCAACATTTTCCACATGACCTCGTGGCGGATGCCGCCCACATTTAATATGACGCGTCGATTGAGCTGCCGAGACTTCTGGATGATGAACGGGTCCGGGGCGATGGTTTCCACCAGCAGGGGCGTGCCACTGTGCGGGGAGTCTGGCTCTGCCAGGCAGAAAGCGTTGTCATTATTATCATCACAATGGTCCCGCTCCCCCTCATCCTCCTCGTTCTCGTCGTCCCCGCTGCAGTCAGAGTCATTGTTGCCAGTCAGGTGGCATTTGGAAGGAAATGAATATTTTGTTCTGTTGTCAAGCTCTTTGATCCTAGCGAGGGCAGTATCAATGCTTGTCTTGAGGTTGGCTATTTCACTAGCAAATGGCGAAAGCAGAGCGAGAAGCTTAAAAATTTCTTCCGTCTGCTTCTCGCCGCCTAAACTTTGAAAATCTTCTATTGAGGGGATGGCGTCCATGCCTCCCCAGTCTGTGAAACGAAAATTATTAGGAACAAGCAGGTCAGACCCAGTCAGCACCCCGAACTCTGACCTGGGGGTGGACTTGGCCTCAAAGCTGAGCAGCGATTCTATGGAGGCGAGAGGCGGCCCCCTCCGCAGCCTGTCCCCCACAGCGGCTGACATGTTGAGGGTACAGTCGGGGCAGGTGAGATATAACTGGCTGGGGTCTGGCCAGATGGCCACAGGTTCATATTCAGCAGTTGCAGTCAAGCATCAAAACATTCTTGTCTGATGGTTTCATTTGAGTAGAGCTGAACCAAACTGTGCCCTTACTCTGCACTATACGCATCATTTTCACGCAGAATCACACAATATTTAAAATTTTTACATACAAAACCTAAATCATTTATACTATCTATAATAGTTTATGCAAAAGTTCATTATAAAAATCACATTGAATTAATTTTCTAAATATTAAAAGTAATATTATTTAATATTGTCTTATAAATTATATATATAAATATGTATGTGTGTGTGTATGTATCCGGAGGTTCTATGAAGATCCTGACAGAGTGCGCGCTTTCAGGACACTGCTACAACTAGTTGAGGATGTTTTAAACATGGCCTCCGATACACAAACATTGATTTTTTATATCATATCTCCTCCACGACTCTTGGAAGTATCCCCTCCCTCCTCGCACAGTTGAATATTTCGTTATTTTGTGGATATTTTGACAATGATCTGTGATTTCCTCTAAATTGATAAACTTTTATGAAAATAATACATTAAGAAAATACACATAGTTCAAACAAAGTAACAATTTAAACTGTTTTATTAGTTTTTTGTTTCATTTAATGAACAAAAACATATTTTTAGGAATAAAATAATCAATATATCAGATTTTAAAACAATTTTCTTCCTGAGAATTACGACTTATAAAATAAGCTAGGGAAGATTTTATGTGATAATGGTTTATTTATAGTTAAAAAAAAATATGGTTTTCATTAAATATTCCAATGTGCCTCTCTCTCTCTCTCCTCTCTCTCTCTCTCTCTCTCTCTCTCTCTCTCTCTCTCTCTCTCTCTCTCTCTCTCTCTCTCTCTCTCTCTCTCTCTCTCTCTCTCTCTCTCTCTCTCTCTCTCTCTCTCTCTCTCTCTTTCTCTCCCTTATCCTCAACAACAAAGGACCCACACACCTTTGCTCGTCTTTCCCATATTAACCATTTTCTCTGCCTGTCTTTACAAACACACCTTGGCTCTTCATACTACACATTACTTTTTAAAATCATTCTCTCTCTCTCTCTCTCTCTCTCTCTCTCTCTCTCTCTCTATCTCTCATCCTCTTTCTTTCTCTCTCCTTTTTCTCACTCTCTTTCTCTCTCAAACTTTCTCTCTCTCTCTCTCTCTCTTTATCTCTTTATTTTTTTTTAACTTTTTTGTCTCTCTTTTTTACTCAATCCCTCTCTTTGCTTCTTTTCCTTTTTTATTCTCTCTGTCCCTATCAAAGCTTGCATTCTGCTGACAAGCAAGTTTCATTATCATGTCGACATTAAATAAACAATAAACGTGGTCAAGACTGACATAATATAGACCTACAGTGATGGATATTATTGTATGTTGATGGTAATACAACTCATTCGAAATAGCCTTGTTTCTATCTTCTTTCTTCTATCTTTTTTTCTCTTTCTATCTCCCTTTTGCGTACTTTTTTTTTTTTTTTACTGATTTTTATATTTTTTTTTACTTTGGGGTTATATAATTACTTTCTTGTTTTACTCTCACTATTTCTATCTTTATCCTAATCTCTGTTTCTCTCTCTTCTTTTTCCAACTGTTTTTTTATTATCTTTTCTTAATAATCTTTCTTTTTTTTCATTATGTCCTTTTTATATCAATAAAAAAAAATTGATGAAATTAATTTAATTTTAATATAACTTTAAAATTTTAATCCATGAAATACTGAATTATTGAAATGATATTGAATAAATAATGTAAAACCTCTCATAATTTACGTTTTATTTATAACTTGCCTAAACCATTGTCCCCTTTGAGTGCTGATGGAGCACCCAAGTGTCAGAACCATTTTTGCACCCATACACCTACCCTTCACTGTACAACACCCACCCACACCCATACACCCAGCTACAACAACACCCCAGTTACTCCTCTTTGTATGTATAAATTACTCCCTAGTTGTATGTCTTATCAAAACCGTCAAACATGAAGTCTTAAAATTAGTTTTAAAAAGAAAAGGTAAAACAAAAATTTTTGAGGGGTTAATTTTTTTTCTTTGTGGATTTCTCTTCAGAGAACCATATCTTTTCAGTGGTTAGCTATTTTCTTTGGTACACACAGACAGACAAACAGGCATACAGATCCTGTTACTTTTGTATAAGGATTATTAATATATCATGTATTGTATTAATGTATATTTGAAGGAACACCCCACACCTGAGCAACTAGCCCTACTATTATTATCATTACTAGCACCAAAGCTACTCTGTAATTTAAAAAGTCCGTCTGTCTGAATCATTTATGAGAAAACGTGATTTTCTTAGCTTCTATTAAAGATATATATATCTTTTTAAAAACACACTTTGTTCATTTGGCCAAACACAATTTTTTTGTGCTACGCTACTTAAGGTTGTTGTCATCCTTGTTACCTATACACATTATTTTCCTTACTTGTTCAAATTTTTATTATTAAACTAAAGTGCTATTGTCGTATCAACACAAGACTGTTGTCATAATGCCATTATTAGTTTTAGATAAACTTTTAGTCAGCTATAGTCAATTTTATATATTAGAATAACAGCAGGGCAAATATTATTTAGGTCCATATTGTCGACAATGATTCCTGATTGGATATGGTATAATTATTGTCAAGTCTTAGGCCAATGGAAGACAACAGCATTTTGTCCTTTTTATTGGCCATTAATTTATCACTGTATGCTTTAAAATTTTCATAATTTTCCTCCAGCTCAATTATATTGAATATATTAGATTTACTTTACAATTTATTAGCTAAAATATGTTTAGAACTCAATTGTCCTCGAATAATTCCAGGGATCTAGGAATAGATAAAAAACAAACAAAGTGTGAGTATACATTGTTATGAATAGACATCTTCAATAAGGACAATAGTGGCTTCGCCCCTGGCCTGTAGGGAACATAAAAAATGTAAATATTATCCAACTTTCTGTGTACTTAATAAATATGTAGATTAGATATGAACAAATGAAAACAGGAAAAAAAGGTTAAAAAGCACAATCTATTGGGTTCAGCGGTTAGTAGGACAGTTAAACGGACGGATAAATATACTTTGCTCTTCTTTGTATTTCAAAAATTCTTTTACCTTGATAGACATATTGTGTTATCAGTATTAACATTCAAATTTAATACAATGTAGAATGATTATTGGAATAGCGTTAAGATTTGTAAAAAGAATGCAAAGTGCCGTTCTAAATAAAAGGAAAATCGAAAAAAAAATATTTTTTATTTATGTGCCCTATCCCCGATTTTAGGGAAACCAAGTAAAGTATGAATTTTGCGCAATTTAATAAAGTAAAACCTTTTCTATAACTACACCTACAAAATACTGAATACTGACCAGAATAACAGGGATCTAAAGGGATAAGACAATGGTCGATAAATTGATGTACATCTTCAATGAGTACAATTATTGGGTGAAACGTTTGGACACACAACTTAATGAACTGACCAATCAATGTTCAATATCAGTTCGCAAAGTGGTGAAGACTTCGAATAAGAAAACGTTATTATTAAACTTTGGAGACTTTGCCGGAATAATCTTTTAATTTGATTTATTCGCCTATTCGTTGATGGAATTTTCCTAGTACTTAAAATATCATAAAAGTGTAACGATATATAACGCCAATGAATTATTATATTCTTTAAATTTAAAAATACTTCGTAAACAGACCAATCTCCACTTACATTAAAGGAAGACGAACTGACAGACAATACTTGTAATACAACTGCACATTTTAACGTACACTTAAGATAAAGCTAATTTTTTGTGTTTCCAGTATGGCTTTGAAACCGAATAATATCGGCTGGATCAGAACCTGTTCTCAGCAATACTCAAAAATTATGTATAGCATCGAATTACAGATTTTCCACAAATATTAAAATAAAAATATTAAAACTGGTATTAATTTGCTAGCCCGGGCCCTCAAAACAGGTTTTAACATTATAATTTTTCATTTTAATAATAATATTGATAAATAACTATTAAAAGGGTACAACTATACAATGTGCGAGTATTGCAAAAAAATATTTTTCCTTATTTAATACCTATATTTGCGACAACTTTTATTTAATGAAATCTTCCAATTTTTAACATTTACAAAATCGGTGGCCCTCTCGGACGGGATTCGAACCTGGGTTAGCCAGATAAGAAGTCACACATTCTATACATAAGCTATATGCAACTTCAAAGATTGGAAGTAAAAATAGATAAGGTAGTAAAAATAGTATGATTCACGAAACCTCGAAACCAAAAAATATATTACTCACGAAACCTCCGTGTTTTTCTTACCAAACCAAATATTTTTCTCACGAAACCTCCCAACTTTTGAATTTCGTGGTTTCAGTCGAAAAGTACATGGACAAAATTTCCCATATAAAAGATTTAAAATTTAGCAATGTTTCGTATAAATTAAGCTTAAACTGACCTAATATTAATTAAAACTATTTAAAACATTATATCTAATGTACATACACATATAATAATCCTAAAAACTATATTCTTTTAACAATTTACATCAAAATTAAGTTTTTGTAAAAAAAACTATACTATTATTATAAATCCATCCCACTTCATATGTTCTTCCTTCCCTATTTCCTCCTTATGTCTCCCCCCACCTCCCAAAATGAAATTCACGGAACCTCCGTGATTTTTTTATAATGTCGTCTTTGTAAAAATTATTAGATTAATTTAAATTAAAACAAAAGAGTATTTAAATGTCGGCGGAACGTTTTTTTAGCTCTTATAACAATATTTTTAACAAAAATTTGGTGTAATTTAATATCGGCGTAATAGTTTTAGCTATTATAATAATTTCAATTTCTATCCCCTTAATATTCAGAGATTAATAGTCGGGGATTGGAAAATGGAAGAAAAAGATTAATAGTAGGGTAAAAGACAATGGAAGAAAAATATTAATATTCAAGGAAAGTTCAAGGAAAGAACAATGGAAGAAAAAGAAGGGTTGATTAATCCCCATTATTAATTTTTTTATTAATTTTTTTTTGGGTTGTAAAAACATGACCAATTTTTGTTTGATATTAATGCGGCTTTTGTGGCATAGGGGTACGTTGTAAGGCTAAGGTCGTGGCTATCCAAGATCGACTCCAGGTGGGGACATTCATGTAAAAAAAATTTTTTATTTAACATAACAGACTGAAAAATATATTTAACATCTTATTATATCCAGTTTTCTATGAATATAAAAATGCACAATCATTTCAGATTAAAGCCAGTGTTATATAATAATAGTTAATAATACGATGCTTTAAATAACTATTATATTACTCGCCCTACCCTCCAAACATACAAACACACAGACAAATATCCTGTTACTTTATAAATTTTTGATTTTTATATCCGTTTAAACGGTCGCTGATGATTGAAAATTACGCAACCTACGAATTTCTTTCTCTCTCTCTCTCTCTTTCCTCCTATAATATTAAGTATCCCTCAAAGCTTATAGGTCGCCGGTTCAAAACCCCCCAAGTAACTTATCAAGAATTCCAGTTCTATTGCCCGCATGTATAATAAACTATTAAAGCTATCATCCATATAATAAAGTAACAGAATGTTTATTTGTCTGTCTGTTTGTTTGTGACAAAGGATCTCGCTAACCCCTGAACCCATATGGTTCTCCTTTACAGGGTAGCTTATCATAGGTTCTGGGAAGGTTTCTAACTATTTTGGAAGAGGGTAAAACCACCCACCCAAGAGAAATCGTTCTGGAAAAAAATTACCCCCCCCCCCCCCTCCACACAACAATATCTCTCTTTCTCTTTCTCTCTCTATACAGATAAAAATATTTTTTAAATACCCGAAGAGGTTTCGATCTTAGGTGCTTCAGACTGCTTGGATAAAATATTAACAATAAAATTTATCCACTGAGCTAAAGAGGAAAGCTTTAATGATCAGTTAATTTAAACAATTAGTATAAAGTATTCTTTAAAATATTTAGGGCCATGGAAGTCGGTTCGAGGCTTGGCGATAATTTTTTTTTTAATTACCTTTTTAAATATATTAAGGGACTTCAAAATTAGTTTTATTTTATTAATTACTGATATTGTTTACAATGTCATAAAAAGAAATATTCTTTAGAATATTTAGGGCCAAGGAAGTCGGTTCGAGGCTTGGCAACATTTTTTTTAAATTGCTTTTTTAAAGATTTTAAGTGACTTTTCAAAATAAGTTTTAGTTTTATTTTATTTATTTAATAAAAAATTAAATTTTTTTTAAAGGAAATAAAATATGTTTATTCTAACAACAATAATTGAACCACTGATCTTCGTACCCCATTCTCTCATATCATACCACTACGCTATGAAAGAATAGCTATAAGATGCAATACCAATAATGTATTATAAAAAAAGGAAACAATAATTTTCACTAATTTATCTAAACCTGAATGGTACATCCAGGCATTTCTAGTGTTAAAAAGTAGAGGATTAATTAAGGTTAAACTAATAAAAATCAATACTTTTGCTTTCAAGCTTCCATGACTTGAATCATTTCACTTTTTTACTTCATATTGCGACAAATTAAAGTTCACAAAACAAAATGTATTCTTAGCAACGTTTTTTTTTACTTTGATGGTTAATAGAGTATTGACTTCGCCCTTATCCTTTAAGTACTTTGTAATACAGACGAGAAATAGCAGTAACGAAAAAGGTTTTTTTTGCGAATATGTTAGTGGTATGAAAAGAAAAAGAGAAGGGTAAGATCTATAAAACAAATCACGAATCCTTAGCATATACATATATAGATGTGTTTTGTATCATGACAGACGGACGGACGAATAAAGTAAGTTGTATACTGACTACTCTTTTAAAATAAAGAAGCCAAAGATAACAATTCGATATAGCTTTCTGGATGAAAAAGTCCACCGTCGATATTATGGCTATTACTATTAGCCAATGAAACACCATATTATCATAAAATGATAGGCCAGTAAATTGATAATTGTATATTGGTCTATCATTGGTCATTTGTATTTTATGACGTCAATTTTTATTGGACGCTTCGCTGTTTCTCATACATTCATTAATCCAGAAAACTGTATCCGATGTATTACAAAAAGCTTAAGGATTGTGATATTTTAAATCCGGTCGTTTGCTTTCATGTGTATTGTTTAGCAATATACAATTTAGGTAAAATTTTAAGAAGAAAAAAGTTTTTTGACCGGTACCTTAGCATGAAAAAACACATCCGCATATACCATTTATTTCTTCTGTCAGTTTGTAATTTAGCTGCAGCCAAGCCGCTCAATATTACAACTCTACAACGGCCTGGTTTTCCTTATGGAAGATATATGCATCAAATAATATGCTTTCTATCACTATATATTATAAAAACAATCTGGACATATCATTACAAAGAATAAGAATAAAAGAATATGTATAAATATGATACTGAAGAAATATGGAAATCTGATTGTATTTTAATGCTTCCATACATATATAATATACATTTCTATATAATAGAGCATTGAAGAATAATCACAAAAAAAACTCAATCTTAATTTATTCTTTTTAGATTACATAACTAATATTTTACTTATTGGAATTGCACACTAAAAGACATTAGGTTAGGTTAGGTCGAGATAGTTAGGTTACCCCATTGCATTGGCTTTAAAAAGTTTAGTATGAATGATAATTGATTATAATAAATATAAATACTAGCAGCTGCACCCTTAGCATACAGTGTTGAAAATAGCATAAAACTATCTTACGATCTAAATAATAAAACAGAAACCTAAACCATCCCAACAACTTTATGAAGCTTCCCTAAAATGTAGAACTCAATCGGATCAGTAACTTTCGAAATCTTTAGCTACAGACCTTATAGTAATATAATTACTCTTATAGCTTTACAAATTTAAATACTTGGTGATTATAAGATTTTTTAAAAATGTTATGCACAATGTTCTTTTATAAATGTTGTCAATCTTGTTATTTTAATAACTAAAAATTACAGCTCAATAATTATTCAATACAAAAATCTATATTGCAAACATGATTGCAAAATAGATCTTTTGTTTTAATTTTGATATTCATTGATTTTAAATGCACTGATTTCATTATTTTAGTTTTTAGTGTTATTGTCGGACACAGTTTTCTTTTCTTAAAACTCTAATATCCAAGCATAATGCAGTAAAAAGTTGTAGAAAGCTCTTCTAAAACTTAATGTTTTTACACACGCAAATTATTAAAACATGGAAAACTTTACAAATTAGAAAAATACAGTTTATGTTTTGTTTTACATTTTTGTAGGTTTTATATATTTTTGTAATAATTGTATAAATTATACTATGATGTATGAATGGGTAATAGTTATTTCTCGCATCGTATTATTAACAGCTTTCCGCGGATATAAAATGTACAATTATAAGATTAATTAAAACCAGTTTTTTAGCCTCGAGATGCCGAAGGCTATATAAAGTATTTCGTATGGATGAGGACCCGTATCCCGTTCTAATCCAACGGATATCATTCGGTTTAAATTTCAGATGAATACGTGAAAACTAATTCTTAATTTCATGAACCAAGCAAAGCTGCTATAAAACCTCAATTTTGTTTATGCATTAACTTTAAATATCCTAATTTTGATGGTTTTACCTCGTAGGAATAATTAATCTAGACTAAAAATTAATAATAATACCATGTAATAAAAAATATAAAAGCAAAAAATTAATTGTGTTTAAAATGGCATACTGGCTAATGGTAATGATTATATTGTTGCTACACTTTCTAAATTTTTGCAGGAGCAATCGTTTAAAATCAATAGGACATTTATAACTTTAAAAAGGCCAAAGACTTTTGTTCTTTTTTGCAAACATGGTGGATGGAAAAATGAAAAGGGTATTTTTCAAAGGAAATTGTTGATAATTTTACAAACTTGAGATATATAAAACTAAAATGATAAAATCTATTGAATTTAAAGAAGATTTGGTGTCAAAGAGTCAACAAAACATCCAGAGAAATATTGTCTCGGAGAGAAGCTACGCACTCTGATAGAGTCGGAGCTTTCTCATGACGCAACTTTAAAAGCAGAAATTTTGTGCACTTATATGTCAGTATATAGAAAGCCGCGACCAATCAAAACATTTTATTAAAGTTTAAAATCTATTTTATTGGTTAAAATTCGCAATTGATAATGACCTTAAAAAGCCGAGAAAAAAACTTTCATGTTTCTTAATCCAGCGCATTTACAAAATTGCCGCATTTAAAAAAAATTATCTGTAGTCAGCTGATTAGTTCATGTTGTTTACATTCTTGTAACATTTGACAACAGTTAATAACAAACAAAACACATTTTATTTTTTTGCTGTTGTTTAAATTTGATTTTAAGTAGAATTTAAGATAAAAAGATATCAAGCCTCAAAAAATTGCAGTGATTTATTCTAATTAGAACATTTTTCATAAAATTAGTTTTGCAACATTTAAAGTTTTAAATCAAAATGAAACTTTCTATATTAGTTTTACAATATTATTTCTAAACCAGTTTTATTCTCTTTATTATTTAGTATTTTTGTAGCACCTTAATTGAAATTTGTTTGTTTGTAAGACTCCGCTGCCAAGACTTGACACTCAGCAAATATAAGCTTCTCATTATTCTGGACTTGTTGTCATTATAATTATAAATTTAACAGATAATATATGTCAATATGTATTTATCTATAAAACTACTTAAATCCTGATAATTTTTAGTTTATAATTGTCATCTATACGATGTAGTGATTTAACAATGATTGTTATGATATTATAATATTAACAAAAAAGAAAAACACATAACAGTGATTAAAACTAAAAATGGAGTCATTACGGCGATTAGGGAAAAACTGGCGGTATTTTCCTGAACCTGTTCAATTAATCTATGTTTTAACATTCAGTATTTGTATTGTACCTAAAGATAAAATTTACATAGACAAGGTAACTATTATTCTCGTATTCATTCGAATCCGGTGGATAGGAACCGGTTCTCATCCATCCAAAAATACTATGTCTAACATCGTATCATATCCAGCTTTCTACGAATATAAAAATGTACAATCATAAGATTAAAACCAGTTTTTTTAGCCCGTGCCTTATAACTGTACATTCTATATCCGCGGAAAGCTGTTTATAATACGACGCGAGAAATAACTATTCCAGTATGGCTTCGAAACAGATTAATATCCGCTCCCAGTGGATAAGAACTGGTTCTCAGCCATGCTGAAAAATCATTGTATTACAGACAATTTTCCCTGAATATCAAAATAAAAATATAAAATTTATACTAGTTTTGTTAGCAGGGGCCTTCAGCCCCTCAGGGCTAACAAAACTGGTTTTAATAATACATATTTTTCATTTGAATTTCCGTGGATGAAATAAAAATATTATCATATAAGTAAACGTTTATAGAGATAGATAGAAAGCAAAACAGCAAAGCAATTAATACACGTTGTTCCGGCTGTCTGTCTGTACCGTGGACGTCCAAGGGGGGGTAATGGGGCGATTAACCCCCCCCCCCCCATTTAAAATTTACCCCCCAAATACGAATTACCCCCCCCCCCTTAAATTTTTTATCCCCCAAAAAAAAGCTTGAACGTCTATGCTTTGTACCTAATAGAAATTGTGAATTTTTGTATCATATATTCTATCAAAATATGATCTTTAAACGGTCAATGTTACATAGTCTTTCTTTTTCAATACTACAAATACAAATTAACAAAATCAGCCCTGTTAAAAATATATATTGGTTGATTTATCTGGACTATGATAAAAATTATAAAGTACAATGGCAAACGAAGTGAGCAACGAAACCCTAAGATTTTTTTGACTATAGGGAAAATTACTAACTAGCAGGTGGCCCTAATCACGCGGGACTACCATGCACCTACTATATCTAACCTAACATAACCTACAGCAAAAAAACACATATAACGAAAATTTATTTCAAAATAGGGAGAAGGGGGGTGTTTTGTAAGAAACCATCGAAGTATTGTATAAAAAGGTTAGACTAGAATAAACTAACCAAAATTTTGTCTTGTGTAGGTTTGCAACCTGGATATGTTAAGCTACCTGTCTGACAGAAACCTAACTACACAAGTCTGTGATTATATGTCAAAGTAGGTATTTTATTTTACATCAAAATTTTTATAGTAAGGGTCATAGTTTAGTACGTTTTACAGGGGGCAGATGGGTCATTGACAATTTTAAGCTTGAAAGAATTACCTGATTGTTTTGAAATTTGGCCCGTTTGTTGTTTTGTGATTTCTCACAAATCAAAAAGCAAAAATGAACAAGGTTTTGGCAGCCTAAGTCGCATTTAGCCGAGATGATTACATAATCCAACTCGTCTGTAAAATTCATAAATAATTTTTCAATAGACATTTTTTATTATTTTTTTTTAGAAATAAAACTTATGAAGAAATAGAAAAAGAAACTCAGGTAAAATTTAATACTTAGATATATTACATCTAATATTTATCACTGATAATTTTTAAAAACGCGCAATCATGTCCATAAGTTGCGCAGCAAAAACAAAACATTAATGAATAAAAGTTTTAAAAGTTCTAAACAGCGACAAAAGCCGTTATTGGACACTTCACCATCAAAATACAAACTTCTTTGTTACATTGCAACTGAGTAAATCAAATTTTTCCATATTCTTAAGAGTCAAAGCAAGCTTTTAAAGAGATAGAGAAATGGAATCAGCTAATCTGCAATTATTCATTTGTAGAGGCGAGTATCTGAATTAAAAGTGTACGAGGGATTGATATTAAACCTGCCAAGTATCGCATTTGCCCTGGTTGCTGGCAGCCTTACTGACTCTGTCGGTAGAACTATCTTTATGACCATTCCATTCATAGGTAATACTTGTATAAAAGAAACAGGATGTCTGTCTGTCTGATTGTGTGGCTAAACCAAGAGATCTCGCTAACTTTTGCACCTGAAATGCCTTTCTCACAATAAATTTTTATAGGTCCATCACAGGTTTTAAAACCATTTTTTGGGACGGGAGGGTTTCTCCAACATTAAAGAGATAGTGTCCCTGAATTCAAATTCACCCCCCCCCCCAAAAAAAAAGTTAAATTACATTTGTCAACTATACAATTAAGAAGCTAGTAAAAGTGGCTGACTCAGATTATGACGTCAAAAAAATTTAACCAGTGAGAGGCCAGTATACACTGTAATTGACCAGTGGTAAAATTTATAATGGCCTCTCATTAGTTAATTCTGTTGACGTCATAATCTGAGTCATCCACTTTTACTAGCTGCTACAATTAAAGCATAAATTTTTTTAAACACATGGTTGTAAATGTCGTCTTAGCTGTAAAATTATTTCATGACTGTTGTTAATTTCATAAGTATCTACTTCATATTTAAATTGACATTCTTTCTAATAAGTAAAGAAAGAACTCTTTTATTGTATATACGAATGATATTTTTAGGTAATGTATTGGGAACCCTATGGTTGATGGTGACTGTTTATTGGTGGGATGCCTTTCCCCCACAGTACCTTCTAATTTCAGGTCAGCTTTATGCCTTATCATTTAATTATAACTAAAAAAAATTAATCGTTATATGTGTCTTTTTCTCAAAGTGCCTTGATGAGCACTGAAACACTACCACTCTTTTTAAACAGACAAATTTGAAAATGTGGGGTTGGTCGGGTAGATTTTCATATTTTTACAATTTGGTTCAGGCTTTGTTAGGTTATATTAGGTACTGGGTGTCCCCGCAGGGATTTGATATTGGAAAAAAACTATTCACCCCCTTATTCTTAACATACTAATGTTGTGATGATTAGCAGCTATACAAACAATAATCGAAGATTATTTTTTTCTGTTCAGGTATTGAAGGATTATTTGGTTGTTATATGGTAATGAACATGGGGCTTTATTCATATATAGCAGATACGACTAGTCCGCAGGTATACAATATATTAGTAGAAATCAGGGATCTAAAAGGATAAGTCAAAGGCCAATTATTTGATGTACATCCCCAATATGGATACACAAAATTGCCTTTTTCCAAATTTTCAATTATTGGTTGAAACGTTTGGATACTCAACTTAGTGAATCAACCAAACAAAATTCATTAAAAGTCCCCAAAGTTGTTAAACCAACAAATGAGAAAACTTTTAAAACTAGTTAAATGATCAGCAAATTATACTCTTCCTTCCTGAGTAGTTATATAGTGATGAGCATCTTCCTTACTTTTCTACAAATATTTAAACCTGTCTACGTCTTGTATTAAGAAACCCCTTTTTAATGTTAAATATTTTGTAGGACCGAACAACAAGAATGTCCTGGCTTACTGGTATATTCAGTCTTGGTTATGTTATAGGTATACATTTCTTTAAGTAATATTATTTAAAATTTAAGAATATGTTGCTACTTTTCAATGTCATTTATCTGATGGGCAATGTACATTGCAAAGTGAAAGATCGCCGCTGGATTGATACCTGATTTTTTTGTGCCATAACATATATATTTATATATTATTTAGGTGTTCAGCTTGGAGGACGAGTGAAAAGCTACCTAACAATATTTGGCATTTCTGCAGCTCTTGGCATCTTCGGAATCATATACACAACTTTCATACTGAAAGAAAGTTTTAAGAAACCAGACAAAGATCTGACAGGGAAACCTGATGGGACCAGAACCAGGTCAATATTATCCATCCTGCTGGATTCATTGCTGGTGGTGGGCAAGCAGCGGCCTGGATTCACGCGGATGCTGGCAGCCATGGCTATATTTCAGTTTCTCAGCTTCATGTTGTGTATTAACACTCAAGAGTATGATTATTTGATGACGAGACTTAAGTTTCATTGGGAGATGAAGGATTTCAGCAATTATTTGACTGTGCAAAGAGTTTGTCGTCTTACAGGTTAGGCAAATTTATCCAAGCACTTTTCCACTGAATTTCAAAGAAATATATGAAATTATGAAAAGAATCTTTATTAGCTGCTAAAAGAAATAGAGTTATATACTTTTTCATGAAGAAGTAGCCTTGCACTTCGATCAATTAGGAAGTTGGGGCGATACCCCTACCTGTACACACCTGATCTGAAGGCTAAAGGGGTTCTGCGGAAGATCACACAACAAGTTGATAAAAACTAGTAAAATATAATGCCCAGAGAACCCAGAACTGCTTTTGGTTAAACTGTATAAGTAGCTACCATACTAGGATTTTTTTTCAAATTACTTTTTCTTCAAATTTAAGAAATTTCAGATTTTTTTCTTCTCTAAATTGAATTATTTTGTAATTTTTCCAGTTCATTCACTTGGGGAGGATTATATTCATTTTGACTCCTCTTGTGGGGTTTTCCTCCCTTTCTCTAGGGGTACCATCCCCCCCCCCCCAACCATTACTATCTAAAATTTCCTCTATTTAACACTAATTTTCAAAGTAGTAGGAGTCTATTTGTATTTTTGTTTATTATTTTGTAATTTTAAGAGGCTTGTGGCCCACAGATAAGAAAAGATACTTCTTTATCTGGCATGTTTAATTTTTTAAAAATTAAATCCAAAGTGTTTTTAAATTGAAATAAAATTTAAAAAGGCCAAAAATTCAAGAGTTCATGTTTTTAAACTCTTGTGGCCCACAGATAAGAAAAGATACTTCTTTATCTGGCATGTTTAATTTTTTAAAAATTAAATCCAAAGTGTTTTTAAATTGAAATGAAATTTAAAAAGGCCAAAAATTCAAGAGTTCATGTTTTTAAACATGTTTTGAAGAAAATTCTTTAACTGCGCGAAGTAAATTGTCTCCATATATAGGATTATCACAAGAATTGATCTTGTACTCAGAACAAAAGATCTTGAATTCCTAATGAATTGACTCACCAGCCTGGCCTGACACAATACCTAATCCTCTACCTTGTAATACAGGGTTAGAAAGTGCAGAGCTGGATCTTTAAAAGCGTAGCCGTTGCCGTAGTCGTGGTCAGAATTACAGCCACCAACCTAATAGCGATCTTTAAATCATATTAACCACGCGTTGCCGTGGCCACAAAAAAAATGCGATCTTTAAATCATATTGGCAACACGTGGTCGTAGTCGTAGCGTGGTTAACCACGCTAAAAGTGACCACAGTCCATTAGTGTGGCTAAAGCGTTGCTAAAGCCACAAGTAATTTGATAATTTTAACGTAAACCTATTGAAAGTGAGGTTTATATGAATTATAATTAAATGAATGTATAAATAATTAAACAGGCATGGACGGAACGAAGAAAAATAATGACCCAACCCGCCATTCATGTTGCCTGTCTAACCTTTTAAGGGACAACTTAAAATAAATAAATACTATACTTAAAATACACTTTTTTTTGATTTATTACTACAATATTATTGATAGAAAAGAAAATTATTTCTTTTTAAAAAATATTAGTAAACAATTTTATTAATTAATTTGACTGTTTGGAGACTGTGGAAGTTAGAGGGCTAAATTAATCAAATTATTGTTATACACTGTTTACTACCTTCATACAACCACTTTTTGAATTGTTTTGTAAAAATGATAGTAATAATACGTAAAAACCTCAAAACATTTAAAGTTTATTATTAAAATAGTAATTTTGTATAAAAAACTTCAAAAATTAGACGTTATAATTTCATTTCTTTGATGAAAATAATTTATTTTTAGGTGGGCCATAAAAGATTTTCGATATCCATAATTCTAGGATAGCCGGCATTGCACTTCTGTAAAATCATTTAAAAATCCATGTTTAATTAGCAGCACTGTGGCGACGACTACGGCTACAGCTACGGCTACGACTATAACTATGACTACGACTACAACTACAACTACAGCTATGACTACAGCCACGGCTACAGCCACGCCAACGGCTACACATTTAAAGATCCAGCTCTGGTATTAGATGGTAAAATATCATATGCATCTTTGGTGTGACACTGATTTCAAGACCCATCTATGCTATTAATGCCTCCTTGAGTGGATCTTCAACCTTGTCTTGACCAACAAGCTCATTGCCAAAGCATTGGTTATGGTTAACAAGCTTGCCCATGGCTTTGTATGCTCTCTACCCCCCAACAACTTTAACATAACCATCCCAAAAGGTGTGTTCTACAAACCCCAGCATAGCATGCAACTCTTCAACAGGACACTTGTCAAGAACTTTGACATCAGCATCTTCTTTCAGAATTGAAGCTATAGCAGTTTCTGGCAAGCTTCCTGTTGGAATCATAAATTTGAGTATATATATCATGACTTTTCTTTAAGTTTCCAAATGTTCTTTTCTTCCATAGATCTTCAGGTAGATTTTCAACTGTATCATCAAATGTAGATGTGATCTTTTGGAGAGGAACATGGCAATAGGGGCAAGGAAATGATGCTGACAATGTCTGACAACCCAGACACATTAACAGAAGCTTACAATAAGCAACAAATAGAAAGCTGATTCTATTGAGCTTTGAAATTTCAAACAAAATTGACATATTAACATAAGTTTCCTTTCAATCAGGAACAACTGCTATGATCAAGAGTCTTTTAACACTGGTTAGTTTAAATGCACCTATGCCTCCTTCTTCCTTATAAGTTGAATTTTACCATCAAGATCAGCTATAATCTCATCATCTTCTTTATTAGAAGCTTTATTTAACTCTGGATTGTAGTTCTCTGGAAGTACAGTACAGTCATACAACAAACAACAGCACCATTGATAACAAACTTTCATCTTTCAGAAGCCACCCAAAATATCCAACCAGAGAGAGCATGCAAAAAATAAATTTTCATAATGCATGTGAAGTTATAAAATTATTCCTTGTTTTATTTGACTAATAATCTGAGAACATTAACACAATGCTTAAATTTCTATCAAAATGAAATCTTGAATCTCCTTTTAAAGAAAAATTAATCTTATAATAATCATATTTATCTGTGGGTCATAAGCTCCTATAAATGTGAAAAAATTAGCATTAAAAAAAGAAAAATAATTCAGGATGGCGGGTTAGGGTGGGGCGGGGTTGACAATGGGGAGAGGGGGTACCCCACAAGAGGAGTCAGAATGCATATGATCCTCCCCAAGTGACTCATGAACTGGAAAAATAACAAAATAATTCAATTCAGAGAAGAAAAAAATCCGGAATCTCTTAAATTTGAAGAAAAAGTAATATGAAAAAATCATAGTAAGGTAGCTACTCATACAGTTTAACCAAAACCAGTTCTGGGTTCCCTGGGCATCATATTTTACTCGTTTTCATCAACTTGTTGTGTGATCTTCCGCAGGACCCAGTTATCCTTTAGATCAGCTGTGTGTACAGCTATCGTCTCAGCCTTTCTTGATATCGTACTGGACATACACACAAAACAAATTACGTCTTTTAAAAGGGTTTAACATTCAAATCTTTTTTTACAAAGTGATTTTCTATTTTTAGGATTATTCTTATTTCTTCCATTGGTTTCAAAAGTCTTGAAGGTAAATCTATCTTTAAGATACAATTCCCGGGTATAGTTCCTTTTGTGGCAACGCCCCTTAAGGGGCGTTTCTTCGTATTTTTACAGTAGCTTTTCTCCTATTTCTGGCCCCTGTGGGGGGCCTCTAACCCTGCGGGGTAATCACCTAACGCAATATAACCTAACCTAACCTAAAATAACCAATCAAATGCTAATCTGAAAATACGACGAATCGCCCCTTAAAAAATATATCTGATATATATTTTTATATAACACTAAAAATGGTACCTATGTATTATAGATATCTGATGATATAATTGTGGCCATTGGATGTCTGATATCCTTGTTGAGCTATTGCCTTTTGACAGTAGGGTCTCCAAGCTGGGGTGGCAGCTGGCCAGTGTACCTTGCTGCGGCCACACAATTAAATTCAATTACAACAGTCAGTATCAGGTAATCGCGATTTCTTAATAAAAAGAACGTGTCCTAACTTTTGTGATTTTGTTTTAACCCAATCGTGACGAGCTCCAAAAGCTCAAAGCTTTGATCCAACGGGGTTCAACAAAATAGATTTTTCAATAATTACTCAACAGAATTCAAAAAGTAAGATGTCAAATTAAAGATCTTACTATTTTTGTTCGTAATGGCAATTTTCTCCTTTTTTGGTGCGTTTTAGTACCTTAAAACCAACTTAATTTTTAGAAAAAAAACTTAAATTACTTCAAAAATAAGATGTCTACAAAAAATCTGATTGCATATCTAAATTCTATGGATAATTTTATATCTACTACTTGCTAAAACCACAAACTAGATATTTTTTAAAATCACAAAAGTTAGGACACGTTTATTTTAAATAAATAATAATGCTTTATGTATAAGGTAATCTTTTTAGATCAATACTGAGCAAGCTTTTTGATCCTGAAGAAATAGGGAAAGTGTTCGCAGTGTTGGGAATTGGACAAGCAGTTGTGGCTCTCTTGGCACACAGGTTATTTTTGATTTTACAAATGAATTTTAGTTTCCTGGTCCGCAATTACTCTCACTCAAAGTGCTTTGTTGAGCATTTAAACCTTATTTTTGTAAAAATTTTAAAAAGAAGTGGGGGGCAGGGGCAGTAGATTTTCGATTGTTACTTTGTGTCATGTTAGGTTAAGTTATTAAGTACTGGGAACCTCCATAGGGTTAGGGTACCTTAGGTAAAGGCCCCGCAGGAGCATACATAGGAAAGAAATAACAAGCATCCCCACTTCTTATTTTCAATTTATTTATTAAAAGGGTAGGGGGTTTAATGCTAGTTATTCACTTTAAGAGAAAGTACCTTCTGATCCATTGTTTTAGTGACAAAAAATATGTTATCCCCTTAAAAAATAACGAAGTTTGCATGCTTCATATAAATTTGTCTGGATAGATGGGCTATTGGAAGATGTATGAAATTTAAAAAGCAGTTATTCCTTTTTTTCTTAGAAGGAAATGGGGATGTACTACTCCTCTTGCACGCCTCTAAATAGCAATTAGTATTTAATGAGGCAAAACTGATTAAAAACTTTACTTTTTCAGTTTGCTTGGAGTGATTTACAACAAAACCTTGGATATTTACGCAAGCATGTATCTTGTACCTGTGGATATTCTACTTGCCATTTCTCTTTTTACTTCCATATTCTCTTTGTTTTTACACAGAAAACAAATTTAGATCAATGTTTAGATATTTACATAGATAGTATAAATTTTACTCTGTCCCAAGGAGATACGGACAGTAGCATGTGTGACGTCATAACAATATGTCTAAAAAGGAAGGATATGAGGAGAAGTGGGAAATGAAACCTCTAATAAAATAGATATAATTTAGACGTATTTTATGACGTCACACATTACACTTTCCGTACCTACATGTCTCACGGTAACTATAGAAACAAAATAAAATAAAATGTAATAAAGAATAATGTTTTTCAACAAAACAATAGTTGTGTTTCTTGCCTGAATTTGTAATATATGTAATTTTTTCCCTGATATTTTTTAAAGAATCCACCTCTGTTCTTAAAAACAATTATTTTTTTATATTCATTAATTTGATATTTTAATGTGAGATTGCATTTCAAAATAATATGTATTTTTATATTCAAGCATTTTAAATTTTTTGCTAAATATGTAATAAATATCAGAAGAAGAAAAATGTTATTATTCAGCGTTTTAAGCAATTATCATAACGTCCAAAAGAAACAAGGCTTTAAAACAAAACAAAATTAAAATTTGAAAAGATTACGTCCGTGTTTAGAAAAGATTCTTTTTATTCTTAGGCATTTCACAATACTATTTAAACTTAGAATGTAGAATCTCTATAAAAAAAATAGTTGAATGGAAAAAGGTTACATCTCTATGACGAAAGTTTAAGATTTGATCTGTAGTTATCATTATAACCTTCACTTTATTTCAAGTACTACAAGTTGTGTTCTATAAAACTTAACTCCAATAATGTTTATACTTATATACTAGCGGCTTCTCCTTTTCTTCTAATGTAAAGCATAGAAGCATTTTGTTAGCATCCATTTTACATTATACAGCCTGGATTAAAATGCTCTTTGCTGTTAAGTTAATCACATACTGTTAAAATATCTACACACTGTTATTAATAAGGCTACAACAGTAAGCATTAATTTTCCTACGATTGACATAGATTTTTTTAGTGGTGATTATATTATAGTAAAAGTAGAATATTTTACAGGGTTTCAGAGATCCCTCCAAGTCTACTCTTCTCAAACCAGCCATTTCAGAGATCTTTTCAAACAAACAGATTGACAATTATTAGTTCGAAAAGGAATAGTTTAAAGAATATAGAAAACCCAAATAAATGACATGAAACTGAAGTAAGAGCAAAATAATATTCGAATTATATTTAATAGGTTTTTTAATCGGCCTGTGTCAGTGCGTTTATGTCCTTGTTTATTGTCCATCTTCTTATTTTTTAAAGATGACTTTGTGAGAAAAAATTCTGTTTTTGGGTGCGTATATAATTTTAAAAGTGTATCACCATTTCCGCCAAATTTTGTGAGTTCTTTTTAGAACCGCCAAAAATGTCCACAGTGCAAACTTAAATTTTTTCCCTTAAAAATTAGAAATTAATGTAACTTTTTTTGTGTTTTTGCGAATATTCAAAATTATACGGAAGTGGTAGCATACGGATTTAGAGGAAGTAAAAATGATTTCTTGTGTCCACTTTGGGAATTTGAAAAATCATTCAACAACATTCATTTTCCAGTTGGGCAGATAGTCAAAATTACACTTATTGAGAACTTAGTTTTTATTACATTATCTTCCTACTTTAATATTGTAAGCTTTAATCCTTAATTTTTTCCTGGAATTAAGAACACAATTAATTCAGTCAGTGGTTCTCGGGATCTTAAAGTACATACAAAAACAAATCACTTCTTAGAAAATGTTATCTTTTTTAGCTGCCGAACTATTTTTAAGTTTATTTTTGAAGAATTATTTTAACAACAGCAAAATATTTTATTTTAGTAATTTGTTACGAAATATTTATAATTTATACATTATAGACTAATAGACTAATCTCATAATATTTAGATAATATTAATAATAATGATACAATTCATTGGGTTTTATCTTTTTTTATTAATTTCTTTAAAATTGCATTATTATATCTTTTTAACATCAATAACATATAAATGAATGTACAATTAATCAGCTTTTTGTGATAACATGATTCTTAAAATGTGTTTTTACTTCTTCTTTCTATAAAGATTTTCCTTCTTAAAAATGGCATTCCACTTCATAAACTTTGGATGTTGATTTTGATTGTAAAAATTGGCAATTTTCTTGCAGGTTATAATTGGAGATACAAGTGGAGTGTTTTCAGCCTGAAACAATAATAGTTATGTTTGATAGAAGCGTAAATATTTAATCAAAAGGTAAAAAGGACAAGCTTGATGTTATGTTTTATATTTGTGATGACTGTTATAGAGAAGCTTCGCTTAAAACATCGTACCACGTTGTCCTATGGACGTACAGACATTCTGGTAACGACTATAGAGTTACTATGATTTCTAAACTGTACCTGACTGTAATAGGAATCACCCGCTACTGACTGACGGACCGACCCTAATAATAGAAAGCTTCGCTTTAAAAATATTTTTATCCATTATCAATTTACAAGTTTGTGACATCGCATTTAACCTGGACAACAAGGTGCTGAACAAGATTCATTTCTATACTCTGACTATAATAGTATTAAAAACTATAACTGCTCCTCATAACCTGAACAACAAGGTGCTGAACAAGGTTCAGTTCCATACTCTGGCTATAATAATATTATAAACTATACCTGCTCCTCATATCCTGGACAACAAGGTGCTGAACAAAGTATAGTTCCATACTCTGACTATAATAATATTATAAACTATACCTGTTCCTCATATCCTGAACAATAAGGTGCTGAACAAAGAATGGTTCCATACTCTGACTATAATAATATTATAAATATACCTGTTCCTCATATCCTGGACAACAAGGTGCTGAACAAAGAATGGTTCCATACTTTGACTATAATAACATTAAACTATACCTGTTCCTCATATCCTGGACAACAAGGTGCTGAACAAAGTATAGTTCCATACTCTGACTATAATAGTATTATAAACTATACCTGTTCCTCATATCCTGGACAACAAGGTGCTGAACAAAGAATGGTTCCATACTTTGACTATAATAACATTAAACTATACCTGTTCCTCATATCCTGGACAACAAGGTGCTGAACAAAGTATAGTTCCATACTCTGACTATAATAATATTATAAACTATACCTGTTCCTCATATCCTGGACAACAAGGTGCTGAACAAAGTATAGTTCCATACTCTGACTATAATAATATTATAAACTATACCTGTTCCTCATATCCTGGACAACAAGGTGCTGAACAAAGTATAGTTCCATACTCTGACTATAATAATATTATAAACTATACCTGTTCCTCATATCCTGGACAACAAGGTGCTGAACAAAGTATAGTTCCATACTCTGACTATAATAATATTATAAACTATACCTGTTCCTCATATCCTGGACAACAAGGTGCTGAACAAAGGATGGTTCCACGAACTTCTTTCCAACCTCCCATACAGCAAGTAAACTAAAGATGAGTCAATAGAAGATCAAGAGATATTAGAATTTTCAAAGTTAAAATTAGTCGGTAATTTTCCTCAAAATTCTTAATTGTTTATTACTTTAGAGCAGGTTAGGTTATAATGGGTACTGGGCTAGTGACCCCTTTAGTAGCATAGAAAACAAGGGGGGAGGATTTCAGTGCTATATAGACACATTGATGAAAGCATGAGAAGTTTATTTAAAATCTAAATTTTGAAATTTAAGACATACATTTGCTGTAATGATTAAAGAAACTGCTGCATTTCTATTAGTCTGATAACTTTTTCTATATATAAAACCAAAACTTATGAAGAATAATTAAAGAGTAGCCATGCTCTAGAAAAATGGATACAGAATATAGGTGGATATTATTACAGGGGAAATATTTTTTCATTAATTTAGGTAAATTTTTGTTGGTCAGTTCGTTCTTCCAGTAGGAGGGGAGGGGATAAAGGTAAAGGGGGTGGATAGGGAGTATCGTTATTTTAGCCCGCTGTGAGTTTCTTTATTAGATAACACGAAAATCTGGTGTAACATCCAAGTAATATTATATAAATTTTTAGAATACATACAGTGTCATCAGCTTGAGTTTGGGAGAACAAAATCAGAAGTATTCCAACACAAAGTTGATGGACTCTCATCTTTAGTTTTTATCTAAAAGTAATTTTTTTGGTGATATATAATTATAAACCTAATGTCAGCCCCTTGAAGTTTAAATCATGGCTAAATCAAAGCTGCCATACGCCGCGCCAAACAACTTTCAGAAGCCTTACTTAGCTGTGACCATCCTTACCAAGCGATTTTTAGCTAGAAAAGCAATACTTATTTAAACAAAATTGAAATAGAAGCCGCAATTTACCGAGCCTATTAAAAAAAACCTGAGTGGATTGATAGGAAGAATCATCCACCCCCAGCCACACTGTCTATTAGCTATATCAACATATTATTTTAATTTATAGCATTTAAAAAATAAATTAAATCTTTAAAAATATAGTTAATTCCCCTTGAGGGAGAGGAGTGCTAACGAAACCAGAACTGGTGAATAAGTTATCAATGTTGCTAATGTCGTATGGGTGAGTTGCACCTGGACTGAACAGTCAACTTGTCAACTCAAGGCCAGACTCTTGGTCCTTCACCTCATACCCGTGGTACAGTACATTACAGACAACCAACTCTCTGTGATGCACGACCTTTGTCTGAGAAGTCCTAACTGTGCATGGTAACGAGTTGCGCTTGTTTTGGGCCAAGGCATTCCCCCCACTCTAACTATTTACGTCGCGCATCTGACATAGTAGCAGTGGGAAAATTTTTAACGTCTTTAGTTATGACGCGGTGTCGGACCGAGATTCGAACCTAACACCTTCCCGACGACGAGCGGATGCGCTACGTGTTGAGCCACGGTCGCGGGTTTAATAAGTTATTAAGTGTCGGACCAAAAATCAAATTAAAACGCGATGCCCAGCAAAACCATATTTCAATCCTGTGGTTGCCCCACGGTGTGTATTGGAATAAAAAAAAACAAAGGATACAAACATAGTAATAAAATTATGAAATGCTGGTTGATTGATAGAAATAGTGTTACTAAATATATTGCATCAAGGCCTGATCAGTTTATATCATATTTTTGTGTCCTTACATTATGACAAATTTTGCTGTGTGGAGTGGAAATATTTCACAAGGATTTATGACTTTATGATTGCAATATAAAATAAAAATAGAATTTGATTATCACTAAGAAAAGAATGAAAATAAATAAACAATTAAACTTATAAAATAAGGCTTACAAAACCAAAAAAAAAACTAATTCAAGTGACAATAATTAATGACTGTATGTATTGTTATTTGACTTATATTGAATTACTAGTGGCTGCGCCCTCAGAGTCAATGCTTTTAAATTACATGATATCAATATTAAATCTTTCCTGGTACATTACAAAGTGTCACAAGAAAGAATAACCTCCTTGCCCTATAATTTTGTTAATCTAAAGTGACATAGAAAGACAGATATTCAACTACTTTTTTTACACTAGTTGCTTTGCCCCTGGTCTCTAGGGAAGGGTAGGAGAAGTCAGGAATATAGCCTAAAACCATACAAAGATATTTACAAAGCTTCCATGGACAGACAGATAGACAAACATCGTTCTACTTTGTATTATAGATAGAATAGATTAGTTAGTACAATCAATGCAATATTGTTGTTGTGCATGAATATAAATGAAGATAGCCTGCTGGGTTCTGACACTAATATAACCTATCCAATGTTATGTGGTCCTAAATATTTATTTGTAGCGCAGATACTCTATAATTAAATTAAGTCCTTACGCCACTTCGAACGCAATTGTACTGTATTGTATGTATGTATAGGGATTTATCAGAATCAAACCTGGAATAAAAAAATTGGCTTAGACGATTTAATTTTAAGTTATTTATTACAAAAATGGGATATTAATCAAATTTTAATGCCTTGTTAAAGTCATGAAATATTTTTTTTTGTACCATTATGATTCAGCAAGGTTTGCTGCCATCCTGTATCAGCCAATTTTATTTCTTACATGTGTAGAATTATTACAAAAATAATGTATAGCCAACAAATTAAATAAATATGAAACAATATTTGGGGACAGATAAAAAGGTCGTCAATTTTACTCAGTGCCCCACCCCCCCCCCCCCCCACAAGAGCTTAAAAAACACGTTTAGGTTTCGTGTTTTTTCTAATTAATTTCGTTTTTTTGTATGAGCTGGAATTATTGCACTAAAATATTGTTAAACCATACTTATGGAATTAATCGTCCTTGTTTTTATTTTATTTTGCAAACAATCAATAAAATGAAAGGCGATTGATTATCTATAATACAAAGTAGAACGATGTCTGTCCGTCTGTCTGTCCGTCTGTCCGTCTGTCCGTCTGAAGCTTAAGATCTCGGTAACCGCTGAACCGAATGGGCTCTACTCTTCAGGGAATATACCTACTGGTCCTGTGGTGGTTTTAAGCTATTTTCTTGGGGGGTGGGACACCCCCAACCCCCCCAAAAATGAAAATTTACCCCCCCCCAAAAAATACTCCTGGTGCTGCTGGTGCAGCTGCTGGTGCAGGTGCAGGTGGTGCAGCTGGTGCTGCTGGTGCTGGTGCAGAAAATTATTTTTTTTCTAGGGGCAAAGCCCCTAGAGGCTAGGGGCGAAGCCGCTAGTCTATTACAATACAACAGTACATATATTTTAAAAATAAAAAAAACAAAATTTTAAAACTAAGTTGATAAAGTTCTTAATATGTCTTAAAGCATGATTTCACATATGAAGAAGATTATTTTGCCTAATAATTTGATCTGTTATCGGAAGTTTATTTTACTTAAATTGCAAACCTTACTTTGCTAAAATAATAAAGAAATTTTGTATACCCTTCTACACATATTTATATCTTATCTCTCAAATAGTTTTATCTTGGTATATCTCAATTTTGATACTTTGTAGCTAAAATAAATAAAAGAAAAAAAATATTCCATTTTTAACCTTGACCGAAAATTAATTGTAAAAAATGATCAGGGTATTTCATTACTTTTTTATGCGTAATTATTTGTCTAATGCGTACATTAATCATTTATTCCTTACATAAATTCATATAAGCTTATTTGGGCCCTTGGCCTTTGAGGAATATAAAAAAACTAAAGGTTGTCTCACCTACTTAAGAAAATCTACTTTAACTGTTTGTGATCTTATTAAAAAAAAAACCCTAAGCCATGTAGTTCTAAAGTAATAGAATTTATGCTGCGGCCTGCAACAAGCTGTGCGGCTTTTAATGTGTGTGTGGGGAGGGGGGTGGGCAAAAATGAACTCGAAGCCGCGGATATAGTAAGCCTAAGCCACACTCGTCCATCAGTGGTAGCCACGTTTAAGATTCCTTAGCCGCAGAACACTAAACCCAAGCAATTCTCATCTTTAGCCGCACTTTACCCTATGACACCTTCAGCTGCATTCACTTAGTTCTTAGCAAAATCCACAAAGTCCAGCAGTTTCCGAGATTTACTCTTCAAACAGAAATAAGAGCCTTTATATAAAGATATTTAACAAACAATTAGGAAATATTTTCTCATTATTCAGAAACTATTCATAATTTGTTTTCCCACAAGTCCAATAGTTTTCTTCCTTTTACTGATACAAAGGTCGTTTTTTGTCAAAGTATTTTAAAACCATTACCAATCTCCATTATATTTTTCCACGTATGTTTCATGTATTATAGAAGGTATCCTATTAGGTTTAATATGGCAAGATGAGAAATTTAGTGATGTGTTTGTTTGTGTGTGTGTGTGTCTGTGTGTGGGTGTATGTTAGCCCTATGCCCGCTTATTTAATGATGGTATTGCATGGACCCTAAAATATCATATTTTTCCCATCTCTCAAAGCCATATTATTTTCAAACTTCAAGTCAGAAAACATCTTTAGATCCTTACTAAACTTTGATAGATGTAGAATATTAAGATACTGAATTAAGATCTGAAGGGATAAGAAAATTGCCGAAAAATTGATGTATATCCCCGATGAAGATGCATAAAATTAATCCTTCTGTATTACAATTACTGGTTGAATGGTTTGTACACTCAACTGAACCAACCTATCGAAAATCAATAAAAGTTGTAAAGCAAACGAATAAGAATAAGTTTTTTTTTATAAAACTTTGGACACTATTGTAACAAAGAGTCCAATGTCCACTCTCTCCCTGATTTCATACTCAATGCTAAGTTGGGAGAGCATAGCTTGCAGAACATGCGTTGTGTGAGTTAAAATAAATTCTTCTTATAATGTTAAAATATAATATTTGTTGGTATGGAGGGGGGGGGGGGGATGCTCGCATACGTGTAAGAAAATTAAATTAGGATTCTGGGACTTAATTGTAAGTCAATACAATGCCTCAAAGTTTAACAAGATTTTTTTATTTGCATTGTTTTGAGCTTGAGTCTTTAACTTTAATACGGCGCTGAAAAGAAACTAAATTGTCGTATTTGATTAAGAAAAGTAAAGAAGCGAGGAATGGTTCGGTATCATGAAATCAGTAAACTATCCATGTTAAACTCTAGCGCTGTTCTGTACCAAAAATTTCAATATTATCTCACAGCTACGACCATTTTTGTTTACATGTATCAGTTATTATTGTCAGTATATAAAAAGAAAACTTTTAATAAATATTTTTTGTAGATGCTTAGCAATCCAAAGTCTGTCAAATTTTGCCGTTTTCGCAAAAAGCATAGAACTTAAATTGACAAAATAGAATTTAAAATTATTGATTAAATAATTTAAAACTAGCGGCTTTTATTAAAAAAAATAGTTTTGTTTTCTGTGGGTAATAATTTTTTTGATTTTCTAACTTAGAAAGGATTAATTTCAAAAGCGATAGAAAATCTAAAATTTTTACATGAAACTATACCCACTATCAATATCTTCAAGTCATTAGGGAAAGGTATATTTTTATCAGTATATCATATACTTTCTAATCCTGCGGGGCCTATTGCCTAACCCTGCAAAGCAATCATTAAAATTTATCTAACCAAACCTAAAATAAACTATCAAAATCTACTGTGAAAAAACGACGAAACCTACTACTTTGTCAAGCTTTGCCTCTTTGTTATTTTCATTCTTGCTTCCTTGTAAATTAGTTTTATATCGAGCAATGTTATTTCAAATATTGTGGAAAAATATTGTAAAATTCGTGCCAAACTAAACCATACTTGTCAATATTTAAAAGAGAAGTTCAACAAGCCCCGAATGCATTAAATTTTTAGCTGCAAATATTCTCTATAAGTGTTTACTTCTATTACTGATTAACTAACATTTTCGCTCCATTACTTTTACCATCAAAAAATGGTGTGGTATGCTATAATAATTTGTTAAATAACATATGAAATCGTAGTTTTAATTTCGTTAATTTAAGCATGTTAGAATTTCGATTTCAAACTTTGCATGATGATTCCTGTAGTAGTTAATTTAGAAAGCGTAGCAACTCTAGTAAAGCAAAGCGTAGTACTGATTCGAATTACAATAAGGTAAATATTATAAGTGAAGCAACTCTATAATCAAGTCTTTAAAATGTCAGTATGTCCTTAAACAGTATTCTGAATTTAAGAAGATTTGCAACAAATTTACGTATAATATTGTCAAAACATATATATTTATATTTTGTATTTTCAGTTCTTACATTCTACAAGAGTTAATGCTCGTCTGTCATACCGTTTCAGAGCTTCGTATTTATGGATGTTGTCATCCTTGTTTGTTTATAAATCATTTTCCAGTATGGCATCGAAACAATTAATATCTGCTGGATTAGAACCAGTTCTGGACCTTACTGAAAGTCATGTATTGCATCGTATTACACACAATTTTCTACGAATGATAAAATAAAATCGTAATATTGATATTAGTTTTGTTGGTCGTGTCCTTCGGTATGACAAAACTGTACTTAATCGTATCAATTTTAGTTTTACTATATGCGAAAAGCTGCCTATAAAACTAAAAACAATAAATGTCCTTACTTTTATCTGCTTCGTTTCGGGGCAGTTTTGATCTTTTTCTTAGCATACGTGCAAACATTTTTATATTTGTCATCCATTTTAAATGATGAAAATTGAATAAGAATTACGGTTATATGAATACAATATCAACTTAATGTTGCAAATTAGATTTTTAAAACAAGGAAACCAACACCCCAATGAGCGTAGAACAGATATTCAGAAATGATAAATAATCTAATTATTCAGAAGTTTAGTTCAGTATGATAACAGAATTATAAAAGAGGCTAAGGTTTGAAAATATTTAATATTTTAATGACAAAACGTAATATTGAACTTCGTTAAAGACATCTAATATAAGTTAATATTTTCCTGTCCCAGAATTAATTTCACGTGTTTGGTATAGTAAAAAAAGTTACTCTTAAAAAAATAATTCAATTAAAATAAATAATATCACTGCATTGATAAATTAATTTTTAAATCCGGTAATAAACCAGGCAAATGTGATTATTTTCAAGATTTGATTTGGCGTTTTGGCGCAATTTAGATCTTTTTAAAGAGTGCAGTAGTAGTGAAGCCACTGGTAGCCAGATAAACCTACCGTCACATTGAATTATTAAAGAGCTTCGCTCTTAAAAATGTTAATGGTCTGCATCATATTAAAAATGAAGATGATATTCTGAATAGATATTGCACGAGAACCTTTAATATGGACAATGACATGTTCTACTTATTTTATCAAGTTGAAAGGTACTCGTGATTTCGCCTCTAGCCTCTGGTATGGATATTCCCTAAAAATAGAACTTATTTGGTACAGCGGTAGATCTTAATCTTCATCCGGATGAGCAGATAAACATACATCGTTTTTTAAGTTGTATTATGTATGAAACTAAAATACGAAGTAGAACGGTGTATGTCTGTTTGTCTGGTTCATCTAAAGCGATCTCGCTAACACTGGTGGCTTGGATTATACAGGGAAATTTATCGTTGGTCATACAATCGTTTAAAGCTATTTTCTGAAACTAAAACCTTTCTAAAAAGATTAATAATCTTTAAATATTTGTAAAAGAAACGTAAATCCCTCCCCCCCCCCCCCCTTCCCACTTTTACCTTCGTAGCCACTAGAGTCTTGGGCAAAGCTAGTAATTATACTTCTAGGTTCATGAAGATTTCTGTTGGTTTACAATCTCACCAAGTGCTTTTAAAAAAAAGTTAAATACTATTTCCTGTAGCGGGACAAAGTGTCTCAAAAATCAGACATAGAGATGGATGATCACTCATTTTTATGACGTCCCATGGCTGATTTTGTCCCGCTACCTATGTCCTACACAGATTGTAATAGAGAAAATTATTATCACTTAAACAATATTTATAAATACCTAATTATTTATGCAGATCTACGTATGGATATAAACATTCTAGTTATGAATATTAAAGATTATGTATAGAGGTGTGAAGAATAGAGCGAGGCATCTTAAGGGTGTCATACTCTATTATAACCAATAATATATTTGCTTACAAAATAGAATTAATACATAATTCTATAGAATGATGAAAATTAAATCTAAGTCTAAGTAAACACTTTAATTTATCGGTTGGTTTAAGAACGTTAAAAAAGGGGGAGGGGGGTCCCTCCCATCCACCAAAGATTTTTAAAATCGTCTTGTTTGGTATGTTTGTTTGTTAGATTTTGTTTTTGTTGAAGAAAAAAAGAAATATGATATAATACAATTGTAAAATAATCTATATATTAAGAGAAATAAAATGATGTTAAATAAGAAATATATGTATATTTTTGAAAAACCGAACATACTAACAGACAAATGTGTAACCAAAAGCATAGGCCTTTCCTACCTCTATGTATATTAAACTCTTTTATCTGGAAAGGAAAGGATCGTTGTTAGGTATAATCACTTCCCCAAACACAGTGATATATATTTGGAATTATGAGCAAACACAATAATAAATATTTAATAAAATCATTTTAATAACAATGCACAGTTAATATTAATTTACTGAAATTTATTTTTTAGGATTAATTCTTTTTTTTGGTTGGTCTGAGTTGCATCTTTATGATTAATGTATTTTTTAAAAAGTATTTTTTCATCAAAATGTAGTTTTAAGTTAAATACATAATCTTTCAGGTAATAAATAGTCCATAGTGTTTATTCTTCTATGAAAAAAGCATAGAATGAAAAGGAGCGGCCAGGGTTTGAGGGGATGGGGGGGGGGGGGTGCTTGATGGTCAAATTATGCATCCTGTCACTCTTCAGGACAATAACATCAATCATTATAACCCGACGCTTAACACTAAACTTTCAATTTACATTCATTATTTATAATTATGCATGAAGGAACATACTGGGATATTATCCTGTACAGGGGAGTGTTTTTACTGGGGGTTTTAAGGGGGTGGGAGGGGGGGGGGTGGAGTTGGCGATCTATATTTTTTTTGTAAGAAGCAAAATAATTCTATATATTAAAGCAGTTTTATGTTGCATATTTTATTATAGGCGATTCCATAAGAGAGTATCTTCTTTTACCTGTGTCTTCTATGACCAATCCAACGAAAATAGCCAATAAATGTTAGCTAGAAATCGTGAACGATTACAAGATCTTCTCGGTATAGATTACATAAAGCCAAATGTCTGGATTAATTTAAAATTTTTGTTGTTATTAGTTTAAATTCGTTTGATTTTAAGTAAGTTCTAAAGGTTTTAGTCCATTTCAAAACCTTGAACATTGGTGCTCAATTCGGAAAGGTTATTTGTTTGTATTTTGTCAATATAGTTCCCCAACCAAATCTATGTTAGTATGGTTGAATAATAAAGAAAAATGAGGCTCTAGGATGAGTTTAGCATAAAAGGACAAAAAAGGTATGAAGCTCTGAAAAATGTTTTTTAAGCGCGGAGCCATCACAAAATGTCCATATTGAATTTCTTCACGCTTAAAAGAAAGGTTGGGAAGATTCATCGATTTTGTCAAAGCGAGGCTTTTCTTTATTTTGGTTGCATCATTCCAACAATAACGCTTACACTTTCTATAAAGGCTCTTTAGCACTACAGTTTAATCTAATAAAGTTATTTTAAGGCTATGATTAATAAAGATAGCAATATAATTCAAATATAATTACTATCTATACATTTTGAAACATAACTTCAAAGATGAAACAGTAAGTATCAATTGATATTTGACATGCTGGTTCCGATGGTGATTAGACAGAAAGCTACACAGAAAAAGTCTAATTACGCAATAAACGTTAAGCAGGTCCTTTTAAAGTATATTGTGCTTTGAGCTATTTAAGAAGATAAGTTTTAAAGAGGCTCTTTCCTAGGTGTACTACTGTAAGAAGATATATTTAAATTTTGTTTTTAAGCCTCCTAGCTTCCATTTTATCATCCTTGTTAGAGTAGAAAGAGGGGAAGACAAATGAGAGAGAGAGGGCATGAAAAATGACTTTAGTTATTGTTGAGAAGATTATACACAGTCATATACTCATAGTCACTTGTCTTTAAACTTTTTAAACAAGCACATTTACATCCACAAAAGTATTCAAACTTTCTGTACAGAAAAACACCTCATACGTATAGTGGTTGCGAGATCCTATATAATCCAAAAGACAACCAACTCTTTTATCGCACAATCTTTGTCTGAAATTCCTTTCTGTGCATAGTAATATGATGGGACTGTTTATGGGCCAAATGTGTGGGATGTCTGATATAGCAGACTTTTCATAATGTCTTCTTTTATGACGCGGTTTAAGCTGAGATTCGAACCAATTCCCCTGCGAAAAAAATGTTGCTATCAAAAAATGGAGTGTTTGATTTTAGTTTATTATTATCATAAAAATGTGACAAAAACTCTGAAGTTATCAAGTAGGCATTTATTTATAGAGTAGCTTTGCAACTAACAAGATGTATTTAAAAGGTCTAACATAAGTAATTTGTCCAAAGAAGAAACGAGCCATTAGTGCTCAAACTACAAAACGCAGACAGAATAGAAATAAGCCAACTTTACTTATATTGATTTTTATGTTTTTTAATTTTTAAAATTTTTGCTATCCTGTCGTTGGTTTTGCCTCTAAGGCTGCTGATGGTCAAAATCGCTTTTCTTCTGGGGTTGTTTTATTATTTTTTTGTGCTGATCAATAATTAAATTGCTTGCTAAGAAAAATTGGCTGAATACAGCCAAGACAGCCGATGAGAACCACCTTTCTGACAATTCATCCTATTATAAATTGTAAAAAGAAAACTTAAATCTGTAATAATAAATACCTTGGCATTTTATGATCTTGTGATAATTGGATAAGTCTGAGGTTTGAACCCAATCTGGTTTAGTCAGTTTCCCAGTAAGAATGTTGTAACCTCCCTTGCAAAAAAAACACTTCTTCCTAACTCCCTCAGAGTACTTGGTTTTTACATAACTGCTGGTTTAACTCGATGGAATGTCATTAAATTATTATCTAAATATACGATCTCTAGTATAGCTTACTTACTGAAATCTAAATCAACTATAAACACTAGGCTATAAAAGTTTTCCGGAATTTTAATAAATATAATAGATTTGAAATCTGCATAAAATTTTAAGGAATTTTTATAAAATTCGTTTTTTGTATAATTCTTTATCTATAAGCGCAAATACAAATTAAGTTAGATAATTTTGACATCTGTGATTGGTGGATTGAAAACTATCTGCGCTCTGATTGGAGAAGCTTCAGTGACGTACATAATTCAACCAATTAGAGCGCAGGTAGTTTCCAATCCACCTATCCTATTGGTCAAAATTTATTAACTAAAATTGGATTTGCGCTTTTAAATAATGAATTATATAAAAAACGAATTTTATAAAAAATCCTTAAAATTTTATGCAGATTTCAAATCTATTATATTTATTAAAATTCCGGAAAACTTTTATAGCCTAATAAACACTTTAATAAACACCATACCCCTTTTTTATTCAGAAAGAAATAGCTACAGCTTAATGGAGCTTAGTCACTAGAAGAATAATCAAGTACAATATCCTTGGTTATATGTAAAATGTCTGTTTAAGAAATGGTGAGTTTTTTAGGGGGGGAGTAGGTATTATTGGAAGGTCCAATCACATGCTCATAACTTGGAAAGTGCCCTGGTTTATAAAAGGAAGGATGTGGTGGGCAAATTAAAATTATTCAACTTCACATCATAACTCAACATCAATTGTAAGGATTTGTAAGAGAAATTTTTGGCATTGTTATAAAGATAGATTAATATGATGTAAAAATGTAGATTTCCGTATGTATGTCTGCCTGTAAAAATATTAAATAAAAATATATATCCCTTTAAAATAATGCACACGAAGCTGAAAGAAGGTATTTTAGGGCGATTTATCAATCATTCTTTATAAGAATTAATCCTTAATCTAGTAACTAAGCTAATTCAAACAAAATGTTTAAGCTAACCTTATACACAACTTTCTGTTTATTTATACATATATTCAATTATTTACACCTAGTAAAAAAAACAAACATGTATACAACTTGATGGATTTCAATTTTGTCAATCAAATTATTTGTTTTCTCATTGCTTAAATTTCTTTCCCACCTATAAGTTGGCAGCGAAGAGGGTGTGCAGTAATTTCCGTGAATATTTCGGATAATACACTTGTAAATCCGTATATAAAAGTAACATGATGATTTTACATGTGTGGGTGTTTGTATGTGTGTACTAAAAAAAATCTGTAACCTTTAAACCGAGATGGTTTGTATTTACAATGTAGTTTCTTATAGTTACTGGAAAGGTTTTCAACTATAACTAGGGGCATAGCCGGTAGTTATAAATAAAGTTAAAGTGTTGTATATGTTTTATAAATTTCAGCTGCCAATGCAGCCGCCATAATTCTAACAATCAGCTGTCTCATCAGCCAAATAATCAGTCAATGAAACATCATAAAAATTAGACGATGTTTTTTAATTAATCGACTGCTAAGTCTACATTCCAATAATTTAAATTACTATGCAGTAATTTACGTTTGTGCATTTGATATAATGCAATCTGAAATTAGCTGTATATGAACATGTGCTGAATGGATAGAACACCATGAAAGATTGAGTAAAACAAGACACCAGGAGAAAAATCATTGCATTTCATTTCAAAATTTGTCAGAACAAGGTGAAAGAAAAGGTAAAAAGACAGAAAATATTTATTCTTATTTTTGTATAGGTAATATTAGGCTCTATCTAAAGGGTAACACGCCTCAAATATGTCGGGATAATGCGGGTTTCAGGCTTTGAATATATGCTTAATATTAACTACTAAAATAGGTACCCTACGCTACCATGTCATACAAATTAGTTCCATACCTGGAAAGTCAGATTTCATTTCATTGCCATCAAAGTGTTAGAACTTAAAGATAAAGGATGTGTTTGTTTGTTAAAAACTTAGGACATAGGACAGGAGCATACAAAATTAAAATACATAGAAAATGCAAAAACCGAAAAAAGGGTAACATAAGAAGTTTTTAAAATGTAAACATTGAAAATTCTGGGTTTATTTACAATTTCCTACAACTATGAAATTTCTTCTTTTTTCCCTTGGAGTGAGGAGTATGATCTGTGCGTGACCTTGTAAAATTCAGCAGCTCTACGGGTGATATGGAACACTCTTCCAACTCATACATAATCTACAAGTAAGCAGGGAGGGGGCAGCTGCGGATAAATTAGATAACTCAATATTTTCGATCCAGATGTTCAAGGATCCGAAGAACTAGGACTATGATTAAGAAATTTTATTTTTTGTAGCTAGTAAATTTTGGAATTTTAAAGTCTTTAATTATATAGCTTACTCTCAGCTTAAATCATAAAAAAAGTCTTTATATATACCTAGCTATCTCCCACAAGTGTGCCTATTAATTACCCATATAAGTAAAAAGGTTTATTTTTAAAGAAAATATAAACTTAAATACATAGAGAATAATGAAAACTAATTCTGTGAAGAATTTTTAACTGATTAAAGATCAATTTAAAATAACCTTTTCAAATCAAATTATACTTTAAGAAAATTCTAATTGTAAAAAAAAACAATTCTTGTAAAAATTAATTTTTTACGGGAACTTTTAGATGAGTCTCAAAATCAAATAACTTTGAAATGTTACATGTACATAAAGAACTTTAAAACAACAAAAGCTTCAACATAAAGATTTTAGTTGTTTAATTTTTAATTAATTAAAAGACTATAGACTAACATCTTTTTAAATTGCCCCAAAGTCAAAGTGGTTCAGGGGCGCTACAATTTAAAAAAAAAACTAGATATATTTGAAATTTTTTTATAAGTAACATTAAGAGATAGAATTAATTAATCTTAATTAAGTTTACTACGACTTTTTTCTATATCTTGCATATTGCATTGTTTCAAAACTGCATACTCTCAACAGATATATGTGGAAAGTAACCAAGCAGTAAGTAAATAACAGAAAATTGGTTTAATAGTCAAGGATAAGCTTTGCTCATTCAACTGCAATTAACTTTCACCCTTTTTAAAAATAAATCTACTCTATAAGTTATGGCATCTGCATGACTGGCTGTCTGCTTAAATCAATCTAATGATACTTTATAAAATTTTATCATATAATAAACAGTGCTAGAAAAGTTTTTAAATTTAGTCTTTCTCGCAGTAGAGGGTCATAAGAGGTAATCAAAAGTAGGTTTACGAATGGATGTTGAATATACAATATACATGCATATTATGACAGGGGAAAAGGTGTCGTTTATTTAGCTTGCTAACTTAAAACTCGTTTATTGGTAATTTCATACATCCAGTAGGAAGGAAAGGAATGGGTTGAAGGGATTGGAAGAGGAGAGTCGTTGTTTTAGCCTGCTGCGCGTTTCACTTTATTAGATTACATGAAAATCTGGTGTAAGATCCAAGTAATGATGTATCCATTGTTTTAAGGAATAAACCCGTTAACTATCCACTAATGCGAGAGACTTATTTATCAAAGATTTAGCAGCTATGATTGGCCTTTAATTATAAAAAAAACGAAACTATGGACATTATCTTACTTGTTGTTTTCTAAAATAGAGTAATTGAAATTGGCACAGGGTAAGGTTGGCAAATAGTGGGCGTGTGCCCTAAAGTCACCACAATTTTTATACAGGGACAACGGATATAGTAAGCTATAAAAAAAGCAACTCAATGAATAACAAATTAGACGAATATTATACTGTTCTTTATACTACTAAACTTAAGTCTCAACACAATAACAATCATAACCCACTGTGAGATTGTTACACATTGTTATTAAGTTACTGTATTAATTATTTGCTATCTATGTTTGCATTTTGTTAGTTAATTTTACATATTTTTTATATTTTATTATGTATGATTTTTCTATAAGATAAATAAATCATTTAAACAACTTCAGAATATACTTTACTAGTGACTTTGCCCCTAGTCTTAGTATACAATTACACTCATGTTACTTCAGAACATACTTAACTACTAAATAATGACTTCGACCCTAGTCTCTAAACAATAACAATAACTAACTAAGAGACTTTGTTTCAACTCTTTTCAAAATAAAACACTTACTTTCTTTTACCATTAGTAGATTAATAAATCACAGATCCAACTTTTTTTTAAAAGAAGGTGTATCAACTTTTTTTTTTATAGCTAGCCGGTTCTTTTAGTAAGTAGTAGATGTAAATTTTTTCATAGAATTCAGATATGCAATCGGTTTTTTTGTAGACCTCTTATTTTTTAAGTAATTTAAGTTTTTTTAAAAAATAATTAAGTCGGTTTTAAGGTACTAAAACGCAACAAAATAAAAGAAGAAAATGGCCAGTAAGAACAAAAATAGTAAGATCTTTAATTTGACACCTTACTTTTAAAATTCTGTTGAGTAATTATTGAAAAAATCTATTTTTTTAACCTCGGTTTAATAAAAACTTTAGACCTAAATATTTTCTCAAACAGACATAAAAAACATGGGTTCATATATACCTTTAGAATCAGAAAAATATTACAAATCCATTGTAAGCAAAATTGAAAAAAAGTAAAAAAATAAAAAAATTAAAAAATGGCCAATTGTATTTTTTGTTCTGGCAACACTATCGTCTTCCCTTTTTTACCCCCTCTTTACCCCCTCTATACCCCCTTCCCATTTTTATACTCAATTCAAAAGTTAAGACGTTGCCTGTACAATATAATATGATATTTTCATATAATTCCTTTTATTGTAGTTTATATACTACAGTATGACCCTCGAAAAAGTATCTTTAAGGGTATACAGTCCTTATTTCTTAATGTATCACAAAAAAATAGCATATGTCCTTGTTCTCTGTACATTTCCACACAAACATATATAAAAAATTTTATTTTACCTCCATTAACACCGGAGATTTTTAGAGCTAAAGTTTTGAAAAAGTGACTGAGAAAAATAATTTTTTTTTGTTTCCCACTATTTTTGGATGATTACATTATGTCTTTCTGGTAACTGAAGAATGATAAACAAAGAAAAACATGGTAACTAATTATTTCTTTTTATTCCACCAAAAAATATAAATTTTTAAAGGCAAAAAATACTACTGAATGAATTGATTATTTGCAAATTTCAGGCTATTTACTTGCCCTTATTTAAGAAAAGGATTAATTATGACAGTTGCTCCGCCCCCTTTTTTGACATCTCAATCACTTAATAGGGGGTTAATTAAGCTTTTTAGACTAAAAAATCATTATAATGTAATTTTATTTTTCTTATAACTTTTTTGTTATTAAAGTTATGATTATGAAACAAAAACAATATTCCTGCTATACTCATAAAGATTTATTTGGTTTTTTAATCTAAAACAATTTCGCCTCATAAGTAAGTTTTTCAAAATATCATTACACAAGAAAGACTCAAAAATATGTGTAAAAAAAAGACTTTTAACTTAAAACCTAAATTTTTTGTTTCATTTTTGTATAAAGTTTCTGCTAGTAACAAAAATAATAGGATTTCTATCTTAATTTTGCCAAAAAAGTCAATTTATGTTAAAAATTACTTTTTGCTCAGTCACTTTTTCAAAACTTTTGCTCTAAAAATCTCCAGTGTTAATGGAGGTAAAATTAATTTTTTTAAATATGCTTGTGTGGAAATGTACAGAGAACAAGGACATATGCTATTTTTTATGATACATTAAGAAATAAGGGCTGTATACCCTTAAAGATACTTTTTCGAGGGTCATACTGTATATTGTAAACTTTTTTTTCAATTTTGCTTACAATGGATTCGTAATATTTTTCTGATTCTAAAGGTATATATGAACCCATATTTTTTTACTTGTGAAATGATAAAATTGAGTTCAAAGTTTTTATTCTCGTGGGTTTAAAAAAATCGATTTTTAAACCCACGATTTTAAATTACCTGACAAAATTGAAAAAGTAAGGTGTCAAATTAAAGATCTTACTATTTTTGTTCATAATGGCCATTTTCTTTCTTTTTTGTGTTGCATTTTAGTACCTTAAAATCGACTTAATTTTATTTTTTTAAACTTAAATTACTTAAAAAATAAGAGGTCTACAAAAAAACCGATTGCATATCTGAATTCTATGAAAAATTTTACATCTACTACTTACTAAAAGGACCGGCTAGCTATAAAAAAAAAGTTGATACAACTTCTTTACTACAATACTTTCTAACTAAAAGCTTTACTACAAAGATTAAAACATTCTTGTTAAACGTCCTTATTTCAACTTAATCTAAGTGTTTAATCTTGCACAATCATACATGCACACACACACATACACTCACACACATACACACCTACACACACCCACACATTACATATGAAATAAGAGCACCTAATCCTTATAATTTGGCGAAATTTTATAGAAAGATATGGAAAATTCGTGACTTGAAGTGAAAGGCACTTTTTTATTCAACCTTTATTTTCTAGTATGTAATTTATTATTATTTAAAGGTTAGCTTTAATATCTCTTTAACAGTACGTAGACCATAAACATTACCAGTTTTGATAGCCTTGGCCTTCGGCCCTTCGGGACTATCAAAACTGCTTTTAATCTTAAAATTTTGCATTATGATATCCGTGGAAACCTGTCTGTAATACGATCTGATAATTAACTATTATAGAAATGCTTTATTTTTAATTGTCTTTTAGGGTTAAGATATCCATCCAGGTCTAGTGCCTCGAGGGAAATAATGAAAGTGATTCCTAACATGTTAAAGCAACATGTCTTAAGCGTAGTATAATTAGGACTTTTAGTGTACGCAATGATTATTTACAATTTTGCAATAAATTGACATATTTTGTTCTCAATAATATTGTTTTTCATTAATAAAAAGTGGAGTCATTCTCCATTTGTACCCTTTCGTTTGCCCAAGTTGAACTTTTATATACATTTTACCATTGGTCAATTCAAATTTATACTGGCCTATATTAGGTCATTTGTATTTTATGACATCATTTTTTTGTATGCACTATAAGCTGCTTCTGGATAATTTTTTTATTTAAAATTTTATTTCAACAAAATGCATGATGCTTTATATCCCTGCTGTATCGTATTATAAAACAGGACATGCTAACTGACTGACCCTTAGGATATTATTTGCTTCCACTGAGTAATTCTATTCTATATGAATGATAATAGAAACTATATGGAAATGTTTGTGTGTATATATACAATGTACAAGTGTCATATATATATTCTCAGGTGTCAAGGTACTAGTAATACACATAATAGTACACAGGACTTATGCAGAATCTCTCCACCTTTATTTTAGAAATCAATTGAAAGTAAGGAATGGGCGCAGTTTTTTCTAATTCCTATCCCTTGCGGGGGGAGTATAATCCGATGCCTTACCAGCAGGGCTAACCAGTTCCAAATATAACCTAACCTAGCATGGCCTAAATTAACCCTTAACAGTCGGGCCCCTTGCCGCACCTTAATCAGTCGGGGGGGGGGGGGGGCGTTCAACGCCACCCCTCATTATCTCAGTTCCTATTAGAGCTAGAGGGCTAATTTTTTTGTGCAAGTCCCCTGTGTTATGGTGAATTTCCGACTTTAAGTAAGTCAAGGTCAATTTCCGCTTCCTTCACCCTTTTATTTAACAACCTTTGTTTTTAGGTCCTTTTTACTTAAAAATTTCAAACGGCTGTAATTATTTTTATTTTTAAAGCTAGAAGAAAATTTTTTTTGCAGAAAATGTTTATTTTATTTAAATTTTATATTTGAAATATCAAAACATAAGTTTCAGCGGCCGCAGCTGTACTTGGCAGCTGCCAGCCGCCGCAGTCAGCGGTCGGCGGGAAAACGGCGGCGGATCTTTATGAAATTTTAATACATTATGTAGACATGTAAGAAAAGCTTAAGTTTAAAATTTTAAGTCTCTAAGTCAAAACTTGCGGCCACAGGAGCATTTTAAAGATTTCTGGAGACCTGGAGGATCAGGACCTGCAGGATCATACCTGGAACCTGAAATTGACTTGAACACATGTATTTAATATGAGGATGTACTACTAGAGGATATTTTAGTATTTTGGTAAGATAAAATGCTTTGTTTAAATCAAAAACAAATTTTTGTTTCTTATCTGGATGACCCTGCCAGGTTTGCTGGCATCCTGTGCCCGCCAGGATGGAGATATTCAAAAAATTCCAACTCTCAGATATGTGTCATACCCATACTTAAAAAGTCAAGCAGTTTGGGCTTTTTATCTTTCACACACAGAAAATGAGATAGAAAAAAACGGATGGGGGGGGGGGGCGTTCAACGCCCCCCCCCCGACCAAAGTACCAAACTATGCATAGAATTATGTAAATATTCGTAATAATATTGTTTTTTTTGTATGCTTATGTTAAAATATATATCTATCTATCTATAACAAGGATATAAAACTTGGGGTACGAATGTAATTTACAGTCCAATATTCCCTTCCTCCCTGTGTATATACACACTTCTAAGGTATATTCAGCAACACATGATGTATGAGGAAATGTGGTTTCTTTGTTAGGCCAAATGAAATTCTTGTATTTAATAAATCATGACTCTGTGTCAAAGTTTTGAAGTGACCACAATACAATAAAAGGAACAGGAAAGAGAGGATGAGTTAAAAGCCTTTTCTGTCCCTGCGCCCATTATTTTGACCCCTTTTAGCTGACAAGAATTCACCTTGTGTCCATATAGAAGGTTTACCCATGTTCCTTAGAAAAATATATGCTTTCCCTCAAAGTTCCTAATAAGCACTGAAACGTCTTCTTATCTTTTAAAAAATAAATCGAAACTATATGTCCTGTAATTATTATTGTACTATGTAGAATTATATATTTCATCCCTATCAGCTGAATATGAAATACATCTTCCATTTGGGGACAAATTTATTTCGTTTTTATTATTTTGAGTCCATAAAAAATTATAATATAAGGCCAATACACTACAATACAGTACCTCTTTAAAAGCTAGTCTTATGTTTAGTTTGTGAGCCGGTATAGCCCAGTTATAAAGTAGTTGCGTTACTGAGATACAAAGAAGAATGCTTTTAAAGCTAAGTAAGACATATTCGCAAATGTTAATGATATTCTAATGATGTAATGAAGATTGCCTCTTCTCTCTGTCTCTCCATAATTCTCATATACGCGAGGCTTCACCAAAATTTTTGCATACAAATTTAGCAAACCGTAAGCAGGCTTTTTGTTGGCAAAATAGTGTACATTAGAAGGGATTTTGAAAGGGATATTGGTTGAAATAAACTATGGTGTGTAACAGTTTTATTCAGAAAATGTTGTGCGAGCGAGCAGCATCTGCCAAAATATGTATAATGACATTTTTCATAAATAGAAATTCTTAGAGGCAGCCGACCGCAGCCGTTGTTCTATTTTTTTATTGAATAAACAAGTAATTTTATAAAAAAATGTTAAAACTCCTAAATTGCAAAAGTGTTAGACAAAGAACACACTTTATCTGAGGTAACTCTATATAATCAAGCTAACCTGAAACTTTTTTAAGAATAAAAAATGCCTAATCAGTCTGAACTAATCGACTTAAACTTAAATCTTTAGAAATCCTAAGTTATCTAAGAGGTTGATTTAGGCAAATCAGTTTGATCAATCTGCAAGTAAAGCATAAAACCTTTAAAACTCCTAACTTACTGAAGGGGTATGGAAAAAGGCACAATTAGTCTGAGCTTACTCGACACACATATTATCTAAAGATGTTCATACATTATAACATAATTTATTTGATAGCAAAAAGAGGTACATCTTTGCCAATAGTTACGTTAAATTGCACAGTATTTATTAATCTCTAACACAGCCGTAATGAGGAACTAAACTACGGAAATATTTAAAGGAAGCTCAGCCTTTTATAGTGCATAGAAAAATGACGTCATACTGGCATACCTACATAAAATGTATTCTGACCTGTTATTAGTAATTTAGCCTGTGTATATTGGCCTGTTATTAGTCATTTTCATTGTATTATATAGACACTATAAGATTAAGTAGCTTCCATTTAAAGGAGAAATTAACTGAATCAAAAGTGTCAGCTAACGAAAAAAAGTGAGGAATAGTCCCTTTCATAACATCGCCCCATAAGGGGCGATTCGTCGTATTTTTAAAATGACTTTTAATAGGTTATTTTAGGTTAGGCTAGGTTATATTGGGTTAGGTGATTTTCCCACAGGATTAGGTAATTGGCCCCGGAGGATTAGAGCCCCACGCAGGGGCTAGAAATAGGAGAAAAGCTACTGTGAAAAATACGAAGAATCGCCCCATAAGGTGCGATGTAACGAAAAGGACTATACCCAAAAAATGAGATGTTTAAATTGCTTAACTCATTAACTGATATAAGTACCTTAATATTGTGGTATTTACGAATATCTAACCTTTGCAAAACGAATATGGTATTTAAATTTTGTACAATTACTATTACTAAGTAATTTAATTTTTGAAAAGTGAAAGTTTCAAACACTTTGAATATGCATTGCTTATTAAAATTAATCTTAATGTTAATGATTGATAAATGAGCATTTTTAAACATATACTGTATAAGTCATTTTTGTGCTTCTTATAAGATATAAATTGCTGTACTATATAAGCACCGTATCTGTAACCTTAAAAGATACGCCTGAATAAAATGATAATTTATTATACGGCGTCCCGGGTAATTAGAGTAATTAAGTATTTATAATACATGTACAGTAGTATGCATGCATGTTCAGTAGATCTTTTCATGAAAATACCCTTTTTCGAATTTCAATCTTCTGCTAACCTAAAAAGTTACTTTAGGGGCCTAGAAATATATGTACAAAATTTCAGCTCTCTATCTCTACTGGCGACCTAGCGCCAGGCATGTAAAATATCAACAGATAACGGTAGATCGGCGGTTTTAACAATATCTCAGTAATGTGCAGGTTTTCAGCTCTTCTGCATATTTCAATTTAAACACATAAGGCCAAAGATATTTTATCCAAAAAATCTTTTGTCAAAGTCTACTCTAGACCTAGCGCCAGTCAGTTTTCTAAAATCATGCATTTTATACCTGTGAAAAATGAAATCGCCAGCGCTAGGTGTAGAGTAGACTTTGACAAAAGATTTTTGGGATATCATATCTTAGGCCTTATGTGTTTAAGTTGAAATATGCAGAACACCTAAATTCACCTTCCAAGCCATTCTTTAAGCATTTTAATTTTTTTTTGAAATAACGGGATTTCAAAATTGCCTTTTGAAAAGGCCTAAAAAATATCTTTTTTTGTCCCTTTTTTCACTGTATATAGTTACAACTTATTAAGATATTATTCTCAGTTAAAAAAAAATTGGCACTTCCAGCACCAAAACCGGCAAAAACAGGCAGTTAAACTTCTGAACCCCTACTTAACCCCCTGACAGACCCCCCCTCTATCTCGGCTTATGTTACAGATAGAGATGTAAAACTTTTTTCTGGTTGTTCATGTGTAATTTTAGAGAATTACTTTTTCTAGTCATAGCGGTCAGACTGCTCCTTATCTGCTTTTTAGCGTCCAGCCGCTAAATATTAAAACAGCTGTAGAGCGGCCAATTTTAAAGCTAAGAAAACCAAATTTTATGACAAACTATTATTATTTTATAATAAAAAAATACCTTTTTTGACCATCGCCGAAAAACGACAAATAACGGAAACCACCAATTTTGGCGGTAAAACGGCCAATTTTAAAGCTAAGGAAACCAAATTTTATGACAAACTATTATTTTTTAACAGCCAATTTTAAAGCTAAGAAACCCAAATTTTATGACAAACTATTATTTTTTATAATAAAAAAATACCTTTTTTGACCATCGCCGAAAAACGACAAATAACGGAAACCGCCAATTTTGGCAGTAAAACGGCGGTTGGCGGCGCTAAATAATATTTTTATCTGTTTATAGTTACAACTTATTAAGATATTATTCTCAGTTTTAAAAAATTGGCACTTCCAGCACCCAAACCGGCAAAAACAGGCAGTTAAACTTCTGTATCCCTACTTAACCCCATAACAGACCCCCCTCTATCTCGGCTCCTGTTACAGATAGAGACGTAGAACTTTTTTCTGTTGGTTCATGTGTATTTTTAGAGAAAATTACTTTTTCTAGTCATAGCGGTCAGACTGCTCCTTATCCGCTTTTTAGCAGCCAACCGCTAAATATTAAAAAAGCTGTAAAGCAGCCAATTTTAAAGCTAGGAAAACCAAATTTTATGACGAGCAATTATTTTTCATAACAAAAAAAATGCTTTTTCTGACCATCGCCAAAAAACGACAAATAACGGAAACCGCCAATTTCTGCGGTAAAATGGCGGTTGGCGGCGCCAATTAATATTTTTATCTGTTTATGATCACAATAAAAGACTACATACAAAAATTGGCTGATTAAGGTCTGGAAAGGGTCAAGACAGTTAATTGTTTAAACTAATGTAATAGATTTTTATTTTAGTCAGATGCCAGACGCAGACAATTAAAAAAAATAACATTTAGAAATATTATCAATTTGTCTACAAAGGGTTAACAACAAAATCAAAATATACAAATCTAATTATTAAAAACATCAAGATGATCTTCTCTATAAATTTTATTTGTAAAGCATTGATATTTTTATCAAATAATATGACAATGATGACAACATTAATAAGTGATTAAATACAGACAAAAAATAGGATGACAACATCCATAAAGACAAAGCTCTAAGATCAGAAGTAAGGACAACTCTCTTGTAATTACTTTTGTAATATTTAATCAACCTTAGTAAAAAATAAGATGAAAATTAGGTGTTCAGGTATGATCCAGCAGGATATAATCCTCCTAGTCTTCAAATAACTTTGAATGGCTCCAGTGTATTTATTTTTTTACTCATAGACTTTAAATTGTAAAATTAAGCTTATCTTACATGCCTACATGACATATTAAAGGACGCCTGCAAGAAATAACACGCTTTAACTGCTGAAAGACTGCCACAAGAAGACCCAATACCCCAAATTTAAAGCCTTCAGCTTCAATAACAAAAAAGTTCTAGGCATTTCAAAATAGCATTTTATGTACAAGGGAATTTTTGAAAGATTTCCAATGCTCATAAAAGAAAAAACAATATTAAATTACATTGCCTAGACATAAAATTATAACCTTATCTTTGTCAGAAACTTAGATTGCCTGTAACTGATTACATTTTTACAATAAAAAACACCACATTTCATAGTCAAAATCTATGAAAAAAATTCGATTTAAATTGCATTTTTAAACAAAAATCATAGCGGAAACAAAGGGGTAAACTAATACAAGCTTAGCTGTGATTGGTTGTTAAGCAGATTCAGCCTTCTGATTGGCTACAGTACATTCAGTACAACGCAAGTAAAACTTAATTTTTTTTAATGATTTTGACTATAAAAATGGGTATTTTTATTGTAAAAATATAATTAGTTACTGGAAACCTAAATTTATGACAAAAATAAGCTTATAATTTTGTTTCTAGGCCACGTAGTTTAATTTCAAAGTTTTCAACATGAGCATTGCAATTCTTTCAAAATTTCCATTGTACATAAAATGTCATTTTAAAATGCCTAGAACTTTTTTGTTATAGAAGCTGAAGGCTTCAAATTTGGGGTATTTGGTCTACTTGTGGCAGTCTTTCAGCAGTTAAAGCGTGGTGTTTCTTGCAGGCTTCCTTTAAATTTTTTTTAAAATTAGCTGTTGTTTCCAGCTGACCGCAGCCAGTGGCGGCAGTCCATGTAAGCTTCAAATCAATTAAATTTTTTGATAAATATATATTAATTATTGAGTTATAATAAACTTCCGTGAATAGTAAGGCCATGGATGTTTGGCCACTCCTTGACCGATTTTTAACTGATTTTTTATTTCCTACCTGTAGTTTTGCCGTTTTTAAGCTGCCAGTAGCGGAATTCTAAAACAGCTCTAGACCAGCCAATTTTTGTATGTAGTCTTTATTGTGATCATAAACAGATAAAACTAGCGCCGCAAACTGCCGTTTTACCGCCAAAATTGGCGGTTTCCGTTATTTGTCGTTTTTTGGCGATGGTCAGAAAAAGCATTTTTTTTTGTTATGAAAAATAATTGCTTCACATAAAATTTGGTTTTCCTAGCTTTAAAATTGGCCGCTCTACAGCTTTTTTAATATTTAGTGGCTGGCTGCTAAAAAGCGGATAAGGAGCAGTCTGACCGCTATGACTAGAAAAAGTAATTTTCTCTAAAAATACACATGAACCAACAGAAAAAAGTTTTACGCCTCTATCTGTAACAGGAGCCGAGATAGAGGGGGTCTGTTATGGGGTTATGTAGGGATACAGAAGTTTAAATGCCTGTTTTTGCCGGTTTGGGTGCTGGAAGCGCCAATTTTTTTTTTAACTGAGAATAATATCTTAATAAGTTGTAACTATAAACAGTTAAAAATATTATTTAGCGCCGCCAACCGCTGTTTTACCGCCAAAATTGGCGGTTTCCGTTATTTGTCGTTTTTCGGCGATGGTCAGAAAAGGTATTTTTTTATTATTTTAAAGTTAGTATGTTTTTCAACCTATTTTTAAAAAATTACACTATTCTAAGACATGAAGATATATTTCGATTTTAGCAATCATTTTCAATTCATTTTGTCTAAAAAAATATAGACATTAGATAACAGCAAATATGATCAAAGTTATTAAACATAAATTTATATAGAACAATGTCACAAATTATTTTGAATCTTAGGTATCACCATAGAATACAGATGACTACTGAAAAAGTTTGAAATAAAAGATTAAAACATTAGTTTTTTAAAACAGGAGAAGTAGGGAATAATTCTTGGCCTTGTTTGAGTTATGGGGCGGGGCATAGTTTTTATTAAAGGAATTTTTTTGATGGTTAGGAAATAGGCGGAGTTTTGGATGGTGAGTTTGGTTGAAGGCGGAGACAGAAAAAAACTGGGAGGAGACAAAAAAGTATTATAAAAAATAATAGTTTGTCATAAAATTTGGTTTTCTTAGCTTTAAAATTGGCCGCTCTACAGCTGTTTTAATATTTAGCGACTGGCCGCTAAAAAGCGGGTAAGGAGCGGTCTGACCGCTATGACTAGAAAAAGTAATTCTCTAAAAATACACATGAACAACCAGAAAAAAGTTTTACGTCTCTATCTGTAACAGGAGCCGAGATAGAGGGGGGGTCTGTCAGGGGGTTAAGTAGGGGTTCAGAAGTTTAACTGCCTGTTTTTGCCGGTTTTGGTGCTGGAAGCGCCAATTTTTTTTTAACTGAGAATGATATCTTAATAAGTTGTAACTATATAAAGTGAAAAAAGAGACAAAAAAAGATATTTTTTAGGCCTTTTCAAAAGGCAGTTTTGAAATCCCGTTATTTCAAAAAAAAAATTAAAATGCTTAGAAAATGGCTTGGAAGGTGAATTTAGGTGTTCTGCATATTTCAACTTAAACACATAAGGCCTAAGATATGATATCCCAAAAATCTTTTGTCAAAGTCTACTCTACACCTAGCGCTGGCGATTTCATTTTTCACAGGTATAAAATGCATGATTTTAGAAAACTGACTGGCGCTAGGTCTAGAGTAGACTTTGACAAAAGATTTTTTGGATATAATATCTTTGGCCTTATGTGTTTAAATTGAAATATGCAGAAGAGCTGAAAACCTGCACATTACTGAGATATTGTTAAAACCGCCGATCTACCGTTATCTGTTGATATTTTACATGCCTGGCGCTAGGTCGCCAGTAGAGATAGAGAGCTAAAATTTTGTACATATATTTCTAGGCCCCTAAAGTAACTTTTTAGGTTAGCAGAAGATTGAAATTCGAAAAAGTGTATTTTCATGAAAAGATCTAATGTTCAGTATATTAGTATATGCAAAAAAAAAATAATTAGGGCAGCCGCAGTATTTATTCTGTGTATGTTTATGACAGTCTATGCCACAAATTCGTCCCTTAGAATAACAATTTTGTTTTAAAAGCAAAGCTTTAATTTAATTGTGTAGAATGGGTTAGACAAATCACAAATGTTTCAATCTATGCTTTAAAAATAAACTATTTGTTTTAGTTTCATAAATTAACCATCTTCATATAAAGATTGGAATAGACAACATAATAAAACTAAAGTTTTTTCATATAAAATTTTAGTTCTCATTTATCAGAATACATGCGAACTTCTAAATCATATGCCTAGTAATTAATCTCCCTTTTTCGTGGATTTATCATAGAACAGAGTTCAACCCGATTATGAAGCAGAAAAATCTTCCAAAATATACCTTGAACGTCGTAGGGTTTGGTAGTAGCTGTAAATACTAAATAAGCACTTTTTAAAAGCGAAGCTTTTCTATAATTAGGGTCGGTCCGTCCGTACGTCCGTACGTCTGTCCGTACGTCCGTCCGTACGTCTGTCCGTACGTCCGTCCGTCCGAGATAGATAGCTTTTATTCGTTAATTCAGGCATGTTAGAATTGTCCTATCGATTTCAAACTTTGCATGATGATTCCGGTAGTAGTTGGGTACGATTTAGAAAGCGTAGCAACTCTATAATCATTACCAGAATGTCCGTACGTCCATTTTAAACATGTTGATTTTTCTACTTTTTTAACAACAAATTTTTAAGTGTGAAATTATCCGTTTGATCTGATTTTTGGTATATTGATTCCTGGGACAACAAAGAAAATATTATAAGTTAAGCAACTCTAAAATCAAGTCCAAAAATGTAAGTATGTCCATAAAAATTATCCTGTTTTTAAGCAGTTTTTCAACAAATTTACCTACAATTTTGATTCGACATTTATACATTTATGTTCCGATTTTTCAGTTCAGTTACTGTACAAGTGTTAATGTCCGTTTGTCCTACCGTTTCAGTGCTTCGCTTTTATGGATGTTGTCATCCTTGTTTTCTATAAGGTCGGGGTATAGACTTAAAACCTAGACATTTCCAAATAAGCATTGCTTCAGTCACAATTCTTTTTTAAAAGCGAAGCTTTTCTATAATTAGGGTCGGTCCGTCCGTCCGTCCGTACGTCCGTCCGTCCGTACGTCCGTCCGATATAGATAGCTTTTATTCGTTAATTTAGGCATGTTAGAATTGTCCTATCGATTTTGATTCGACATTTATACATTTATGTTCCGATTTTTCAGTTCAGATACTATACAAGTGTTAATGTCCGTTTGTCCTACCGTTTCAGTGCTTCGCTTTTATGGATGTTGTCATCCTTGTTTTTAAAGAAAATTGGTATTCTTGGTGCAGTTCGGAAGCAATTTGGTATATATGTATTTGTTTATTTGCCGTATGACCGGAATTTTAGTTCTGAAAAATTTACTTTTCAATACTAATTTATAAAAAAAAATCAATATTTCGAGTATGTAATAATTTTTTTAATGATCTTATGTTTAGATTGTAGAAGTTTCTAAATTACTGTTCAAGCATAACTGTTTTAGCTGCAAATTCATTAGCCACTAACTCGTAAGCCGAAACGTGTATTTTTGCTTTACGATAAGATTGACATTACACCACACCATACAAGAAAACAAATTATGATACAGTCATAAAAGAGAAAAAATCTAAATAATAAAAAGCCTTTGCCAGCTTTTGCAATTGTCAATTCATAATTGTAGCCTTGGTATGGTGCACCAACCTACCTAGGTGGCGGTAAATGTCAATTTCTTACATTATACTTTTTATTCATTTTTATGCATTAACCTTTTCATTTCTAATTCATTTATGCAAAAGATGCGCAATTTTAAATTTTTATTCTTTTCTTTTGGAACAATGGAGGATGAAGAGAAAATTTGTGACAGGAAAAAAATTAAACACTTTTTTATGTTCCAGGGAACAGAGATTTGCAATTTTTCAAAATTGTTTTCCAAATATAAATATCTTGATGATACATGATTTGTTGTTGAAAACCATACTGAGTTTCTTAGGGGGGTTGAAAAGTACAACGAAATCTGTATCAGCTCCTTAATGGCTTTTAATAAACCATAAACCAAAAAACCAAGATGTATTTATTCCTGTTAATTTTTCAAAAAAAATATTAAGACTATCATATTAAGATACTCTTCCAATGCATATAAAGCAAGAACAAGACAAATTTTTTGGCTTAAATTGGCTTATTTAAAAAAAATTCCAATACAGCTTTTAAGTGAAGCTTTACTCTGACTCTGATTTTGGATGGCCTTCTCAGTTATCTCTACAAACATGACAAACCGAATAATAATTTGCTATTCTTATATTCTACTATTCCATAAACTGTTGTGTTGCCGCTATTTTCTCTGTATATAGAAGGATGACTAAAATACGTATAAATAAACAAGGATGACAAAATACATAAAACAAAGCTGAAAAATCAAACAGACAAGAGATAACCGACTATAAAGTAGCATCGTTTTTAATTTCAAAATGGTTTTTATATCATAATAGGTATCACTATTTGAAATAGATTTTACCTCTTCATTACTGGAATCCTCATTTATCTATTTGCCCAGTTTTATGAACAAAGCTTCTACATATACATATGTATATAGTTAGATAAATGGACTTACGGACGGATACTTATTGAAGAATAAAATCCTTTACAAGAAGAAAAGATGAATAGAAAGATGAAAATATATGGAAAGGTTTGCAAGCTTATCCTTGAAATAACCACGCGGGTGTAGTGTGAGGGGTTAATGGGGCCGGGGGGAGGTGTAACCAACGCCTGTCACAATTACTATGGCACTCAATCAGTCACTGAGCAGGTTCTAGGGATTTATGTGTTCTAATTTAACACTTGAGTTTCAGCCTGAATTATGAACTGAAAATTAAGAATGAAAAACAAAAGTTTGTAAATTTAGGTTCTAGATGTCATTTCTGTCTTTGTAAGCCTATTATTCCATCCTTACATAAGCAGACAGAAATTTCATAGTTGTATGTATAGAATTTTGTGAGTTTGACCCATAACCCCAGGTTTTAAATACTATATCTCAGTAATAAGATAGGAGAGGATATTTCTGTTATAGTGTCCTAAATATCATATTCTGGACTTACATACAAAAAAATCTAGTTAGATAGGAACATTAATTTTAACATTAAAGTGTTGTTTAAGACAGTCCTCTATATAGGATTAATAGCTTAATAAATAAATCCCAATTATGGGGTCTGGTCTGATTATCAAAATTTAATTCATTTAAAAATCTTCTTTTCAAGTCCCTCTAACGCTATAGGGATGGAATAAACAATTAGGAAAATAAAATAAAAATAAATTTTAAAAGTGAGCAAAACAGAAAAACCTAATCACGCAACCTTTTTTGATCTTTAAAAAAATAAATAAGAATAAATGTTCGAATGTTTTGTGCATATTTTTGTGTGTTAGAATGTGAATAGGAAAGAGTGTATGTATATCGAAACTTCATGATTGGCTAGAGATACAGGGAAATGTAAATTAATAAAACATTTAAATTTTTTAACCAATTTACAATCTATTCCTAAATATTCATTTGTAATTAATTAAGTAGTAATACATTGTTGTTTGAAGCTAGACATTTCGGTGACTACTGAACCGATTAGGTATTCTAATTTTTAGGAAGCTTTACATGATTCCATGCTTGGTTTTAGGTTATTTGATTATCTTGGGATGGTTTTAGGCTATTTCCCTACGAATATGGAGCCCCCTAAAAGCTAGTGGCACAGTTGCTAGTCCTATTATATAAAGTTGTAATCTTTTTTATGCCTGTAGTGAAGGATATCGTTAACCGCTGAACCGATATGGTCATCCTTTACAGTGAAGCTTCTTATATATCCCGGGGTGGTTTTAGGCTATTTTTAAAAGCGAAGCTTTTCTATAATTAGGGTCGGTCCGTATGACCGTCCGTCCGTCCGTACGTCCGTCCGAGATAGATAGCTTTTATTCGTTAACTTAGGCATGTTAGAATTGTCCTATCGATTTCAAACTTTGCATGATGATTCCTGTAGTATTTGGGTACGATTTAGAAAGCGTAGCAACTCTATAATCATTACCAGAATGTCCGTGCGTCCATTTTAAACATGTTGATTTTTCTACTTTTTTAACAACAAATTTTCAAGTGTTCTAATTATCCGTTTGATCTGATTTTTGGTATATTGATTCCTGGGATAACAAAGAACAATATTTTAAGCGAAGCAACTCCATAATCAAGTCCAAAAATGTAAGTATGTCCATAAATATTATCCTGCTTCAAGCAGTTTTTCAACATATTTACTTACAATTTTGCTTCGACTCTTATACTTTTAAATTCTGATTATTCAGTTCAGATACTATACAAGTGTTAATGTCCTTTTGTCCTACCGTTTCAGTGCTTCGCTTTTATGGATGTTGTCATCCTTGTTTTATAATTAAGTCTGGATTTGGTTTTAGGAAAATTTCTGCCCTACCATATTCCTTCGAAAATAGAGCCCCTAAAAGCTAGTGGCACAGTCGGAATTATAGTTCTAATTTAATAAATTGGGTAAGGTTGTGTTAATTGTTGTATTGACTTCTCCCTTTATCCCTGGTGATTGACTGATATATATAAGACTAATGAGGCCAATATTTCAGCTGCGCATCCTTATCTGCAGACAAACAAGCAATATTTTTATTTTAGCAACTTAGAAGAACTAAAACAATACATTGCAAATCAATAATAACTATAGAAGTTTAAGTTTTAAAATCTTCAAAAATTGTGATTATCATATTATATAGCTGCGCCCCTAGCATTTAGGAGTAAAGAGTATTCGAATGAGTAAGAAAAGTAGGAAAATACCCTAAAACCAAACTTTTATCTAAGAATTCATTAGCCTAAAACCATCCAGGGATCTATATGAAGCTTCCATAAAATGGAAAACTTAATCTGTTCAGTTCAGTTGTTATAGAAAACTTAAGCTACAGACCAATTTATTTATTTAGATTATATATATTATTTGTGTGGTCTACATGAACTCTTATTTTACCCTGGAACAATTACCAATAATTCTTGGAAATTTGCTAATCAATTTTCAACTCAGAGAATACCGCGACCAAACTTTTTGAATTATTAAATTTAAAATTTATATCATCTTCATGTATGATATGATATAATTTTAAAAGAAACGGGTTAATACACTGAGCTTATAGGTATCCAAAAGACTAAAAGTTGCACTAAAGACTCTAAAACGGCATTGTAGAACTCATCATAATAAACAATAATAAAATTCATGGGAAAAAAGCTAAGGCATTGAAAGGTTTTAACTGTTATCAAAATAAATATAAAAGCTTAGCTACTGTTGCATGCGAGCATCCTATTTGTTTTCTATTTAAGATTAACAGTTAAACTTATTAGTTACTTAGAGTAGGGCCCAGCAGCCGTGCTTGAACAACCCTAAGTCGCAGATAAATCATCGGTTAAAAACCGCAGAAAACTGAATGTTTAAATCTGTTTACAGTCCGTTTGGCAGTAAGATTTTTTCAAGCACTCAAATGGGGTATGCTGTCTATGCGCGGCTAATGCGTGTTTGCCGAGCCCTGACTTAAAGTATTTGCCTTCGTGGACGAAAGATAGATACTCAGTGCTTTTAACGCTTTTAATTTTAAGAAATTCATGTTTAATTTAGGTTTCTAAGCCTTTTTATACAAGTGGTCTTGGGTACAATACGTATTAATTTTTTCATATTTAGGCCAGCATTAAGGCAACCATTCCTTAAAACTAATTTCTTCTAATTAACGCTACTTTTATAATCATATTATTACTATAAGCCTGACATTGTATTGGTTTACTGAATTCAAGTCTCCTGTTCGCACTCAATACACATTCCGTATTTATGAGAGAGTGTCGTATGCACTTTTGAAACATAAATCAATATTAAAACAAATACATATTTAAGTATATAGGTTTACCTTTACTTATTGTGATATATGCACACAGTAATTTTCAACTATATTATTAGTTTTACGTGCGTAGCTCCTATATAATTATTCATTTCTTACAAAGCACTTCTAACATTTTCTTATCTATTTAAGTTATATGAAGACTAGCAGCTACGCCCCTAGAGACCTCTAGGGGTCCTTGAGGTGATGGAAATGTCGACCCCTCCCACAATTTTCAAAAAATGATATAAACCTTCCCAGGAACTATGTAAAGGAGAACCATATAGGTTCAGTGGTTAGCGAGATCCTTCGATGCACACACACATACAAAGATCCTTTTACTTTATTTTAAGTAAGATATTGAAGATAATCATACTCTTTTCCCAAATGAGACATTGAATATCAGATTTTTTATGTGCGTTGGTGAGCTAAAATTCTTAAGAAGTATATGTGTGTGCTTCTCTTCTATATTTCTTCTTTACATAATACACTGCACTGATTTGTTCTCATTTTCCTGCTTTTATTAAAGAGCTACGCTCCTGTGGTACTTGCATAAAGATGGTAAGCGGTTAAAACAATTATAGGCACAATTTTGCCACGTATTCTGTTCCGTTATATAGTATAATTGCAACTCTAAACTGTGTCTCTGGAATCACTCATTATAGGTGCTGTCACCAATACATACCTAGATCTATATGAGATCCCTATCAAGCCACCATTATAGGTGCTGTCACCAATACATACCTAGATCTATAAGAGATCCCTAGCAAGTCACCATTATAGGTGCTGTCACCAATACATACCTAGATCAATATGAGATCCCTAGCAAGTCACCATTATAGGTGCTGTCACCAATACATACCTAGATCAATATGAGATCCCTAGCAAGTCACCATTATAGGTGCTGTCACCAATACATACCTAGATCAATATGAGATCCCTAGCAGGTCACCATTATAGGTGCTGTCACCAATACATACCTAGATCTATATGAAATCCCTAGCAAGTCACCATTATAGGTGCTGTCACCAATACATACCTAGATCTATATGAGATCCCTAGCAAGTCACCATTATAGGGCTGTTACCAATACATACCTAGATCTATATGAGATCCCTAGCAAGTCACCCTTTATAGGGGTGTAACTACTCCAAAATATTGCTGTCAATTGGTCTGCCTTGCATTATTTACAGTTAGAATTTAGTTAAGTTACGCAAGTGCTTTCCCTCAGTGTGCCTATGGAGCTCTGAATTCCCTGCTCTTTATTTTGAAATAAATTAAAGATAGGTTGGGATTTTTTTTCCTATGCCTAACCCAAGAGAGGGCATTAGCCCTGCAGGGCTTGAGAACCCCGCTTAGGTTAAAAGGGCTACCCAGTACACAATATAAACTAATCTAACCTACAGTAATAAAAAAACTAACCCCTACCCCCTTATTTTCAATTTATTTCAAAACAAATGATGATTTGATTTATACAACCAATTCTTATTTTTACAAAAACAAGTTTTCATTTGTTTTGATCTTTTGTCAGGGATCTTTCATAGTAAATCCACTCTATGAGGTTGGTGGGCTCATAGTTACAATTATAGAGTCGTGATCAAATTAGATTTATTTACAGTAAGGGTATTCCTATATCTTTGCTTAAGCCGGTTTAGTTCTTTTTAACTAAAAGAAATGCTTGCAATTTAATTTCTTATAGATTAAGTATAAAACAATTCTAAAAAATTTTATGTTTATTCTAGAATCAAAAGTCAACATATTTAAATTCTTACCTTAAGGTGAGTTTTCTTTTCACAGGTGACTTAATAGATTTCAAAGGGCCGGGTGTGAGGGGGGGGGCTGGTACATACAAAATATTAACCAAAATTACTAGTTTTTCTATTACCTCCCTGAAGATCTGCTAAAAAACCATTAGTTCATGACAACCCTCTCAAATTTATATTTTAAGTAATTTAAAAATCAAAAGGGAGGTTGTGTAAAAGTTTGGGGTATTTGCTAAAAATTATGTGCATGCGCCTTTGAGTCAATTTGTAATTAAATGTTCACAATTTGGAAAACTAGGGGGGGGGGGGGGTTAAAGAAACCACCCCCTGTACACGCGATTGGTTACCAATAAAGATGTCTATATGGTAGATAATTTATGTTTTTAAGAATCTATTTAAACCAATTACAAATTGTTCTTTTATTTTAGCGCACTTTTTCAAATTGAAGGCATCCAGACAAAGTAGAGTATAATTGAAACTATAACACATAGTTATGTATTGTAAATATGTATTTGTCTGTGTGTCTGTCTGTCGGTATATATGCATGGTTATGTTGGTTTGTAAGCAAAAGCATCCTACTTAGTAACTAGATTATACACACATCTCAAAATTGTTATATGGGTCAAAAAATATTTTATCTCAACTATCTAAACCTATTATTGTTGTTAAAAATTTAATATACAAATGGCTTATGAAATATTTTAAAATAAATTATTCTATTTATATACACTTATACAACTAGAAACTTATATCTACAGTACAATTCTTTTTAAAAAATAGCATTAGGACAATGAATTTATGTTGCTACATTAACAACAATGAATGTTAACTGATAAAAGGAGCTGAAGTGAATAAATTTCTGTTTTAACCAACAATAAACAAGAGATGTTGCGACCCGTGACTGTTTAGGTGTGTATATGTTGCAGGATGGAAGCTTATTCAGTCAGGATGCTGCTCAAATATACTTTACATAATTATCACGTGTGTGTGTGTCACGCACACGGAACAGCGTTCAAAATATTCTATTATATAAAGTAATAAGCTTTTTTTGTCTGTAGTAAAGGATCTCGCTAACCGCTGAACCAAAAAGGTTCTTCTTTACAGTGAAGCTTATTATATGTCCAGGGAAGGTTTTTAACTATTTAAGGGGAGTGTTTTTCAACTCTCCAAAAAATGTCCCCCTCCCCTTAAAAAAAATAACTTTTTTCTTTTTAAACTTAAAGGCCCCTAGAGGATTTTAGCCTCTATTCTAAAATATATAATGTTATGCTTTGCTCTTTTTGACATAATTGGTATTATTTTGTTATTATTATTTTATCTTTTTCCGTGTTCCAGCACCCTTTACAAGCATCTCACAACAAAATCTTGTAGTTTACAGTAAACAATTTTATTTGGGAGTAAGTTGGGATTCCGGCACTTCATTATTTATTTCTTGTGTGGTTTTATAGACAGTTGACTGCAAATGTCTAAAATCATTTAAAATCATCAAATTTATTGTCCCGCCCAGGTCATTAAAATAATTAAACGCATTATTTTCATGCTTTTTTAAAGACAATTAATAAAACCATAGAAGACTTTACCAGTTTGATTGTAATAAAATGAAAACGGCATTTAAATTCAAAACAAAACTTTCTGAGATATCTTATTAAAATATCATAAAGTTCACTTATAATATGAAGATTATTGTAGCACTTTATAAATTTATTTTGTTAATTAATTCTCACCCTCTGACTGCTCCTCAGTACTGCTAAGTATTGACACTTGTAGGTCGTGTCATTAAAATACACTTACGATATTCCATGTTTTTTTTACCTACTAATATTCCATTGCCAAAGCTTTTTTGGTCAAGTAACTAAATCTGCTTCTTAATCAATAAATCACGCAACCTTTCAATTTTATTTTGATATCACTTCGAGAAAACAAAATCAAATTTCATTCAAATAGTGAAACTCGCAGTGTGTTAAAATAACGATACACCTCGTCCATCCCCCTTAAAACATCCCATCTCCTTCTACTGGATAAACGAACTGAGCAATAAATGAGTTGTTAGCAAAATAAATTGACAACAAGTTTCCCCGGTCATAATATCTACGTGTATTCTATATCTATTTTCTCACCTAATTTCTGGAAGAAATCTTAAACAAATGCGTTTTTGAAGCTTAAGACGGCTTGTTGAAAAATTAGAAAATTTTATCACTGTTTGACTCATTGTTCGTTCACTGATAAACATATTTTAAACAACTTTTTGTAAAGAACTACACGTCTGTTGAAAATCATCCTTGTTTACGATACTGGCGGAAACAATCGGTTCTCCGAATAACAAAAAATTCTTCTGAGAATAAATTTCCTCATGTATAAAATCATATATGTTAAGATTGTCATTTAATATTTTTAGTGGCAAAGCTTTTCTTTAGTTTGGACTCATATTAGGTACGAATGTCTATTTCATATATATATAAATAACCATCTGATCCCTGTTATTTAAAAAATCTAGTATTATATTTTGCAAAAGGGATACTTTAGAGACAAATTATCTGACATAACATAATATGTTAGCTATGAATAATTGAATTACTTAGGATAAAGTTAGCCTTTTTAGAAATAATATCGTGGAAAATTTCGTCGCTTGTATAAATTAAATGGGTCGTATATTGCCAAAAATAAACAAAGTTGATTGTCTGCAACGAATCCTTTTTAAGTTTTACGAGTTTTGGGGTCAGATGGTACATCTATATATATTAAATCTATTTATTTTGCTCTTAATAAAAGCTACTCAATGGTGTTAGAACAAAGGTTGGTATGTCCCTTGATAGTTTGTTAATAAGTGAGCGTTCTTGTTATGGATGTTTTCATCTTTGTTATGCAAACAATAAAGTAATTATAGACTATGAGACGAACAATTTGGATTTGTAGTAACAGAAATATAATGTAATTACTCCTTGATCATCTATTTAGTTTCATTTATCGAAACAATAAAATTAAGGCGCTGTTTCAACTAAATTAGATTATAAATCTAGAACATCATAATCATAATCATATTAAAAACATGTTTGAAACACCTGCACCAACGAATGAGGGAATGCATTCATAAGATATTATGAGTTTAGTCCACTATCCCTTTTCTCCCTGATAGTTTCTAATTTGAAAAGGTAAAAAATAACAAACATTAACCATTTTTATTGTTAGTTTAAATATTATGAATTACATGTTTACGTTCTTTTCAAATATGCAGCTATTCTTAAACAAGGGGATGTCTGTGCGTCTGGTCGATCATCTGTTTAGACCAACAATTGCCTAAAATAACTAAAACGTTTGTTTGATGACTGTTTTAAAAACATAGGTTGCTTAAAGTTGAACAAGTCATCTAATGAAAATAACAAAAATATCACTGTTTTATTAATAAAATATGGGAAAATCTTTTTATTGATGCGAGACTTATGGATATAACTCCCCTTGTTTTTTTAGCTTAACCTCTAAATTCTACCGATTAAATTAGATATTGTTGTGTTAAATTCTAAATTGATAACAACTACAGTATGCTTACATTTATTGTAAAAATTAATCTATGGTTCTTAAAAGTCTAATTTTATTCACTTAGAAACTTTTTTCATCCGGTTGTATTATCCCTTACATTTGTGAGCAAAAAATGGTAGAACAGAAACTTGGACAGAGAGAAATATGAAAACTGCTGCAGAATGGTTTATTCCCAAAATCTCGGGGTCAGGGCGCAAACAAAGAAATGAGTTATTGGCTTCATTTGTAAGTTCAGAATACGTATTGAATCTTAATGACCTTTTATCTTTCCATCCATTTTTGTTGAGTGAGTGCGGCCTTTGCTGCGGGGTTTTGCATTCATTCGCAATAAACCACTGTACACTACAACGTTTTTCTTCAGAGGCAAAGGAATAGGACTATAATACACACAAAAGTGGTAAGTTGTATGTAGGTGTCTGGTTCTGGATCGATCTTTTTTTAAAAATCTTATCTTAAAGGCTATATTTTTTCATATGGGGGCAACTTTCAACACCCTCTAGATAAATGTTATGTTATTGTAGTTGCAAGAGAACAAATTAGTAAAATCTAAGAATGGATATAATATACGTGGATAATGATATATTGAGAGGGTAAAATTTGTCGTCCATTTTGGTCGCTAATATGGACCTTATTTATTGGTCAGTTCGTTCATTTATTAGGAGGGATAGGAATGGGGTAAAGGGTTTACGTATCGTTATTTTAGCCAGCTGCAAGTATCAATCTATTAGAGTACATGAAAATCAGGTGTAACATCCAAGTAGTAATATATCGTTTAACCTGAGCTAATTTGATATTGAACATTAATATTAGTACTTTGAACTTGTACTTAAAATCTTGCTCTATATCTATCCTTGAAAGTACAGTTAATCTATAATTGCAGGCCTATCCATCTTTATATTTATAATTATGTACTTAAAAATTTTAAAAACTAAATTCTAATAAAATGTAAAAGCTATCCGACAAATGGGTTGAAAAATGTTTTTGGTATTATTTCATCAAACATAGTAAAATGACATAATTACTGTTATTAGTGTTTTAACAATTCCTTTTTCTTGGAAAAACACACAAACCTTTCTCTCGCCTCCCACTCCAAGTTTTTGTCTTGGAAAAAAACACAAAAAAAGAAAGATGCGCCTTTTACTGCTTTTCTTGTGAAGATGCAAAATGTGTGTTGGTAATTATAGTGTTGCTTTGCTTCTAACGTCATGATATACTATCATAACATTAGTACATTTATTTTGATATCTTTAAAAATAAGAATTAAAAAAACTGCTGGTATATTTTTTGTCGAATACAATTAAGTTAATAGGTGATATGTTTTTGAATTTTTAAATAAAAATAATTCATTATAATAATTCTTTATATTACAAAACAAGTGGATTCACCAGTGACCCCCAATGTTATCGGTCCCAGGAGAGATTAGGATAAACCATTGCACATAATATCTGTTATCTCAGGCTTACAGACATATAGGAAGGTAGACGGAAAGGCGGCGTTCTATTCTGTATAATAGAAGAAGAAAAAATATTTAGAAAATTTTTTGTCTTTTTATGTCGTTTGTGTGTTTATTAGGATGCTTAGATGATTATACATAACTAAGAAAAGTATAGCAATTTTGCAAAGGTTGTTGACGGTTGGACGTTTGATTGGTCAATCGGACAATTGGACGGACATACAATAGTTATTGAACAGCTGCTTTGCCCAAAAATAAAGTTTAGGCAAATAAAACTACATCTTAGAGTGTCCCTTCTCATCCTAAGAAAATTTCAATAATAGTTCGAAGGTTAATGCTCTGATATATAAAATATATATAGGGCAGTCAGCTGGAAAACAATGGGATCATTTCAAGCTCATGCTCATAAACTATAATGTAATGTATAATGCCTTTCAGTAGCTACAAAAACTACCTCTTTCAATTAAACTATGCAGGGAACTTTTTTTGCCTGGTTATTATTATTAAAATTTAAGACCTGTTTGGAGAATTTGAAATTGGTTTTTGTGGGTGAAATTTTTTTACGTGGTAATTAATTAAATTACTTTAGCTGTATCCTTCATAACGAAGGTATGAGTACTTTTGGTATCCTTTGAGTCCTTAATTTCAAAATCAGCTGTTAAAGCCTTTAGTCTTTTTTTCTACTAAAAGAGTATTTTCTAATTCTTTCCTGGAGATTTCTAACCACTGAACCCATTTACTTCATTTTTTCAGGGAAGCTGTACATATGGTCAGAGATGATTTTAAGCAATTCATTTTTTAAATTCAAATCATGGGATGGTTTTGAAGGCGAAGAAAGTCGCTCGATGTGACGTCATAAAAATGAGGGATTATCCATATCTCTTTTAGGGGTTTTCTTTCCCACTCTTCCTCTCCTCATCCCTCATTTTTATGACGTCAGAATTTTTTTTGAGGGACTTTCTTCGTCTTCGATGGTTTTAGTCTATTTTACTACCCACCCTCCTGCAGGTAGGGGCGCAGTCGTAGGGTTTATTTAAGTCATTTTATTTCTAAATACAGTAAACAAATAAAAAATACTTTATCTGCAAAGTTAGACATACATAGTACATACATTTCATTTTTATATGTTCTTGCCATACTGCAAAAATTACGCTTATTTAGCTAGATGTAGCAAGTGTAAAAAATAAATAATCTACTACTAACTATATAAATGTAAGAATACCTAATAATTGGTTTTGTTGCAATTTGTCTTTTTACCTTCAGCACTTATTAGCTTTTCTAACATATAATGTGCGTTAAAAGGGTTGCAAAACTCCCCTAAAATTAACATTTGGAAGGCCTACCTTCTCCTGTTTTTCCACCCCTAATAATTTCACACTGCTGTGCACGCCACTGCACTGGTTGTAAAACAACAGAATTAAGATGTATTGAATCGCCTAATGGCAGTACACTCTGTGTTCGTCTTTTAATACAGCAACAAATATTTTTTTCTATATAGATAAAATAAGTTAATTTGCTAATTTTTCTATGTATTTATTTTTGTTGGTTTGAAGAAGGTCCATAGGAGAGGATACATTTGAGACGGACAAGTATGGTTGTAACTTGTAAATAGGGGGAGGGATGGGGCAGAGGAGACAAAGATCAATTTATTTCTAGCAGATTTATTATGGGGCCAAGCCCACTTTCATCAATATTTCAATTCAGACGCAATGTTCTTTACGCATCCAGTTGTTGCTTTCGTCTGTGTGTTATATAGGTATTTAGATAAAACAAAGCTTTTTTATAATCCCTATGATAAAGTAAAAGGATGTCTGTCTATCGTCTGTCTGTCTGTCATTTTGTATGTCTGTGTGTACCGAAGTATCTCGCTAACCACTGAACCGATATAGTTCTAATTTACAGGGTAGCTTCTAATAGGTCCTTGGAAGGTTTATAACTATTTTGGTGGAAGGGTACCACTACCCTTCAAAAAGATATCGGCCCTAGAAAAAAATACTGCCCCCCCCCCCAAAAAAAAAAAAAATAGTTAGAATATAATATTTACCTTTCAGTTGTACAGAGTCAAAAGAATGACCGACTGAATGCAAAAAGGTTGGTCAAATTTGTTCGTTCTATTTTTAGGATATATTAGTATACTAATATCTCCGTTCATTGTTCGAGTCGGGAAAGATTCGAATATTGACCCAAAACAACATCAATAGCCAAAACCAAGTAAAAAAAAATATTTAAATACGTCATAAAACAAGAAAACACACATCCCTTTAGTTAAAGCACAAAACAAGTTATACGCAAAAATTACGCCACAAAAATATTAAAATTTTCAGCAATTTCATATGGAATTAAATTATTAATTTGCTTAACCAAGGCCCCTGAATTTACCAACTTTCAAATAAAAATAAAAGCATATAAATACATCATAAACTGCTATTACATCACGAAACCTACCTTATATTTTAATTTAAAAGTAAAGAAAAACAAATCTGATGCCCTTTTCAGAGTCATAAAGTTAAATTGTTTAAAACTAAGATTACTTGATAAATAGCTAGACAATATATTCAGCTGAGCTAGCGATAGAAAAAAATTGCATAAAATAATTTTGCCGTTGTCCTATTTATATAGACAAAATATTAAGAATAAGAATAGATGGTGCTTTCCGTTAAAGTGTCTAGCGAACACCCTTCGGGACTATCCTGTTTCAATATGACCTAACCTAACATGGCCTAATTATCTTATACCAACCTAATTACTTTTTTCTTCTTAATTATACATTCGTTTAATTTTATTCTTTATTTGATAAAGGACTCAAAGGAGTATTTTAGAAATAACAATAGTTTGAATCAATATGTTTGTAAACGATAATTACAATTCATTGTTATATCAGCTTATCTAATTGTTTTATTGTATAGGTGTGTGTTGTATATGCAGGGATTTAAAGGGATAAGACAATGGACAATAAATTTTAATGCATACCCAATGATAATAATAAAATTACCCTTCTCTTGATGAAACTGTTGAAATGTTTTGACACTGATAGTCTGGGAACAACCGATTAAATTTCAATAAAAGTACCCAAAGTTTTTGAGCTAACGAATAAGTAGTCATTAGACTTTGGGTACTAAAGTCCCCTTCTTCCCAGGTGTATATGTATGTAAGTAAGGTATGTCCAATCAGACAGACTAAATGACTCTTAACATAATAGGATATACAAAACATACATATGTAGTAATATCTACGCAAAAAATCCTCTGAAATGAATGGACAAAACACGATTTAGTCACCTATCTATCTGTGTATGTATATGTGTTGTTTAACACACATATTACAAGGGATAACCAAACGCAGCAGCATCCTCATCCGCAGCGCCCTTAAAAACATCAACCGAAGGTCCAATTTTTGAGAAATTAGCAGCCGCAGGCAGCTGAGTTTACAATTTTAATGTAGTATGAATCTAGAGCTGCAATATCTATAGACAGTAAGAGATATAAGTTTTCCGGAATTTTAATGTAGGGAGTAGATTTGAAATCTGCATCAAATTTTAAGGATTTTTTATAAAATTCGTTTTTTGTAAAATTCTTTATCTAAAAGCGAAAATACATTTTAAGTTGATTAATTTTGACCAATAGGATAGGTGGATTAAAAACTACCTGCGCTCTAATTGGTTGAATGATGTACGTCATCCAATCAGAGCGCAGATTTTTTAAATCCACCAATCACAGATGCCAAAATTAATTAACTTAATTTGTATTTCCGCTTTTAGATAAAGAATTATACAAAAAACGAATTTTATAAAAAATCCTTAAAATTTGATGCAGATTTCAAATCTACTCCCTACATTACAATTCCGGAAAACTTATATCTCTTAATAGACAGTCTCCTCAATGTCCGTCCGCTTGTATCTATTAAGATTTGTGTTACGCCACAGCTGTAGCCGCATCCTTTAAAAATGTTTTAAAGACAGTCACAAAAATGAAACAGCAGCAGAGTCGCTAAAAAAAAGGCGGTTGCCGAGCCTTGCATATTATATCTGTACGTACAATATGATGGCGTCCAGAAAGGTTGGGCACACCAACAACGTCAGGACGTCACCCTACAACATCATTGTCAAATTAGGGGCGAGGGGAGGGGTGGGGGGGTGATAGTTGTTGTCATAGGAATTCATGATAAGGGCCACAACAACAACAACTATACTCTTTAACTTTGGACTTCATTCTTAGATAAAAGGGATGAGGAGAGGATATAGAAATAAACGACAAAGAGACAGAGAATAGGCATAAAGAAGAAAGGGAGGGGGAGGAGTGAGAAGCGTGGGGGTTTTGAAGATGAGTCTTTGAAGACGCAACTCTGTGTGTCCGAGAGAATTATGGTTTGTATTCAAGAAATGGGGGATGGGGGAGATGCTTCTTCAGATATTGGGGGGAGGCAACACTAGGCCTAAGGTCTCAGGGAATACTCAAGTTTAAGATCACATACTTGACACACACACACACACACAGGGACGAGGGGGGATGCTGATAGGGGATGGGGGCGTCATGAGAGGGGGGTATCCTGAGTGTATACGGCGAATATGTGTACGCCGCGCCCATCAATACGGTGGATACGCAAACTTTAGTACGACTGCGTCAACCATCCTGTTCGTACAGGATACTGCGCGTTATTTTTTTTGTGAACTTTAACGGACAAATAGAAAGACATCGTGAAAATTGAGAAACTAAAGTTAATAATAAACAAATTAGAAACATACTTCAAGTTAGATTAAAGAAATTTTTGTGAATTTTATTAAAACTGTGAGTAAATGTGTAAAAAAATAAGCAAAAACTGAAATTGTGATGTAGTAAATATTTTACATATTTTTAATTTCATGGTAAGTTTTACATAATTTTATTTTATCCATACAATTTTTGCGTATGATCATGAATACTTTTTTTGTAGATTAATTTGTTTTATGTTATACAGAAACATTTTATGTTAATTAACCTTTTGTATAAAGTAGTAAGCATTTTTTTGTCTGTAGCGTAGGATCTCGCTAACCGCTGAACTGATATGGTTCTCCTTTTAGTGAAGCTTCGGTCTAGGAAAGGTTTTAATTTTAACTATTTTGGGTGAGGTGTGTTTCACTTTTCCTTTCAAAATTCAAATTGAAAATGAAGGTTCAATTTCCCCCCCTTTCCACTTTAAGTGCTCCTAGAGGCTAGTTCAAATAAAAGTATTAAATATATTGGGAGCATAAATCGTTTTAATCCCTGTTTATGCTGATTTTCCATGTCAATCTTTGTGCTGTATTTGTATCAACATAAGATTGAAGGGTAATAGTCCCTTTCGTAACATCGCCCCATAAGGGGCGATTCGTCGTATTTTTAAAATGGCTTTTTATAGGTTATTTTAGGTTAGGTTAGGTTATATTGGGTTAGGTGATTGCCCCACAGGGTTAGGTAATTGGCCCCGCAGTGTTAGAGCCCCCCGCAGGGGCTAGAAATAGGAGAAAAGCTACTGTGAAAAATAAGAAGAATAAGAAGAATCATAAGGTGCGATGTTACGAAAGGGACTATACCCGATTGAAGTATTGGTGTCATTTCAGATCAGGTGCTTTCACTTAACCACCTTTTGGACCACAGAAACGATCTTTTTTATTTCTAGCCCATGCAGGATGCTCTAACCCTGCGGTGCCTTACCCATGTGATAATATCCCACTGTGGCTGTACTAACTTTTACTTAACCTAACTCTAACTAAAATCAACATAGCACTTCGTTTGTGGTCCATATGTGTTTTTAGAGAAACCACAGATCTTTTAGAAATGCTAAGTGTAGGTGACAATATCAAAGTTAATGTCAGGCAAAGTATCACTTCAGGCCTAAATTTGAAAATTAAATAGGCTAAAACGATCCCATATCCATAAGAAGCTACCTAAAAATGGAGAACCCTATCGGATTCATAGCATGATCTTTATGGACACACAAACAACTAAGACACTATACAATAGAATTAAAGGACTGTCGAAAGAGTTCTAGTCACAATAGTGTTACCTAGATAAACTCATAAGCATATTCATTTTATCTACATCCAAAAAAGTCCTATCCAAAGTTCAGGATTAAAGTGTTATTCATAATTTAGATTTGAGAAACAAATAAGAAATTAAGTAAATGGCATTTACAGTTATTTGAGTCTAAATAAAAGAACCTCCATTACAGCCCTAGCTGATTCCAAAATATGTTAAAACATTCAACAAATGTAATGTTCAAAATCTGACTTTTTTATTATGTTATTCAAATATTTTTTTTAAAGAGAAAAGAAAATTACCATTTGATGTTGAAAAAGAGATAATCTATTTTAAAAATTAAATAATTAACTTAAAAATTCATCAAAATTATGTTTTTACATTAGGTATTTTTACCCCAAAAAAAACATGTTCTGGGGTAAACGCTAAAAATATGTCATACCTTACTTTGAAAAAAAGGTGTAAATCTATCTTAATATTTAGTTACACCAGTCTTTAATGCCTTTCTATCTTTCTTAACTAAAGAATATAGTAAAAAACTAGGCTTAAATAATGCCCTTTTTAAACGTTGTTGAACTGGACAACTCAATAAAGTGTGTGATAATCCCAGGATAATAAAGTTATAATCTGCTGCAAATGATGTTTTCTAGATCTCTAATGCTAACTGAATATTTTCTTAATTCCCAGGGATATTGCACCTACAGAAAAACTATTAACCATTTTCTGTAAAATTGAGTCAAATGACCACTATAGTACGTTGTTATTGAATCAATAAATCTGCTCTATTCATCAGAAATTTAAATTTTCAATTGAAGTTAGAGTTGAAAGTAAAATACAACCATTTTTTCCTAGTACCTTTTGTTATATTCTTTGGTTTAATAATCCGTGCTTTGTACAATTAAATTCTATAATTGGTATCAACAGTATTAACAGATAAAAAAATCTTAGGGAGGAATAGTTATTTATCCCATCGTATTATAGACAGCTTTCCGCAGATATTAAAAGGAAAATTACAACAACAAAAAACCTTGGGGCTAAATAAACTGGGTATTTTATTATTATTTTTATATTCTTCAAAAATTGTCGTCTGCAATACCGTGCTATACATGATTTTTCAGTATGGCTCAGAGCCCAAAAATACTATTTTGCCTATGATTTCTTAAAATAACTTCTTGTCTTTCAAATTCAAAATTCGAATATTTCTTCTGGTGTCGTATCTTATTACTGCTAGTACTCGTTAAAATAATAATACCTATGTTGAATTAAACTACTGACCTTTTCAAAAATTTCTTTATTTGTAATATATTTACTTGAAAGACAGATTTTAAGTGGTTTTAAAGTTTGAATTGTGTTTGTTGTAAATCAAACACATCATAAGATAACAAAAACAATGGAAACCTTAATCCTAATTCGATTCAAATTGCTAAATAAGTTTTTTTTATCAAAACTGACTTAAATAGATATTATTGAATCAATAAAAGATTTCACCAATCTTATTTGATTTGCGAGCTATTTAATCTTCATATGATTGATTTTATATGAAACTTGCTTGAGGGAAACTCACCGTTGAGTAATTTAATTGAAGAAATATTAAATTATATTTAATTTTAGTGTTCTGCAGGTTTCATTGAAAACTCAAAAGTATCCTATTATACAGGCAGCAGGAATATGACAATGGACTATAAATCAATCTTTCCTCAAATTTTTCTTTGTAAAAATCTGTCTTTGGGGGATGAGAATAAAGGATTGTAGAATTATTTTAATAAAGAAAATTAACATAAATATTTCAATAATTGTTAATATGCAAAATACTGCCTTTAGCAGTTGGCAAATATGGAGGGAAATAAAGAAAAATGATAATTTAATTACTGTTGTCCAGTCCCTCCTTGATAATGTGTGTATGTATAAGCATAAATTATTTTGACAGTTGGATAAAATGAAAGACAACTATTACAAGAAAAACAGTTACCTACTTATCCAAGATAAACCCAACTATGTATATTAGACGTGATACTCAAACTACAATTTTTCGAATTTCATTCTTCTGCTAAAATAGCTACTTTAGGTGTCTAGAAAAACATGTACAACTAACTAGAGCCAGGCCTCTAAAAAATCAACAGATAACAGTAGCACGGCAATTTTAATAATTTCTCAGCAATGTGCAGGCTTTTTTCTCTTCTTCACATTTCAACTTAAACATATAAGGCCAAAGATATTATATAAGGCAAAAAAAGTCTTTTGTCAAACTCTACTCTACAACTAGCGCCAGTCGGTTTTCTAAAAGAATCGCTGAAAATCATGAAAAAAGCAATCGCCAGCGCTATTCTCGGTTATCAGAAGAATGAAATTCGAAAAGTGTATTTTGAGTATCACGTCTAATGTAAGTATATAAATAAACCCCGAATCTCACTATCAATCCTTAATTTAAGTTCTAAACATGGGCTACGTGAATAGACATGTAAATAGTATAATATACAATACAAGTTGTGGGTATTATACTACACTTATAAGTAGCGAAGCTACTCTATAATCGAGGCATGTCCTTACGTGACGTTACTCATAAATACAAATTATGGGAATACAACATTAAAGTGCTTATTAATTCTTTTGTGAGTAAAAGAGATGGACAGTTCTTATTGACCCTTTAATAAATATTCTTGCAATGGCTGCGCTACTTACGAACGTGAATATCCTAGTATAGATAGATATATGTAGAATATAGATGCCTTAGATAGGTTTATGTACAATGTACATCTCCAGTTCTGATAAGAATGCATGGCAAGGAGGGGGGTGTATATAGAAGTGACATCCTTAATGCTTATTCATGTATATATAAGTAATGATGCTAGTTCATATATATATGTTTGTTTATGTACATTTATACGCCCTAGGCGCCCCATTGATTGCTCAAATCGAAAATATGCAATCTTAGGTTAGGTTAGGAGTTATCCTTTTAGTTTCAGAAGCCTATCTTGGGTAGAAAGATTCCTTATTAAACCTATATAATTATGCACTCTGTTAATTCATAAATTGCCATTGAGAAAGTTTTAAATAGGCAGAGTTTGGCAAAGGTTTCATTTGATTTGTCCTGATTTTTATTATAAACTTTTAAAACTTTTATGTACTTTTTATCACCTTAATAAGCATTCGAAAGTGTTTTATCACTATGAAAAATTCAGATTCTTAGTAAAATAAGGACTAAAATATTTTTTTGATTAAATTGGCCTATACTTTTAATTCCTGTGAAATGCTTCTTAATGTTTGTTTACGTTTGAATTATGATGTTGCTACACTTTTTATTAGAACATTTTTGCTCAGTTGTTGATTGTAGACTATTTGAAATATGCAATTTTGTTGTTGAGTTGTGAAACATGGATTTTTAAAGCAAATAATCATTTTTTTCATATTATAAAATTCTTTACAGTGGACAATTATCTTCTAGGGGCAAAGTCACTCGTTCTAACATGAGATAAAACTCCTAATAGCATTCAAGAAAAGTCAGGTTCATAATATATCAGTCATTACTACTATTTATTTAAATTTAAATTTAAATTCCTTTAAAACAAGTGATTACTATTTTTATTTGCAAATATATATCTGTTTAAAATGTAAGTTTATTTATTTAAAATTGAATCTGCTCAAGAAAGGAATCTAATAGTATTTCCTAATTTATAACCAATATTTTATCAAGAAATCTCCATAACTCAAATTTAGATATGTAGACTACGCCCCCCTGGCCATAGTTAAGCAAATTTTAATTGCACATGGGGAGGGGAGTGGGGGGCAATTAATAATCATTTATAATTTCAATATGACCAGAATTTATCTTCTTATAATTATATCCATTGGTGATCACTGCAAAAGTTAGTATGGAAAGTTTTCTCGAAACTACTCGAGTAACTAATTTGATGTATTAGTATTACATTTATTTAATATGGCATAAGATTTATGTACTATTTGTGTATTAAAGTTTCCTGTTATAGATCTGAAATATGGTGACCTTATTTAATGATAAAGGTTGCATTAAAATGAAATTAAATATCAAATTAATACTAAAATGGTTTTTTTAGAACTTTAACTTGAAAGTACATCTTTTTTGTGCCTAAAAATTGTTTTATCATGTGATAATCCATTAAGAAAGTATCAATATAGTGAGGAAATATTTGAGTTAATGATAAATGATCAATTTCCGCGCTGTAATTACTTTTTTCATATTTGTCAACATTTTTTCTTGGATTCTAATTTTTTATTCTCGTGAATTCCCAGGGTATTTAGTAAATTTACAAAAATCTTGCTAACAAACACACACACACATGCATACATATAAGTCAACTAACAATGTAAATTCAAGATTCTTATGGCATGTTACAAAATGGTATATGGAAATAGGGATGTTAGAATTGTTGTATTTAACTGAAATTCAGTATTTTGAAAGAAATAGTAATAATGAGCGCAATTTTTAATTTTATTTTTTCATTCAGATAATTAACAGCTTTTTTCATATGTCATTATGTAATGTTTGCATTAAAAAAATGTTATTATTATCTTCCTTTAAATTAAACCTACAAAAAAAATAAAGACGTTTTTTTTCAAATGCTTTGCTTTTATATGATTTGTTTTTTGATTACTAGCCTACTGCTTTTATGATATACAAAGCTTTACAAATTTTCTAATTTACTTTTTCCGATGGCCCTGTTTTGTAGTGAATGAGGTTTATGAGAGTGTAGGGCTAGGGAGGGGTGTGTGTGCATGGTAAGCCATTGTTATGTTCCCAACACAATTCTTTAAATTCCGCCCACACGGAGTGCTCAAAGTTTTGGTGTCTATGTAAAATGAGGATGACCCTCGAATGTATATACAGTGTGTCCCACACAAGGTGCTCATATTTTTGTAATAAAATGGGTGACCTGTGTAAAAAAAAGAATGTTCCACAAGTTTTAGTGTTTATGTAAAGTGAAGATGACCCTCGAATGTATACAGCGTGTCCCACAGAAGGTGCTCAAATTTATGTAGTCCCACAAACAACTTTGTTGTTTTAGTTAAGAGTAGATAAGCCTGCAGTAAATGCAAGGTACCAAATAAAGAGCTAAAAAATTTAAATTTAACCTCATGTGTATAACTATAGAGTGTCCACATTAAGTTTTGGTCACAATGTACAGATAGATCATATCACTCTTAAATATTTTAATTTAAGTTTATGTCCCTATAAGAATCCAAATATCTTAAAGATTGTTCTTTTTCGTGTTTCTATTTGTCTGGCCACACTGCATGTTCTGTTCGGATCTGCTTTGGTGGTTTGGATAGAATTAGACCTTTCCTTTTTTCTTTTTCTTTTGTTTCCCCCATCTTCTTTCAAACCCCATCCCCTGTTTTATCCATCCATGAGTAAATTTAAATCCAAATGTGTGTATCTGTAGTCACAAACTTTTGATTCAGGAAATTCTCAGAAGTTTTTGTTTTGAGATGTAAAAAAATAACTTAATAAATGTTTACCTAAATTTTAGATTTTTCATATAAGCAGGCTATCGTTTTGATTGTGTTTTTGTTTTAGGCTATTTTGATAAGATTTTACTCCTCCTATCTTTTCCTTAAATTAAATGAGGCTAAGGCCAAAGCTTAAAAACTATAAACTAATTATAGAAATCTTAGTTATTTTAATCTCTAAATAAGGTAAAAATATATAAAATTATATTTTTCAAAAGATAGACTTGAAACTGTAAGAATTTTGTATTTTAAAAAGTTTGTACAATTCGATGTTGGGATAATGGGAGTTAGATTGATTGGGATGCGCGGGGATTTCAAGATTGTCTCACCTAACATATATAAACATATTTAAAGCGTAGCTTTCCTTGTTTTAGCAAGTACGTCTTGCATATTGATTTCAATTAATGCAATTTTATTTTTTTTATCTTTTCATTATTAATATATATTTTTAAAGAAGATAAAACACCAGAAAGAGTGTGTGAGGGAAAAGGGCAACAAAGTGTAAAGGATAATGCCTCACAAACTTAACAAACTCGTTCTGTCATTGGTTAGATAAAAATTGTTGGAAGGAAGGGATATATTTCTACTGCTTGGTGGTTTTGTTATTTCTAATGGAAATATTTGTCCTTGTTCAACTCTGCGCAAGGCATTAAGGTTTAAATCTAAATTCAATAGATTAGCTTTACAGTTTGAATGGCACTCAAAAGAAACAAATTCGATGGGCATTTGATTTTCAAGTTTAGATTTTTTAATTCCTACATTATTAAGAGGAAAATCATAAAATGTATTTTTCGCCCTAAGATGATTTTTGTACATAAACCCATTAAGTTATGATTAAGGCCAATATTACGACAGACAGTCAGACCAGGGATCAGCAGCCGTTTCGCAGTCGTTTTTAGCCATTTTTTATTGAAGAATCAACATTCGTAAAATACCGTTTTTTTTCGGCATTCTACAGTCGCATCCTAGCTAGTTTTTTTTACTTTAGTCCAAAACACTGGCTTTAAAAATGTGCAGCTGCCGGGCCCTGATGAAAACACTTTGTTCCTGATCTAGGATATCAGTTTGAGGGCAAGATTGTTGTTACGATAACAAATATTGCCTTTCCCCCATAAAAAGGCATAATTCCTTAATCCCAAAAATTGAATATAAAAACCAGAAATGCGATGAATTAAAATCTTTTATCTTTGATTAAATAGTTTTGATATAGTTAATACGCGTTTATATTTATATTTAGTTTTGATTGAAAAGTCCTTGATCACGGTCACATGCCCCCGAACTATACTCCCCCCCCCCCTCCTGTTTTCCTAGTTTTAATTCACTATTTACCATATATGTCTCCAACTTCCCCTCCCTTTCTCTCCTTCCTCATATACGCAACTTATTAGGACTGTTCATTTTTGGATTTTTAAAGATGAATTGACAAAAAAATACTGTCATATACTTTTTTTTTATCAAAATTTGTTAATCTTTATGCTTGCATTTATTAAAGGCGTAAGAAAGTTAGTTATATACAAGACCTAAATTGCATATATATGAATTTTTTGCCCCATATTGACATGTTTTGCTCAGTATTTTCATCAAGAGTTTTCTAAACTGTGCTATTAGTACTTTTGCTTTTATCTTCAAATTGCTTAATGCAACACAAAAAGTATAAATAATGAACAGGTCTAACGTGCATACATATATGTTTAAGTTTAACATGCAATTACATACTTGATCTAGTTCTCAGAATTACGGACCATTTCAGACATAAATACTGTAACAACAATACCATGTTTAGTAAGTAAGGATACTTATATTACTCTAGGGTTGTGGGGGCTTTGCCCCGCAGGGGTAGTAAAGATATCCTCCCCTCCTCGATCTCTTTTAGAAGTTTTAAAAGACAAATTATTGAGGAAATAACTTTCCAGTATGGATTCTAAACTGATTAATATCCGCTGGATTAGTACCATTTCTCGCTTTACTAAAAAAATCATGTGTAGCATCGTATTACATACAATTTTCCACGAATATTAAAGTAAAAATCATAATCAGTTTTGTTAGCCCGGGCTTTCGGCCATTCGGAGCTAACAAAACTCGTTTATTCTTACAATCTTTCATTTTATTATCCGCGGAAAGCTGTCTATCTTACGATGCGATAAATAGCTTTTACAGAATCACTTTAAAGGGGTAAACCTTAACAAAGCCATTTCAAAAGACTTGTACCAAATTGTACTTGTATAAAACAAATCTTCCCTGAAAATGAAAACACAAACTCTATAATCAAGTGGTAGATACATCCAAGTATTCTTTTGATATCCAATAATATGGTGTGGTGATGTCTGAAGCCTAAGATCTCGGAAAATGCTGGTCTAAATTGGTTGTAATTTTCAGGGAAGCTTTATAATTGTCTTTAGGTGGTTTTAAGCTACTTCCCTAACCTTTCCCTTCATCCCCTAGATGGTAGGGGTGTAGCATCTAGTAGGAAATATAGAATTGTGTGTGAGAATGGCCAAGTGTATAAATTATAAAGTAATTGCCTAATTGAATTGTCATTTTTGCATTTCCATTGTTTTATTTGTGTCCATGTCTAATGGCAATTATTTGGATTAATTTGGTCCTGTCATTTCAGATCTTTTTTTACAAGATTTATTGTCTTACGTCTTGTTATTGTTTCTTTACTTTAGCTAACTTATAATTTTACTATTGTATTTACGTTTACGTCCCTTGCATCCAGGGGCTAGAAAAATAGCTTGAAACCATCCCAAAGTCTTAAATCTGATAATAGAATTGCCTAAAACCACCACAGGACCTATGTGAAGGTTACCTGAAATTGAGAACCTAATCGGTTCAGTGGTTACTTAGATCTTAAGATTCAGACAAAAAACCTCATTACTTAATAGGATACCACAGTTTTTCTATAACCTAATGAAAGTTTATCAATTGCTTTCATTTAAAACTCAATGCCCAATGTGTTTAAATTATCTAATATTTTACTGTTATTTTGCTAATTATCTCGGTGTTGCTGAGCAACTTATGGATTTAATTGATTCAATTCATTTTTTTGAACAGTTTTGTATTTGAGCTAATCAGAATATGGTAAATTGTATGTAATATTTGAATCAATGAAATATAGATGTAATATAAAATTAAATAAATATTTTCAATTTTTAAGAAAGTAAAGTTAAAAGTATGTTTTGGGATCCAGTGATAGGATAATGAATCATAAACTATTATACTCCACAAAAATGCTAAACAGAATTACATATTATGTAGATGAATAGCTTATTTGACGAGAGTTACAATTATACTTATTTCTGTATTTTCAGACATTGTTGCCTCCATAATTAAATAATCCAGAATATGTATCTACAAAATCGTGAACACTTGAGTTTCCGGTAAAATGTAGGCATATCAACATAACCCCCCCCCCCCCCCCCCCGCCACAATTCTTTCTCTCTCTAACAACAAAGCTGTCCGTTATTCTTTCCTTTCTGGAGCATGCAAGATCTCAGACGGAAAATTTTATCTTAAAAATTATGTTTTTGGAGCTGGGCGACGAAGAGTTTTAATTGGTTATTCTTAACTATTTGTTTCACTTCTATCTCTTAGGGAAAAGCGGGGGGGGGGGGTGTCAGAAAAATAGCTTAAAACAACTCCAGGACATTTCAATAGCTTCCATGAAAAGTGTAACCACTTTGGACTAGCAATTTCTGAGATACTTAGCTACAGAAAAAATCCTTACTACTTTATTTTATATGAGAAGAAAGCTGTTTTAACCCTATATAAAACTTGATGTGAATCAAGCTTATTATCTTACATCAGAAAACATAAACAACCTTAACAAACCAAATTTTACATTAATTTAGATTATTAGGAAAATAATTTACCAAATTATCTTGAATTTAGAAGTTTAATATTTTTAAATGTTTATTGCATGCCAAAAATCAATTAGAATTTTCAACTAAATCCTTAAAAATTAGGGTTACATTTTACCATGGCAGCAAAATAATGAATTTTTTTGTTGAAAATATACATTTTTATTAAAGCTAAAATGATACATTGACACATTCAAAATTTATTTGACATTTTTATAGAGTTTAAATATAAGGTTTTGTTATAATAGAGTGATTTAATTATGCTGCGTGACCGACGTTCTAAACAAATTAGGCAATTGTAATAAACTTGTAATTATCATAATTTATTACAGTATAATTTCAGTGTATGTAAAATTAAATTATTTAAAGGTAACCATGCAGTTTTCAGTGGCGAAGCTACTCTACATTATTTAAGAATTTAATTCAATGAATTGGAAACAAGTTTTTTTTATTAATTTATGCATTTGATTAAAACTATGAGACAGCGGAAAGTGTCATGTGTTACGTCATGAATTAATCTAATAAGGAATGATTAGAGGAGAACGGGGAAATGTGACTCCTATAAAGGAGATGGATAATATACGTATTTTCATGACGTCACACACGAGAATTTCCGCAGTCACAAAACTATTCTTATCCGGTAGTAGCCATGCTTATTATTATGGATATAATTGGCTTTGTTTTCAAAATTATCCCCTCTACAAAATTTCGTAAATACTTTAAAATTTATTAACAAAGGTCATCCATAAGAATTTTTTTGTTCCAAAATGAATGCAATTATTAAATAACAAGAAACACGGAGGTAAAGCAGTGTTGGATCATGGAAAGAAAACAAAGTAGTGGGTTTCGTCGTATTTTCACTGTAGCCTTTCTCCTATTTCTAGCCTCTGCGGGGGGCTCTAACCCTGCAGGGCAATCATTAACATTTACCTAACCTAAAATAACCGCTGTTTTTTTTTCGACTTATGATTAAAAATGTACAATATTTACTATGATTTTTTAACCCTCTCCCTTTTTTATTTCATGTAAATGAGATGCAAACATAGGCTTTTATTTTATTGGGTGGATGGGGATAGTTTTCTTTCCAAAAGATATATCTTGGTTATTTTGTTGGTTTTTATGGCATGCCTTTACCAATCAGTTTAACCGTTGACAAGATCTTAATGTATATACATTCATACCCAAACACACACACACAGCTGCTAGAGTATATACAGGATAAAAGAAAAAATTGTATTGAATATTTGTCAGACAAATTTTTTATCATCAAAAAACTTATGTCATGTTCGATCAATTAAATTCAATGTTACTTTTTCTAGATTTGTGTCTCTTTTTTGGCTGCTTGGTTAATTCATATGCTGTATCGAACAACACACATACACACACACGCACACACTCACGCACATTCACAAACAGAAACAGAATCCAATTTATAAATAATTTGACTGCAATTATATTTGGAACGTTTATTTATCTTTCTATAAATACACTATATATATTTGTATACAACATACGTGGATAGTAATAATTATTGTTAGTTTTAAGTGATAAATTTTAGATAAGCTTAATCCGAAATCATTAAATGCGAAGTTTTTCTATATTAGTAAGTGTGTCTCCGATCATTACTTTACTAATGTTTATATCATTCAATTGGCATATGTAAAACTTTTAAAGACGATTCCCGTGAGAGTAAGGCATAACTTAGAAAGCGATGCAACTCTCTAATCATTACCAGAGTTCCCGTATTTCCAATTTAAACAATTAGTACCTTCCTAAATATGAGACATTGATTTGATTTCTGGGAAGATTAAGAACGATGTTAAATAGGTATCGCACTCTTTCATTCTGGTCTGATTAAATTTTTATATATTTACTTATCTAAAATTAGTAGTTGTTGAATATCTTTAATTATCCATCAAAAGTTCGAATGGGATATTTTATTCAAAAATCTGATGCTCTTTCTACTGGGCATCAAATATAAATAAAGATGAAGATTTGATGATGATTTTTCATTCAATTCTTATCTAGAAATGGGTAGAAAAATAAAAATGCCGATCATTGTTAACTGTAAATGTGAATTCTTGAAGCTTTTGACTTGTAGCCGATACATTGAATCACACACTTTTTTATAATAGATTGTGGACAGATTAACAACAAGGATAATCATGTCCATAAGCAACAAGCAAACACATTTAATTTTAAATTGACATTACGTACCTCGTACGGACGTCCAATTATGTGCTATATACTTATCAAGTATCTTTTCTCCAAAAATGTACATATATAGACAAACAAGATATTTTGGGCTATTTTTACCAGTAAATCTCTTTCTGATTAAAGATGCTTAAACCGACAAAACCAGATGGAAAAATCATTTTCATAAGAGTTTTCAAAATTGTGTTTTTCACATTTTTTATCCAAATTATTTTTTTCTACCTTCAAAATTTTTAAGTACAAACTTAGAAAGCCCCAAATCTACAAGAAAATGACCACAAAAATTTGTCCATTTGAACTTATTAGCCCTGGTCACATTTTAAATCAGTAATAATTCAAATTCAATAAAAGTACCCAAAGTTTCGAGCCAACTTTTAAGGGGGCAGGGGTAACAGTATGATCTATATTCAATTTACCCCTTCCTCTCTGATTATTTATAGGATTCGTTGGCCATTTCAGTTTAACTGAAAGTAGACTACAAACAAATATTTTGGATGTTTTCCTAATTTTTGTTAGGTTATCTTAAAGATTGGTAGTAGATGCTTGTTTTTGTTCTTTTAAATAAAAATTATAATGTTAAAATCACATGTGTTTGTTTGGATAACGTTTTTAATTTCAAAAACCTTAAGTTTTGAATTGTGCTGCTCAAAAATGTTGATTGTTTAAGCCAAAATGTATACCGAAAGAAGATTTATATCTGGTCATTGAAAATACATTAAAACATGTTACACCAATGACAAAAACTTTTCTTTATTTTCTTTCTTTTGTAGTGACTAAGACATCATGACATTTTTAAAATATTTTTATTTTGGGTAATGGTCATGTTTGGATTTCTAATATTTTCGTTTTAAAATTTTTTAGTCGCATCAAGTTAATTAATTCTAAAGAAACAAGAAAACAAAAGAAAGCTGTTTAAAAGCAGCCAATGAAGGTTTACTTTATGTCACCTTCACAGTATCTAAACAACCGTTTTTGCATTTCATTGTAGTATTAAAAGCTAACAGACAGACAGACAATCCAATCCTAAGCGCCGCTTTGGAACTTAATATACCAAAACATTTTAAAATATTTATTAACCAAAAAAGTTCAACATCACAAGAACACAAAATTAAAAACGTTATTGATATCCTTTTACATACAAAGGACAATAACGTTCAACATTCTTTTAAACTATAATTTAGTCTTGATGGTGTATAATTTTCAGCCTTAAAATTGTAGGTCTTATGTTTCTTAGGATTGGTTTGTGTTACTAATAGGCACTTTTAATCAAAACATAAGAACCGTTCAGTTAAACTGTTTAATAATATACTAGAATCAGGGGTTCAGGGATGGTACAATGGACGATAAATAAATCTTCCCTCAAAGTGTATGTTTGAAAGTCTGTGTTTGTTAGCTATTTCTTTTTCTTTTCTTTTTTTTTTGATTTTATTTATTTTATTTTATGATTTTAAATATTGTTTAAGATATTTAAAACGATGATTTTATGAGTAATATTAAAGAAACTTAATTCATATAGAATCAAAATATAATTCGATATTTTTTGGAAGTTATTTTAAACAAATTTGTTGAAAATAAAGTAAATTAATAAAATTTTGAGTTAGTTGTTAAAGAAATTAAATAATTAACTATTTTTGGAAGACCATAGAAGGTAGCTTTACTTACATGCAAGCTACTATCCTTGTTATAGTATCTTAATTCAAGGCCAAGAAATTATTAAAATAAAATTAGGGCAGAACTAATGTTATTTCTTAGGCGTATTTTTAAAATTTATATTAGATGTAACATAGTTAAACAAATACTACAAACTTTGCAATTTTTATTTACTAAAAATATCGCAAAATTGTTTGCACCTGCAAAATAAGAACAGAAGATATTTTGCATATAAATAGTTATAAAACATAGTGTTTATTTTTTAACTTGAAAAGAGGTAAAAAATTTGTCAAAGAATTGTATTTTCTTTTATATTGAGCGTCCTGATTTTTACCCAATCTTTATTATTATCAATATTTTTGTTTCTTCCATAAAAAAAATAATGCTACTCTATCTTTTTAATGTTTGTCTATTTTGTTTTCAGAATGGTTGAACAAAGCTCTTATGGATGTTGTGATACTTGTGTTCCAACTTCCTAAACCCTTTTTCCTTTTATAATTACAAAACATATCCACTTAGTTATGCTACCTTAAATTGGTGTGCATTCTTTTCCGCAAATAATATGCTTAATGTTTATCCTTAAAAACTCTCTCTTACATTTTTACAATTGTGACTTTTGTTAATATGAAACACTTAATGGAATATACTGTGCAGAAGTCACACCCCTTAATTGTAAAAAACTTTAAAGGAATTGCATTTGGGTGTTCAGTTCATATATTATTATCTAAATGAAAACTTTATTAATACAAAATATTACATATCAATAGATAATTAATTTAATCCTTGGTTTTAATTTCTGTTTATAAAAATTTCAAACATGGTTTATACAGAAAATCATTTGCTTAGCTCTTGGCGTTTTTTTCAGACAGATTGCTAACAGAAATTGGTTTAGTATTCTGTTGGTTTAAAGAAATAAAAAAGGAACAATGTTTTGTTATGAATATTACGTATTAAATAAAAAGGGTCACAGGTCTAAGAAATTTCTAGCCTTAATTAAAATCTAATCTGAATTTAAGATTAAATACAACAAATTATTGAAATTACATTTTTCGTCATTTATTTTTCCCATTAAGTCCCTTATTCGTTATGAGAAGTATAAAATAAGAGCATTAAGATTAATCCAGAAAAAAATAATAAGCTCGTGTTTATCTAATTAAAACATTTTTGCTCTTCTACATCGAAGACTAGGACAATAATATCTAATAGCAGTATTATGTTTTGTGTTTATATGCCTAATCATTTTAAATTCGTACCTCTTTAGCAAGTTTTAATACTTTTAACACACTTTCTGGACTTTCTGACATAATCTATGTGTAAAGTATTGATAGGAGAAATTGAGCTGTTTATTTGACTAGTCCCCAAAGTTTTATAATAACATTTCTCGTATTCATTTGAATCCGGTGGATAGGAACCGGTTCTCATGAATACGAAAAAACTATGTCTAGCATCGTATTATATCCAGTTTTCTACGAATATAGAAATGTACAATCATAAGATTAAAACCAGTTTTTTTAGCCGGTGCCTCCGGCACCTCGGGGCTAAAAAAACTAGTTTTAATCTTATAATTGTACATTCTATATCCGCGGAAAGCCGTTTATAATACGATACGAGAAATAACTATTGTCGTATTCATTCAAATCCGGTGGATAGGAACCGGTTCTCATCCATACGAAAAAAACTATGTCTAGCATCGTATTATATCCAGTTTTCTACGAATATAGAAATGTACAATCATAAGATTAAAACCAGTTTTTTTAGCCGGTGCCTTCGGCACCACGGGGCTAAAAAAACTAGTTTTAATCTTATAATTGTACACTCTATATCCGCGGAAAGCCGTTTATAATACGATACGAGAAATAACTATTTCTTATTCGTTGGCTTAACAACTTTGGTTGTGTATCATCATTAGGGATATACATAATTTATCGGCCATTGTTTTTTCCCTTTAGAACTCTGATGTATAGTAGCATTGCTATTAAAAGCAAATCTGACACTATTTTTTTAAATATAAATTTAATCATTTTTAATTTTAATTTTAGGTAAGTTTTTCGAGATACCTTAGTCACTCTAAGCTCTGTTTTTTTGCCGGGATCCAGTGCTGAGTGTTTAATGATGGCTCCAGCTACAAACCTATCTTCCTTTTATAATACACTTAAGTACACCTATATCTTTTTTTAAACCTTAATTTTGTCGTATGAAATGTGTGTGCGCAAGTCTTTGCGTGATGAGTCTTGCAAAGTATGATGGAATGAATGTTGTCATGAAATCTTTTTATATAACAATTTAAAATTAACTCTTTTTTATTAAAATAAAATCAAAGTAGAGATGCAAAATTATAAACAAATCTTAGAATTCAGGAAATGAACAGCTACTGTAGGGGTTTATGTGAGTTTTGACAGACAAATCTTAGTTATAGAGTAGCTGCGCTTCTAAAATATTGTTGTATATATTGCTTAAACTCTTATATAATACCATATTTATTAACCCTGGGTGGTCAATTCATTATTCAGCTATATAGATTTCAATATGATAATAATGATGTTAATATCATTATGGGCGTTCTGTCATATTATTTATACAAAATAAATCTATAATATACTTACAGCATTTTGACAAATTGTTTTATCTTCAATGAAGATAAGAGTAGTAAATTTGCAAGAAGGGAAGGATGTTGGAACACATATTTTAAAAGAACGTTTTAATATTCGTTGTTTTAAAAACTTTGGGTACTTCTTTTAAATTTGATTGGTTAGTACCAAAATATTAAAAGTTTAAACTTTTTCAACCAATAATTTTAATCTATAGAAGAAGCTATTTTTTTATCACATTTGAGGATGTAAATCAATTTCACTGTTTATTTGAAGAATCTTTACTTGTTTGCAAAAATTTTAGGTTCAGGACTTTTTTAAGTCAAACGCCATGTAAAAGTCAATATGAAGCCCCCTCCCCCCTAAAATAGTTATAATAGTTTCTAGTTTCTACGGGAAACCCTATTTCTGCAGTTCATCTGCTGAAAGATAATTAACCATATAATCAAATGGTACCATAGCAAAATAGAAAAATCTTAATGTATTTTTAAAACCTTTTAAAATCTAGTTTATAAAGAATAAACTCTCAAAATCTAGTTTTTTTTTTTAAATCTAGACGTTTAAAGATAAATTTTGTTGGCTTAAAACTTTGTTGTGTATGTTTCCTCTGGTAATGAACCTACGACCAACCCACACTGCGTAATTAAATCAAAATCTTCCATGGTGTGCTTACAATTCAGCAAATAAAACATATTTTCGTCATGTTTTTTAATCCATATTACTATAGCAAAGATTTTAGAATTAGGAAATATTATATTTCCATTAGATTTTAAAGCATTACTAAAGTCTTTTTTTTTTCTAAGTCAATTGTCTATTTTGTGCTATCGATTTCATTTTTGGTAAGTTACCAAAATTAGGTAATTGTTTTTGGCGCTACTTTTCTCTGTTTTATTTGAGCACATTCTATAGTTTTTGCAGGGATAAGCCAATGAACGAAAAATTGATATACACCATGAGTTATGATAAACAAAATTTTTTTTTCGCAAAATAAAAATACTGATGGAAAAAGTTTGGACATTATCATCTTAGTAACAAATCAAGATTTCGGTAGAGTACCCGTTTTAAAACTTTTTAATCAAATTAATGAGAGACTGTGTTTGTAAAACTTCGGGTACTACTCCAATTTCCAGTGCAATGTCTTCCTGCCTTTCTGGGTTCCTTGTCAGAATTTCCCTGACTTTGAGCAATAAAGGTAAACCATTACATACACAATTAATGCGAGTTGATTTATGAATTCTCTACAGATAATGGTTTTACAGCCATTTAAACGACCTTTTTTGGTTTTTGTCTTAGTTCACTGTGCATTTTAAATTCTTTCAAAATATTTTATATGATTTTTATTGCCCATATAACACTTCAATAATTTATGCTACAAAATGATAACATCAAAAAGTTATAAAGCTCCTAAAAAATCTTAGAGTGTGAATATAAATACATAAAGATCTCGCTAACTGCTCAGCTAATTATATTTTTATTCTGAGTAAAACCTTATAAAAATCTGTGGAAGGATTAAATCTTTTTTTATAAATAGCTTAAAAACTTTGGGGTTTATTATTGAGACTTGATATAGAAATTAAATTTTTTTTTAATCTAACCTTTTTCAAAGAAAATAATACATAAAAGGAAATTCGATTTTTGTATTCATATGAGCGCGTGTCTTTTTGAGTATCCGTTTACAAAAATTTTCTGACAAATGTTATAAAGAATTTAAAAAAATGTTTTAAAACCAAAATTATAATTACTTGGATATTATAAAAATAAATATTAAATCTAAATATCAACAACAACAAAAATTCTGCCTCATAATGAAACATCTTTGGTTTATATGAAAAAAACATTTAAGAATATTTTAACTGTATATACATACAGTCTCATTTTTGTAATGCGTTACCCTATCCGATCACATATGTGAGAGTTTGGGTGTGGGTGTAAGGCAATTTAAAATGATCATTATTACGAAATTCTGGGGCACGCAACGTTTAAAATTATCCAAAAAGAAAATTCAGGCTGATATTATGCCAGCTTTTCAGGACAAAACAGATAACTGAATGATTTAATTGACTAAAAATTAATTTTAGTGAGGCTTTTGTTACATCGAGTCAGGAGGATAAGATAATTCCATCAACCTCAAAATCACTCTTATACTTGCAAATATAATTACAGTTTTAAAGTCCTGGAAATGTCCTTTAACTCTTTTAAAGCTAGTTTTCCATTGTAAGAACTATCAGTCCAGTTTCTGACATTTTATCTTTAAGGTTATAAAACATCATATCAATAATTCTAAAAAAACATAAAAATAAATTTCATGACACTTACGCTTAAAATGAAACAAAAGCACAAAGACAAAATGAGCGTAATAGTAGACTTCAACACAGACACTCAAAACCACACAAAATAAAAAAAAGCTTCTAGATGCTCTAACTATCTAGCTATTTAACTATCTATCTAGCCATTTGTTTGGCTATCTTGTGTATCTAACTATCTATCTAGTCATTTGTTTGGCTATCCTGTGTATCTAGCCACACCTAACCACATGTTCAATTACTTTTAGTATGCATTATCATGAAAAAAACGAAAGAAAAAAAGAAACATGGACATTTGGTCGGAAATTAAATGAAAATATTATTCTTTGTTTATTTATACAAAGTCTAGAAATGCAGGGAGGTAGGGGACATTACAGGGGCGTCTAAGCTTTTTATTTTAAGGGGGGGAATTCGGTTTTTTTTGGGGGGGGGGGTAAAATGGCGCGCGAAGCGCGCCGCAAATTTTTTTTACCCCCCTCCAAACTTTTTACCCCGGGGGTAAAATTTGCTTGGGGGGGGGGGAATTACCCCCCCTGAAATCTGTTGGCAGGGGTAAAATTTGTTTACCCCCCCCCAAAATTTACCCCCGGGGTAAATTTTTGGGGGGGGTAATTTAAATTTTATCAAAAATTTAGTATTAAAAATGCGCGCGAAGCGCGCAAAATTTTTTTTTGTTAGAGATTTTCTATTTTTGGGGGAGTATTTACCCCCCCAAAATTGTTTGGGGGGGGTAAATACCCCCTCCTAAATGGTTGGAGGTGCCTACGGCACCCCCAGGGTAGGGGTAAATTTTAAATGGGGGGGGGGGGTAAAATGAAAAAAATTTTACGAATTCGTTTGGGGGGGGGGGGGTAATCGCCCCATTACCCCCCCCCCCTTGGACGCCTATGGGACATTAGGCTGTTTATTACACTAGTCCCCAAAGTCTTATAATATATTAGTTTTCTCAACAACTTTGGGGACTTTTATTGAACTTTTATAGGGTGGTTCATTGAGTTGAATGTCAAAAAGTTTCGATCACTAATTGAAAAGGGCCAATCACATTTCTACTTAAATCATATGGACTGACGGTAGGGCGGCATTAAAAATTATAGAGAAGCCTCGCTACCAATAAAAAGTTGATTGTAGCTGGCACTTTTATCAACTGGTTGTAATGCCATAAACTACAACTGAGCGGAAATATTCATCAGCTTTCAACAAAATCAGACAACATACAAAACAGCCTATAAAGCAAGGACAATTTTGTCAATAAGAACAGCAGTAACTAAATGAAAACAAGAAAATATTTTTAGAAATAATTTATTACATCAAAAGAATTGTAAACACAATCAAACAATCTCTGCAAATTTAACCTAAACCTAAGTATTAGTTAATACATAGGTATAACAAAATATTGATGTAAATTTCTTGAAATACGTTTTGCTAACCTATTAAATTGGTAATAATGAAAAGTTTGAAATGAAAGAAAATTTTGATTCCAATTGTAAACTTGCAGTTTCCTGTTTGCACAAAAGATAAATCAAGGTAAAAGCAAAGCTGTTTCCTGCCAGGGTATCTAAAGGTAAGGGACAATGGACGATACATTGATGTTTATATCTAATAATGATTCTCAAAATTACCACTTCTTTAGATTAAAATTAGTGGTTGAAACGTTTGAGCACTCAACTTAATGAATCAACCAATCAAAATTCCAAAGTTGATAAGCCAACGAATAAGAAAAGGAATTTATAAAACTTTGGGGACAGCCAATTGTCCCCTTTCTCTCTCTGGTTTCCTGCCGAAATCAAGGGGCAGCACGCCAGCAAAAAAAAGCAAGCTATTTATACTCACATAAATGAGAAAAACTGTCAATAGATTTGCTTTGAAACTTGAAACAAAAAGTAAATTAAAAATATTTTTAAAAAAACAGCAGATAAATAACAGGCAAATACCTTTTCATTCGCCAGAAATTGTCTTTAAATTTACACACCTTAATCAATCAAAATTTAATTTAATAAAGTTAATTTGACTTTTAGCGGAACTAAAAATAAGGCTTAGTTATAGAGGAGCTACGCTTTTTTGTATACTAAACCTGCATAAATTTTCTTTTCCAATAGTTTTGAATAATGATTTAAATTGGTAGTGCATGTTTGATAACAATTATGTGAGAAAAATCCACCAGGAGAAAATTATTTTCTTTAAATTGATATCTTAAGGGTTACTAGTTACTTCGCCCCTAGCATAGCAGTGCGGAAAATACCCTTAACCCACCCTGAGATATATATATTAAGCTTCTCTGAAACCCATTCAGACCAGCATATTCCAAAATCTTTATCTTAAGATAAAAAATCTAACTACTTTGAATTGTAGGATTATCAATGTTGAAATTTTGTTGTTTCAAAACTCAAAATATTTTGTCGGGAAACCCTAAAGCAAATTTATATTTTAAACAAGAAATTTCTCATAAAGACAAAAAATAAAATATCATTTGTCTTCTAAATTGTCTGCCTCAAAACTGAAGAAGAAAGGATTTTTTCCCTCCACAAAGAATAAAGAAAAGGCATAATTTATTATAAATTTGCGGTTTGGAATTTTTTTTGCCGTTTATCTGTTGTGCTTTGCCATATGATATGATATGATAGCATGGGCATCAAAAATGGGCCTTGAGAATGTGTCACGGGGCCCATCCAAGTACACAGCCACACACTGAAAATGCATAAAAGATTTGCTAAAAATGCGGGTAAACGGTGGGGGAGGGAGGTGGGGGGGGGGGGGGGGGGGGATTCCAAGGGAAATGTGTTGGTGTGTGAAATATTTTTGATTTCGGTGTAATTCGACTTTTGTTGGATGGAGCAAATGTTAAAGAAGCGTGCTAGATAAATATGGAATACTTTTACAAATGGTTCAGAACTTAAACCGTAGCTCTCTCATCATGAAGTGTAACGTGCCCGTCAATTTTCGTTCAGGTGCCGGTAACCGTCCTGTCCCATAATGCGTTTAATGTAAAAATAATAATTGTTTTTTCCACCTTTCTACGAATATAAAAATGTACAATCATAAGATTAAAACCAGTTTTTTTGGCCCGTGCCTTCGGCACCTCAGGGCTAAAAATATTGGTTTTTATCTTATATTAGTACATTATATATCCGCGGAAAGCTGTTTATAATACGATGCTAGAAATAACTATTCTCGTATTCATTCGAATCCGGTGGATAGGAACCGGTTCTAATCCATACGAAAAAACTATGTCTAGCATCGTATTATATCCACCTTTCTACGAATATAAAAATGTACAATCATAAGTCTTATAATTGTACATTCTATATCCGCGGAAAGCTGTTTATAATACGATGCGAGAAATAACTATTACTTTTGTAATGTCAAGTGCATGACACTCGAAGTTGAAATAATGGAGGATCACAACATACATGATACAAGCTTGTTTAAAAAAATTTCTTAAAGCTACCCTTTCTTAGGTTATAGGTTAAAGTTTCAAGCTTTTTCCTCTCTTTAAATAAACTTTAAAGCACAAAGGTTTAATGTGTTTTCTACTAGTTATTTTCATTTATTACGTTATTAACAGTTCTGCACTTTTACAATAAAAGTCAACAACAACAAAACTCAAAAATATTATCTATCCAAGTTATTTGTTGTGCCTCCTCCCCCCCCCCCCCCCCCCTGTTCGTAAAGAGAAATATTTTCATGTATCCTTTAAATTTCCCATTAGCCCTTGTCATAAAGATAACAAAAAGAAGCTACTATCTATATTGTTAATGACTATCTTTTTCCAACATTTAAATTTAATTTGGATAGAGTAAATGATTTATTTCTTTATATGAAAAGACCTACCATATACTGTCAAGATAAAAAAAAGATAATAATAAAATAATTTTAAAAAGAGAGGGTGGTTTTATTCTGTCCATTCAGTTGTTAAAAGATATTGCCTTTCTTTCTCATTTATCCCCTAACAATGCTAATAATGTAATGAAAATGAAAGAAAGGCGTGTAGAAAGAATGTTGCCTCAAACTTTTTATTTTTGATCCCAGATTTTTTGTCATTAGCTTTTGGTACTTGAAGCAAGGGTCTAAACGTAATTAGTCGGCTCAAAACTAGGAATTTAATAATGTGTAAGATCAACTTTAAGCCAAGATGATTTTCATTTAGATAAAATTCATATAAAATATTTTGCAAGAAACTGGTAAAGATTTTATTGCATTTTTAGTCTCAGAAAGTCTTATTCTGTAAATTTGTTGCAAAACTTCTTAAACACAGAATATTGTTTTAGGACATATTTACATTTTTAGGACTTGGTTATAGAAATGCTTCGCTTATAACATTGTATCTTGCGGTAATAGAAATCAGTATTCCAACAATCAGATGAATGGGATGATTATAACATACAAAAATTTGATAATTTAAAAAAATCAAAAATGGACAATTGAAATTGATAGGACAATTCTAACCTGTTTAAATTAACGAAAAGAGCTAACTGTCCCGGACGGACGGACGGACCGTCCCTATTTATAGAAAAGCTTTGCTTTCAAAAAGAGAAATCTGATGAATGAAAATAATCCAATTATCAAAAATAAAAAGTTTAGATATAAATTCGTCCGTTCAAGCTTTGGTTGCCGCACCCCTCTTTCTAAATTTTGTACCATTTAATTTTTCTCAAATCCTTTATTAAAGGTTAACAACTCAAGGTTTGTTGTCAGTTGGTGTTAAATTTGGATTATCTTCAACAAAAGTATGCGCTTAGCTTTCTTGACAAAGTAAAGCTTAATTTAACTGTACATAGTATGACAGAGACTGTATGGATACAACTCACGGATATAGGGATAAGACAAAGGATTAAAAATACATATTTCTGGCTGTCCTGCACTTTGGGTACTAGAACCTTTGCAATTTTTCTTATTTTAGCTAATTGCTTCAGCTTAATTTTTTACATTTGTCTAGATAAATCTGATTTTGTAGATATTGAATTAAAGCTCTAGACTAAGTGTCCAATGTCCCATACCTGTATCCCTGGGTACAACTACACCACCTCTTTTTGCCAGCACATAAATGAAATGAACACACCTCTCCTCTCCCTTCGTGATTAACTTCTGCAGGATGTGGCTTATTTGTATGTCACTTCAAAATGATTGTGTGTGTGTGTGTATGCATGTGTGCCAGTTAGATTTCATTTTGGGTTATGTTAATTTTTAACCTTATCACAGAAATTATCTATGGGTAAATACAGGGAGGAAGGGGACATTGGACTGTGAATTTTACTGGTGCTAAAGTTTTTATATTCACATTTATCTTGTATATATTTTATCAAAAAAACTTGGGTACTTTTATTGAATGGGGATGGGTATGATCTAAACTAATTGTTATAACTTTTCAACCAATCATTTAAGAGGAGGGTGGGGGATGGGTTTGTCCATGGTCTTTTATCTTTATGATCCTCGGTTTAAAAATGGATCAAAATTTAGGGAGATAATTATTTTCTTATTTTTTGAAAACAATAAGAATCTTTAAAACTTTTTATAGATAGATAATATAGAATGATGATTAATTAAACTTAAATGTAAATAATGAAAATTGGAAATCAAACGTGCATGATATGAACTGTGCATATGTATTGTGTTCGTCGTCAAAAACACGGTTAAAGAAACATGTAAATTAAAAGTAAAATAATTCAAATTTTGATTTTTTATCAAATAACAACCAAAGAAAGTTTAAGAAATTTCTTTTTTTAAACTATAAATTTTTTTATTATTATAGGAAGTTTAAAGAGTTTAGATTGAGTATGGTAAAAATGTTGGTTTTATGAAATTTTTGAATAATAACTATTACGTTTTTTATGTGGATATGCCTGTAGCTTTATCCGTAGATGAGCCCCCCAAAAAGGTCCCAAATCTGTATGTTCCCTTGTGTAATAGAATTAGAGTTTGTTTTGGCAAACAACATCATCAACCATTCGTCTTCTTTTTTGTTAAGTACAGCACACACACACATCATTTTACAGGGATCTAAAGGGATAAGACAATTGACGATGAATTGATGTATATCTCCAATGATGATACTCAAAACTACCCCTTCTGTAGATTACAATTAGTGGTTGAAACGTTTGGACAATCAACTAAATCAAAAATTCAAAAAAGTCCCCAAGATCGTTAATCCAACGAATAAGAAAACGTTATTATTAGGCTTTGTGGACTAGTGTAATAAACAGCCCAATGTTCCCTCCCTCCCTGCATTTTTAACTAAAGACAAGCATGGACTAACAGTTACCTACTCAGTCAATCAAAAGTATAATGATATGATTATTCACCTTTTTTTCTGTGGCTGATAACATCTTACGGTTTAATCTGAGGTTTCACATTCGCAATAGTCATTTTAACTTTTATAATTTTCCATCAAAAAAAGTTTGTTTTAAAGATAGGATTTTTAATTGAACCCATACTATTTTTTAAATAAGATAATTTTCATATAAGTTTAGTATTTAATTCAGCCCTTTAGTAATATGGTCCATATAAATCAATCAACCCTCCAAACCCCTCTATCCTCCAAAAAACAAATTTTCTTCCAAATGAAAAAAATTACCTTTAGGGACCCTCCCCCCTTCCCTACTCTCCCAGAAGCTTGTTACAAAGACTCTTAATGATTCATAAAGAATTAATATCCCAAACATACTAAAACTAAAACTAAATTGCTGCCTTCAAGTCACACCCATAAATTTTTACATACATATGTCTAGAATTTTCTTATTAAAACACTAATTTCAAATTTAAATTAGTCTTTTGTTCAAGATTCGCCATGCCTTTTTAGTTTGAATTAAAGTCTGCATATTTGGTGAAATTATTTTTGTTTTAAAACATTTTTAAGTTAGCTGCTTTTTTGTGTTTAACTTTGTGTTCATGTGCCTGTGTGTGTGTGGTTTCTGTGTATGAGTGTATATGTGAGTGGTTTGTGTGTGCGAGTGTTTGTGTTTAAAACATAAAAATTATGGAAATTATACGAAATTAGGAGGAATTGTGATTGTAGGTAATTTCCTGAAAACTCTATTACACACACATAAAGATACATACATACACATTTCTTTATACATGTACTAGAACCTATGCCCCTATCATCTAGGGTCATTGTGTTAAAAGTAGATCAAGGCTAGAAAAATAGCTCAAAACCATTACAGGACCTATGTAAGGTTTACCTATCCGTTTAGTAGTTATTGCGATCTGAACCTTTAGACAAAAAACTTACTACTTTAAAAGATTTATAATGAAAAGACATAATTTTTTAACTTTTATTTTTAACATCTTAGTTGGAACTGATGATCTATAAATTTGTTTAAACATAAATATAATAGTAAAATAAATAAGTTGTGCTGATATATTTACTTTATTTGATAGGATAGCTTTATTATCTTCTAGTAGTTTGCAAGAAATAGCCTAAAACCAAGACATTACCAAGAAAGAGAAAATCCTAATCTCATGAGCGGTTTGCGTGATTTTAAGCTTCCGAAGGATTGGCATATAAACAGAAAACATCATTTTATTTCATATTATAAATATTTGTTTCGCCAAAATAGACAGTCTTCTTTTTATATTTAACATGTACTAAAAATATATTATACTTATACTAATATTCTTATTTTTATTTCAGATTTTGACTAGCCACCATGCGCATTTTCAAGATGGACAGCAGGACATTTGAGTGAGAAAAAAACTTACAGTGATAGAAATAAAGTGATATTGAGTGACAACAACTTGATGTGGCTGTCAGGAACATAGAACAACTAGTTTAGTAAGGCCTAGAGGCACTGCTCTTCAAGTAGGCCTTCCTGTGTATAGAGCCTTGCAAAATGGGCCTTAAGGTGCCCAGTAGTGCTAGGATGTGGGTCTGGCTGTCTGCACAGGCTCTCCTTGTCATGCTAGCCATTAAACCAACATTAGTCACTTCACAACAAAGAGGTAATTCATAATTCAATTTTTTATTTGGTTAAATTTGGTTTAGATTGGCAAAGTTTTAAAAATATTTGTTTCCCTTTTAAACTAAAGAACATCATTTTCGTGGGGATATATGCCATATAAAAAAGAAAAATTATAACACTAATTAAAAAAGAACAGTGCGAATCAAATAAGATGCTGTGAGAATTGGTGCAAAAAATATGACGTAACAAAAAAATTAGCCAATGAGAGGCCGTTATTGACCAATGGCGGCAATGGTAGTGGCCGCCATTGGCTAATTTTATTTTTTACGTCATATTTTTTGCACCAATTCTCACAGCATCATCAAATAAATAAGCGAATCAAATGAATGAATAAACAAATAAAACCTAAAGAAAATATTTTTAAAAACTGAGGTGTTGATTTTCCCCTACTCTGTGTGGTACCCTTTCTTTGAAAATTCTTTTGTGTTGCCTTGCCCTCTGGACCCGAGTTGTACCAGGCTTTTACATCAACAACAAGATCAGCATTTTACATGAATTAATTTTTAAAAAATTTTCTTTTATAGAGTTTTGGAAAGCTAGGAAACTTACAATTCACTGTTTTAAATATACCATAGATTTTTTATTAGTATTATGTTCATTGTTCATGTATTCATAAATTTAATATAAATAAATCATTCTACCAGTCTTTAAACTAATATTTTCAAGCTACTAATAAACATAAAATGACTAATATCTTTCATGGACCTATTCCTTAATTCTGATTAGTTAACCTTTATATTGAAAATAAGAAAAATAGTAGTTAAAACCTTTTTTAAAACTTTACTTGGAGAAATTGAAGGGGATTTGATTAAAGGTATACGTTGTAAAGTAGCTACGTTGCAAACAAATTCTTTGGTTTTCAGAAATGACATACACAAATTCACACTCACACACAAACATACACACACACACAGCCACAGTTGAAGTGAAGAATACTATCAATCATAGTTCTATGTTTGTTTGTACCAGAGAGAGGGACATATTTTTAAGACATATTCCACACAAATTATGTAATGTTTGCAATTTCATACTCCATATATATTTGTCCTTGTTCTTTCCTTACTGTGAAAATTAGCCATTATACAGTACACGTTTAATTATATCAAACATTGCATGATTAATTTTTTTTTTAAATCTTTGTCCCATACTTGAATGTATAAACATAAAAAAAAACATGTCAAAAAGTGTATTTTTAGATGCTATCTATTTCATGATTCTTATTATAACTTTTACATATAACTAGGACAATGTTCTGACAGTAGCAAGGTTTTACCTTCTTTAATTTTTTAATGAAAAAGTAATCTAAATTTTCAATTATTTTAATTGCAAGCTTAAAGCAGCGAAGCTAAATTTCAAGTCTTTCCGATTGTCCTTCGTCTGTCTGTCTGACAGAATCAATTCTGTAAATTTTGTGTATTTTTTTGGTTTCTTGACTCGACGCAAGAAACACATAAATTTTCTATTTAAATAAGTTTTTTTTCGAGCAACATGGGTTTAATTGTCCTTGTTTTAAACAAAACAAAATTTCTAAATGAATATAAAGACATCAAACTTATATAAAAAGACTGTTTTTCTTGGCAAGTATTTTGTGTTCATTTAACGCTGGATTCGATCCGCTATTTCTTTATTACCCACAACCTTTTTACGTCTTTTTACAGAGCAGCCTTAACACTTTTTGAAGACTTTTTAAAGCTTTTTTGTGTCTTCTTATTATACATTTCTATTTATTTCAAGTTGAACTAGATATTACACTGAAAATTTCCCACATAAAAATTATCTGGATAATTGAACTAATAATGTACAATGTTTAGTAGGTTTTATTTTGTTTTCTAATATTTCCATCATTTTATTTTTATCTAAAACTTTAAAGTTACAGTCTTTTTATGTTTGAACATAAAGAATATATACGGACTGACTCTAGTTATAGAGAAGCCATATTATCTGACCCAATTTAATTTTATTTCACATTTAGCTTAAGTTTAGTGAAAACGTTGCTTTTGCAAAATTTTGAAATTTTGAGTGATTTTTTTCTGTGCTACTGTTTACTGCAATAAAAGTTAGTTGCATGAATACATAGAGCAGAATTGCACCTTGTAATGCATTAAACACCGTTTACCCATCCTAAATTTTGCTCACACACACACAAACTCATTTACACAGAAAAACGCACAGAATCACACAGAAAAAAACGAACACAGAGTTGAGAGTAAAATCCTGTTCTCTGTGGATGAAATATTCATATTTTTTTTTGCAAGATATAGGGTCGAGTCTTGGGCTAACTTGTAAAGGGACAATATTTAGTTTATATTGTATATAAAAAGTCTATTGGTGTTGTTTTAATCCAGTAATTTGAATCCATTTGATTATTGTTATATTTGTGCCAAAAAATAATGGAGAATGGAATAGTTGATAAATCACTGTATAAGTTTTTTTAAAATCCTCTTTGCATTTGTAAATGTGCAAGGTTGCAGTGATATGACAATAGGCAATGAATTACTCCCCAGTCCCTCCCCCCTCTCCCCCCCACTTGCTCCTTTGTCTAAAAAAATTATATAAAAAAATGTTGGAAACAGCCAGTCCTGATCCAACATTTCCTCTAACCATTATAGTTAAAGGTTTGGAGTGAAGGATCTTTTTCCATTTTCAGTATAAGGTTTGTGATATGTTTAAATTAGTGAAAAATTTTACATTTAAAAATTGATTATATTTTTTCTTAAATTCTTACCCAAAAAATTACTTACAATTGCTTCTAACATCGAAAATGAGTGTCCTATTAGCCAATATAAATTTATATATACATTTGTTCATGTTTTTAAGCTTTCATAGGGGTGTGAGGGCAGGGAGGTTATGTAAGTGGTTGGAGAAAAGACAAAAGAGCGTATTATTATGAAACCTTACCACCACCACCAGCACTATACTACCCAACACCCAACAACCCCTTCTTCTTCATTCTTTTCTCGCTTGTAAGCATCTTATAGCAAGGATACTGGGATAAGTCAATGTAAGATAAATATCTTTAATAGTTTCAATAAGTTAAACAAAATTATAGTTTGAAGGGTAAAAACATTCATACATAATTTTAAAAGGACCTTAGTCAATGAAAGACAAATCTGCCCGTCAGAATTATACATAATATAAAAATAATGCAAATTTTGATTTATAAAAATATCAATTTACTACAAATAAACCCTTGAATTCCTGCGTATTTGCGTACATAAGCCAGGTGTGAGAAATATTTTCAATAATATTTTAGAAGTATAACAGATTATCTTCAGAGAGAAAGAAGACAATGGGCTGTTTATTACACTAGTACCCAAAGTTTTATAATAAAGTTTTCTTATTTGTTGGTTAAACAACTTTAGGGACTGTAGCGAATTTTGATTGGTTGGACCATGAAGTTGAGTGTTCAAACGTTTAAACCACTAATTTTAACTTGCAGAATATAATTTTGGGAGTGTAATTAAATTATCGGCAATTGCCTTATCCCTTAGATCCCTAGATTATCTTATTCTTACCTCTTCTCTTTCTTTCTATAATATTGATTCTACCGTTTATTCTACTATTATCGTGGCTCGGCAGCCGCAGTCTTTGTGAGAAATCGAAAAGTTACAGGTGCTCATTTAACACTTTTAAAGTTAAGAAAAGGTTTTATTTTAAATCAAATACTTTTACATTAGTAGTTTTTTTTAGCTACAACTGCTTATTTTTTAAAAATTTTACAGCAGCGTAATCCTTCATTTTAAGAATTTCGAGTCCTAACAGTCACAATCAAAACACGCGGTTGTTAAAACCTGCCTATTATGCTATTCTAAATGCATTTTTAAATCTCGAAATTTTATTTGCCTCAAATTTTACTTTGCTTACCAAAAAAAGGATTCATCTTTTTTAAACATTATTTTTGATGCTTCATTTTTAACAAGATCAAAATTTAGAACTGAAATTGTTAGTAAATGCTTTTTCAAGAAAGAAAGAAAAAAATAGGTTAAATTTCTCGCAATCACAATTTACTTCTTCAATACCTTTTTGTCTAAATGCATTTCTAGGCATAATTTGTATAATTTTCTTCAAATTTTTGCTGCAAGGAAAGGTTTTATAGAGGCTTGAAAGTCAGGCAAATCGGCATTTTCCCCCAAAGTGTCTTGTTGAACACAAAACCTCCTTATTTTTTAAAATTTAAAGTAAGGGGGTGATAGTTTTTGATGTTTACTTAAGGTTAGTTAGGTTGAATTGGGTAATAAGTAGCTCCGCAGAGTTAGTGTACCACAGGCATAGGCGCCCTGCAAGATTATCTTCTCTCCCAAATGTTTAAGTATTTGAAACAAACTTCACCCCTCTATTTTTTTAAAATAAAAAAGGGGGGGTCAGTGATCGACAGAAATTTTAAGGGTAAACACCGGCAAATCTTTTCTTTTACAATTTTATACAGGAAAGCGGTTGCACAGAATTGAAAACCATATTTTTATAAAAAAATAAATGCAATTTTCATTAATAAATTTAGAGCAAACCTTGTATAAATATTGAATTTTCATCTGAAGCACTTGTTATTTGTCGTAATGAAAATTATGCGGCAGCTGTCCCATAAAAACTTAAAAATCATTAAATATAATTAATGATGAGCATAACTCGATTAAATTAAATCTATCCTTTATTCTGAAACTAATTGCTATCAATCATTTGTTGCAACAAAAAATGGCTGCAAAATCTTAACAGTTTTCATCTACACCTCTTTTAAACCTACACACACACACACACACACATAAATACACACACGCACACAATTACAACCCCAAATTAGGCCCATGAACAAATGGAGTTTAAATTCATTAAAACAAACAAATTCAGTTTTTGTTTGAATCTGGTTGCACAGTAATGGAGTGCAGATTCTTTGAGGCAGGGATCATGGGATGTATTGTAAATATTAGCTGGCAAAAGCATTTGCAAAGGCAGTGAAACAGATTGGAAGAAACAATTTTAGGCTGTAAGAAGGAGAAATTTTTATATACATTTCATTTTGACTTTGTATGTCATCATTAATATTGGTTGTATGGCCTACATAAAGCCAAATCATATTGAACTAATTTTGTAAAAATGCAGATTTGCTACAAAATTACTATTTAACCAGTAGATTACTACATTAAAATCTAAGTTAGACTCTTTTTGATCCTTTCTAAGCTACGAACGGATTCGCCCTTAGTCTCTATGGGTCTTGCATCAAAAGGTGTTGTGGGGTAGAGTCGGCCCTTTTGTAATACATTTTTGATGGCTCCTAACAAGATGTGTCATCCACTTCTTCAACTATTTAACCAGTAGATAACTAGATTAAGATCTTAGTTGGACTCTTTCTTATCCTTTCTAATCTACTAGAGGATTCGTCCCAAGTCAACACCTAAAGGTTTTGTGTGATTTGGTTGAAAGAGATTTTGAATGGCTTTTAGAAAAAGTGTCATCCAATTCTTCAAATACCCTAAAGCCTTTCCTGAACCAACGATAACCTTCCTAAACGATCAGGTCATATGTTAAGAACATCTTATCAAGTATACTGTTGTGGTTTTTTTTCAAAATTAGGAGGTAGGAAACTAATCCAACTATAAATTCGCAAATTTGCTGGCTTGTTCTCATACATAGCCGACGATGAAAGCCTGTGGGCAATGGCCTTAATTCAAATTCACAAACAAATGATAGTGTTTATTTGAGCAATTTAAATTAGGATACTATTTGGCAAACTCATTCAGCTAAACTGGCCATTAATCATTAACTTTGATTGATGGGTTGAAATGAACTAAATAATTATTTTAATAATGGATATTAAATGTAAGTTAGGATTTGTAATTGTTTATTTCCAGAGGCCTCTATATGCAATTGGTGGAAGAGGAGGGATGTCGACCCTCCATTATACAATTTTTTTTTTTTTGAGGGGGATATTTTTTCCAGGGTGATTTATCTCGGGAGGTTAGTGATACCCTCCCCTAGAGTAATTATAGAGCTTCCCTGAATCTATGAGAATTTTCACTGCATAGGTGAACCATATCGGTATAGCCAAGATCTTAAGCTACATACAGACACACAAATAGACATCCTGTTAATTTTAAAAATCAATATCACATCATACGATGCGATATTTAACTAATTCTGGCAGTTTACTTTAACTTGGAAAGCATGTATTTATTATATCTGACGCTCTTATTATAATTTTTTTTCGTTTGGTAATTTAAAAATGCAGTTATGTAATTTCATATTGTATTAAGATTATGAATTTAGTAAAAATACATAATAGAATAGATCCGACATTAAGATATGAGAACTGCAAACTATACATTGAGGGTCCATGGAAATTAGCATGTTAGGGTATGAAACATGCCCACAAAATGTAACTTTGAGGAAGTTTAAGTGCTTTGAGAGTATGGAATAAAAATGATTTTTTAATAGGGGAAGGAATATTTATTTCAACGTATATGGTACGGTTTAATTATAACAATATAACAAAATTTGTGGATCCCTTACTCTACAGATATTTAACAGCCTGCACTCCTTTGCATATTAATCAAAAATTGAATCAGAAACACATGAATCTGCTTGCACTAGATGTTATAGAAACCATTACACAGATATAATATCATATTGTCAGCATAATAACATATTTTATCATTATAAAAAGGTATGTATAAACATGATATTGATGGTAACATTCCTCCAAGATAAGGTTATCTATCATAAAAACTTGCACTTTTTACTGTCGACTCCAATTTAGGATAATAGGAACCATGTATCATCTTATAAAACAACCAAAGGGTGTACAAAAAATAATAAATTTGTAAATATGTGTTATGTAAAATTTTATTGATTTTGGTATATTTAATTGATAAAACACCATGTTATTTACTTGAAAAAAATGCAACAATTTGCAGGTGTGTGATCTTACTGGCCACTCCCCCCCCCCCCCCCCAAAAAAAAAAAAACATTTAGATTTTAGATAACATTCGATAATGGTTTTTACCATTTACAGTAGGGGCCGTGTAGTTTTACTAGTGTGCAAACATAAATGCGAATTTAAATTGTAAAAATCTATCAGAATTGCAAAACAGTTATAAACATGTCCCTCGAAGTTTCAGGGAGGGGAAAGGAAAATTGTCTAAAACCATCCAAAGAATATAATTATAAATAAAATAGACTTAAACCATCTAAGGAATTTTAAAAATGGAGAATTTAATTAGTTCAGTAATTAGTAAGATCTTACAGACAAACACAAGAAAACCTTACTAATTTACACGATGGGAATATGTTTTTGCGAATATGTTGAATTTTGCTTGTGGGATATTTCACGTAATTGAAGGAATACCGTTTTACTATGTTATTACCAATTTGTTGTTTATAGGCTCTTAGACCATAATTGCGGCAAAAAGAGTATTTCAATTTTATATTTTTTTTTCAATATCTTTTGATACATTGATTTAGTATAAAACTTAATGTAAGCTTTAAATTAATTTTGCTTCTAAAAAATTAGAATGCAATGGAAAGAAAGCACAAAAAAAACTAACTGTCTGAGATTATGCCCCTTTTCACAAATATTATAAAAATTAGGTTAGGTTAAGTGAGATTATTTTGGGTTTGTTATAGCCAGATTAAGTTAGCCTCGTAAGGGATTAGACTACCTAAGGTTCTGTCCATCTGCAGGGGCTAGAGGCTTGGGTGTTATCCCATATGGATGCAATTCCAATGGAACTAAAAACACTAAAAAAACAGACACACAAAAGAAGTGACAAAAGTTTATTATTATTTGTAAAATTTGTTAATATTTGGTTATTTTTTCAGGTTGTGAATTCCACGATGAGGCACAGTTCGGCGGGGCCAAACAGGTGCGCGTGACGGAAGATACCGCACCTGGAACTCAAATATTTATTGTCAAGGCATATCCTAGAAGATTGTTCACAATTCAAGCGCTAGATGGGGTAAGTTTTTTACTTTTTGTTCGACTGCCTGCAATATGTGTTTGACTTATAGAAACAAATCTTTAAGAAGAGTCTTTTTGTAATTTTTAAAGTTTGTTTTAGGTTTATTTTCGGGTCGAGGAAAATTCCCAAGTCATTGATTACCTTCCTTTGATGCTCTTAATTCTAATCTGTTATTTTCAGTATCAATGATTACTTTTTTGCGACGTTGTTGTATGTTCTGATAAAGTCTCCACTTCGACATTTATTTCATTTTTTAAAAATAAACCTAACTTACAGTTTATAAAATCAATTAATATAACAGATTATATAATATAACAGATTAATATTCTTATTAGTAGCTCCGCTCTGATTATTATGCTTCTTCCTGGCAAATTTGTCCTTGTTTTTCTATTGCATTCCAGATTTTATACGAATTTGTGTAAATTGATTCGTCAAGGATCAAGACAAATTCTAGCTTTCTACCAACATTTACCTTGTGTAAAATTTAAATGTCCCAACCTACTCAGTTTTGGGATTATGTTGAAAATACAAGGGAAGGTTTTATTGTGTCAATCCTAGAGGCTGTTTGCAGCCAAACGGCTAGACGTTCAAAAATTATTTTAAGCACACAGCACTTGCGTAAAATTGATATTTTCTTGCGCATTTACGTGCACTGCAAAACTTCTGTTTGTAAATCAGCATTGGATATCCTATAATATGTGTAGGCACTTTATTAACCTTTTAAAAGTAAGTTGTATTTAACATTAGTTAGTTTGAAAAGTAATTATGTTAACCTATAGTAGTTGTACGAGCAGTTGAGTAATAATTTTAATTTATATTCATTATTCACTGAAATGTACTACAAGCCATACATATAAAAAAGTGTTTCAAATGTTAATTGGTGTTTCTATCCTATTAAGTTATGTATTCGAACTTGATGGACAATAACTTATCCTGTAGTTTGGCTGATTTGGAGTCATGTGATATAAAGTAATTATATGCTCATGCTTTACCCCTCCCCCCCCCCTAGATTTTACAATGAAAGATATGGCACCTGACCAAACACTTGAAAACATCAATTTTATGGCCACACAACTATGTTGTAAAATTTAGCATGGTTATAATAAGAAACGGTTGTGGATCCATTCAAGCTATACAGAAATCCTAGATAGAGGGGTAGTTTTTTCTTTTGCTTTTGTACAGACAATATCAGGCAATATCTTTTTTTTAAGGTCAACCCTGACCACTTTTTATTATAGTCTGAATGTAAATAGTAGAGATAAAAATGGATGTTTGTTTATTTGTCAAAATGTCAGATAGATAAATAACAAAATAGCTTTTTAAATTGGATATTAATATTAGATCAGGTATGACCTGTCAATTTTTAACCATTCAAATTAGGGATTTACTTATGAATTTTAGGAACCAAATGCTTCTATACAGGGTTTTTTTCTTCTCTATATTTGTTATATTTATTGTAGCATATCTTCAGCTTAGATACAGAGAGAAGATAGGCCTTTTGTTTTCTTTGCTCTCTACACCTCAAACTTTTTGTATGCCTAGATGTTGGTGTACATGATTGTGTGTGTGTGTGTGTGTATGTGTGTGTGGGTATGTTAAATATTATTGCACTGACCTTTAGCGGCTTTCTTTGTTGGCTTTGGAGAGTTTGGTAAGGCCCATCAGCCCTGCCCCAGTCCTGCCCCTACCATCCCATCTAAATGGACATTGTCCACCTGGAATTTAGGTACATGCAGATGTATAAAATATAATTTTTAGTTTGAGTACATATATTTATGTATTTAAACATGTACATATGTTTTCTTTGGTATCTTATCCTGGATATTTTAACATTTAAACTAGATTTTAAAAGTTAAATAAAAATAATATAAAGGCCATCCTTCTTTTTAATCATTTAAAATATTTATTATTCCTCTGAAAAAAATCTAGCAGAAAAAGTTCATTTAACAAAAGATAAATTTTTTAGTCAAAAAGGTCAAATTTTAGGCTAAAACTGTAGTGTATTAGTTTTTCTGCCTTTTCTCTATCCCCGTTTCCCTGAATTGTTCTCCACAGAGAAGATGATTTCATATTGACCATTTTCAATATTAGTTGCACTTCAACAACCATACCATTTTTTACGGGATTCAGGGAGGAGAAACTGATAAAAAAAACTTATCCAAACTTTTATCTGGAAAATTATGCCCTGGGTATCATTCAACTTTTAAGGGTAAGCAATGGTTGTAGATTAATTTGCCATCATTATCCTCCTCCCTTACCTGCATTTTTCAAACAATCATGCCTTTTTTTTTCAATTCGCAACAAAGAAAAGAAAATTGAGCTTTCAAATAGGCTTTAGCAAAATAAAATTGTTTTTATGCATTATAAATAAGTTGCTTTAGATTTTAGAAATTGTTAAGGTTTAAAAATATAAGCAAAATAAAATAATATTTGTTAATTGAGTAACATTTCTATAATATTACAAGCACATTGTTAAATGAGCCTAGGATACCTTTCTTCGTTATGTTTTGAGCCTCGCTTCTATGCATATTAACATACTTGATTGCTTTTCGTTTTCTGAATGCTAAATGTTCTACAAGTTGTCCTACGATTCAGTTAAGTTTTAGCTGAAAAATCTATTGTTTTATCAAAAATTTATATTTTTGTGCAATTGAAGATTTTTTTTAAAGTTGATTTTCGTCAGTTATATCATGACAAAAACGCTAAAAATGTCTACAAATTAATTATTAGTTGTTTATACAGCAAAGTTTCCGGAATTTTTCTTTTGATATTTTAAATTGGACATTACTAATTAAATCGTAAGCAATTTTGAAGGTGTATTTTTTAAAGTATACTGCTGACTTATACGAACACTAGAGTCAGCTTCACAATCTGAATTTATGGACTGATCTGTGAAGAGCTGATGTGAAAAGATCACAAGATCACCCCGAGGGGGTTTCTCCCCCTCCCCACTTTCTTTCCACCATCCTCACAGTAAAGTGTTTGTAAAATGGCAAAACGACAATCTAGATAATAGCAAAAAACTGATAAGAATTATTAAATTACAACCAGCACATTACTAGCTACCCGATATATGATTTAGAATTATTTATAAAAAAAAAAGTTTTAACTGCAATCACTGCACTGGAGAGATTTTCAATATTTGATTTTTGATCAAGCAACATGGAACAAACATCTAACATCCCACTCACCCCAAGGAGGGAGGATATGTAATACAATTTTTTAGCCAAATTAAAAGTTTAATGCTTTAAAAAATGAAACTTTTGCCTTACAACTTTATAGATTTTTCACTAGGACAATCATATCAAAAATCAAAATAGCCAAAACAGTCACTAAAAATTTAGTATCATATCGTTGTAGTCATTTTAAATTATAGAACTTGAGGCGGTTTGATTGAGGAAAGTATGGGCATACTCTAGTTATAAATATGTTTAAGGGGTAGAAATTAAGTTTGCACAACCTTATCATATTTTTGAATATTCATCTTATATTGTAAAACTAATCACTCTGGATCTTTTTGTAGAATTGTCATCAGCCATCTCCAAGTATTAGGGATCAAGGATAGGTCACTGCGATGTTAATAAGCGGTAGCACGACACAAAAATGTGTCCATTGAGGCTAATTGTCCTGCATAGCCGTTAGTCACTGATTAAATATCATATCAGCTAATAAACGTTAATTAAGTTTAATATTATTTAACCCAGATTATTTACCTGTGCAGTGGAAATAATTGTTCTCGTTAATTTTTAATTGGCTTTTCCCCTTATAATGACCAGTTATGCAAAGAAGACCCCCCCCCCCCCTTATAATTAAAACAAATCATAAATGAATAGGCAAGGAGGATTTCGTTTGTTTGTTTATTTCTTTAGGTTATGTAAGGTAATATTGGGTACTGCTTGGCCCAGCAGGGTTGGGTTTCCCTGCATGGCAGGGGTTATGTATAAGGGAAAATACATCCCCCTCCCCGTATGTTGAATTTTTATTAAAAATAAGGTGGAGAGGGTTAAGTGCTCGAAAGGTACATTGAGGGAAAGTGCATTTAATTTTAATAAATAAGGAAAAATATATTTTAAGTACCTACTTAGCAATTATTGAGACATAAACAGACTTTAAAATGTTTGTTTTTTTCGAGAGAAAAAAACTAAATTACAGAACATATGTTTAAAGTTGAAATTAAGCTTGTGTGTCCTCTATATGTCATTTAAAATAGCTCTGAAACAGTAATATGGAAATATAGTTTTTTTTAATTTAAGACGAAGTTTTTGACTAAGAATATTAGTTTTAAAAGGGTTACAAATCTCGAAAATACTTCTATAAATTTCATGAAAGCGGTGTAACAGTTTTTGTTTGTTGATTTATTTCTTTAGATCGGGTCGGGTTAGGTTGTATTGGGTAATGGGTAACCCCGCATGTGAAAAAAAAACTTTTTGTTTAAAAAATAAGGGGTAAGGAGGGGGTTAGGGTTTTATATGCACTTTGAAGAAAGTATCTAATAAAAAAATGCGCTAGAAGAATGAAAAAAATATTAAGACTTATAATGAAGAATGCACATCCCTGATATTGTGAGGACAATTAAGCATCAGTTATATTATGCAGTAACTCATAATAAAATTTTCAAAACAAGACTGTCAGAAATGCATCAACTATCACAATGACATCGTACCCCTCCCACCTTACCCCCCCCCCCCCCTCCTGACAACATTTTTAAGAATTCTCCTTAGCAAATTCTTTCTTATATCCTGTTTAGGGGGATCCATGATGAATCCACCGGTAAATATGCTTTCAAAGTTCTTGACCCCAAAATTTTGAAACAAAGTGTTGTGAAGAGTTAGTTGGTGCATTCTTTCTGTCAGGTTTCTGTCAAATAGATTTATTATTACTTGGATCTTACACCAGATTACTAAGTACTCTAATAAAGTTAAACTTGTAGTGTGCTAAAATAACGATCTTCCACATTCCCTCCCCTAAAAGTGGATATCCGATCTGACCAATAAATGTCAGGGGAAAGCAATTGACGATAATTTAATTAATATCCAGGTATATTGCACATACATTTTCTGTCATTCTTACACAGGGTAAATCAACAATAGATTGGAAAATGCCAGGTTTTATGAATCAACTACTAGCTGTAAGTTTTAATTCGATTGTTGGAGTTTACTATATAGAACTGCTATCGAGATGCAGTCTTTCTATTAAAATTTTATTGACGATATCAAATCACTAAATTAAACAAGGTTGCTATGGCTGACATATTATCGACATGATTGCATTCTAATGATTCTATTGCTACAGTATATCTTTTATTAAAGTTAGAATTAAAATTTAAAATATCTAAATTCTGTTCCATCTTAGAAAGTTTTAGGTATAAGCTTTATAAATGTTTTGGGGTGGTTTTGGAATATTTTCGCGACCTTCCCTCCCTAGGGGCGAAGCATACAGTTTAACTTTGAAGAATCAAAAGTTACATAAAATATGATTTTCCTTGTTTCATATGTTACGTGTTTTAAAGTCATTTTTTTGAGTTAGCGGTTACATAAACGGTGTACAATGCTTTCCGCCTAAATATCAGCAGTGCAAATTTATATTATTTAGAAACGATTTAGATATCAAAGTTTCAGAATTGACTCAATACCCATGTCAAAATATTAAAAGCTCACATATACTTTAAGGCTATTAATAAAACATAGCTTTTAATCTAATTGAAGACTAAACTTTGAACGTTCTGTAATTATCAGATTTTCAGATTTTTGTGATTATGATAATCTAAAACACTTTGGTGTTTTCATGCGAAAGTGTTAAAACACCTACGTGAATTTATGTCCATGCAAATAAGTACGTACATTGTGTTTATATTTCTTGTGTTTTTTTTACCTTTTATGTATAGTTAATAATTTTTATTATAGTTTAATAAATTTTCTTTAAAATGTCAATGTTAATGATCAAATCTCTATCATTATGTTGCTTCAATTTACGGACAAAAATATACTTGCAAAAGCATCTTTTAATTTTTTCAATAAAATATTAGATAAACATATTTGTTTTATTTCAAAAACGTTGGTTAATAATTTACCCCTATAAACCCTCCACTCAACCCCCCAAAAACACACCCTTCTTTGTGCTACGCACGTAGCCGTCACACAATTTTTGCAGAATACCCAAGAAAATAAAAAAAAATATTGTATTTGTGTTTACTACAAGTTACCAATTTTTTTAAACTTTTTTAGCCAGTTTTGTCAATAAGTCAAAGCATATGAATAATATATTGAAATAAATTTGAAGAATTATCGAAATTCCCTACCTTACATAACTTTAGCTAACATACTTTGTCAGACGTTAGCTATATCACCGATGAATATAGAGTCGCTACACTAGAAAATAGAACATAAACTGTAATTGATCTAAATTATCATGTTAGTGGTTTTCTGGGAACACTGATTGAAATCCCAAAATTTGCATTGAAAATGGTTTTTGCATTTTTGCCGTGTTTTGTTGATTGGACCGATTTGATGTATTTAGTACGTTTTTTCGTACATTGGGAACTTTTTACCTTTTTTATCTTTAGTAATAGGTTAGATTTTTTACATTTAAAGATTTTACGAAAAACAAGTATTTATATTACAAACTACAACGATGTCTGTCTGTTCCTTTCTGGCTGAAGGTTAAGATCTTGGAAAACGCTGAACCGAATGGGCTCTAAAACTAAAAAAATATAAATTTAAAAAAACTCCCAAGAACCTGTAGGGGGAAAAAGCTCCTAGACTAGGGACGAAGACACCAGTTCCCTAATTATTTAGTGTCTGAGCGACCAAAAAAATCCAAGAAAATTATCTAATTATTATTAACTAATAGCTCTATTGAACGGAACTACATCAATTTATATTAATTGCTTTAAATTAATAATTTGTACTTAGCTATTGTTTTAGAGACCAATGTTTAAAAAAAAACAAGGGTGACAACACATATAGGCATCGCAGAGTACAATATTTTCATAACTTTACTAAAAATAGTTCAAAAGGTGAGAAAGTCATTACTTTTTATTATAGAGTAACAAAACATATACACTGGATATACCGACTTAGCCATTAAGTAAAATATAAATGAAAATTTCTTGATCGCGCAAAAAATAAAAGTTTACCAATTAAATATCCACAACGATTCTTTCTCAATACATTTTTTATAACTATTTTGATACGGATTCGATCCTTGGCCGGCGGCCGGTCCTGATATGTGTGGATCCGGAAATCCCATATCCGACAGGGGGGATGGAGTAGGGAGAAAAAAAGTGTTTTCACGTTAACTATAATTGCAATTTTGCAACAATTATAGCAATATTTTTTTTTATTTTCTTTAAAGAGTATATAACAAATCGACGCTTTAATTACAATTAAACCCTGAGAAATTGAAATTCAGGAGTAATCATTATTTTGTGTAAATTTGTATAACATATATTGATATAGTAACTTATTAAGTATAAAAGAACTCTTTCAACTTTACACAAAGATTTCCCTTTAAAAAGTAGTGATTTTAAAATATAAATATATTTTCTCTATTAACTTAATCCAAAACTTAATTTATATTTGAAAAAATGCTGTTTAGTGAGGGACCCTTGGAATTTTTCTAATTTTCCAAGGTGTTTAGTACACACATTCTTTAGGGGTGAAGCAAACACTATCAGACAACTAGCATAAGGTATCTCCAGAATTTGCTAATGGGGATATAATTAGAGTCAATTTAGACATATTTATTATTTATGGGCCAAAGTCAAAATTGAGTAAAATCTTTATTAACACCCAACTTAAAAATTTATTTAGCAATTGCTTTTTTTCTAGACTTTCAACTGATTTATAAAAGATTTGTGTTTTTATATAAAATTATAAAGGCAAATTATAAGTGGGTTTTTTTTCAAGTATATATAGAGTCAAATGAAATAAATATAACCTGGAATATGTGACTTTAACTAAAATTTAACAAAACAGTTATGCTTACTTTAGTACTTAAACCGTCTATTGTATTATACAACTACAATATAGGTGGGAAAGAAGAATTACTAGTATGGGGGAAATGAGAAAGATTTGAATACATATTTGAGATTGTTGTTAGTGTATCTCCAGTAGAGCTACTCTAGAATATATTTTGTGCTTTAATAGTTTGATTTTAATAGAAAATAAGTTAGACTTTAAGTAGAAATGTACCATTAAAATACTGAATATAAAGATATTTTCAAAAAATACAATTCCTGTTTTAGGTTAGGTCAAAGTTAGTTATGCTAAGAAAGGCAAAACAAGGACCTGCAGGGTTAGTACCCTCAAAGGGTTAGGAACGAGTATAGGTCTACTATTTAAGAATAATGGCCTCTTACTTTTTATCTTTTTTTTAACTCATTAATAATCAATGATAACAATGTAAGTACATATAACTGTGTAGTTAGGACATGATTTGTTTACATTAGCTGCGACACTTTAACTTGATTAATATCCTTGTTTAATTCTGACACTAATTTAAATTCCTGATCTTTGTATTTGTATATACTTTGGGATAGAGAGACTGACAGACAGACATAAAAAGAGAGAGAAAAGGAGTAAAAGGAGATAAAAGTATAGAAAATAAGATGAGTGGTTATGTGCTCGACTAGGCACTTTGAGGGAAACCCCCGATATGTTACAACTAAAGTTTTATAGAAAATCCAACTTTCAACTTTTAAACTCTTTTTTATATACGTCATCCTTTAGTTGAGGGTTGTTAAAACTATAAGAAGGGTCTATACGTACAACCATAGTTGTAAAATATGGCCGCCAAGAAATATTTCCAAAATTTGATTCTTTTTTTGTCAAAAAATAAATAGTATTCTATCACTACATAATCCCTATTATTCCTTAAACATATTTTCTTATTTTAAAACATTTAACAAGATGAAACTCTCGTTGTGCTGTTATTGTTTCAACATAAGACTGTATAATTACATTTATAAAATTTGCATACTGTAATTTAGTCTTAACTTAAAGCATGTATATGTTAAACATATATCGTAAATCATTCTCTGTGTGCAGCTAAATTATTTTGGTTGAAAAAAAAACGACTTAGGTCGACTATAGTGGTGGAAAACTACTGTCTAGTCGGCTTGGGATGTGAGATGATTACAATAGGCTTTCAACATGTATTTTTATGCATAAAGATTATGTAAACTATTCTATACGTGTTGGATAAACAATAAGACAGACAGAAAAAGTGTTCTTTTTAGCCTTTTGTTCTTTAAGGTTTTTATAAAGTGTAAATTGTAAATATGCAAAATATTTTATAAATTTCTTTGAATGATTTTTAAGGAATCTGTAAGTCCTGGTATGGTCAGGTTTTAAGCTTTTAACTTTCATTGGATATATAGCCCTCTTACAACACCCAAAAATAATTTCCAAATACCCTATTTGGGACATTGATAACAACAATGTCCTTAATTAATAAGTAAATTAAACTTTTTAGCAAAAAGCTTCGCTCCTACTGGACGTATAATCCTTGTTATTTAGAATGAATGTTGTGTGTGTGTGTGTGTGTGTGTGTGTGTGTGTATGCGAATAATCTAGTATGAATGCCTTAAACATCAACAAAATTGTCACGAACATAAAAATTGGTGCCCTCACAAAAATTGTTAAATCTAAAGTTTTTATTTATCTAGTATCTTACTTTTATGAGGGAATAAATAATAGATTAAACCAATAACTAGTCTTGAATCTAAAGTATAATAGACTAAAACAATCACAGGATTTTAAAAAATAACCTTCAATGAAGAACTCAATTGGTTGTTCAGTGCTTAGCGAGATTTTAAAGGACAAACAATTTCTATAATAGGATATTGGCAGTTGTTTAATAAAATGTAACGTGATACATATATACTGGTCACCTATGCTTTCGTTTTCCTTTTTTGGAGAATGGTAAAAGCCTGAAAATTATTTTCAAAGTTCAAAAAAAATGCTATCTCATTTTTGATATTGCAATTTCATCTAAAGTATTTATCTTAGTTATGAGAATGCTAACAAAATTTCATTGGCCCTGCTTGACTCATTACGCACAATTAAACGAAATAGCCCATGCCTTTTATCTTTGTAAAGTTTAGATAAAATTTTGAAATCCTTTAGTAATATTCATTCTATGTTTTATATGTTTTAGAATATTTTTTCTCGTATTCATTCGAATCCGGTGGATAGGAACCGGTTCTCATCCATACGAAAAAACTATGTCTAGCATCGTATTATATCCAGCTTTCTACGAATATAAAAATGTACAATCATAAGATTAAAACCAGTTTTTTTAGCCCGTGCCTACGGCACCTAGGAGCTAAAAAACTGGTTTTAATCTTATAATTGTACATTCTATATCCGCGGAAAGCCGTTTATAATACGATGCGAGAAATAACTATTAAAACATCAAACAGGAAGCATATGTCTGTCTATACGAAAGAATTTAAAATTGACATTTTGCCTAAATCTATGTTTAATTAAGATGACCATTGATAAGCGTGTGTTGCTGAATTGAAACCAATCTTTTTCCGGTCTAGAAACGTAAATTTGTGATGAGATTGGAAATTATTTGGAGCCCACCGGAACGTAAAATTGAATGGATGGCTTACAAACAAAAGTGTCACAGTAAACTGACAAAAATTACCATTTTGCAAAATTTAGAAAAATACTTATAAAGTAAGATAAGTTTTATTGGATAATATTTTTGAACTTCAAATTTTAAAGAACACAATGCTTTTATTATTAGTGGTAGTCATTTTTCTTAGACTATTTTTTTTTAACTGTATGTAATACCCCTCGATTAGTTATCGAGATCTTATAGAACACAGATATATATTTATATATATATATGCTATGATATGTTTAAGACATTATAATATGCAACACAATCAGGCAAAAATTTCATATAAATGTTGGAACAATTTTGAGGGGGGGGGAGCACAGAGGGTTAAATTTAACCTTGATTTTATTCGTGTGTAAGAATTGATAGCTGATTGATTCAATTCGACAATTGGGAGGGTGAATTTATTTATCTTCACTGAAATTTGCATAATTTTGAAATAACCAATAAAGATTTTTTCTTTTCTTTAATAAAAATATCACTGGCTCTCAAAACCCATTTACAGAAATTATTAATCTTTTAATCTATTTTGCTTTCACAGGGCAGCCATTAAAATTGTGATCATTTTAAATTCTATATTAAAAAAAGTAATCTTTATAATAGTAATGTTTTCAACCGCCTAACTGTTCAATCATTCAATTTGTAAAAATGAACAAAAATGATATTAGTTTAATAATGTTTTATTTATATATGCATATTTAGTTTAGTTTTGTGACAAATATATGTTTTTGTAAATAGAAGAATAATTACCCCCTACCCCAACAAATAACATCAACCCCCCTTTCAAATATCTGTGCACGCACCTGAATAAATATAATTGATGTTAATAGTATACATGACAGTATACAAGAATTTCCTAAAAAAAATAATAAAAAAGCTACACTTCATTAGTTACATTAATGATAAGTGAAAATTCTTAGAAAAACTTCAACACACATGAAATTGGAAATATTTAATATTTTGTAAATAAGAAAATTACAGTCTACAATTTATTTATCTCTGACATGATTTAAAATAATTACCGCATTTAAAATGATGATTTCTTGAAGGACTTTCTGCTATTTTATCCACTATTTTAGGACAAATTAGTAATGCTAATTTGAGTATAATTCGCCTAGAGACCAACTTACTGTCTTCCCTTTGAACTTTCCCCTGCGGGCATCCATTTTATGTGCGTTCATTCAAACTAGCATTTTTTTTAGGTTTAGTCAATCTACAAATGTATCATTTGTTATATAACGCTCTATTGTCATTTTTTATATGGAGGGGGGGGGGGGGTTGAAGGGTTTTTTATTTTGGCTATAAACTAAACATCTGTTCCAATAGCAAAAAATAACCACACGACACATACGAAGATTTTATATTATAAAAGGCTACTTGAGCGTTGCAGTTATTATCGAGATATTTCCTAACAGACATACGGACATTCTATCAATTTTAACTAAGAATAAAAGGATAATTTTTTTGTTTTGTATGAACTAGTCGCTGTATAAATGTAAGAACTATAGGATGCCCCTTGGCTTTGAGACAAGGACAGAAAATCTACAATTTTATATGGAACAAAGGACTAATTCCGACGTTCCCACAAAGTTACAGAAAATTATATTAATTGAGTATTTTAATGATTTATTTCCATTGTTTGAAAGTGGTCATGGCGGATATTTTTCTCAAATATTTGTCGGCATTGAATTCAAAATAAAGCTTCAGTAATAAAAACCCGATTCTACCAAGTTATGTTTTTCAAAAGACATAATGATAATAGAATCCTCTCATATTGCATCAGGACTATATTTTAACATAAGAAAAAGAATTAATTAAAGAACATGTCATTATTACATGACCTAAATCGAATAAGATTGTTAACATACTAGCTTCATCATAAATGTATTTTATTCAAATTGTAAACTTTGCAATTGAAAGGAAAAATTTTGCTAAATTTATATTATGTGGTTTTATATAAAGCAATTACTAGAATGGTTTAATGCAAATATAATACAGGAATTATCCGCTAATCAAAAGACATCATACCAAATTGATAGTCAATCATAAGCTATTTAATAATAACCAAAGTTATATTACATTATTATGAGCCAATCATGCTACATTCAATACAAGTTTAAACTTACTTGTAATTTCATAAAGGGGTTTAAATTATTTCACATTGTCAATTTTGGCAAACTTAAAATTACGCATTTGTTTTTTCAGGGCTTGGCAGCAGCGCATCAGCCGCGACTAAGCCTCAAATATCTTGAAAAAAAAGGGATTGCCATTTTTAAGCCAGGTTTAGGCTTCCAGATAATTTTTAAAATTGTAAATAATTGATATCCCGTAGGCTTACAAGCGGCTGACGCGCGGATTCCGAGGCCTGTTTTTTTTTGGTAATTTAAATTTAATTGTCTGAAAAAGGGACATTTATAAACATCATTGATAAGGTTTGGCCATAAATAGATTATGAGTTAAATAGAAAAATGCTTAATTTAATTTTTTTTTTATTGTCAAAAGTGACCTATTATTTATCCATGGATCTCAGAATTTCCCCCTAGTTTTAAATATTACTCAGAATAAGCCCTAAAGAATTATATTATTCAAATGTTTATCTATAAGACTGCCAAACTTTATGTATATTTCTTTAGAATTAAATATTTCAAGAATAATAAAATCAATGTTTGCCTTTATAACAACAACAATAAACTTTTTATGAGCTTCAAATTTTTAAACTAATGTGTTTAATATTAAACAAATATATCGATAAAACAAAATCAATTATCTTTGTTTATTTACCAATAAAAATAACATTATAAACATATTTTTACAGTTTGTTTTGATTAAATCAAATTTAAAGTCAAGTTTTGACAATTCCAATGGTCATCATAAAAATACTTCAGTTAAAGATGTGACGTTTAACAAAGGCAACCAAAATAACTTAAGTTAACAAAGTTTTTATCTTGGAAAATTATGCTCATAACATCTACTAAAGAAAGAAAAAAAATAATACATTATTCAATAAAGAAACTTTAAAAGAACAGGCGGACGATCGAACGTGTAATGAAAAATTGCAGTAATGTAGAAACAAATAAAATTGTTGCTACTTTAAATATAATTTGAAGAATGTAGTGTTTACTCTGGAACTTGCTAGTTGTCAAGTGTTTGCTCAGATTCTTGAATTGAATACCCTCTTCATATTTCAAATACACGTCTTCCTAGGTTTTTATTTTATTTTGCAGCTTTAAATTAATATTTTAAGAGATATTTTGTTCGAGAGTCAACCCTTTAAAAGAAAACATTCAAGTAATATTCTTTTCTTCTTTTAGCACAAGTAGGGTAGAATTATAGGACAGTGTTCCCAAAGTAAAAATTTATATGAACGGCCCCCTGACCAATTTCTTATTCAAGGTTGAATATGAATATGTTAATTTTCCTTAGCTCTAATTTAAACTTTCAACACACATACTCAGGGGATCCACGAATTCAGCCATGTTGAATAAAGAAACCAGATCCTTTATATAAGAGACAAGATTATACAATAATTCTTCGAAGCACCTTCTGGAAGGATAGCTAAAAGACTTTAAGCAGACACAATGCATAAAAAAAAGCCTTATACTTGACTAAAGATTTAGTGCAATATTACAAACTCTAACTTTTTAGAGTAAATCATGAATCTAGTAATAGTGTCTAACTTTTTATCTTTGTGACGTAACAAAAATCGAAGGATGAGAGGGGAGGTGGAAAAGGAAACCCCTAAAAAAGAGATGGATTTTTTTACGTCACAAAGATAAAAAGTTAGACACTATTACTAGGTTCTAAATCATTTGTGGTCTGGTTTATGTTCTCTAACTTACATAATTCCGTGGCGCCCCTAATACATAACCATAGATTAGAGAAAGAATATGTTATAGAGAGGATAAATCATGTAGGCTGATAAGTTGGGTAGTGGGGCTGATGATTGAGAAACATTTCATTATCCATATATGCACTTGAACTCTTATTGAATAATGAATAATAATTTAGTTTTGTTGGACCTTGATAATTATGTCTAGATGTATGCCATAATAACGCTAGGCCTAAATCTCTTTCTTCATAATAGTTTTAAAGTATAATATTTCTGACTGCTCTCTAAACTTCTCTTTCTTATTGTTTTTATTACAATTTTTCCTGCTTTTTAGTGTTTTTATTTTCTTTAATACCTTTCTATGAGGCAACCTTTATTTATTTCTTTTATGGCGTATAGTTACAATAGAATAGTTTATCGCATTATATTATACTATCGGCTACGCCCCTAGAGGCATCTAGTGGCACTTTAAATGTTTTTGTTTGCTACGATAATTCTTTAGTACGATACTTCTTTATTTTACGTAGAAGTCTCCCGTATTTAACAAAAATTTTCGATTTTTTTGTCATTTCTCTTGGGAGGGTGGTGGTACCTTCCCCCAAAATAGTTATAAACCTTCCCGGGAACCATGAGAATCTACCCTGTTAAGGAGAACCCGATCGGTTCAGCGGTTAGCGAGATCCTTCGCTACAAACAAACAGACAAACAGACAGACAGACAAACATCGTTCTACTTTGTATTATAGATAATTATCTAAGATTAACACCGGATTTGTTAGACCCTTGGGGACAAAGTCCCGGGGTAACAAAACTTATATTAATTTCATGATTTTTAATTCAATATTCGTGGAATATTGTCTGCAATTCGATGTTATACATGATTTTTAAGTATGGCTGAAAACCGGTTTTAATTCAGCATATATTAATTGGTTTCGAAGCCATACTTAAGACCTGTTTCTATTATACAATTATACTTTTATTATCTGTTTTGCTCGTGTCTTTTTTATTCTAACAGACATTTTTATCTTTCTTCTCCAATCTCCTTGATATTAAGTATTATAAGTTCATTCATTTAAGTTGAAAAGTTGATACCAATTTACGCATAATGTGCATGACCAAATAGGCATATTTTCCCCCTTACTTATCCTTCTTTTCCCTCTTTTCCCTCTCTCTCTTTTCTCTTACACTCTATCTTTGTCTAATATGCTAATAGCCTCTCCCCTAGAGTCCAAATATTCCTAGACTTATATGGTAGAAAGGGGCGGATTCTTAGGGGGGGGGGAGCTGTGGGGCTGTTGAGTAAGGTTCAACCCTCTCATTATTTTCGCCTTATTATGCTCATCATCCAATAGTCTGTGTAATATGTATTTATAAAAAGGGTTGGGCAGCCGCAGCCGCTAAAACAGGCACTTATAACTAAGCCAATTCACACTCCGTTGCCGAACTTATATGTGATTTTCAGCTGTCGCTGGGGGGCAAAACTGCCTCCCAAATATTATTTTAGATTTATTTTGATTGTTTGCTATACCTTATTCCTGCTCATTACAAAACGAAAATGTTTTTTTTATTTGCGGAAATATTGAAGTAAAAATAGTTCTCCTCTGAGTTCAATATCTTTAAATAAAATAGCGGCAGACTGACCCTATTTGTTAAGAAGGTCAAGTGAAGAAAGAAAAAAGCTGAATATCCCATTGTCTCGAAATTGGCAATTTAATTTTTGACTGCGCATATCTGTTTGGTATGAGCTATAAAGAAACAAATTATTGATATTGGATAGTATCGAACAAACTTTCTACTTATATTTATGGTTATATCATTATCTTTCAAATTGGTATTTTATATTGAAAAAGAAAAAGAAATTACCTTTTTAAATATACGCTATGAGAGAAATTTGAAAATAAAACAATAAACCAACTACATACTAGATTCAAAAAAACAAAAATTGACTAATATAAGATATATGCTTACAGCTTGTTAAAAGCGTTATGCTTACTTGTCCAAATTATGCATATTAAGTCAAGACTACACAGAGACTTCTCAACTGTCTTTTATACTCGGACATTCTCTAGTTGTAGAGTAGCTGTGCTACTAAAAATTAAAAGTTTACCTAGAGTTAGGGAACTTATTCACTATTGAACACATTATGTTGCGTGAAAAAAATTGAATCTATTTGGCTTACCAAAGTGTAAGAAAAATATACAACTTAATCATATTTATGCACAATACAGATTAGAAAAAAATAAATCCACAATGCAAAAATTATAGGACTTCTCTAAAATATTCTGATAAAAAAGGGAGCCTTATTCTGCAGAGCTTCCCAGTATTCAATATAGCCTTACCTAGCCCAAGCTAACCTAAGAAGTACTAAGGAGATCAATAAGCACTTTCAGTAAATACGCCAACAATCTTTGTAGAGCTGTATCAATGTTGATTGAAGAGAAAAACCTTTTTGTTAGTAAATGTATAATTTAGAGGAATATTTTCGTTTGTCCGAAATTACTTTTTTTATTGCAATGAGTGCAAGTGCATCACAGTTTTTTTTGTATAATTTTATTATTATTTTCAGTCTCGAACCGACGGATACTTCACGTTTCGCGAGATTGATCGACGCCACGTTGGAATAATTCTGGCCAGATCTCTGCAGGACCTCACAGATCAGAGCACACCAACTTCGGACATTAGGTAAGATTTTTCCAGTATCGCTTTGAAACCGATTGATATCCGGTGCATTAGAACCGGCTCTCACCAGCACTGAAAATTGACATGTAGCATCGAATTACATCCAGTTTTCTAACAATAAAAAATGTGCAATCAGTAGAAACCTGTTTATAATACAATGCGACAAATAACAATTTTTTGGGTTGCGAAGATACTCTAAAAATATTAAACATTACCAATCAAAATATGTTAAAAATAACTTAGGATATCTCCCTCTGTTTGTCTGCTTGATACAATAGATATACTTTTCCGCTCAGACTATGCTTGTAGAAAAGCTTTCTTTTCAAATCTTTCAAAAAATGTTATAACAAGAACGTGTAAATGTTAAGGTTTCGGCTGGCTTGTCGTGGACGTAATGATGAAACGACGTATCTACCTGTCACAGTTTACGTACAAGATATCAATGATAATGCTCCAGTTTTTCAATCTGAAGGTAGGATTCAAATTTTCAACAAGGTTTGATACAGTGATTTTCAGAAATAGTGGAAATGTGAAAACAAAATAATCTCTTCTGTAGATTAAAATTCAGTTTAGACACTAGTAGTTTTGAACCAACTAATCAAAATTAAATAAAAGTACCCAAAGTTTTTTTTGAGTCAGTGAATAAATTAAATTGGTTATAAACTTTGGGCACAAGCGTAATTTACAGTCCAATGTCCACAGAAATGGATACGACTACATTCAAGATAACAGAATACTGATATTTGAATTTCAAACTATATTCCATGATACCTGCACTTTAAGAATATAGGGTAAAGAATTACATGTTTTTTTTAAGATTCAGATATAATTTTTCTACCATAAATTTTATAGCTTACCCATCTCAAATATTTACCTCTATGTGGCTTTTTATACGACCAGGGTCGATTCAAATTACGCCATCAAGTTTTTTTTGAGTGTTTACATCTATTTAGGGTTTACCCTAGGTTCTGGGACAGTTATTCGGTAATTTAAATTTATTTCAATTTTGTTATATGTATATTTTTAATTTAGCTTTATTCCTTAATCCCAAGAATGTATACATTTTATACTCAATTCCAATTAATTAAAATATCTGAATATCATTTTCCTGTCACTTGGTTTGCCTGTAACTTCGCACAAATATTGAAATTTTAAAATTTCAAATACTTTATTTTTCATTTCTGGAGAAAAACGTATTTCTATGTGTTACTTTTGAGACCCCAAGAGGTTTTGTTTACAGGTTATTTTTTGAAAACGATGAATGGGTTAGGGGGTGGTTACATGTGGTATACTAATAAGTCGAAAAGTGGGATTCTTCCAGTTTTTTTGCAGTATGTCATAAAAGTAATGTAAAACTGAATCTTGTGGTGAAGAGTGTCCTACAGTCATAGAGTAATTACTCTAAGAGTCGACTAAAAGTTTTGAAATAACAACAACAATAAAATGTTTTTCCAGTATCGTTTTGAAACCGATTAATATCCTGTAGATAATACTGAAAAATTATTTAACGCATTGTATTATATCCAGTTTTCTATGAATATAAAAATGTACAATCATAATATTAAAACCATTTTTAGCACGTGCCTTCAGAATGTCAAGGATTAAAATATGGTTTTAATCTTAAAATTGTACAGATTTAGAAAAACTGTTTATAATACGATGTGATGTAAATAAATATCATCAAACTATCGGATTTGAATTTCTCATGAATCTTCAATAAAAAGCAAAGTCAAAAATATACTTTTCTTTAAAGTACAACTACGAATTAAATTCTAATGATAAGATAATAGGAATAAAGTCATAATTATCAGACTTACTATTTACTTCTCTTTAACATTACTCTATGTTGTTATACATCTATTTTTGTATGCATATTATTATTCTTCTGTGTGTTGCTAGCTCTCCCTCTTTTTTCTCCCTCTTTCTCTCTCTCTCTCTTTATGTCTTTCTTCAACAAAATTAAGATGTTACCGTAAATATGTGCAAAGACAGTGATACAAAAAAAAACTTTTAATAATTTTTGCTTCTTTTCAAATTATTCCAACCAGACTGTTTATACCTAATACTATTGAAGATATCCTAATCCTATAGAATTAATAAATCTGATTTGTAAAAATAAATGCTTTATAAAAGTCCAAATACTGATAGATATAATCACCCTTTGCTGTGCTTTCAGTAATTTAACTTTCAGTTTAATTATACTTTTTCTTTTGTGAAACTTGAAATGCAAAAAAATACAAAAATATGATATTGATATTTTGTAGGACTAAAAGTTGCAGCTTTACAGCTTGAAGAATAATAAATGTGGTCCAAATATTTCTCCACACTTCACCTTAATTGCTCCTCTAAACATATAAATACAGGGTGAATACTTGAAATTTAATATAAAATGTTTTAATTTATGTTTTCAAACAATGAAAGTTTAGTTTCATTATTCGGAGAATAATACCGAGTGTAAAGCTCTTTATAGTGCCTATAAAAAAGGGGATTAATTTAAAAACTTTTATACGAAAATCCCGAATGGCGTTATATTAGAATAGTCCATTATAAAAAGCTTCACAGAGTGTCCACTATATATATAAACAAATACAGAGTGGTCACTTAAAAACTAATTGCTCTAAATATATATTGCTCAATTTTTAATCATATTTACCAAACATACAGGGTTTAATCAATTTATAAGATACCTATTAACAAACACAGGGTGTTCTCTTAAAGAATAGTTTTTGACTCAAATATTTCTTCACTGTTTTATATAATCTAACCTCTAAGTTTTAAAATTTTTAAAACTAAAAGATGCTTTAGACAGATACTGATTATAAACAAAACTGATAAACACCAAATGTCCAATAACAAATACAAACACACGCAAAATTACACACATAAAAATAATGAACTTTGTAAAGAAATACTCATCTTAAACCCCTCTCCCCCTTTTGGCCATCCTAAAGTATCCCACCTCATATTGTTTATGTTGATCAAATTACACAAAAAGTCTCTCTGATCTTGTATTACACCCATAAACAAACACATAAAAGGTACTAAAACCTATACTTATACCCATGTAATGTGTATGTGCGTGGACCCACTGAATTTAGCAATATTTGAGTACAGAAACCAGATCATTATGAAAGAATATAAAGAGGATAATCCTCGAAGTCCAATAATCATTTATTTTGCATCCTTCAAAGCTTTTTACCCTGGAGATTGGATCTAAAAGGGTTACTTCGTGTTCTTTTAGAACATAAAACTTCAATTATTATAATCTGTTATGCACTTTATTTTTTGGACAGGCGAATGTTAGTCAAAATACCTTTTATTAGACTTTTTATTTCATTGTTTTTTTATTCCTTGCATTCCATTTGGTTTGGTTTTCACTTTTCCACAGAGCAAATTTCATGGGTCTTTTTTTGTGTACTTGTATATATCATACACTGAAATACAATAAGAAGCATCCCTATAACCACATACTCATATACATAAAAGAATACACCTTTACAGACATACACACACACAAACATACATTCTCTCACACACACACACACACACACACACACACACACACACACAAACACACACACACACACACACATACACACACACTCATATGTTAGCTCAAATATTCTTGGGTTCTTTTTAAATTCTTAAATTTTACGTGTATACAATATAGTTAATTAATTCTGGGGAAATGTTTGAACTGAAAAGAAAAAGTTAAACCTAATTCATTACCATTATAAAGATTATCATTGAAAACACAATTCAATCAGATCATTTTTAGCTTCCAAAAGAGATCTTAAAAATATGGACTGGCGGCTTCGTCTTATTATTTTCGTCACTCTGCTTGCTGAGATTCGCCAAAATTTCAAACATTTGTTAATCTAAAAACCTTGGGTTCTCAGCTGTTTGGTAGAAGCACTCTTAAGTTTTGTTTTTGAATGAGGATATAATGATAATTATCCCACATTAAGATAAGCAGGTTCACAGATACAATCTGTAATGAGATCCTCAGTTTTTTTAAGGCTTTTCCACACAATTTTTAAAACTGCAAGTGCTTAATAAGTTTGTCACTGACTCAACTAGATATTGAAAAGAACCCAAAGTTTTATAAACACATTCTCTCATTCACTTAAATTAGGTATTTTTATTGAATCTTGATTGGTTAGTTCAAACTAGCAGTTATCATGCTTTTTAACAAATAAAATAAATCTACAGAAGGGATAATTTTATTTATCATCATCGGGGATGTACACCAATCTATCATTCATCATCTTATACCTTAAGATACCTGGAGAAAAAGGCTAGATTGTAACAGATCCCTGAAAGTTTCGCTATTATTTTTAATTTTATCCTACAATTCCAAAGTGTTTGTTAAAAATAAACATCTTTTAGCAACTCTAAAGCTTGGTTTGTTTTACAGAACTTTTTATTCTAAAGTTTTTACCCACCACAAATATTTCATCAGGTGTGCAGTCACTAACGCACATTTTTCACCTTTCCAAAAGCTCATATTAATACAGCAACACAATCTTGCCCCTATGCTTTGCTTTAATCCTATCAATAAATATTCATGAGTTAAATTCTTAAAAAGAACTTTTGCCTCAATAAAAACAGTTTGCCTCACTAAAATTTTAGTGAGGCAAAATTATCCCCTTTAATTTTTTTGCGAACCTCAGTGATTGTTGTCTTATTTAATATCTTGTGCTTTTGCAAAAATAAACAAGATGCTTATGTAACAGTAAGCGGAAGTGAATTCACATCTTTCAATCACTATACTAAGAGTTTCAATGTTTAGTAATCGATTATATACATGTCTTCAGGAACAATTTAAAATGGCGGATTGTTTTTGGACGCGTTGTATCTCTACGTATGATTATTGTACATTTCTGTATGTCTAAGCTTTTGTGCTCTTAGAAATAAGTCATAATGATGATAAGTTTAAGTGTTGGTATATGTTCTATTGGTGATAAAATGTTTCCCTTGTGTTAACTACGTAACTATCAGGCAAATGGACTCTTATAATGATAAGATTTTTTACAATCGGATACGCTTTTATGGATATAGCCATGCTGTTTTTTTGTTCTTCTCATTTGAACAGTATACTATAGGTGTATATTACAAAGATTATTTATTATACTGTTCAACATGTTTAGAATGATAGTAAAGTGGTTAATATAGGAAGGTAGGGGGACATTGGTCTGTAAATTATATTAGTACCAAAAATTTTATGAACACGTTCCTTTATTTGTTAGCTTAAAATTGTATGGGCTTTTATTAAATATTGATTGGGTTAAAACTATCAGTGTCAAAACATTTGCTCTTTACAAAAAAAAGGAAATTTTTTATCCTTATTGTAGGTTTACCACAAATTTATCGTCCATTGTCTTATCCCTAAAGATTCCTGGGTAAATTTTAGAAAATTTCAATAGGTTTTATATTTGTGTGTGTGATGCTATCTATTATTAATATTAAGTCTTATGATTGGAGGTACATAGGGTTTATATTTGTGTGTGTGATGCTATCTAGTATATTCTATTATTAATATTATGTCTTATGATTGGAGGTACATAGAGTTTATATTTGTGTGTGTGATGCTATCTAGTATATTCTGTTATTAATATTATGTCTTATGATTAGAGGTACATAGGGTTTATATTTGTGTGTGTGATGCTATCTAGTATATTCTGTTATTAATATTATGTCTTATGATTGTAGGTACATAGAGTTAATATTTGTGTGTGTGATGCTATCTAGGATATTCTGTTATTAATATTATGTCTTATGATTAGAGGTACATAGGGTTTATATTTGTGTGTGTGATGCTATCTAGGATATTCTATTATTAATATTATATCTTATGATTGAGGTACATAGGGTTTATATTTGTGTGTGTGATGCTATCTAGGATATTCTGGTATTAATATTATGTCTCATGATTGGAGGTATAGGGTTTATATTTGTGTGTGTTTGATGCTATCTAGGATATTCTGGTATTAATATTATATCTTATGATTGGAGGTACATAGGGTTTATATTTGTGTGTGATGCTATCTAGTATATTCTGTTATTAATATTATGTCTTATGATTGGAGGTACATAGGGTTTATATTTCTGTGTGATGCTATCTAGGATATTCTATTATTAATATTAAGTCTTATGATTGGAGGTACATAGGGTTTATATTTCTGTGTGATGCTATCTAGGATATTCTGTTATTAATATTATGTCTTATGATTGGAGGTACATAGGGTTTATATTTGTGTGTGTGATGCTATCTAGGATATTCTGTTATTAATATTATGTCTTATAATTGGAGGTACATAGGGTTTATATTTGTGTGTTTGATGCTATCTAGGATATTCTGTTATTAATGTTATGTCTTATGATTTGAGGTACATAGGGTTTATATTTGTGTGTGTGATGCTATCTAGGATATTCTGTTATTAATATTATGTCTTATGATTTGAGGTACATAGGGTTTATATTTGTGTGTGTGATGCTATCTAGGATATTCTGGTATTAATATTATGTCTTATGATTTGAGGTACATAGGGTTTATATTTGTGTGTGTGATGCTATCTAGGATATTCTGTTATTAATATTATGTCTTATGATTGGAAGTTGTAATTGTTCATCAATACTTCATACATTTTTTGTTCATATACACTTTTTGTTCGCACATACTCAACAATCATACAAACACACACACACACACACACACACACACACACATAAAAAGATTTAGCAATTTTAATCATTTGAATTTTGTATAAATATTTTAAATATTTCTATAAGTTAAAATACATTCATAACTTATTAATAATCGATATTTTACAAAAATAGTATTAAAATTGTAAATTTAAATTCTAACCTTAGTTTTTGTAATAACCTTAACCTTCCTTTAAAATGAAGCTTTGACTTCACAAAGATTATAGGGATATGTTAATGGATGATTAATTAATACCCCTTTCGACCAATTAAAGCTTCATAAGGTTAAGATCACATGTAGAACATACTTATTTATTAAAATAATATTTATTCATCTATTATTGACCAATCCTTGCATGCCTGGTTGAATTCGCTTATAATGGCGACAACCAATTTTTGTGTATGACACATCTGCAATCCATTTAGAGAATAACAAGGATGACAACATCCATAAAAGCGTTGCTATAAAATCAAACAGTGGGACATACATACATAAACACTTGTAGAGTGTAAGAACTTAATAAGAAATATTGCTTAAATACAGGATGCTGTTTAAGTACATAGTTACCAGGAATAGGTATAACCAACAAGCAAAATAAATATAAAATAATATTTGGGGGGCAAATGGAGAGGTCGTCAATTTTACGATGTGTTGCCCCCCAACGACAGCTGAAAAACATGTATAGGTTTTGTGATTTTTCCCCGAATTAATTTCGTTATTGGTATAAGCTGCATAGTTACATTTTTACGGATGGACGGACCTACCGTAATTATAGAAAGCTGCGTTTTTTATAATTGAGAGTTGCAACATGGTTTCTTAATAAGTCAATGCTTCAACAAGAACGATTACAACATTTAAGCAAAGGCTTAAAATTTCAAAAATATAAAGAAGAATCTTCCTTTTCCTTTCCTCGAGGAAAGATATTTGTTTACGTCTATCATTATAGAATTGGTTTCAAATTTTTAAAACTTACTCTTAAAAAGTTTTCTTTAGAGTTTAAGTAATTTAAGTAGTCAATCACACATTAATAACTATGACGAACAGACCAAAAACATTTAAGCTGCGCTACTAAAAATTGGTGCGAATGACAAGCTTTTCTTATTCATGGCGACTTAATTGTTTGTGGTAATTCAAAAAAAAGGTGGGTACTATGAACATTATAATATTATCATTGTATTATCTTTATCAAGAACTTTCATCTTTATTTCAAGTACCTTTTCAGCTACTATTTCTTTCTATTACGAGCGGTGTATCTAACCCCCTCCCAACAAAATTTTTTTTTTAAATTATGATATATTTTAAACAATTTAAAGTTTTAGTGATACAAATTTTAAATTTCTTTGTTCGGGTATAGTCCCTTTCGTGGCAACGCTCCTTAAGGGGCGATTCTTTTTTTTTCACAGTAGCTTTTCTCCTATTTCTAGCCCCTGTGGGGGGCTCTAACCATGCGGGGCCAGTCGCCTAATCCTGTGGGGCAATCACCTAACCCAACATAACCTGACCTAACCTATCAAAAGCCATTTTACAAGTACGGCCAATCGCCTTTTAAGGATCGTTGCCACGAAAGGGACTATCCCCCTTTGTTCAATTGCTAAAAATCTTTAAAACTGCTATAATAAATTAACACAGATTTTTTAAAAGGCTATTCTTACAAAATTTGATGCAATTTTTATTAGCCATTTACCTAAAAGTTTACATGTTTTGTATAACGGATGAGTTTAAATACTGAAAATTCAATAATGATATTTGAAGAAAATTGAAATACACATAAAACAGTTATAATAATATTTAATAAATAATTACCAAAACAAATAATTACATTGTTTAATCAAAATTTGATTCTTTAACCAAATCTTTAAAGCGTCGAACGATGGGAAAATTTTGGATTAAAAAATAATTTAGCTTTAAATTGAACAGAACAATTGATAAAAAATGAAAATATCTGAAGATATTTAGCATAAATTTAAATCGTAAGTATTAACAATCAAGTAAACAGCTAATTTATAGAATAAAGAGATACATAATTCACAAGAGAGAGGCAAAAACAATTAATTTTGTCTAAATGAAGATCTAATTGTAAAAAATACTGCTGCTACCCAAAGTTTTAGACACATTACAATCTTTCCCGATTTTGTATTACTTTTGCGGAACATGATTCGAGTTACGTCATATTTTTCTTTCCCGAAAAAGGGAAGGGGGAAAGAAAAAAAGGGAAGGGGGGAAGAAAAAAGAGATGGGAGAAAAGGGGGTTTTCCCCATCTCTTTTGAAGAGATTTTCTTCCCCCCTTCCCTTTTTCGGGAAAGAAAAATATGACGTAACTGGAATCATGTTCCGCAAAAGTAATACAAAATCGGGAAAGATTGTAATGTGTCAAAGTTTTATATTAACATTTCCTCATTCGTTGGCTTAAAACTTAAGGAACTCTTATTAAATTTCGATTGGTTGGTTTAAATTCACCAGTTTTCAAACTTTTGCACCAATAATTTTGATCTACAGAAGTGATACTTTGGTTTATTATAATTCAGGATGTACATTAATATATTATTCATTGTCTTTTCCCTTAAGATTCCTGGTTTATTCCTGATTACTGAAGACTCTGTTTCCTTGTAGCACTGTTAACTCTCATACTTCATACAAATTTACACATATCAATGATGTAACAAACAGAACAACAAAAACTTCCACGATCCTTTTCTTAAAAAAATATTGGCAGAAAAAAATGCTATGTCAATATTAAGTCAATTGCTACCTCTTTTATGCTAAATAGTCAAAACAACTAAGAAGTAAAACAAACAATAACAGTGCATGGCAATTTTAGCTCTTATAGATTTTGCTTAATTTTGATAAATCAAAAAATATTTACACAAAGGTATTCACACTTGTATCATAATTATTTTAGCCTGACTTAGATTAGTTATTGAATATCAAGAATCAAAATAGCTTAAAATATTATTGACTATTGGCTAATGACAGACAAAATAGAGTGATTTTTCCTCAGGGGATTTCCAACCCTCCAGTAAAGGCCCAAAGAAGTGATATGGGAATAACCTTAAGCTTCAAACAGACAAAGAAAAGGGCTTTAAACTGCTCTGGTTATAGAGATACACATTTTTTTAGGCAATACATATATTCAATCAAAAAAATACTATCTATAGCATAGGCGTCCAAAGGGGGGGGGGGGTAATGGGGCGATTACCCCCCCCAAACGATTTAGGGGGTGCCGTAGGCACGCCCAAAATTTTTTTCATTTTACCCTCCCCCCCCCCATTCAAAATTTACCCCTACTCTGGGGGTGCCGTAGGCACCCCCAACCATTTAGGAGGGGGTATTTACCCCCCCAAACAATTTTGGGGGGTTAAATACCCCCCCAAAATAAAAAAATCTCTAATAAAAAAAAATTTTGCGCGCTCCGCGCGCATTTTTAATACTATATATTTAATAAAATTTAAATTACCCCGGAGGTAAATTTTGGGGGGGGGGTAAACTAAATTTACCCCTGCCAACAGATTTCAAGGGGGGTAATTACCCCCCCCCCCCCCCCAAGCAAATTTTACCCCCGGGGTAAAAATTTTTTAGGGGGTAAAAAAAATTTGCGGCGCGCTACGCACGCCATTTTACCCCCCCAAACACGAATTACCCCCTCCCTAAAAAATTTTTACCCCCCCCAAAGTAAAAAGCTTGGACGCCCCTGATCTATAGAATTTGAATACATTTCTAGTTTCTAAAAAATTCTTTTGTGATTATAATTATTTGCATTTAATAAATGTATATTTAGAAAGGTATTGATAAATTACAAATTAGGCCTTAAAGAACAACTGAAAAAGTATCAAATCTAAAAAGTAGTAGGATCTCTGTTTATCTGTCCTTTTGAATCTTAAGATCTCTGTAAACATAACCTTGATTAGATTCTGCTTTAAAAAAAAAACATTTACATTCTGGCCATACTGTAGTTTTATGCTATTTTATAAAACAAAAACAAACCTCCGAGAGGCTAGTGGCGAGTACATTTTTATAAATAAAAAGTACAAAATGTTCAGCTTATGAAACTAAAAGGTATAATAATGATGATCAGTCTGTCTGTCCCCTGAGTTTAATTCTGGCAGTCTAGTTTTGTATAATTGATTGTGTATGATTTCCAAGTGGAACAAAACCATAATTTTCCTTCTTCCTACTCCGCATGCCGAGTGTGGGCCTTGCTCAGCAAAAACAAAGGGCTTAAAAAGTAATGTAAAAGCATTTCTGAGAAGTAACATAACCGGTGATTCAGGGATTGGATATTTGATGATAAATAATTATCCCTATTTGGTTTGGTTTGGTTTGTCTGTAAGAAGAATTGTAAGTTGTAACTGAACAAGGTGTCTCAAAATATAGCCATGTGACGTCATAGAAATGAGTGATTATCCATCTCTTTTTAGGGGTTTTCTTTCCCACTTCTCCTCTTATCTCCATAATTTTCATGACGTCACATAGCTGATTTTTGAGACAATTTGTCCACTTACTTATAAGTTATTTAAACCGTCATTGTGCCCCCCCCCCCCTGTTTTTGATCTAAAAACAAACGCATCTCATTGCCATGCAAGTTTAAGAACTTTAGCAAAATATGTTGAGCTGTCAAAAGGTTATGCCTTATCGATGAAGGCTTCAATGAACCATGTTATCATATGTGTTAGAATGCAAGTTAATATTTAAGTAAACCTGATAGTCGTAGTCATCACATCTATAAAAGAGGTAACGAACCAAAAAGTTCCAGAAACCTCTGAAAATATGAAGAAAATTATGATTTGCAACAACGTAATTTGTTGGTATAATCCGACACTAATGGAACATATATATTAAGCGCAAAAACATTATCACCAGTTTTTATCAGGATATGTCTCATAACTTTGCAATACATAGACTGAATTTCGCAGCAAACAGCAAGCCTTTAAAAAGAGCAAAAATTCGCCAAATTTTCTTCCTTTATAATTTTGCCAATTTTAGGGAAATCGTTTAGGTAAATGAAAAATTATTTTTGTTTAAGGTATACTTTTTATTTTTACTGTTATAATTAATACTGGTTATTAACATTTTCTAATATTCACTGAACAAGATTCTTAAGTGCTAGCTTTTCCTAAAGTTATTGCTCCCCGCAATATCTTTAACAATAAGTTTGATAGTTTAGTATTTTTATTGGAATAGAATCTTTTATTTACTGTTTTGTTTTAACACTATAATGAACTCTATTAAGTATAAATGTGATAAAAAGAATATCAAACGCGTAATCAAATGGAAATTTTTTCATTATCAAGGCTTTATCTCACTCTTAGAAATTCTAAAATATTTCCAGTATGGCTACGAAACCGATAAATATCCGCTTGGTTAGAACCGGTTCGAAGCCATTTTTACTATTCCATTGTAGTAAAAATAGAGAAACTAAAATTGAAGGGTCCTCTAAAATCCCAAGGATCTTAAAGGACTAGACAATTATTGACAAATTTATGATCATTCACAAATAATAAACATAATTACCCCTTCATTAGATTGAATTTTTCAAATAAAATTTGGACACTGTACTGTTAGTTTGAACCAACTTATTGTTGGAATCATGTTTTGACCATTTTTTGAAGCATTACAGTCAAAAAGCTCACAAAATATATTGTTCATTTTTATTTAGGTTACAATGTGACGATAGAAGAAAATACTCCAGTTGGCCTGACCGTCTTCCGTGGCATACATGCGACTGACAGGTACAATTTTATATTAGTTTCACTGTTCATGAAAACGAGTCTTTGACGAAAAATGTAAAACGTTTTTAGTTCGATACAGGTTCTACACCACTTTTGTACCTTTAAAACTGCTGCTATTACAAGAGAATGAAGGATCCAGTAGAAAACTATTGCTTAAAACAAACTATTAAATGAATTATATACACGACTTTCTGAAAAGGTTGATAGATTTTTTAGATTTATTGTTATGTTATCTTAATTAAGAGCTATTTTTTTCATTTAAAAATATTGCTAAAATAAAATGAAATCTACTCTGTATAGAACACACATTGCAAAACTAAGTGTTAATAAGCAATTCTAACAAGAAATACAATATCATTTTATAGTCACTAATAAAAACTTTAAATGCTTAATTGTTTTATTACTTCTTTGTCTAACGCTAAATGTTTATAAAAAGCATTTCCTTGAATAAAAAAAACTAGCCGGAGGCCTAGCGGCGGATCTACCATCCTATTATAAAGCCTTGGTTTTGAAAGATACTAATTCACCTCTCTAACAAGTTCGTCCGTAGTTTGTTAAGGGAAAAAGGAAAATGTAAATACTTTGGTTATTGCACTTTTTGTAATAGGCTTCCCAACTATTGAATTTTTCGTTCATAATGTTGTAATCGTATATTTCCATTACGTCTTTTTAAAAATTCAATTAGTTTCATTGAAAAAATAAATGAAAATAAAAATTAGATTTAACGTTTCTTTGCTGGCATTTTTCATAGATACAGATAACAACTTTTAATTATTTAACTTCTGGTATACAAAATTAATATATTTACACTTTAATTTAGTATTGAAAAACCTATCCTTTTGAACCCTAACGTTTTATTTCTATAAATTTTATGTCTTCTTTAATAGTTAAATATCGCATCGTATAATAGACAGCTTTCCGCGGATAGTAAACTATAAATTCATAGATTAATTTCGGCTTTGTCAGCCCAAAGGGTCCGCAAGCCGGGCTAACAAAACTGGTATCAATATGAAGAGATTTCATTTTACTATTCACAGAAAATTGTCTGTAATACGATACGATAAATGATTTTTCAGTATGGCGGAGAACCGGTTCTAATCCAGCGAATATTAATCGGTTTCGAAGCCGTATTGGAAAATCTTTTTTCCCTGATTTGTTAGTTTCCTGTGCATTTTTGGTTGGTATACTCAGTCAATTTAAATGGTAGCTTTACATCTTAGCAAATATGAAATCAAAGTTTTTAGCACAGATTTATCAGAATATGTTTTACAGAAATTGTAACACCTCGAAAAATCTGTTAGTTGTCGAGAAGGTGCGAGGTTCAAATCTCGGCCAAAACCACGTTACTTTTGTAAGTACAAATTCTGGTGTGACCTAACCTTACTACCTTCCACAGTTAGGACTTTCAGACAAAAGTCGTACGATCTAATGGATCTAATGATAGAAATGGGAGTCTTTGGGTCTCATGTGGTATTTTCACCCTAAGTTTGATGTTATCATCAACCAGTTAAATGAGAAAAAAACAAAATTTGAAACTTGAAATTCTTAATGACCATTTGATTACAAGATGTTTCAACATTCTAACTCTGCATTGTGATAATATTACATTTTAATGGGCCATTATATATAAGAAACAAACTTTAAATTGAAAAAAAAATTGCGGCTTTTTTTATAGAACTCCATTTTAGTGTTGTATGTTTCTAAAGTTAAAGTCACGGGAAATCTTTAAACTAACCATTAAAAGTGCCATAGGCTGGTTAACATTTTTCAGTATAATAAAAATGATTTTATTTTATCAAAGTTATTTTTTGATATTAATTTACTTGCGTTTTATCCATACTTTGTAGTTCAATAAATAATCACTATATTACCCAGAAGCTTAACGTTATAAAACATTTATTAAAATATAAATTTAATCATAAGAAAGGGGAATTTTATTTTAACTTTGACATCAGGTTAACTTTACAGTTTTCCCATTTTTAAAAAAGCTTTAACCCATAATCATCCCCTGAAAAGCAGAACATACTAAAGATTTTATTTTGAACGTTGAAAATGTCTTCAATAAAAAGTTGTCCCGCCTATTAATGTCTTTGAATTGCGAATCTATTTTGAAGCGAGTAGGAAGGCAAAACTGAACAATTTGTTTCAAGTAAGATAAATAGTCACTATATCAAGAATAGGCCCACATTCAACATTGCGGCAAGGGATAGTTTATCCGAAGAAAAATCTATTTTGCTTCCATATTACTATTAATAGCATGCGAAAAAATTGGAAGTTTTCTGTTTCTTAGAAAATAAATTTGTACTTGAGTAATCGTTATTGACAAAGTAAACAAGTAAACGATTTTCTTTTCATTAGCGAACACAAAATTATAAAATTGTATAAATATAGAACTGTTTAACTGTTATACAGTAATAATTTTAAAATATAATGCCTTAACAATTGTGTAAGTACATAACTATTAAAATATCTGCAAAAATAAACAACATAATCCATTCTTTAAATTAAAATCATTGGTTAAAAAGTTTGGAACCAACTAATCCAAATTCAGTAAAAATACTCAATGATTTGAGTAAATGAATAACTTTGGATACCAGAGCAGTTAACATGTTTGTTTTTGATTTGTAAGCAAAATAATTTATGCTTAAATGTCTCTGTCAATGTACATAAGAATATATACAAGTATGGTTTCATATACTTCCCATAACTAATGATGCTTTGATATATTAGGCTACTGTACCTAGCATGTCATATATCTATATATATGTATAGAAATATATATGCAGTGCATGAATTGAGTAGAAAATATCTAACAGTTGAGCAGTTAATCTTTTCTTTTATATACATATATGTTTTTGATACACAAATTTACCCTTCTGTAGAATAAAATTATTAGTTTAAAAGTTTGAACCATCCATAGAAAACGTTAGGAATCTCTTTAATAAATTTTCATCTAAGGCGTACAAAAATAGTTATTTATTGCATCGTATTATAGACAGCTTTCCGCAAATATCAAAATAAAAAAAATTGAAGTTTAAAACCAGTTTTGTTAGATCCGAGGGGCTGAGGCTTGGGGTAACAAAACTGGTATTAATCTCATGATTTTTATTTTAATATTCGTTGTAAATATGATTTATCAGTATTTCTGAGTACCAGTTCTAATCCAGCGGATATTAATCGGTTTGGAACCTATACTTAAAAATTGATTATTCACTTAAAAACACCCATAGTTATATCAAACCCCATACTTGTATATGAGATATATTATAGTGTATGTTAGTTTCTTATCATTTGAAATCAGTTGGTCATGTATTGTAATCTAAAGCCTTCCCATCCAAAACTGAAGTAAACTATTGGTTTGAAGTTTACACACAATGTATATTGTCTATATTTAGGGATAAGCCGAACACGCCCAACTCTGACATCAACTACTCCATCTCCTCTGGGAACAAGGACAAGACCTTCTCGCTGGAGGGGACGGGCAAGGCGGTGCTGGTACTGCGCAAGAAGCTCGACTTTGAGGCCGGGGACAAGTTTTTTAATCTTACTATCTTAGCTCAGGTACACCATATTGTAATTTCTTTTTTTATCTAAATTTAAAAAACAAGGATGACAACATCCATAAAAGCGAAGCACTGAAACGGTAGGACATACGAACATTAACACTTTCATAGTGTCTGAACTGAATAATCAGAATATAAAAGTATAAGAGTCGAAGCAAAATTGTAAGTAAATTTGGTGAAAAACTGCTTGATACAGGATAATGTTTCTGGACATACTTACATCTTTAGGGCTTGATTATAGAGTTGCTTCGCTTAAAATATTGTTCTTTGTTGTCCCAGGAATCAATATACCAAAAATCAGATCAAACGGATAATTAGATTACATAAAAATTAGTTGTTAAAAAAGTAGAAAAATCAACATGTTTAAAATAGACGTACGGACACTCTAGTAACGATTATAGAGTTGCTACGCTTTTTAAATTGTACCTAACTACTACATTACCATGCAAAGTTTGAAATCGATAGGATAATTCTAACATGACTAAATTAACGAAAAGCTAACTATCTCGGACGGACGTACGGACGGACCGACGTACAGACGGACCGACCCTAATTATAGAAAAGCTTCGCTTTTAAAAAAAACACCAAAGAACTATTTTTGATTATCAAAAATAAACCAATCGTTGACCGTTTTCTTACCCAACCTTACCTTTTTCTTTCTGTGTTTCTAATCTTTCTTTCTGTTTTCTTTATTATAGTTGTCTTACTTATCTATTTTTTTTGTTGATTTTTTAAGAAATTCAAAATTAATTTATACATTTATTTTTATTTTTATGATATTGATCTAGAAAAATGCATATAATGATTTTATTAATATTTTTAAGCTCATATATACAGATTGTGTTTATTTCTATTAGACTGATCCGCCCTTGACTTACAAGTGATATAAAACATTTCAACTTCTGTTTTGTGTGTATTTATTGGTGTCTGTGTGATTGTGAGTGTGTGTATGTGTGTGATCGTCAGTATGTGTGTGTGTGTGTGTTTTGGCATTGAACAGTTACACCCTTCCACTGAAAATCTCATTACAATTTATTCCTGAATTTTGAGACATTGGTGTCAATTGATGAGTGATCTTTGATCAACAAAATATGAACTTTAATCTTTGTCTTCGTGTACTGTTTAATTTCAGATGGTTTTCCTTTAGTTTTTTTAATGTCAATATTTTATTATTGAAAATATTTAAATTGGAATAATTCAATTTAAAAAAGGGCATATCTATGAATGACGTGTTTAATTGATTTTTCCTTTATGAATAAATGAATAAATGTTTTTGTATCATTTATATTTCTTTAATCTTAGGACGGTGGAACACCTGCCTTATCTGCAACCTCCTCGTTGTTGGTGACCGTCAGAGATATCGACGACATGCCACCCAAGTTCACGCACTCCCTTTACAGAATACAGATACCGGAGGACCACCCGATCACCGGCAACTCCGTGCAACGCAAGATCGAGTTCTCGCCGCCCATTCAGGCGCAAGACCAGGACACGGAGCTGAACGCAGAGCTGGAGTACAGGATCACGGCTGGCAACCAGATGATGTACTTCCATATGGACAAGAACACTGGAGAAATATTTCTAACCAAAGAGATTGATCTCGAAGTTTTAGAGTCTGATAAATTTACCCTGGAAGTGACCGCCTGGCAAAAGGATAATGAGCTAAAATCCGACTCCGCTGCTGTGGAAATTCAGATCCTTGACATCAATGACAATAAACCAACTTTTGATGTAGAGAAGTACAACATGACAGTTATAGAGAATCTGCCGGCTGGATTTAGGATCATGCAATTCGCGGCTGTGGACAAAGATACTCCTGAGAATAGTAAATTTACTTACAAACTTGAGGATCCTTCTGGAGCCTTTGCTTTGCTTGATGATGGATCGCTTGTGCTTGATCAACCCCAACACTTTGACAGGGAAAAGAATGAAAATATTGTGGTTCGAGTCCTTGCCGTTGAAGATACTCCGTCAGTGCTTGAAAACAAGGAGCCTAATAGTGTTGAAGTAGAAATTCATCTGCTTGACTATAACGACAACAGTCCCGTGTTTTTGCCCAACAACGTGTACGTGTTCCAGATCGAGGGAAGTGCCAAGGTTGGGGACAAGATTGGCACGGTGAAGGCCACGGATATTGACCAGGGACCGAACGGATACATCAAGTATGAGATCAAGAATGCGACAGAGGCTCTGCCTGTACGCCTGGATGGACTTACTGGCGATATTTACCTTGTTGATATGTACAAGAAGGCACAAAAGTAAGTCTTTTTTTTATTTTTTATAAATATTGTAATCCTTATACTAAAGTAACAGGATGTTTGTCTGTCTGTGTGTACCGAAGGATCTCGCTAACCGCTAAACCGATCGGGTTCTCCTGGGTAGATTCTCATATGTCCTGGGAAGGTTTTTAACTATTTTGGGGGAGGGTACTACCACCCTCCCAAAAGAAATGACAAAAAAATTGAAAAATTTCTTAAAATCTGGGAGACTTCAGCGTCAAATAAGGTGGTATCGTACATAAAAAATTAACTTTAACAAACAAAAACATTTAAAGTGCCACTAGAGGCCTCTAGGGGCGTAGCCGCTAGTTATAAATATTGTAATTATTATAAGTAATTATTTAGTATATTAAGCAATTTTTACTTTTTACCAAAAATTTGAGAAAATGTCTTTCATTTTAATCCACTGCTGTCACGTTATTATTAAATTTAAGCATGATTTGCTTATATTTACAAAAAAAAAATTTTTTGTCTCTTGCCTGTATTATGTATATTATTATCCTTGTTATTACTTTATGCTTTGTTTCCTGTGAACTAAGACTTTGCGACGTCTTTTTATGTATGCATTAAAGTCACTTTCATGATAACTAACCAACCCCCTCAAACACAAGAATAGGATTGAGTCTAGATTGCGAAAGACAAGTTCCGACGTCTTATTAGGCTGCTGGCTACCATAAGGCTAAACACACATGTTACATTCACACATTCGCATTTTTAATATCCAATAAGACCTAGGCATCGCACAGCTAGATAAAACTAGCAATAAAAATTGGCTTTTATCGTTCTTTAATAAAGGCGTTTGTCCTTATTCAAAGGGCCTCCATCGCAGTTTGGACTTAATCCCTAGAATGTTTATAAGAATGTCACCGATAATTCTATTGTTTGCTAATTGCTAGGAAATAAAAATAGAATTTGTGCTTGTTACCACTGCAACCACACCAAACCATTATGCCTCCCAGTTTTATTTGTTGCAGCGAGGCTACTCTTAAATATATTTGTCCGTATGACCCTAGTTTAGTCAATTGACTTGTTTCTTTGTTTAGATTCAGAATTTTCCAATTTGACGGATTTCATTTATTTTTTTAAGAATTATTTTATTTTATTTTGTTCTCTTAATCCTAAATTTATTCTAATGAAGTGTTTATAGTGTCTATGATATTAAATGACGTCATAGAATACAAATGAGGTATGATAGACCAATAACAGACTAAATTACCATTGGTAGGCCAGTATACATTTTATTTGACCAATGGTAGGCTAGTATGACGTCATTTTTTTAGGCATTACAAAAAGCATCTATTCTGATTTCTTTCGTTACACCTAGGGAAGCAATCATGTCAAATTTACCCCGATTTTTCAACATATCTTAAGATTTTCTTCTATTGAGCTGCTATTGAACATAATCATCCTTGGCGTCTTACACATCCCCCTTCTTCTCTCTTTTTACTACCCAGCCATCTTGTTTCTATTAGTTTTAATGCTTGGCAGGAATTTCCCCCTTCCGGTCCTTTTTATAGCATAACCACAACACTCTCTTGGAGTGGTGGAATTGCAGCAGCCCCGCCTACATTATTATTATTCTTTATATTCCACACATAAAGTCAAGAGTAATATGTGTTTCCTTTTTTGCCGCGAATTTTTCATGCTTCCTTGTCACTTTTTGCCAATTGAGCTCTTGTATGTAGGTGCGTTGTAGGACTGATGCAAAATTATGGATCGGCAACCGCTCAAAATTGGCTGTGCTTTGCATTTTAATTAAAACTTTTTGTCCTTTCAATTTAAAAAAAATAAACCCCAAAATAAGAAACAACCACACCGGCTACTACTGACAAAAAAACGCAAATATTTGTCATTTTTATTGTATCCCCCACAGGGTTACATAGAAATAACCTAAACTTTAGGGTTAAGGTAGGGTTTAAAGCTTTGAGAAACACTTAAGTTGAAGATGGTCAATTATTGACTAGAAAAAAAGTTAATAAACACCTGACTACAATAGTTTTTGAAACCGCAATTAAGTGAAACAATCTTGCATCTGACGACCCTTGCAATGGTAAAAATTAACTCTGAGCGCAGATATATGGTGGTGACTTGACCCGTATTTGTGCAGAATAAAAGCATTCATCAACATCTCTTGATTGCCTTTCTAACATTCAACGAAGGGATATATAAACTCAAGAATAATTATTTGACTTCTAACTTTTACCTTTTTGCAAACCTTATTTTTAAACAATTTAAATTGGAATAATATTTTAAATATTACAAAAGTTAGAAGCAAAATATTTTTTTCTTGAAATAAAGTATCCCGCCCTTTTAACCACTCCTTACTAAACATTGTACCAGTAAAAGGATTTTGGATTTAGCAATGTAAATAGCATTTTAGATTACTTTTGAATAACTCTTTTTATTACAGTGAATGTTGCTAATTTTAGTTATTGTTGTTGACCCTCAAGTAAAACAAACAGTGGACATTTCTTTAAGCAAAGAATTAGTATATATTCCATTTTGAAAAGTTATTTAAGTTATTGTTTGCATATAAAAAATAAAACATACATATAACTTAATCATTTCAAAAATTATTTACTTGCATTTAACTAACTTTAAAAACAACAAAATAATACATAAATAAACTACTGCGGTCAATTTAATTAAAGGAAGCCTTTGTAACAAGTAAAACGATACCAAATGTTAGCGAAGCTGATATGCAGTAAGTATCCCATGGCTGTTAGTTAGGCTGTATCATTATGGTTTAAGAATTTTTTGTGAGTATGTACGTGTATTAAATCTTACAAAACGGCTTGTGAAAAAAGTGTTTTACAGCCGTGAAAATGATATTATTCTCAATTAATGTCACAACAATAAGATACAAAAGACTAGATATGAAGAGTGTATTCGCTTGTTTTAACATTTCAAAATAAAACGAAGTACAGTGTAGAGACTACAACTTATAATGGGCCTAATTATAGAGCAGTTTCCTGTAAACCAGCCACCTACATAAAAGGACTTATAGAGTAGAATCGCTCCTTTACAACATTAAAACATAAAGAATTAAACATTGCTAGGTAATGAAGACAAATCGTAATTGACTTAAATTCTCATGTACATTCCACAGCGACCAGGCTTAAAATGATTATTTCATATGAAAAAGGGCTATTTGTTTAATTAACGGAGCTACTATTCTAGTATTAATTCTTTATAAACATTTAAATTTATTTCATTTTAAAATGTTTCTAATAAGGATTGGTTGGTAAATATTTAATATGTGGTTTATTAAACATAACTAAAGCTATACTCATGTGGATATTGTTCTTCTTGTTTGGTAAATATTTAGTATGTGGTTGATTAAACATAACTAAAGCTATACTCATATGGATATTATAGTTCTTGTTAGGTAAATATTTAATATGTGGTTTATTAAACATAACTAAAGCTATACTCATGTGGATATTGTTCTTCTTGTTTGGTAAATATTTAATATGTGGTTGATTGTGGTCAAATCAAGTTGATCCATTTCCCACACTTAAACATTGGTCTAAAATTGACAAAATAAAAAAAATACTTTTAGTAGCGCAGCTACTCTTTAATCAATGAATGTCCGTATTTCTTCTTATAATTACGTTTTCTCATTCGTTGGCTTAACAACTTTGGGGACTTTAGTGAATTTTGTTTGGTTGCTTAATTAAGTCGAATGTTCAAACGTTTCAATTACTAATTCTAAAATACAGAAGGGATAATTTTGTGTATCATCATTGGGGATGCACATCAATTTATCAGCCATTGTCTCATCCCTTTAGATCCCAGAAATATAGAAAAGAAACCAAACTTGACCATAGTCAGACCTCAAATTATAATAATTTTGTCACCAGACCAGACAGTCTCAACTCAATGAGATATTAACTTTTTTTTTTCATTTAAAACAACCACAACAATTCACAGTTTAATTGGTGTTCATACTTTTAAACGAAGTATGAATTTACCCAGTATATGGGGGTTCAAAAAGCCAGAATAAAGTTTTAAATTTGAAATTACTCAAAGTTTTGCTTTCCCTCAACATGCATATCGAAGATTGAAACGCTCCTCCTTTATTTTCGAGAAAAAAATTGAATTCACCAAGCCTGACTTAGGGTAATAAACAAACAACTATAAAATCCTTCCCCCCTATTTTCAATAAAATTTCAAATTAATCTATCATTGACCTAACCCTATTGGCAGCAAAGACATTGATACTTAAATTGCATTCAAAATATATTTAGTAGACATTATAAAAGTTTTTTCCTATGTTGGTAGAAACGCCCCACTTATACTCAGTGGGACGCGCTCTTATGGATTTAATTTATCTCACCCAGAGTTTAATTTGATAAAATTAGCGCAGATTAACACATTTATACACATTATTACTGTCAAATTACTCTAGACTCAACAAATCATAATAAATTGTTTTTCTTACAGCCGTAAACCGGTTTTGAAACTTTTCACCCCATGTAAGTCAAAATTACTTTTTTAGAAATATTATGATTTAAAAATGATATATATAAAAAGAGGAAAAGAGACAGCGAAACTGAACAAGGACAATCAAGTTTATAAGCTGCGTTGCTTTTAGAAGCTTGCAATGATTATTAGTCATTATTAGCCAATTTAGTTGAATCCTTTCTGTTTTTCTATCGATTGGGCAAGATTTCTTCATTTAACTTTGCAATGAACAATTTGAATCTGTATGAAATATATTTATTTTCTACCGTTTTTAGCAATTCAATTTATTTAGTTGTGAATTGTCACAAGTTTCATCGTCAACCAACCGACGACGCAAAAATGAACCAACACATAAGACTTGTAAAGCAGCTTTAAAATAAGAAACAAATGTGAACCATTTTGTTTGATTGCTGTATTGATGGTAGCTCAGAGGAAGTTGGTAGTTTTATACACAGGAAGCTAACAAATATATTTACAATTAGAATTAGAATCAGGACTTTGCTAGCACAGGGTGCAGGGAGAGGTAAATGTTAAATAAATCTTTCTCCACCTAAACTTCTGCCTTTCTGTAGCTTAGATTAAAATATAATGATTACCCTTAAAGCAAAATATGTTAAACATTTCTATAAAGTAAACTAGAATTTTAAAGTTAAAAAATTAGTGTAAAAGTTTTTTTTACACTTTTTTACATTCCTGATAATGTTCGAAATGTGTATTTGAAAAACAACAACTTATAACTTATAATTTGTTAAAAAGAGAAAGAAAATTAGCGAAAGGAACTATTTAACTAAATCTAAAGGTTAAAGTTTTATTAAGGTTTTATCGCTTGTGGCTTCTTTATTTTATTATATCCATTAATATTTTATTATTCTTTAACCATTATAAATTAAAACAAGACTTGATTCATTCAATTATTAAGGTAATAAAACGCCATTCTTATTGAATCTTATTAGAGAATAAATTAATATTAAATAATAAAAAGTAATAATTCTGCATGTCAATTGATTTCAATTTTCATGTATTTCTTATCTTTTGTTACTTAAGCCTAAAAATAAAATGTGACATAGTTTCTTCTTTTTATAGATTTTATAGATGTCATTTTTTTTAAATGTAGTATGTTTAATTAATTAAAAAAATTATCAAAGAGCAAACATCTGTAGATGGGTTTGTCCTTGTTTGTTTAATGCCCATTGCCTACAATATACAATACAGTGACAGGGGGATACCACCTAAAGAAAAGTAGTTTCCCTCAAATTTAAGTCGAATATGTTTAAGATTCTCTAGTATGGCTTCGAAATCGAAACCGCTGGATTAGAATCGGTCTCGGTCCTACTGAAAAATGATGTATTTTATCGTATTGTAGATATTTTTCTTCGAAAAGTAAAATGAAAAATCATAATATTAATACCAGTTTTGATAGTCCAGGCCTTCGGCCCCTTGGGTCTAACAAAACTGGAATTTATCTATAATTTTTCGTTTTACTATCCGCGAAAAGTTATCTATAATACGATGCGATAAATTAACTTTAGTTAATGTTGGTAAATTAGAATTGTTATTCACTCTTTTCATTGTATTTTAATTTTTTAAAAGGGTAAAAAGCTTTGTTATTTCATTCCAATTACTGTTATTAAAAAAAGAAGATTAAAATATATGAGTCCTGGAAAATATTGACGCACAAAAAAAATGTTGAGATAAACCATCCCAGATATCCCTGGCCGTATATGTCCGCAAATAGTCGCACTAAATCAAGCTCACAGTAGGCACCTTGCCGATACCAAATTTGGAAGCCTATTGAATTGTTGGTGTGAAAATTCTTATTGTATTTTGTTTGCCACGAGCAATACTGGAAAGGAATTGTTGTTGTTGAGGCCATAAAAAGTGAGATGACTACAGAGATGATTCCTCTCTCTGCTGGAGACATCTTTATTTCCTCAAACTATAACAACAGTTTTTTTTAAAGTCCATATTTTGTTTATCCTAGCCTAAATTGTGAATAATATCAAACCTAACCTTTAAAGCACACATTTTTAGCATTTTATCAACCTTTGTAGTTAAATCTTTATGATTACTTTTTCATTGGGCGACATTTGTCTTTAAGTCCTAGCTTTAAAAAAGTTTTTTTTACATCAGAAACCTTTTCTTAATTTTATATAATTTTTATAACAAAAATAATACTTTTTTGATTGTCATTCAAGTATATAAATGGTTAATTGATCATTTAAATCTAATTGCAAATTTTTTATATGTTTTTTTTCATAAAGTGTGAATAAAACTATAGAGATCTAATAAAAGCTCCTATTAAACACCAATGGAAACATAAACTCCATTATTTAATATCCTATTGTGTAAAGTATTAAGGTTTTTTATCTGAAGTTTAAGATCTTAATAACTACTGAACCGATTAGTTTCTTCATTTTAGGTTAGCTTAACTTAGGTTACGGGATGGTTTTGGACTCTTTTATTTTTCGATTTAAGCCCTTAAGTGGTTTTAGGCTATTTTTGTCTATTCTATACAACTTTAAATACAGCTATTCTAGGGGCGAAAGCTGCTATTTTTTTTATATGTTATATAAATTTTTTATAATGATGGAGAAATTTCAAAAATTGGTGAATGAACTTTTTAAAAATTCAATTAAACCAGGGCTTTCTATCAATCTAATTACTGCAGCTCTTTTTATATAATAAAATAATTGTTGTACCAGTCTAACTTTGCCTAGGAAAAAAGGTTCTACTTATGGACATATAATTGCATTAGGTTGCTTCAAATATCAAAAGGAATATAAAAATAAATAGTCATTATATATAGTCATTACTCTCTGTACAAAATTAATCTTTAGTTTGTGGAAGTTTTAATTTTATAGTTCTAAACAACATAAAAGTAACCTAAATCACTATATATATTTGTTATACGTTTAAACATAAGCAACATTAACTAAAAATTGAAGCACCCTATAAAATGCAAAATAAAAAACGCAGTCACATCCAAACTTAATCATAGCTTGCTTAATTTTTTACAGCCGTTTTAATCTAGCTTCCGCTTTTATTAATGCAGTCAATATGATGGAGCGAAGCCCCTCTGCAATTTATTGGATTGGTGGCTGTTAGCAATGTATTTGCTTTTGTATCCTTTTTTTCATAGAATTCAGATATGCAATCGGTTTTTTTGTAGACCTCTTATTTTTTAAGTAATTTAAGTTTTAAAAAAAAATTAAATCGATTTTAAGGTACTAAAATGCAACAAAAAAAAGAAAGAAAATGGCCATTATGAACAAAAACAGTAAGATCTTTAATTTGACACCTTACTTTTTCAATTCTGTCAGGTAATTATTGAAAAAATCGATTTTTTTAAACCCACGAGAATAAAAACTTTGAACTTAATTTTATCATTTCACAGGTAAAAAAATATGGGTTAATATATACCTTTAGAATCAGAAAAATATTACAAGTCAATTGTAAGCAAAATTAAAATAAAAAGTTTACAATACAGTATATAAACTACAATAAAAGGAATTATATGAAAATATCATATTATATTATACAGGCAACGTCTTAATTCTTGAATTGAGTATAAAAATGGGAAGGGGGTAAAGAGGGGGTAAGAAAGGGAAGATGAAAGTGTTGCCTGAACAAAAAATATAATTGGCCATTTGTTTATTTTTTATTTTTTTACTTTTTTTCAATTTTGCTTACAATGGATTCGTAATATTTTTCTGATTCTAAAGGTATATATTAACCCATATTTTTTTACCTGTGAAATGATAAAATTAAGTTCAAAGTTTTTATTCTCGTGGGTTTAAAAAAATCAATTTTTTTAATAATTACCTGACAAAATTCAAAAAGTAAGGTGTCAATTAAAAGATCTTACTATTTTTGTACATAATGGACATTTTCTTCCTTTTTTTTGTTGCGTTTTAGTACCTTAAAATCGACTTAATTTTTTTTTAAAAAAACTTAAATTACTTAAAAAATAAGAGGTCTACAAAAAAAACCGATTGCATATCTGAATTCTATAAAAAAATTTTACATCTACTACTTACTAAAAGAACCGGCTAGCTATAAAAAAAAGTTGATACACCTTCTTTAGAAAATTTTAAAATTAATTTTCGAAGATTTTTTTCCCTGACTCAAATTCAAAAGAGTGGCGCACTCTAGATGCCCAAAAAGAGGAAGACTATTTAACATTGGATAAGATGATTCAATGAAGAACATTAATTATGCAATTAATAAATCTCTGTATCCGTAATTAAAATGAAGAATAATCATAATGCAAAGCTAAATTCTGCACACAATGGACAATAAACAAAATTGCATATTTGTCAAAACTTTGCAAATAATTAAAATTGACGTGAGCGCTGACTCAAATAGTCTCGTGTTATCATTAAGATTTTTACCTAGATAAGGCCAATTGTTTACTTTTTTTAATAGTCTATGTTTAAATCGTCCCTTTTGTTTACATATACAGTACATTGTTCTTTTTTATTTCTAGGAAGTGTTTTGTTTGATTTTTGGATTAAATTGTTAAAAATGGGTAAATTTGCAGACATCTATACTATATAACAATAACTATTAGGATATCTTTGTGTCTGACTGTCTGTAGCGAAGGAACTCGATAACTGCAAGGCCGATATGGTTCTCTTTTAAAGTGGAGCTTTATAGGAAAGTTTCGAACAATTTCGGGGTGGGTATATTCAACCCTCCAAATAGAAATCGTTCCTGGAAAAGATAACCCCTCTCAATTAAGTTGTTTTACTTTTCTCAAATGTAATTAAAAGTAAAGGGTTGATCTAACCCCTCCTTTCCCCCTATCCTTCCATCAAGAGCCCCTAGAGACATCTAGGGGCGTGGCCACTAGGATACGATTTACATGACTGTTATCCAATAATGAGTTTTAAAGATCTTATAATTTTAGGATGAGTTTCTTTGTTGAAGCAGTGGACCAGCCAATCAAGGAAGATGAAAAGAAATCCGCTATTGCTGTTGTTGAACTACAGGTAAGTTTTTAGTAAATATTGGACCAATCACAGGAAAGGATTTTATATTCTTGATAATTTTGATAGGCTCTTAGTAAATTTGGTTAGAAAATACTGACCAATTAAAAAAAAGTCGAGAATATTTTATTTTATTGAAGACTGACCTAAATATTAAATGTGGGACACCTGCCATATTCCCATTAATTAAGCAGAAATTAAATCTTTAATTAACTTAAATATTATTCAGCAAAAGCTGAAAATTATTAGATTTTCTTAATAATTACAGAAAAAAACTACACTATTTTAAGATCAGCTAACAATTTTTTTTCTTTAAAATTTTTACAAATTTAACCCCTTGAAAGATAAGAAAAAACGTAACCCCTGTTTAAAGTTTTGAGTCATAATTGATTTCTGTCTCTTTCCTCTTCTTTTTAAGTTACATGTGAAAAAATCCCATTAAATTTTTGCAAAGATACATTTGAATACAAGCTACATACACATACACATTCTTTACAATTATTTTAAAAAAGGAAGTTGGGTTTTAATACATGACGGTTTCTACATGCGAGAAAAGGGGCTGTGTAAGAGGGGGGGGGGGGTATTAAGGTTTAGAGACACTTTTTAAACAATATTTTGCTTAATAACATAGTCTAGTCTGGGGGTAGTTTATATTTTATCTTGCAGGACTGTTAATCATTAAAGTATTTGCATGCATACGCTTTTTTCAAAAGAAAAAAGTGATGTCCCATTTATTGTATTATGTTGTTTTAGCGCATAAATAAACACCACCCCCCCCCCCCTTTCCCCTATATATATATATAGATAAACATTATGAAAGTAAAGTTTTTATAATTAATAACATGAGATTCGTTTCTCTTGAAAAGCTGATACCTTAAACAGAAAAAAGTTCATTCATTTTAATCATTTTTATTGTTTAACTTCATTTTAGTGACTTCCATTCTAATTTAAAAATATTCACTGCAATTAGAGAAAAGATAATTTTTTTCCTTGGGGATTTTAAAAATAGGTTTCTTAACAAAAGGGGTTTGAAGAATCCTCATAGAATATTATTTAGATTAATTGCATAGACGTGTAAATGTAATGTGTTCTAATAATCACGGATAAGTAGATACATATTCTATGCCAAGGGTGTAAACAAAGAATCCCAGTAATGCGCGAAGCGTACTGAAAATTTGTACATATCCACAATTAGAAATTTAGCAGGGCGTGTTCTATATAGTAACTACGCTGATGTCTATTTTCAAGAAGTCGTGATATTCATTGAATAAATTATTTAAATTTATTTAGTATAGGAAATTTTGGATTATTCTAATTAAATATTTGAAGATTATTTCTAGACCCTTTCATTGTATACTTTATGTACAGGGGCGTTGGGGGAGGGGGTTAAAACACTCCTAAAAAAACAACCAATTTAGCACCCTTCTTACAAAAAATTTCGAATTCACTTTTGGATAATAAATTCTCAAAGTGCTTCATGCACGCCCATGCAAAAATCATGTAATATTCTCATAACAAACAAAAATACAAACATCTTATCATTTTACAAAAAAAAATATTATATATAATTTGTGACATTTTTAACTGTCAAAATGTATGTATATTTGATAATAATTTGCAAATATGAAATATCTAGACGTATAAAAGACTTGAGATACATGATATGAGATGGATTTTTATCTGGGAAAATATTTTGATTAAGCTCGGCTTAAATCAATGGTTACGTCAATATTGAATTCACTTCTTGTAAAACTACAAAAATATTGCATTTAAAAAAAGCAATTTGTTTTCTTTTGTGAGATTTGAAGTTTTGGTAATGTTTATGGATTACAATTTAAAACAATAATAAATTTTAAGAAGAAAAAATAAATTAACATAAAAGTAGCTTATTTGCAATACAATAATCTCAAAACTATATTTTAAAGGCTTATTAGTATTATATTGTCATCTTTAAAAACAAACTTTTTATGGATATTATTTTTTGTTAAAATGATAATTAGTTGTAATGTAAGCAGCCCACTATTGGTATGATGGTATAATGATCGGTTTACACCAATATCATATAAATTAGGTTATACACATTTTTCATGCAAATTTATTACACCACTCTAGTTTGTAGACTAGGCTAGTATTCTATAGAGATACCTAAGTAATTGAGGTTTTTTGGAAACCGCCATCTTCAAGCTAGACACTTGAATGTTATACTTTTGATGTAAACTGCACCGTCTATTTCACATATGATATCTTACTTTATTTTATTTGTCTAATATATAGTCTAAGTTTTCTTCTACTCTTTTATTCATATATTGCTCTTTGAAAATTGTTTTTAGCAAAGCTACTCTATGATTATCTTTGTCTCTTGGTCCGTTCGTCAGTCCGTTAGTTATGAGAGAAAAGAAAGTGAAGATACCTTAAAGAGCATCAAGTATACATTTTACTTGGTTAGTTAGTCTTTCGGTCATGCTACAAGAGACATTAATATATTGATATGCAAAGGTTTCGTGATAGTTTTCTTATCCATTTTTTCTCTCCCTCTTTTTTATGTCCACTGAACAGATGCTGTTTAAATTACTTTGCCTGTTTGTCCTTCAATGATTTGTTTGTGTTTTGCTAGGATGATGTCATCCTTGTTTTTCAATAATTGTCGACTAAAAATATAATATTTTTAATTAAGCTTTACACAAAAATATTTTTTCCTTTGAAAACAGGAGAAAGATAATATTTCATTGATCTCCCCCTGCCAAATATTCTGATATTTAAAATACTATGTCCATATGTGTAGCTACCAATCTTAATTCTTAGAACAACATAAATATAAGCTTGTAATGGGTGGATTTAAGTTAATATTTATTTTGTGTGTCTGTGTGCATGTGTGCATGTGTGTGTGTGTGTGTGTGTGTGTGCGTGTGTGTTTGTGAGTTAGTAAGGCATCCAAGTTGATTGAATAGGTATTTTTATAAGGAATCTGAAGTCAAAATAATCCCAAAAAGGTTTGACGTTTTCGGCTGGGGACACGCGCGCACAGTAGTTCCATACAGGAAGGAAAGGGATGAATTAAAATTTATTTATAAAATTTAAAGCCGCTTTTAATGTTTATTTTTATCATAGTTTTTTTTGTGGCAGCTACTGTTCTATCAGTAAGGTTTCATTAGATCTAACTTGGCTGTTCTTGGTCCAAGTTTTCGCTGTATTAAGCTTTATTGTTATTTCTTAAAAACATTATTGTATTGTGTTTTTGAATCATATTCTAGCAGGGAAACTTCTTAGAATATTGTAAGTAAAAGTAAATCGACCATTAAAAGAATATTTTTTGCAGATCACCAAAAATCATGATTACATCGTATCCATAAATTCATGAATTGCGGCAGTATTTGTAAACAGTCACTCAAAAGCTCAAACAATTTTATATCACCGATTGTTTACGCCTAAAGAAAAAAGTTGCACGCCTCGTACGGAAACCAAGGACAATTTTATTCAATATTAACACTGCAAAAATATTCAATGGTTAATATGGAAAAGAATATTGCATTACAGTAAAAATCAGTAACAGCTTATAAAGTATTCAGTAAATATATTTCTTAAGTAACAAACGACAATATGTAAGTAAAGATAAAGAGCTAATTAAACTGCACAGAGAGATATAGAGAATCGTTGAGTTGCTGTCTAATGAACATACTACAATGCCTCAATTATACATAAGCTTCTTTTTTTGCACGTGGTCAAATGAATCTTTCTTACTAAAAAGACACATATCAAACACACCATGTAAAAAAAATAAAATAAAAATTCTTTTCAATTTACTTTTAAAACATGTAAGAACCATACAATACTATCATCTATAATACAAAGTAGAACGATGTCTGTCTGTTTGTCTGTTTGTTTGTCTGTGTGTCTGTTTGTCTGTTTGTTTGAAGCGAAGGATCTCGCTAACTGCTGAACCGATCGGGTTCTCTACTATATCAACAAGGACAATTATGTCCATAGCACAGTAACAACTGACTATTAGCATTTAGACGGACAAAACCTGGTTGCCGAGTAGCTTTATCAAAACTAAAATTGTCTTCACTTAATTCTTTATTTTATATTTTAATATTTTTCAGTGGCCAGACGTACAGGTGGAAGGAAGGTTTGTTGGAGCCCCGTACGAGTGGTGGCTGGATCCTGCGCAGACAAGTGACCTGGGATCCTTCATTGGAGCTGTACAAACCTCCAATATGGAGTCAGAATCAACCAGGTTTCAGCTAAAACATAACTACAATGCTAAAAGTAAGTTTGCGATTATTTTTTAACATATTTAGGGTTTGTCCGTCCGTACGTGTATAATTGATAGCTCTGTTCGTTAAGCATGTTTGAATTGGCCTATCGATTTTAAATTTCTAATTTCTAACCTATAACATAAGTACTAAGTAGCAACTATTTTATAGTTACAAAATTGCCAAAGTAAATTAATCAATTTGAAAAACTACCAAGTAGGTCCACAAATATCTTATCTTAACAGAAATCAGGTTGTGCTTTAGATTAAAATTTAGATAGCTAATTAGATAGAAGATTAAGATAGCTAATTAGATAGATTAAGAATGATTGCTAATTAATTGCACATGCGTTATATTTGTTTCTGTAGTGCAATTTTCTATGCTTCCAGTTTTATTAAATTTTTTTTAATTTTTTTTTATTTTTTAATCTTAGATACTCATGAATTGAAAGATACTCTGATACTCTGATTTTTTCCTGTATTTTTTTTGTCAGAGGTTTATCGATACCCCTGTTCCAATCTTTTAAAAATCTATTAAAGTTGAAAATAAAGATTCTTTTCCTGTTTTAATAATTTGACTTTTGTACGATTTTGTAAGTTTTCTTATTTATAACAAATATATGTATGATAAATTTTGGAGGCTAAAATAAACTGATTATTTTATTTCTGCACTTTTTTTCAGTACCGTTCGAGATTGACACCGAGACCGGAGTTGTAACCGTTGTGGGGGTGAGGAAGGACGAGGAGTGGAAGGAGCACTACAGCGTGCTCGTGGTCGCCAAGGACGGAGACAATGAGATCTCTACGCAGCTGAGCGTCAGACTCGTCAGGGAGACGGATCAGCTCGACCAACAAGAACATGATGTGCCAAAGATTTTCAATTTCACCGTCGCTGAGAATGTTGAAGGTAATTTTTGTGTCATCATTTAAGTGGGATTTAAGTAGGATTTAGTGGGATAGCAAAATAGTGAAAATGGGTCAAATATAGTGTGCAAGACAAACAGACACGTTAATTCATAGGCTAGCTCCGCTAATAAAATGTAAAAAAGCTATATTTTTTAATAACTTGTCTAAATGGGCCAAATTTTTAGAGCCAAGAACACTATGTAAAATATCCTTCATACTTTCTAGATTTAAAAATGTACAGTATTATTTTTTTTATCCGCGTCTTGCTGCAGCAAATTCGGCCACTTACAGTATTATAGTATTGTTTAATCGCCATATTTAGCTAGTAGCAGTATTAAGGTTTTAATTTGACAAGCGAATAAACAGGAAATATATGTTTTGAGAAGCAATGAAGAATAAACACAATCAAAATGTGGCAACATTATTCAACCCACGTTCTTCATTGAATATATTACAGTCATTGAAGAAATTTATTCAACTGAGATCATTTATAAAATTGAAATATTATTCAGGTACCACTAGGGAGGGAGGGGATATTGGATTGTAAATTATACTAGTACCCAAAGTTTTATAACTTTGTTTTATATTCGTTGACTCTAAAATTTTGGTTACTTTTATTAATTTGTTGGTTCCAAAATAGCGGTGGTAAAAGTTCCAAACCTATAATTTCAATCTACAGAAGTGTTAATTTTGTTCATTATCATTGGGGATTCATATCAATTTATTGTGGATTGTCTTATCCCCTAGGATCCCTGAAGCTGCAGATAAAATACAAAGTTACACTCATGTACATTGTTTATTTATTTGTGTTTTTATTATGTGTTTAGTAGCGTTGATGCTCATGTAAAACTTTTTATATGATTGATTGTTGGTTTTTATTTAATATTCATTTTTAAACCGAAAATTTCATCATCAATTTAAATACACAACTTTTATTCAAGTCCTTAAAAGCCCTATAATTGCTTTGGTAAACGTTAAAACAATTTTCAACTTTGAATATTTGACCATTAAATTGGCCATAGTTATTAATTATAAAATATCTCCGAATAATTTAGTTCTAAAAAATGGCATAAAGTATAAAAGTCTTAATTAGCATATCCTTATTAAAACTCAAGGTGAGCGAACATATTAAAAGCGACAGCAATTGTGTGCGCGCGCGTGCGTGTGTGTTGGTATGTGTGTGTATGCATAATATTTATTCTTACAAAACTACCAAAAAATGAGAATTTTGTGAGACCTTTTAAGTTTAAAGAGTCTCTTACAAAACTTTTTATATATGTTACCTATTTTTCTATTGATACATTTTTAAAAGCAACAATCTAGAGATTTTAGTCAGTTTAATTCAAATGCAAAAAAGAGTAGGTTGTTTTTATTGTTCTTTTTTCAAGAAAAAAATTTACCGCTCATTTTACTTTGCTACTTTTGGAAATAATTATATACTTCTAAATTTTTTTTTTTTATATTAAGATATATTAAAAGTTTAAACTAGAAAGAAGGAGCACCTATAAAAATTTTGTGTACATAATGAATTTGTTGATTAAGCCTAAGCAGTAGGAAATTTACATTAAGTTAATTATTAAAATAATTAGGCATACTATTATAATATTATAATTTATAACCTAAACAGCTTCAGGAAGTTATATTTCATTATATGTATATACACTGTTATATTTATCAAAATTATAATTTCTTTTAGTTAAAAACAAGGATGACAACATCCATAAAAGCGAAGCTCTGAAACGATATGACAGACGAACATTAACTTTTGTTGAGTGTCAGAACTGAATATACAAAATATGAAAATATAAGGTTTGACAAAATTATACGTAAATTTGTTGCAAAACTTCTTAAATACAGAATTCTGTTTAAGGACATACTGACATTTTTAATACTTGATAATAGAGATGCTTCGCTCATAATATTGTACCTTATAGTAACAGGAATCAGTAATAAAAAAATCAGATCAATCGGATGATTTTATCACATAAAAAAATGTTATTAAAAAAGTAAAAAAATCAACATGTTTAAAATGGACGTACGGACATTCTGGTAACGATTATAGAGTTGCTACGCTTTCTAAATCGTACCTTACTACTACAGGAATAACCATGCAAAGTTTGAAATCGATAGGACAATTCTAACATGCCTAAATTAACGAATAAAAGCTAACTATCTCGGACGGACTGACGGACGGACCGACCCTAATTATAGAAAAGCTTCGCTTTTAAAAAATTTAAACATATACCAAAAAGAAGTTTTAATATAGTTTTATTTCTTTTAAACTTATTACATATTTTTTAATTTTGATTAGCCTTCTTCTATCGAATACGTTTAATAATAATTTTGTAACAAAGTTTACTTTAAATGCCAGAAAATTGGGAAAATAAACCGTAAAAAACACTTTTAGGAAGCTCTTAATAGCACATATAAAAACAATAACGTCAAACAATACAAATGACCAATGATAGGTCAATACACAGACTAAATTACTAATGGCAGGCCAGTATACATTTTAATTGACCAATAGTAGGCCAGTATGGGCTCATTTTTAAAGCCAGTATAAACAGCTTCTTCTTTTAGGACACATGAAAAGGTTAATGGGAGATTAAACTATCTTTTCTACAATACTTGGCAAAGAGAATTTTTTTTCCCTTTTGGCTTAGAATCTGCTTCGTTTCCGCTGGATTCAAACTTGTTCCAATCGGTGAAGGAAAACAATGTCTTGCAAAGTTTTACAAAAATTATTTTTAAATTAATACAAAAAGTCTTAGTTTATCCATGTTATTCTTTCTAAAAAAAGAATTTTTTTTATTTGAAGCTTAAAATCTAATAATTACTTTGCAAAAAGCTATGCAACTAATCCATATGATTATGCAGTCCTTGTTTCCAAGAAAAATGAAAAAGTTGAAATGTATTGTGACTCCATATGAAAGAATGGATTTATTATCACTTGGATATTATACCAGATTTTCATGTTCTTTAAAAAGTGAACTCTGTAGCGGACTAAAATAACGATCTCCCCAATCCCCTCACTTCCTACTGGATAAACCGCCCGACCAATAAATGCGAGGAGAAATTCGAACCTAAATTGACAACAATTTTTCTCCTGTCAAAATATCCCCGTATATTTTACATCCATTTATGAGAGGAACTATAAAATTGCGTGCTCTACTTTATCTAACTGTATAACCACAAAAATATAATATTCATATTATTACATTTCCTTAAACAAACTTAACTTAACATTTTTTACGATGCTTTGCATTATTATATATATATATTAGTACTGCAGCCACTCTATGACTAGCATTGGTCCGACCCCAAACGTAGGTGTCCCAAACGTCGAAGTGGACAAACGCAGGAGTCCCAAACGTCGGAGTGGACAAACGTAAGAGTGGGACAAACGTCGGAGTGGATATTGCTTATGTAAAACCTGGGAGTGTCCGCTATTTTAATAATATGACAATTTTGATTTTTTTTATACCCCTGTCTACAAAATAATGACTATGGCCGCAGCGCTCGGCCCCCTGGCCAATAACCTAACCAAACTAAGAAAAATAACGGGACCGTTTTCCCACTCCGACGTTTGGGACTCCTGCGTTTGTCCACTCCGATGTTTTCCACTCCTACGTTTGGGACTCCTACGTTTGGCGTGGAACCCTAGCATCATTTGGCTTTTCGTTACCTTGTCCGTAAAGACGAATAATATCTTCTTTTTGACGGATTTTAAACTGAAAATCAAAGATTTCTTACTTATAGAGCCATCTAACTAACTAGATGTAAATCGTTTAAACTTTTGTTAGATTGCTATTGCTAATGATATAATGGACTTTATTGTCCTTGTTTAATTAGGGAAATATGTAAAGCTGTTGAAATTTTTATTGAAAATACAAATAATGTGCAAAAATTTGCCTCGAATATTTTTTCAATCCCACCTTCCAATTTATTAATTAAATTTATGATTTAATGTCTGTTGCGAATATTTACAACCTGTCTTATTAATGATATTAAATTGGGTTGGGGAAAGCCATACAGGGAAAAAAACTCCCAAAGGGGATAAAAATAGTGTTTTTAAAAGGATATTTGGTATAGGTCTTTTAAAAAAATTAATTCATTTTTTTTGTTCTAGGTGGAATTGTAGCCAACCTGTCCGACTTGATCTCCGAGACTAAGAACGCCGTGCACATGATCGCCAACGAGGAGGGGAAGGAGAAGTTCTACCTGACGGAGGAGGGTCTTCTCTACACTAAGGGACCACTGGACCGAGAGGAAAGGGACTCGTATATGTTCACTGTGCTGGCCGGACGCAGGGGATTGCCGAGGGGGTTCAGATCCCAACAAGCTTTCCAAGTTAAGGTGGGTAATTAATATTTATTTGTCTTTTTTAAGTTTCAAACAAACTTTTGTTTAGAAAGGACCATAGGAGGTTGACAAGAATTAGATGTAAATTTATTTCTACTTTTGAGCTGTATGGTTTTTTTGTGGATAGCATCGTGTATTTTTTATGTTTTTTAACAACAGTATTATTACCTGCTTATTTTTACCAATGTCAAAATCATCACAGAGACTTTCTGTTTAGTTCCTTATTTCCATAATTGTTAATTTGCCTTCCATTCACCTATCCTTGTAAACCCAAGTTAGACTCTTCGAGTCTATATCCTTTTGGTTTTACGATTATGAAATTATTATTATTATTATTGTATCTATAAGCAATAGCATAGAATAATAATAAATAGAACTAAGAACTATTTAACAATAAGTATTAGAAATATCAATTCATATTAAGTTTTTATGATTATTTTTAAATGTTACTTTTTTGATTTGGTCTTTCTAATATTTTTACCCACTTCATCGTTTATAGAAAATTAGTATGTATATTTTTAGAATTCTAGAGTTTTGTTTTGAATAAGTATTTTAAGAACCACTGAAATCTAGCCAATAGCAGGAGGAGATGTCATCTTGGAGTTTATTTAATTTGCACACACACGGGATTTCATCCACTAACCAAACTTAACCTAACCACTTTTGAATAATTTTTCTGTGGATACAATTACACTTTTAATACCTGGATTGAATTCTATTTGTAAACTTTCTTTGATCTGTGGAGGTGAATGATGTGATTATGATATCTCGGGAGACACCCTCACACGACTTTAATTGTTTCCCATCAATGGATATGTGTGTACCACATCAAAATATATCACAAAAGTGTTTTCTAAATCATGCAAAAAAAATAATGACTTATAATGAAATCTAAAAACCCCTAGAAATGGAAGAGCAATTCTAGTTTGTTTAATCTACAACCCTTCTTATCCCCCATAATTCATAATATTTAATATAGTCTTGAGATTGAAATCATTTATAGATATTGATCCAACCCATGAATCTAAATATAAATAAAATATATGCAGTTTCTCGGTCGTCTAATTAAAATCAACAACTAAATTTACGGTTTTGTGATCTAACCCCTCCTACATAGTGTTAAGGTCGAACATTTAAAATCTTTTAAACAATTTGTCAAACATAAAGGTGAAATTTTTCAGCATTTTTTACTTCTTTTCTTTATTAATATGAAGTCTTATTGTTAAAATGTTTTTTGTTTTAAAAGGTATGAAATGCATTTTACGGGTTGTGGTTTGATCTGATTATTGAGGTTAATCAGGGAAAAAGAGGATCTTTGACAATTAATTATTCTTTCCCCCAAAAAAATTATGATATTATGATAATTATTTATCACATAGTATTAAAGACAGATTTCCGTGGATTGAAAAATGAAAATAATTTGGTTTGATTACAAGTTTGCTAAAGATCCGGGTCAACAAAACGTAGATTAATTTTAAAATTCGAAGAAAATTCTGTATAATGTATAATAATTATATACAATATAAAATTTTTAATTTAGGTCAGAACCGATTTAAATCCAGCAGAAATTAATCGGATTCGGAGCAATACGAGAAATTAATTTTTAAATTCAAAATTTTTTTTAGTGGCCTATCCCTTTAACTTTGGGTTAAACGAGTGTTTTACTACGTTTTATCTTTTTACGTCATGATTAATATTTTTTGAAAAAGCAGCAAAAAGATAAAATCAGCATTTTCTAACTATTCTATAAAGTTTTAAGTTTGAAAAATTTAGGTATTATCCTCCTAGAATTTTTTTTTTCAAAATTGAAAATTTTTATACGTCAAAATTTACGACGGAAACAGAAAATAAGTCTATTTGTATCAAATTGTATACTTGAAAGATTTTAAATATGTATATGCAAAGATAGTTCTTCCTTTTATGCTTTTATAGACAGTTGTAAGCAGAAACATACAAAAAAAACATTGTCTAGGTTTATAATTTTTTTTTAAATTTTCTTTGGACAATTTCAATTGCCTCTCAATCTGTGACATACCAATAAATGTTAAATGATATTTTTATTCTATTTTCAGATCAAGGTTACCGATGTGAACGACAACAGCCCTGTGTTTGAGCAGCACGTGTACCAGGGCCATGTGGCCAGGAACTCCAGAGCCGGCACCCAGGTCCAGCTCACAAAGCCCATTAACGCCTCGGACCCTGATATCATTGACGCTGCTCAGGTCAAGATTGAGATATACGGCAAGGGCAGTGAAAAGTTTAAATTTGATTCTGCCACCGGTGGAGTTTCGTTGGTAGATGAACAACTGGATAGACAGGAGAAGGAAGTTTACTACCTGCGACTCCGGGCAACTGATTCTGCTGGTCATATTGGCGAGGCCCAGTTGGTCATTCATGTGACCGATACTAATGACCACCACCCTAAATTCCTGAAGCTCCAAGTGCTTGATAGCAGGCTGGTGTCAGTGGCCAAGGATAAGGTCTGGGTGGGCGACGGAGTCGGCGCTCCAGTCCTCGACATGGCCGAAACTGTGCCGCCTGGCACTAGAATTGCCCGCGTCCTGGCCGAGGATCGAGATAACCGGAAAGCTGGTCTTATTTACAGTCTCATCTCTGAAGAAGCAACGCATATGGAACCAAGGAAGTCACCTCCTGCTAAGGATCGTTTCTTTGTCGAAGAAACTTCTGGCGATATTATGGTGAAACGTCAAGTTGAGGCTAAAACTAGTTATGTGCTTAACATATCCGCCCAGGACGAGGGGGGATTATCAACAATCACCCAAATAATTCTACGAGTTAATGACATCAACAATAATAAGCCCGTATTTGACAAAAGTGAATATTCATTCCGTATCCTCGAGGGAGATTATTTTGAGACAGATGTTGGTGTTGTGTCGGCTCAAGATGATGATTTCTACGACAACGGTTTGATCACCTACAGCCTGGCTAAAGTTATCGGGGCTGGTGATGCCATTTTCAAGATTGACAGCAAGTCTGGTGCTATAAGTGTGACAGGCCTACTAGATCGAGAGCGGACACAGACTATGTTTTTAACGGTCGAGGCGTCTGATCATGGCGAACGACGGCTTGTGTCCGATGTTAATGTGACCGTTGAGATTCTTGATGTGAACGACAACCAGCCGATATTCTACGGCTACGACAGGTTGATGCAGTCAGGGGGTATCCACACCATCCCCGTGTACACCACTCTCATAAGACAGCCCTACATAGAGCCAGGTGTCCAAGTGGCCAGGGTTCTGGCCAACGACACAGACGACAGATCCCTCGGCAATGGATTGATTGGATTCAAGCTGTTGGATCATCAGAATATGTTTTATATTCATCCGGAGACTGGCATTGTCACTTCTCTTGTTAAAATTGGTAAGTTCGTCATTAAATCATAATTTTAAGTAGTGCAGCTTTTCTATATGTAAGTTACGATCTTACGTCCTTTTAGAAAACGATCACTAACGCCTTCACTAACCATACTATACAGCATTTCAGCAGTTTCTATAATGTATTAATTACATACAGTGAGTTTTAAAGTAAAAGTTTGTTTTTGTGTGTATTCAATCAATAACTTTAAAACACAGAAATAATAATAGCCCATTTTAGCCTGTTTTGCTTTAAAATACCTTGTTTAAATCCCACATCCATTTAAAGCATATAAAAGATTATTTTATACTCACCCCACCCCCTTTCTCCCCCCTACATACCCCGATAAAATAATAACCAAAAAACAATCAAATATTGGGCAAGTTTTACCATTGGCCTCATTTCCGGTTTTCCCACGAAAATTAAACTTCTTTTATTGATTAAAGTTTTGGTTTAATCCCTATAATTTGGAGAATGTGTATGATATGATATGAAACCAATGATAATTGCTATTATAAAAACATTTCAGAGCGGAACTCGAACATATCTGTGGAAGCTGCGGATCACGGTAAGCCCATCAGATCTGGTACAGCCTTCATACATATTATCCTCACCGATTATCCGCCCAATGTGGCCGCCACCCAGCCGTCCTTGCCGGTGCCGGCCCCACCGCCGCCATCCGCGACATCGCAGTTTACTGTAAACCCACCGTTGCCGCCAAATATCCCAGAAACGCCGCGGTTTAATCCATCGGTTGGATCACCGTCTAACGGCGGCGGCACTGACCCCAAAAAGCTGTTGCTCGAAGGTGGTGGCATTTTCCGACAGCGCGTGTACAAGGTGCAGGTGATGGAGAACACAACCCCGCTCACCTCCATCCTCTCTCTTGGCCCGGAGCTGATGACAGACCTGGAGAACGTGAACCTGCGCCTGGTCGGCAACAACTACGGCCTGTTCGGCATCCAGGAGGCGACTGGCAACCTTATTCTGACTGGCAGCCCTGACAGAGAAGTGAAGAACTCCTACACACTGACAGTGAAGGTTAGTAGAGAGGAAGTGCTGTCATATTTATGCTTATTTACAACTTTTCTTCTCATCTAAGTACGCATTTCAAAGGAGTAAAAGTGTTTGAAATATTTTTATTTATAATAAGAAAGAGAGAGGGGAAAAAAGTGGAGAGCAAGAAAATATTTACACATGTACATACATAAATACACACGTCTTTAAAACTTCGTGGGGTTGGAATTCTGTTTTGTTTTGATTTTTGACAATGTAAGAATACAGTATCTTTCAAGCTATCTCTTATTTTTTTTATAAATCTTTTACATGCTTTTTTCATATTTCTTTTTTGTGTATTTCTTTCTCTATTTTCTTTCCCCTTTATTTTTAAGTAGATTTCTGTCTCTAAATCTATCTTTTTTTATAATTGTTTTCTCTCTCTCTCTAAAATTTGTATGTAATCAAAATCGCTTTCATGATAGATAAACAATTTATAAAAGGGAAAAAAAGATTATAATATTTTATAATAATGTTTAATGTTTGTATCTCCGTGGGTTACTCATTTCTGATTTTGGTAACCGCTGAGCATTTCAACATTTTATATCATTAAAAATCCCCTCGATGTCCTTAGTCTGATCAGCTAATGTCATTTTTATGCATAAAAAAACTTCTACAAGGTTCCTTTTAGCTTCAGGAATAAGGGATAGGTAACTAGAGTAGTTATTTTTCGCATCGTATTACAGACAGCTTTCCGCGGATATTGAAATTAAAAATTATAAGATTAATACCTCCGGGGTTTACAAAACTGGTATTAATTTTATTATTCTTTATTTTAATTTTCGTGAAAAATTGTCTGTAATGCGATGCTATACGTTATTTTTCAGTATGGCCGAGAACCAATTCTAATCCAGCGGATATTAATCGATTTTAAAGTCATACTGGAAAATGAAAAATTCAAACTATGACTTCAAATTAGGTAAAAGTTCAAGTAAAAATATATTTAGCTTCCCGATAATTATATATATTAACATTTGTCACAAAATGTATTTTTTTTAATTTTTGGCAGTAAATTAATCTTCGTTTCACTTATCCCTGTATTCCTGACATGGCTAAATTGTCTTGATTTTGTATAGGGATACTTAAATGTTGAGTATCAGACATTTTAAACAAGAATCAAATATTATACTTTTGGCGAAGCAAAACTAATTTTTTTAAATACACTATAAATAATTAAAATGTGAAGCTTAAAACGGAGATACGGAAAGTGTCATGTGTGACGCATAAAAAACACGTCTGAAAAGGAAAGATGAGAGGAGAAACGGGAAGGAAACTTATAAAAAGAGATGGATTTAGACGTATTTTTATTACGTTACACTTGACACTTTCCGTATCTCCTTAATAACGCTAGTTAAATTTAATTTTTTTTCTACTTTTATCATAAATATAAAAAGGTGTGCTTAGAAATGGTTTTAAATGCTTAATCGTTGTTGACATATTTGCCCTTGTTTTTATGCTTATGTGTGCCAGTTTTTCCAATAATTTATGGGGGGGGATTCAAATAATTTTCAACATTTCCATAATTTCCATCAACTTCATTCAACATCACTTGGTGTCCGAACAAAGTGAAAATTTGTTGCTGTTTTCATTTTCTTAATAATTTATCAATCAATAATCACAAAGGGCCGGGTTAAGAAACGGAAGAAATTATATTTAAGGCCAACTTTCTTTCAGGCAAGTCTTTAATGCAATTTTCTGCATTTGCAGAATAGCAGGGATGGGTCAATGAAAGATTATTTAAACTTAATTCTATTAAAAGTGTACAGTATAAAACTGCTTAATTTTAGCATTGCTAGTGGGTGGGAGCACCATGAAATACATAACCTCAAGGAAATCATTATTGCGTGGTTTTGGTTCTACATATACCAGATATAGATTATAAATTTAAAAAATAAAAATTTGGGGAAATGAAAGAAAGAAAAGATTTTTAATTACAAAAAAGATTGTATCCATGTCTTATAAATTTTCTAGACTAGCATAGAAGTTAGGGTTTCCTTACCTTACATAAATATAAAGAAATATTTATGACTTAGGATTCCATAATTCTTATGTTAGCTTCAGAAATTTTATAATATTTACCCCAATAAAGACATAAACAGAAATCAAAAATTGAAAAAAAGATATCTGAAAAAGATAATACATTGAATTAAAGCTAGATTCAACAAAATTTTACTTTTCTTAATGATCGTAATGAATCAATAGAAAGAATTCATAGAGAAAAATAATTTGGACATAGGTTTGTTTTATTAAGTTGAGTGTACAAACTCCTTAACCACTAATTGTAATCTATAGAAGGGTTAATTTTGTGTATCATCATAGGAGATGTACATCTATTTATCAGCCATTGTCTTATCCCTTTATATCCCTGGTGTGTGCTTGTTTCCACATATGTGAAAGATTTGAAACTGACTATACTAGGCTACATCAATGGATATATTAATACTTGGATCTTACACAAGATTTTCATCTTCTAGCTTTTAAAAAATTAAACTTTAAGCGGGCCAAAATAATGATTTCCACACACTTTACCCAATCCCTTCCCTTCACACTGGATGAACAAACGGAGCAATAAACGAGTTCCAAGTTAGCAAGAGAAACTGACGACAATTTTTTCCCTGACATAATATCCACGTATATTCTACATCCATTGCTACATCTTCACATGTGAGGAATATGTCAGATATTCAGAACAAGTTAAATTTAGTCAATAATTTGTTGGCTACATGGCACATCAATAGATAGATACATATGCTGACAAACAGACAAACACATAAAAATCAAAAATGTATTCCATAAACAGGTGTTTTAAATTTAGTTTTTTTAGTATGACGTTAATTTAGGGGGACAAAGTCACCTGACGTCATAAAACTGAGGGAGATGAGAGAAGAAGTGGGAAAGAAAACCCCTAAATAAGAGATGGATAATTTCATTTTTATGACGTCACTTGGCTGATTTTTGAGTGACTTTGTATAAAGTGAAATTATCTAGCCTTACAAATATCTTTAAAAATGTAATAATACTGTCTAAAACGCATCCGCCTATATTTGTAAATATTTAAAAGCCTACAATGCTAATAATGACGTCGTTTGACGCCTATTTTGCAGATCTAAGTGCACAGAAATTGCATATAAATGCCATCTTTGGGAAATCTAAGTATTCTTTATTATGCTTTCTATGCATCATACAAGAGGATTCAACCAGGGTTTGACAGCCAGTACAATTTTTGGCGGCTTAAATGCGGCTGAAAATTGAAAACAAATTGACGTCTATTTTTACTTAATTACTGGATTTCTGTTGTAGCATACCAAAATAGAGAAGTCTGTAGGTTATTCGCAATCCGCCAGATTTTTCGGCAAATAGTGCAGCAGTCAAAAAAATATAGCACTTCAGCTGCGACTAAAAAACTTGCGATTGTAGCTACTAATTACGTCTGCCGAGCCTTGGTATTCAACCAATAAAATGCATTAAATTCAATACAACCATTATTAGAAATAACCATTAATTTAATAGCCTTAAGCAAAAAATGCAATAAAATTTAATAACATAGGATTAAAACCTATTGCTATGCACATGTTAGAATTTTTATTGTTATATCCGCCGATCAAAAATGAATGAATATTAAGCTAATTCATATCTTACAAAAGGACGAATCTAATATTTCTAATGATTAACATATTAATTAATGACCAATTGCATCAAAAATGTATTTCTTCAAGAATTATCTTTTATCACTGACTTTAAATCAATTGGAACAACACGTTTCCAATTTTATGTTATTTTTAGTTAACAAATTATTCAAGAAAGATATAAAAAGCTATCATGTTAATAAAAGGAATTCTTTGAGACTAAAATCTAATATTTGATTTTTTTGTGAAAAAAAATGTGCTTTAAAGTTAAATTTTTAGAAACATGGAAAATAGAAACTGTCGAACAACAACTTTACGCAAATTTTTTCATAAAAATAACACCTTTTATTTTGTCTGGTTAAGTGAAAATTTATCTGATTAAATCCTGAATTAAAGTAGTTTGCATTTACATGCAACATAATGTTGATTTAAGCTTTTTAAATTCTATTACCACCCTTGTCTTCCTCAAATACCTCTTCTTTATAAAGTAAATATAAAGATTGTTCATGTTAATTTATTCAATTACTTTTGCATTTTTTAGTAGTAAAGCTACACTGTAACACCGCTTTGTATGTACGTTCGTCAGCCTATCCGTAAGGCTATATATTTAATGGAAGTTATCGAATGAATTGTGTTTATCAGCCTATAATAAAGAAAGTAATCTAAATTTTGTATTGAAGATTCCACTGAACAATGAGCATCTACTCCTTAACTCTTTTGGTCCATCTGTTTGTCAATAACGCTCTTATTTGAGTGAATTATTGATTTTTTAGGCTTCGCTACCTATGGATGTTATCATCCTTGTTAAATTACTAACTTATGGATTAACCAGAAAATGCTTTTTTTTTGTTTTGCTTGCATGCTAATATAACATAAAATAGATGCAACATTTCTCTACCAGAAGTTCATATAATTTGGGACAGTCGTTATATTATTAATTGGATGTTGCACCAGGTTTTCATGTACTCTGTTAAAGCTCGCAGCTGGCTTAAAAACGATACCCCCAATCACCCTCTTTACCCAACCCCCTCCCATCCTACTGGATGAACGAATTGACTAATAAATGAGATCCATATAAGCAATCTAAATAGACGACAAATTTTCCTTTGTCAATATAAGTAGCACTAGTTTGGTATACTTATCAACTGAGATATATTAACCTATGTGATCAATGGGAAAACTTATTTGTATGAAAGGTACATCTATGAGGATCCTAAAATCTCCATATTGATGGTAAATGTTTGTATACGAAGGGAAATGCACATTATCATATAAAAAGCTAAATACATTCATTAATTGCATTGCCAAAATATTACATTTCAGCTTGGGTTAACTATACAAATTTTAATTTTTAAAATTTCTATATATTCTATATTTGATTTATCAATATATAAGCACAAATAAGTCCTGCAAAACTTTTTCACAGAAAAAAATTAAAGAAACTAGAAAAATAACATTACAGGTATAGATGTACCTTAATATTTACTGAGATAGGTTAACCGTTAACCTATCTTGAAAATAGGTAGTGCATACCTGTCTGGGTAAAATTTATAGAATATTTTTTTTTTAAAAGGGTTAAAAAAGGTAAATGTTTAAAAACCCTTACCATCATGTACGTGCATATTTGAGGCATTGTTTTCATAATGCTTGGATATTAAACAAATTCTCATACTCTCCCCCTCTTCCTTACCTTCAAAGGATATATAATTTATATGTATGTATATGTTTGAAACAAGAATAGTAGCATCCAAAAAAAGTTTTATGTAAAAAATGGACATACTGACTGTATTATAACGTCTAAAGAGTTGCTACGCTTCCAAGATTAAAACTTATCTTATTGATAATCTTGTCATAAAGTTTTAAATCACTTGAACGATTCTTATATGTAGAAATGCCTTGCTTTAAAATACATGTATGTGCTTCTTTTGTATCCTTTGAATATGCTTTATTAATAGTATGTAGGGATGGGTAGGAATAGGGGGACAGGTGGTGGGTAAAACCCAGGGATTTAAAGGGATAAGACAATGGCCGATAAATTGATGTACATCCCCAATGATGATACACAAATTACCCCTTCTGTAGCTTACAATTGTGGTCGAAAAGTTTGGACATTTAACTTAAAGAACCAACCAATCGAAATTTATCAAAAGTCCTAAAAGTTGTTTAGCTAACGAATAAGAAAGCGTTACTATAAAACTTTGGGTAACAGTGTGATAAACAGCCCAATGACCCCTACATCCCTGGGTTGAAACCTTGGTCAACAAGATTTATGCTGTTTGTTAATTTAGCAAAACCTTTAGAGGATGTACATTATACATAGAAACACAATGTTAATTTTTACAGTGGCGTGCCAAGGGGGTGGACAGGAGAGAACAAGGGAAGTGAATATTAATAATAATACTTTTGGTGTCAGCTTGCTGTATAAATTAGTTTTAGCCCCCTTGCCATGCCCCGTCAAAGTTCCCTACCACCCTTCACCTACCCATATACACACTCCCACTTACTAATTCTTAAATACTAAAATTTATGTAAGAACATTTAGGAATTAAGAATTAAGCATTTAGACATAAACTTAAAAGGCATACAGTATACTTCATAAATAACTAAGACATCCCATACTTGTAAAGTTAACCAATAAACACTACCCCTCAAAAATAGAAACTAATTGATATAAGTTGCTAACTTGTTCAATAAATTATTTTTTAAAATGGAAAGGGGTTGTACAAGTCAGTCCAATTAAAAAATAAGAGATAATAAGAACCTTTAACAAAGTGACCTTTAACAATTTCAAAGTCTTTGAGTTGATAATAGATGAAAAAATGACCTATAGAAATTGAAAATTATCATGAAAGCATTTTCGTCTACTTATAGTAATGTTATATTAGTTTTATTCCTATTATTGGATTTATTATTACTTGGATCTAACACAAAATTATCATTTACATTAAAAAGTGAAACCTGTAGCTGGTTAAAATAACAATCATCACCTTAACCCCATTTTCTACCTCCTACTGAATGAACCAACTGACCAATAAATGATGTTTATTTTAGCAAGCATTTCCATATTTCGTATATATCGTTCAGACGGACAAACAGACATTGTCAGTAGTAGCTTTGATTTGCAAGAAAAGAGTTGAGAATAAGTCTAGGTGGAAAAATAGACTGGTAAAGTGATAATATTAGAAACAATATTTCAACAAACCTATAGTTATCTGCCCAATGAAATATAAAAAAAGGGTTAAGGGATGAGCCTATTCAGAAAAAAAATGCTGTTTATAAAAAGATTTATTTTAAAAGTATTACACTCCCAATTCACCTAATATGTAAATTAGACTACGATTTAATAGTTAGACCAGGAATTTTAAGTAAGAGTATTTATTGTCGTAATATGTAATAACAGCAATAAACATGGTTCGAATTCTTAAAAATATGCATACCTTTCTTCGTGATTGTTCTAACAGACCAAGATGAGTTTTTATTTTTAATCTCTATAATTTTTAACTCAATCTATCTGTCTAAAATATCTGTCTGAATATATGTACGTATATACATAGTTACATACACTATGAATATGCGGTTAACTGAGTTCAAATAGTATTTAGCAGCAATTGAAGAAAATATAAATCATGGAACTATAATTTCTGAAGATTCTTTAAAAAGTCGTTTTTTGGCACAACTATTTTACACAATGACTAAGTTATATTGGTTTTGGCTCATAATTCATTTCACAAAAAAAGTCTCATTTCTCTTAGACTGTAGTATTTCCACTGCTACTTTCTTGTTATTTTGTGTGTATGTTATTCAATTAAAGCAAAGAGTGCTTAACAAAAAAAAATAGACGCCAGAGAATAAATCAACTCAAGTTAATGAGCTGAAAAGATTAAATTTTTTATTATCCATTCTTGATTTTAACTTATTTATAATTTGCAGGCAACCCTTGTGAACAAGAAGGTGCCAATCTTCTTCTACACCCTGTTCCTGGAGGGCGAGGAGGCATCTGACGGTCAGGGCAAGTACGAGGCCACCATCCAGGTTGACATACTGGATGCTAATGACAATGCTCCCGAGTTTGAAGAGGCTGTGTATAAGGCAGCTGTTCAGAGCACAGCACAGTATGGAGATGCGGTCATTCTTCTACAGGTAATATTTTTAGTATATTTATTTTTATTTATTATTTAATAGCTTAAAACTACCTCAGGACATTTATGATGCTTATCTAAGATTGACAACTTTTATTTCAAATATATTCTTAAAACTAAGTAGATTGAATTAAACAGATTTAATAGAGCTTGTTATAAGATTTAGGATATCTTTTTCTGCTTTTGTTAGGTTATGAATTGCAGAGGCTAGAAGCAAGTTTAAAGACGGGGAAAATCTTTGGGGGTGGTCTAGAAGGCAAAATTACTACCAATTTTGCTTTACAACACATACATAGATATTTTTTAGGGCCTAAAATGTTTGTTTTGCTATAAAAATAATGAGCAAAATTTTCTTTTTTGGCATACAGGATATATCCAATTATGGAAACTTAAATGAATGGCTTTATTTTAGCAAATATTTGAGGGATTGTAAAGTTTCTGGGATCTTGAGGGATAAGCAAATCCTTAATGATGATAAACAAAATTACCCTTTCTGTAATTAAAATTAGTGGATGAAACGTTTGAATGCTCAACTTATTGAATCAACCAATCAAAATTTACTAAAGTCCCCAAGTTTGTTAAGCCAACGAATAAGAAAACGTTATTATAAAACTTTGAGCACTAGTGCGATAAACAGCCCATTGTCCCCTTCTCTTTATAGTTTTACCATTCATAAAATAAAAAAGATGAAACCCCCCTTAAAACAAAGAAAATATTTACCCATTTACAATCTACCCCCTTCCCCCCCCCCCCCCCCCCCACAAAAAAAAATATTTTATACCTTTGTCATTCAATTGCATTTTACAGCAATTTTTTCACAGGGATTACAAAAAATGTTCAAAGTATTTTGCAAATTTTTTGTCACAAAATGGAATCTTTGATCTTTCTGGTTTCCTCTTGTCAACCTTCCCTTTGTTATGACAGAAAATAATCTTCAATTTTCTACGAATAAAGATCAACCCATCTTCTAAACCCAATTCACGAATATTTTCAATTTCTTATCAAATAATTGTGTTTTTATGATGATGATTTTAAAGAATTTTACTTTATAATTTTCTACGTTGGATTGGTTTGTTAATTAAGTTGAGTGTACAAACGTTTCAAACAATTCCTTTAGATCCCTGCGATCATGTTACTATCTGTTTTAAACCAAAGATTAGGTTCTTATCCAGAGGCGTCCCGGGAAATCATACTTTAATTCTAGCTTTGCCCAATTGTGCATTGATTAAATAAGATAAACTGATTATGATTAAAAAAAAAGTCTGTGTTATAATTTTTAAACTATCATATGACCAAATTAAACTCCAATTGTAAAGTTGTTTTGCCATATTGGTGCGTATTATGATAATCAATATGTATTAATGGATTTATCATTGCTTGGATCTTAGACCAGAATATAATGCATTCTCTAAAAAAGTGAACCTTGTAGTGGGCTAAAATAACAATCCACCACTACACCCCCCCCCCCTCCCTTTAACCCATCACCTCCCCTCCTACTAGATGAACAAACTTACCAATAAATGCCAGGGGAAATAGCAACCTAATTAACGAAAAAATTGTCCCCTGTCATAATATCCACGTATACTCTACATCCGTTTAAGCAGTAATCTCTTAATTTAGATCAAGTTAGGACTGGAATTTAAAAAAAATTGAAGCTGCATTTAATATTTTAAAAAACTAACAGTTGGATGTTCCTTTTACTAGGCGGAACAAAAAAAAATATATCTGATGTGCAATTGTATCTTTTTAAGTTAGCGGCAAAGTTTCTCTACAAGTCACTCTTTGTCTGCTAGCCAATTGATCTGTCTGTTTCTTAAATATTTTTTCTTCTCACTTCTCTTACAGTTTTCTATATTTATTTAATTTTATACCATTTTGACTTAAATAAGTTTTATTTTTGAACAAGCTTCGCTACTAAATGAGAGAATCTTGCTTGTTTCTTAAAAAGACAGAATGACAAACAAATTCCATTGACTCTTACAAACAGATTATCCTGAAAAATTGTAAAAGCCCAATTCATGCAAGTTAGGACCATGCACTTCAATTTTCAGTATACTGTTAGTAACGTAGCTACTCTATATTTACATATTTACGTCATTCTATTTGTTCCCTAGTCTGCTGTCTCCTAATAGATTTATTTTAAGATTAGACAGCTAAAAATTTAAATCTTTTGTATTAAATGAAAAAATGGACCTATTTCATAATAAGACACAATTTTAAATTAGTTAAAAAGAACATTATAATGCTTATTGATCTTCGCTTCCATGAATATGCTGTTATAAGATTACCTTTAATAGGCTATTAAACCTTATTCATAAACTTTACGTCTTTTTCTTGTTAAAGTTTTACGTTAAGTGTTAAGTTAAAAAAAATACAAAGTTTAGATATCGAAGTTTAAAACAAAATATTTTTTTTCAAAATGATCTTTTTTTAATCTTTACTCGCGTTAAGACTGAAATAATCAAAGAAAAAACCCTAAACAAAAACAAGGTTTATGAAAGCGAGAAAAAAAATATTTAAAAAAAAATACACCTTAATCTTTTTCAGCATAAACAAGCAGATCTCTTTTTTTATCCAAATTGAACGGTTAGCAAATGAAAATGCAAAATTCTTGATTGTAGAGAAGCTACGCATTGAAAGGATGTGTCTAATCTCAACCCTAACAAAATACGGGGATTACGCTTTGACATAAATGACGTTTTCCTAATTAAAGACAATCAATTTTCTGATAGAATCCTTTTTTTATCAAATGGAGAGCGCATAAACCCTCCTCACTCCTTTATACAAAATTTTGTGTCCGAGCAATGATTTTGCGGGGCATTACTTCTATCGGGCTTTTTAGCAATCATAAAATGTTTTTTTTCTCGTATTCATTCGAATCCTGTGGATAGGAACCGGTTCTCATCCATACGAAAAAACTATTTCTAGCATTGTATTATATCCAGCTTTCTACGAATAAAAAAACTGGTTTTAATGTTATAATTGTACATTGTGTATCCGCGGAAAGCTGTTTATAATACGATGCGAGAAATAACTATACCAGAAATTAGTTTTAAAGATTGTCGTTGTTTCACATACCAAATAAGGGATAGTGCCAATGCCATTTTTTTCTTTTAATTTTTTATAAATTTTGTAATAAAATGTTTTGCCCTTTTAACCCTTTTCTTTAATCAATGGCGTTTATAGATTAAATATTTTCCTCCATTTTTCTTCCTTTTTAATTGCTCATTTATATTTTCTAAATAAAAAGAAAGAAATGAACTTTTAATTAAAGTGAATTGATGAAAGAATAATATAAACTTTGTATTGTATTTAAATTCACTATATCTGCACTATAACTCACTTTGTCCGTTTATCCATCCTTATTTTTGACTTTGCTCTTTATGGATGTTGTCATTCTTGTTATTTCTATACGGTCAACATTTGAGTTTTTGTGTATTTTTAGCCGCTAAAATACAAACAAACCAAAAATAAAATGTCCTTGTTAAGCCTATAATCTCAAGAATATGTATTAGACCCTTTCAATATTTTAGCTTTTTAAATTTTGTTGTGTTGACTTCCTTAATAAAATCAATGTTTGGCTTGTATATATTATGAATATCGGAGCCGGCTCTAACATACTCTTTTGGGATTTGGGAGCCGATTTTTCTTCAATTCATAATGTAAGTGTAATATGACACCAGGGCCATGAGAATGGAATGTTGAATTCATATTGTACTAGCTCCGACTTTGGCTCCAGACATTTACAATATAGATTTTACTTCTTATTTTAAAAATATTGCATAAAAAAACACTAAACTTTGCCTTTTTTTCCATATCTATATCAATATCTGTCTATCTATCTATCTATCTATCTATCTATCTATCTATCTATCTATCTATCTATCTATCTATCTATCTATCTATCTATCTATCTATCTATCTATCTATCTATCTATCTATCTATCTATCTATCTATCTATCTATCTATCTATCTATCTATCTATCTATCTATCTATCTATCTATCTATCTATCTATCTATCTATCTATCTATCTATCTTTCTATCTATCTATCTATCTATCTATCTATCTATCTATCTATCTATCTATCTATCTATCTATCTATCTATCTATCTATCTATCTATCTATCTATCTATCTATCTATCTATCTATCTATCTATCTGTCTATCTATCTATCTATCTATCTATCTATCTATCTATCTATCTATCTATCTATCTATCTATCTATCTATCTATCTATCTATCTATCTATCTATCTATCTATCTATCTATCTATCTATCTATCTATCTATCTATCTATCTATCTTTCTATCTATCTATCTATCTATCTATCTATCTATCTATCTATCTATCTATCTATCTATCTATCTATCTATCTATCTATCTATCTGTCTATCTATCTATCTGTCTATCTATCTATCTGTCTATCTATCTGTCTATCTATCTGTCTATCTATCTGTCTATCTATCTGTCTATCTATCTGTCTATCTATCTATCTATCTATCTATCTATCTATCTATCTATCTATCTATCTATCTATCTATCTGTCTATCTATCTATCTATCTATCTATCTATCTGTCTATCTATCTATCTATCTGTCTAACTATCTATCTATCTATCAATCTATCTATATCTATCTAGCTATCTATTTATTTGTCTGTCTCTTTATCGATCTCTATCTATCTATCTATTAAGCTTTTTGTCTATCTATCTATCTAAGGAAGTGATAATCTGTGTCTGTCTCTACTAAAAAAATGACCTCTTCCCCTCACAATTTTTTGTTTAAAAATTGATATGAAAATGGGGTAATCAACTTCCCCCCCCCCCCAAAAAAAAAAATTACCATCATTTTACTTTTTCTTTTAGAGTTTAACTCCCTCCCCCCACCTGAAATGCCCTAAGAAAGCCTCTAGGGGAGTAGCCGCTAGTATTAAGATAAAAAGCTGAGAAAATAAATATAAATAAGCATAAATATTTCATTGCAGAGCTACTCTTTAGCTTTTTTTATCATTCTAAATATATTTCTTTATAACTGGTCTATATATCTGTCTATATTTAAATAGAGGGGAAGGGAATTAGTATTAAATAGTTATTTTATCTGAAAGCTCAATATTTACTTGTATCTAAACCTTGAAAAGCAATAATCAAAGTAAGACCTAGCTAATGTCTTTGCATGGCCTCTATAATCTAAATCAAATCTATTATAATATCAATTTAGAATTTATCAAATCTTATTTTCTTTAGTTATGCTATAGATAATGATATGATTGTCCTTGTTGGATGCATAGTTTAATCTTCGCGTGGGACATTTAACGAACTTTCCCTTAGATCTTATGTAAATTGAGATAACAGAATAGAGTGTGCATAGAAATTGTTGACATCCCACTTAATGAAATCATCCTCTACCATTATTTTTAATTGTAGATGAAAATCGTTTGAAAAGCCTTCATAAAACATATTGTACACGTAAAAGTTTTCTTTTAAAAAGATGAATTCTGGCTTACTATCGTTTAGAACATAATCTAAAAATAATGCAAGTTAATGTATAAAATATGATAGAAAAACACAAAAATTGAGGGCATGTTCTGTTGAACTTATTATATTACATTTTGAACATAAATTTGATTCAGCTAACTTAAATTTGTAAAGTTTATTTCTACTATTTAGAGTTCTATTCATTTGTTCAAGATAATTGGCATGTTAAATATTTTTTTAATGAAATATTAAGCATTTCTTTGTTTGGAATACATAACTGATCACTTACTCTAGTTTTTAATGCAGGTAGCTCACATGAGTTTTTATTTCTATAAATTAGTTTAAAATGAAGAGAGAAAACAGATTTGTTCTTTAAAAAAACTGTTCCAATTGGAATCAAAAGTTGTGTTGCTCTCTTCATGCTAAACACACAATCTCTAGGAAAAGCTGTTTTTGTTGACTCTACTAGTTTACTCAATTTATTTATTCAAGAAACATCTCTAATTGTATTTGATAGATCAGATTTTATGTATGGCAAAAATAATACTTTATCATCAATTTTTCTTGTTTCAAATATGGAAGCAATGGTTAGCTTTTTAGCTTTAAGTAATACATTTTAATCATGTTTATTAAAAGGTGTTGAAATATAAGCAAAATTTGATGAGATAATGGGGGATTGAAAGAAAGTGATTGGTTCATGCTCTAAATCATAAAAAACTCGCTTAGCTTATGAAAATAATTACCACCTGCACATGGATAAAGACTCTTAAAAAAATTTTTATGCTCAATGATTGTTTTATAACTAAATGTAGGTAACATTGCTTGAATGTTTAGATGTTTATGCTCTAAAATTAAGCTAATGGTAGTATCATTATGCTGAGAAGAAAATCTTAGACAATTCATAAAACTATTTAGCCATATTGAAAATGCTTGGGTGTCAGGTTTTAGAAAGTTCAAACCACCCTGAGTGAAATATTGTTCTATACTATTTTGTGAAATATTATATCTGTATGATATTTTCCCATCAGGATTTCTATTAGACCATAAAAACTTTGAAATAATTTTCCAAATTGATTTACAATATTTGTTTTAAAAGAGAAGTTTTTCTAGAATTAGGGTCGGTCCGCCTGTCTGTACGTCCGTCTGAAACGGTTAGCTTTTTCCAAAAAGTTTTAAATTTTTTCTTTTAAATATATACTAAATAAAATTATATATATAATATGTGATCAATTTGTTGTTCATATTATATTTCAGAATCAATTTCAGAATAAATATTTTTTTACTTCACTTTTATTTTTTTTAAAGCGAAGATTTTCTATAATTAAGGTCAGTCAGTCCATAACGGATAGCCTTTTCGTTAATTTAGGCTTTTTAGAATTGTCCTAGCGATTTCAAACTTTGCATGATGATTCCTGTAGTAATTAGGTACGATTTAGAAAGCGTAGCAACTCTATAATCGTTACCAAAATGTCCGTAAACATGATCTAGATAGATAGATAGATAGATAGATAGATAGATAGATAGATAGATAGAAAGATAGATAGATAGATAGATAGATAGATAGATAGATAGATAGATAGATAGATAGATAGATAGATAGATAGATAGATAGATAGATAGATAGATAGATAGATAGAAAGATAGATAGATAGATAGAAAAATAGATAGAAAAATAGATAGGAATATAGATGGATAGAATCAAATAAAAAGAAATAGCCTAAAATCTGTCTATATAACAATAGTAAGCTTCCCTGACAATTTAAGAATGAATAGTTGTACGAGCCGTTGGACATAAGCTCCCTATGTTCCCCTTGAATTAACCTTTACAGATCTAAGTAAACAAGAATGACAATATTCATAAAAACGAGGTTCAAGATATCAAAATATCAGACGAATATTGATTTAATCTTACAACCAATCATTATTACAAACTTTTGTGGTTCAGAGAATCATTTGAGGTAAAATACAATATCGGATTTGGAATCACCATTAATTATAAACTGTTAATGGCTTTGTTTTTTTTTATTTTTTTTTGTATTTTTTATTATTGAGGGTTTCCGTTTAAAAGTCAAAAGTTTCAATCTTTTTAAAAATAGTATTAAAGTAAGCCTAAACGACAATTGTATCGAAATATTGATCTGAGAGAGAACTTTTCAAAAGGAGATATGTTAGGCTTATTGAGCCGGACATTTAGAAGACTTAAACTCGTTGGTAGCTCAATCCTAGCTAAACTGAAATGAAAAACCTATACAAAATTTTCTGAGAGGCCAAAATTCTAATATGTGTTTTTGTATACGTTTTTCTTTGTCATTATGCGTCTTCAATTATGATTATCAAATTTATTCATTCTTTAGATTAAAATTATTGGTTAAAAAGTTGGAACATTTTAAAATTAAAGAAGCCAGTATACTTATCAATTTAAAAAAGAAGTACCCAAAGTTTTCACACTCTACATGTGTTAATGTTCTATGGTCCTTCGTTTTTAGAGCTTTGCTTTTATGGATGTTGTCATCCTTGTTTTCTTAACAGTAAAAGATAAATTTACACTTAATGCTCACTGATATAGAATCTTCACTGTCTATCTTCAATGGCAGCTGAGAAAATTGCATGTCCCCCATAGCGTTACAGACTGGCGGACTGATGAATAGACAAAGTAAACTAAAGAGAAGCTTCGCTACTAATAAATAAATTAACTTCTAAGATTGTTCTATGTTTCTTAACTCCTTAAATATGAAAAAAGTTTTAATTTATGATTTAAAAAAGAATGAATATTAAAAGGTTAAAAGTATTGTAATAGAGGGTCGTGGTACCCTCCCCTGAAATAGTTAAGAACCTTACAAGGACCTATAAAAAGCTACATTGTAAAAGAAAACCATCTCGGTTCGCTGGTTAGCGAGATCATTCGATACACACAGACAAAACAAACACACATACACACACTGTTACTTTAATATAAGTTATTTTAGTTAATAATTTTTTAAATTGAAAAATTTACACAAATTTACCAAAACAAGGATGACAACATCAGACAAAATAAATTTGTTGCAAAATAAATTAAATACTAAACATGCTTTCATCTCTAGGGTTGCTCTGTATCTAAAGGATAGAAAAGAGCTTCAAAAATAGCTTAAAACCAAGACTTAAATCTAAAATTTAAATAGCCCAAAACCATTACAGGACCTTTGGAATTACATACACTCAATTATTTTTAATATTTTCAAATAAATTAAGCTTTCTTAGAGGCAAAGTAGTCTGAAAATTATACTGGTGCTCAAAGTTTTGCAAACACATTATCTCGGATGTTCGCCCAAAATATTAGAAATAAGATGATTAAATTTTCCCTAGCTACCAAATTTTCTCATTTCTGCTAGGATAGTCTAAAACGTATCTAAATATTGGTTTTAGACGAGGGACTTTGGAATTATATCTCCCGCTCATTGAGACGGTTCTGTAGAGTATTTAACCTCGACTGTAGGTCAATCCTAGCTCAAATGAGAGAAAAAATAAAAGACGCATAAAAATTCGGGGTATGGCTCACTCAATTTGCTAGGATAGACCTACAGTCAATGTTAAATACTCTACAGAACCGGCTCAATGAGCCTAAGAGAAAACTTTGAATAACCCATAGTCTAAAGTCAATATTTCGATATGTTTTCCGGGGTAAGGCTCACTTTCAAATTTTCAAAAAATCAGAAAAAGTTTGGTCCAGTATCAAAAAATTAATTTTACACTAGGGGTTGTTTGGAATTATATCTCCAACTCATTGGGCCGGTTCTGTAGAGTATTTAACATCGACTGTAGGTCAATCCTAGCTCAAATGAGAGAAAAAAATAAATACGCATGAAAAATTCTTGGAATCTCAGAAACGCCTAATAATTTTTTGCAATATTTATTTCTCATTTCTGCTAGGATTGAGCTACAGGCGATGTTAAGTACTCTACAGAACGGTCTCAATGAGCTACACTTAGATATCCTAGGAACTCATAGTCTAAAATGAAGATTTCCATACGTTTTACAGAATAATCTAATTGGTGTATAGACATCTAAAATATGGGACCTTGTTGTCCTAGGAATCAATATTCCAAAAATCAGATCAATAGCATAAACATCATACAAATAAACGTTAAAAATCAGCTTGTTTTAAATGGACATTTGGTTTCTGGTAATGATCATAGAGTGGCTATGCTTTTAAAATTTTACATAATTATTATTGGAATCATCATGCAAAGTTTGAAAACAATTCAAAATTACAAACTGATGACCATGCAGACAGACCCTTATTAGAGTTTTCTTTAAAAAAAGGTTTTCTAATAAAAAAATTCAAACTGTATAATGTCATGGATCTTTAGGGATAAGACAAAAAATGATAATTTTAGTAACATCCAAATAATTTTACACGAAATTACCACACTTGTAGATGAAAAAATTATGTACAACCCCAAAGATGATACACAAAATAACCTGTTCTGTAGATTATGATTAGTGGTTGAAACGTTTAGTCACTCAACTTTATGAAAAGTCAAGAAAAATCCACAAAGTTGTTAATCCAACAATTAGTAAACTTTATTTTAAAATTTGGGGACTAGTGTAATAAACAATCCATTGTCCCCTCTCTCTCTTAGGTTAACACTAAAAATTTCAGCTTTCTATGAAATTGATATTTCCCCTTAGCCGTACAGATGGATGGACGGACAGACACACAAAGTTATTTATAGAGTAACATTGCTACTAAAAAGAATATAACATAAAAATATAACATAAAATGACATTTAAAGTTTTTTTATTACCAATTTGTTATAACTATAACTAGAGATCTAAAGGGATTAGACAATGGCCGATAAATTGATAAACATCCCAAATTATACACAAATTACCTAATTAGTGAGTGAGACGTTTGAACACACAACTCAATAAACCAGGCAATCAAAATTCCCGATAGGCCTTAAAATTATTAAATCAACGAATAAGAATACTTTGGGGACTATTGTCCCCTCTCTCTCTGCAGTTATTTCCTAATGTTCTTTGTGCGAGGGATGTAAATATAGCTTAAATCCACCCAGTAAGATATGTATAAAGCTGCCCTTAAAAGAACAACTAATTGAGTTCACCAATTTTCATGATTTTTAACTCTAGACAGAAAAAAAACTTATAAAATACTTCAAATTATTGAATATGTTTTAACTGAAAAAATTTAATTTTATCATAAAACAAGCAAAAATAAAGCTATCCGGCTAATTTTCTGATATGCTAGAGTTTTTTCCATGCTTAACAACTTTGCTTTTATGTTTTGATTTGAAAAAATCAGTTTAAAACCGGTTTAATTGGGTTTGAAAATTGACGACCCTAAAAAAATATATAGTACCCACCCTTCAAATTTTCAAATTACGTAAAAAATGAAATAATAGCGGCAGGCATATGAAAATACTAATCTCTCATTGGTTACTTTGTATGCCGCCTAAATTTCTTATTGGTTTATATTGTATAGGACTTGTTTTTCTTTCATTTCTCTCAGAGCCGTCTAGTCTTTAGCTTCCTAGCCCAGCCCTGCTACTCAACAGTGCCAGATGTACACATTTTGTGCGTAATGTACGCATTTTTGACCTGATTCTTGACAAATGTACACATTGGGAAATGAGGGATGTTCCCAGTTGAGGAGTGAGATTCTACCCCATATGAAAAAATACCCCCCCCCCCTGCCATCTATCAAATAACCCCCCCCCCTGGCATGTGATTTTGTCCCCATCATGTAATTTGATCCCCATCTTCATATTTTGTAAATATCCAAGAGTTACAAAAATGAAGGATGCGGTCTAAATTGGACCATGGGGCCAGAATTTGAGGTGGGGACATATTTGAGAGATGGGGACAAAATTGGCAGAAGGGGAAATAAAATCTAAGAAGGTGGGAGGGGAGAGTCTAGAGGGGTTTGCGAGGTGAACCTGGCACGAGAGAAAATATATAAGGCTAGCATATAGCTACCTTGCTTCACACACTTGATTTTGCTATATTTTAAATAAAATATGAAAATACCTCTATTTATTTTTCTATTTCTCTTTTAAGACTTTTTTTTATAATAAAACAACAACATATTCTAATACTTTCCTTTATTTTATATTCTAAAAAAAAACTTTTGCTCGATTGAAGTACAATAACAATAGTGTGTTTTAAATAGGAACACCTAGTGGCAGATTATTGAACTACATAATATACATTTTTCAAGATGCTGAAAATATGAGTAGGGGTTGAAACTCACACATGGGGTGTCAAAATTTGATATGGGGTCATTTTTTCATGATGGGGTAGTTTCAAGTGCTTATATCTTGAGAACCGTAAGAGATAGAGGCCTGGTTGCTTGACTGTGGTAACTCAGAATTACATAAGGAAGCCATTTATGCACATGGGGTGTCAAAATTTGATATGGGGTCATTTTATGATGGGGTAGGTTCAAGTGCTTATATCTTGAGAACCGTAAGAGATAGAGGCCTGGTTGCTTGACTGTTGTAACTTAGAATTACATAAGGAAGCCATTTGTGCACATGGGGTGTCAAAATTTGATATGGGGTCATTTTTTCATGATGGGGTAGGTTCAAGTGCTTATTCTTGAGAACCGTAAGAGATAGAGGCCTGGTTGCTTGACTGTGGTAACTCAGATTTACATAAGGAAGCCATTTATGCACATGGGGTGTCAAAATTTGATATGGGGTCATTTTATGATGGGGTAGGTTCAAGTGCTTATATCTTGTGAACTGTAAGAGATAGAGGCCGGGTTGCTTGACTGTGGTAACTCAGATTTACATAAGGAAGCCATTTATGCATATGGGGTACCAAAATTTAATATGGGGTATAATTATGGGGTAGGTTCAAGTTTCCTTATGTAATTCTGAGTTACCACAGTCAAGCAACCAGGCCTCTATCTCTTACGGTTCACAAGATATAAGCACTTGAACCTACCCCATCATGAAAAAATGACCCCATATCAAATTTTGACACCCCATGTGCATAAATGGCTTCCTCATGTAATTCTAAGTTACCACAGTAAAGCAACCAGGCCTCTATCTCTTACGGTTCTCAAGATATAAGCACTTGAACCTACCCCATCATAAAATGACCCCATATCAAATTTTGACACCCCATGTGCATAAATGGCTTCCTTATGTAATTCTGACTGTGGTAACACAGAATTACATAAGGAAACTTGAACCTACCCCATCATTATACCCCATATTAAATTTTGGTACCCCATATGCATAAATGGCTTCCTTATGTAAATCTGAGTTACCACAGTCAAGCAACCCGGGGCTAGGGGCAAATCCGCTAGTCTAGTATAAAAAGTAGTGCGATGTCTGAAGCTTAATATCTCAGTTACCAATGAACTGATTGAGCTCTACTCTTCAGGGAATGCAACTACTGGTCCTGTGATGGTTTTAAGTTATTTTCGTGGGGGTTCGGACACCCAAAACCCCCCAAAAAATGAAAAATATCCCCCCTCCAAAAAAATGAACTTAAAAAAGTAAGATTGACTAATCTGGCTAACCAATTAAGCTTGTAATTTTAAAATTTTCTACGTAGTTTAATTTAAATTACTATCATTCGCAATGAAAAACTTCTATCGGACCTAATCTAATTATAGAAAAGCTTTACTTTAACAAACTTTAGACACTTTATGTACAATTAAATTAAGCACAAATAATTTTAAACTTCTTTTCTTACAGTTTGTTTTTAGAATTAAAGCTACTCTATAACTAACTTCCAAACAAGTTCCAGTTGTGCACTTATAACCTCCCATTTTTAAAATTTTCTTAAATAAGTGGAGGTTGTTTTTTTGCCTAAATATGCCAACTTCTGGGGGAAGGCCCTATCCCAACGGAACCTGTACCTGATGTGCCCTAACCTATTACTCCTAATTTCAATTTATTAAAAGGTGGTTGGTTATCAATGTTCACTAGGGTAATTTGGGTGAAATTGTAACTCACTTTGTCCATCTGTCTTTTCTGCCGCCTTTACATTTAAGGGGAAATGTGAAATTCTCGGCTCTTATTTAACCATAGAGTTTAATATTTTAATGTAGATTCCTATAACCCATGCTCAAACGGTTTTACAAATTGGTACGTTATGGATATTTTGATAAACTTTTTTATATTAAGAAATCAACATGCGTCGTTTATATCTATATGCTAATAATATCATATAAAAGTAATTCTATTATATAAATTAGTAAGGATATGTTGCTAGTACCAAAGGATTTTGCTAACAGCTGAACAGATTTGGTTTTACTTTACAATGTAGCTTCTCATGTGTCCTAGCAATGTTTATAACCAAGCTGGAGCCAGGGAATCTTATTATCTTATTAGAATTAAAAATGAGGGGGAAAAAGGAAGGGGTTGACTCCTCGAAACTCATCTTCAGGGCTTCTACAGGCCTCTTTGGGATTGGATTATGGAATTAAACTCCCCCCCCCCCCCCCTTAATTGCCCCTAAAGGCCTCCATATGCGTAGCCGCTAGTATATTATAAAAGAATGGGAAATTTTAAAAGCAATGTTTTGCATAGATAAATTGATAATCTCGTCATTTGCACAAATATAGAAATGCAACAAACATTTTGAAAAGCCTTTTTTAAATTAAGAAAAAGTGACAAAATTTGTGTGGGATATTTAACGGAAAGTTATCTATAAAAAATAACAAGGACAATCATGAAGGCTGTTGAAATATTTTTTTAAAATAAGAGATAATAAAATTAATCATTTACAAATTGTGTTCAAATGTAAATGGAGCTTTTAAGATTAATCAAAGCCTTCCAATTCATCCGACCTATACTTATCTTATCAAAAGATTCTAATTGACGCACTAGATTTACATTTACAAGATCTTACATGATGCGTGTACATAATATATCCATATAATTTAGTATCTGTATAAAGAAAGAAGTAAAAGTGTCGAACTATGATGTCAGAAAAAATTAACAATTAACCAATGAAAAGCCAGTATTTGTAATGGTAAAATATATAGCAGCCTCTCATTGGTTAATTGTTATTTTTTTTCTGACGTCATAGTTCAACACTTTTACTTCTTTCTGTATAAAGAAAAAATATGGAGTAGCTTTGCTCCTATATGCTATGTAAAAAAAGTTTATGGCCGGGAATATATTTTTTCATGTACTAAGGAAAATGTAAGTGAACTAAAAATATTAATTTTCAATATAAAATTCTACATCATTTTGAATTACTATCTAATATTAACAAGGCATAATTAAAATATTTTGAAATAAACCTGACCAATCCAATATAAACTAACAAGGATGACAACATCCATGAAAGCGAAGCTCTGAAAAAGTAAGACTACGGACCTGTTGTAGAGAGTCAGAACTGAATAAGCAGAATATAAACGTATAAGTTTTAACAAAATTGTATGTAAATTTGTTGTAAAACTTCATACATGTCACTGTTTAATGACACACCTACTTACTTTATTATAGAGATACTGCGCTAATAATATTGTACTTTGTTTTCCGAGGAATCAGTATTCCAAATATCAGATATATACATATAATAGTTATAATACATAAAAAAATGTTGTCAAAAAGTTAAAAAAAACATGATTTAAAGAAACATACGTAACAATTGTAGAGTTTATACGCTTTCTAAATCGTACCCTGTTTCATCATACATAGGAAAAGTTGGAAAGCGACAGTAAAATTATGACATGTCTGAAACAAAAAGAGTTTACCGTTATGCACGGTGGACAAACATATTCTTATTCTTAAATTCTTGGTAGAAAGGAAACATTCTAAATCCAAATTTTACTTAAAAAGGACCTTTTGCCGCCAATATTGTGTTCCTGTATGGCATGTATACCAGGGACTAGAGATAAGAATGTGGAAATCAATTACACCACCACCCCCACACCCAATATCAAACAAATTAATTCATAATTTTGGTAGCGGGTAAATTTTAAAAAGAAAATGTAATGGATAACAATCTACTAAAGACTATCCCTTCCCCATGGTCTATACTATCATCGAGCTTACACCTCCTAAATTATTGTGTTTCCTATAGCTATGCTACTCTTTACCTGCACATTTATTATATTATTCTATTAAATAAAGAAGTAAGTTTTTTGTCTGAAGCTTAAGAATTAAATATAACTACGAAAACTATTGAGTTCTCCTTTTCAGGGAACATTCACCTAAGTCCCAGAAAGGTTTAATGCTCATATATTTTTAGATTTAAGTTTTGGTGTGGTTTTAGGCTATCTTCTGGCCCCTACGAAAACATTTTGCAGTTGCTATTGCTATTATGTAATATTTATATCCATCACATTAACTCTAGAAGTTATACAAATTTGTTAAAATGCGGTAAAATATTTCTGAAATAAAAGACAGAATTTTTATACTAAATGCTACTTAATTGTCACTTAACTGAAACAAGGTACGAAGTTTCCAGAAAAAAATAAAGAAGATTAGTAGAACTAAACATGATTAAAATTATTCAATACTTTGATTAGATATTTTAATTTATAAAACTTTATGCATTGGTTTCTTTATCAAAAAATTGTTTTTGGTTCAAACATTTAACTCAACTTGGCCCTTACCATAGGAGATACTGTGGACGATTCCCTAAAGTAGTTGAACCCTCCCTAAAATAGTTATGAACCTTCCCATTACCTATGAGAAGCAACCCTTTAATAACGAACCATATCGGTTTATAGGTAAGCGAGATCCTTTGGTACAGACATTTACAGAGATCTTTTTACTTCTCGTTATTTAATATTTTGTAATAATTCAGCAAGGGACACAAAAGCTTATAGATATCTTTGTTACGCCTGTAAAAATTCCCTAAAAATGTGAAAGTGTGGGTCTTAATATTGGGTATTTATAAAAATGCGTACAAACAAGGGGCGTAAAAAATCTTTTTTACATTTTTAAGACAATTAGACTGTTTTTTTTATAAAGTAGCCGAAGGTTACATAGTAAGGGTTCCCTGGAAGGGTTGAGCATAGAAGAAAAATTTCCTTTTTAATTTAAAAAAGATAAAATTTTAAAACATTTTTGTTGACCCCAATCTAAAATCAATAAGGAGGTCGCACAAAAAAATTCCTATCATTTTTTGTAACATTTTTAACACAAAATTACAAATGTGAATTATTATCATCTTAATACAGTGCATTATGTTATGAAAAGTACATTTATATAAAAGTGCATTAATTGTTAAATTTATGAGGAAAAATTTTTTTTTTTAAATCTTTAATAATCTATCTATCTATCCATCTATCCATCTATCTTTAACCTAAATAGCCTAACAATGAAATTTGTAAAATTCGCTTGGAAATTTGTATTGATCCCTCCTCCAAATAGCTTAAAACCTACCCTGGAACTCAGTATAACTTCCCTAAAAATTTTGTTATTATCGGTCCAGCCGTTTATAAGATCTTAGTTGACATACATACACACATACATACAGAACAATAAATTGATAAATAGGACAGGTTGTCTGATTAGAACAAAAATTGTTATCTAGTGTCGCATCCCCCTCATTAAAATAGCATATAACCTATGATTTACCTCTTAAGTAGATAAGTCTTTAAAAAAAATTAGTAAATAATGCTGTTCAGTGGTCATACAAACCATCAAACATCAAAGTTTGTCTTTGTAAAAGCTGAGAAAATGAGAAAGGACATTAGTGATTGACCGACGTACAATATGATTTATAAGTAGATGGCATTAATCATAAAATTTTTTAAGGGGAGGGTAATTTGTGTTTGGGGGGGGGGGGTAAAAAGCGCGCTTCGCTCGCCTTAAGTTGTTTTACCCCCCCAAAAAAATGTTACCCGGGGGTAAAATTTGCTTGGGGGGGGATTACACCCCCCCTGAAATCTTATGGGAGGGGACGGGGGGTAAATACCCCCGTGATAAACTGTCGGGGTGGGGAGTAATTTAATTTTTTTTTGTTAATAATTGGGAAAATGGTACTTCTTTGAATAGACATTGTTTAGACATACCCAGTGCATTGTTAAATGAAAGGGCCATTGCAAACTATAACATATATTTTTATTTTTTATCATGGTTCAGAACTGTTTTAATCTGGTGGAACTATATAGTCTTTTGAATTTGGGCGGTAGTAAAAAATCTTGAAAGTGGAAGAAGTTAAGCGCGCGAAGCTTGCCGGAATTTTTTGTTAGGGATTATTCATTGTTTGGAGGGTGTAAATACCCCCTCCTTAATGGGTAGGGGTAATTTTTATATGGGGGGGGGGGGAGGTAACACAACTTTAACCCATCCCCCCCGCCTTGGACGTCATTGCTCAATTGTATAGGACCTATTAGAAGTTTAATTGTAAAGAAGAATCACATTGATTTTGCATTTAGTATAGACAGACACAGATCCTGTTACTCTATTTTAAGGACTAGCTGCTAGGCTTTTATTTTTATTAGAAGAAAAGGGTACATATCTCCTACATAAATTGATGTCATCTGGAGGGTTACAGACAGACTAGCCAACTAATTAAGGCAAAGAGTAGATACTCAATTATCAGGGTATTACAGGCTGATGGAATAAGTAAATCATATATTAGATGCTCAACGGTATCGAGAATATTTTCAATCAAAATTAAAGCAGTCTATCTGTAATGTCAGATAGGAATTTGTGATTCACCCTCAGACTGATATTTATATATACAAATTATAGATATGCTTTGCATAAAAAAAATATCCTCCTAGAATATAAAGTAAAGCTTTTTTGTTTGTAGCGAAGGATCTCGCTAACCACTGAACCGATATGGTTCTCCTTTAGAGAGAAACTTCGTATAGGCCCTGAGATGGTTTTAGGCTATTTTATTTTTATAAATAAGTCTGGGTATGGTTTTAAGCTTTTTTCTGCCCTTCTTTATCCCTTCGAATATAGAGCCCCTAGATGCTAGGGGCGCAGCCGCAAGTTTAATAAAAAAGCAAGGACAGCAGTGAAGTTTAGGGTACTTTCCCACAAAGTGCATATCGAGAAATGAAAGCACATTGCCATATATCAGAAATTAATTGTAAATGTGGTGGGATGGGTTTTTGCCATATGCCTAACCCCTCCATGGGGCCCTAACTCAGCGAAGTTTACACCTGATGTGTCCTAACTCTGGATGAGTTAATAATTATATATTTATTATACATTTTTATTCTGATTATTAAGTTATGGCACTCTACAAGTGTTAATGTTCGTTTGTCCTTCCGTTTCAGAGCTTCGCTTTTATGGATGTTGTCATCCTTGTTAAGTATTGTCTTAGTTTTTAAAAGCGAAGCTTTTCTATAATTAGGGTCCGTTATTTCGTCCGTCCGTAACGGATAGCTTTTTTCGTTAATTTAGGCATTTTAGAATTGTCCTGTCAAATGCAAACTTTGCATGATGATTCCTCTAGTACTTAGGTAGGATTTAGAAAGCGTAGCAACCCTATTAGCGTTACCAGAATGTCCGTACGTCCATTTTAAACATGTTGATTTTTTTACTTTTTAACAACAATTTTATATGTGATAAAATGATCCGATTGATCTGATTTTTGGAATACTGATTCCTTTTACAATAAGGTACAATATTTTGAGCGAGGCATCTCTATATAATTAAGTCCTAAAAATGTCAGTATGTCTTAAAAAAGAATTCTGTATTTAAGAAGTTTTGCAACAAATTTACGTACAAATTTGTCAAAACTTATAAATTCATATTTTGTATATAAAGTTCTGGGACTCTATACAAGAGTTAATGTTCATCTGTCTTACAGTTTCAGAACTTGGCTTTTATGGATGTTGTCATTCTTGTTAGAATAATTTTTAGGTAAAGGGAAAATATTTATAGATTGAATATTGATATTATTTGTATTAACAAGTTTAAAATTGAAACTGCGATATATTATTACTTGAATATTACATCAGTATTTCATTTTCTCTATTAAAGTGAAACTGCAGCGAGCCAAAATAACGATTATCACCTTGACCCAATCCCCTCAACTCCTACCTCCAACCCAACTTTAACTGTCCTTTATCTGTCTATTTGTGTATCGATCTGGCTGTCTTTTTCATATATACTTTTTTTTAATGTAGCCATTTCTGATTCAAAAAATATATATTTCCAGAAAAATGTAAATGCGTGTTGAAAATAATCTGTTATAATTATTTGCTCAAACTTAAGGTCGGGAAAAAGGTGTCGTGTATCTCGACCAGTTGGCTAAAATTGAAATTTCTTTTTCTTTAAAAACAAGGATGACAACATCCATAAAAGCGAAACTCTAAGACAATTAGACGAGTGTTAGAATTGAAAAAAATTTTAAAAACTGCTGAAATACAGGATAATGTTTAAGGACATAAATATATATCGAAAATAATATCACATACAAATTTGTTGTTAAAAAAGTTAAAATCAGCTTGTTTAAAATGGACGTACGAACATTCTAATAACGATTATAAATTGTACCTATCTCCTACAGGAATCCCCATGAAATGAAATTCTAACATGCCTAAAGTAACGGAAAAAACGGACGGACCAAACATAATCATAAAAAGCTTTGCTTTTAAAAATCATGTATTACATAATAGTTGAAAGGAAACAGTGGGTCATAAATAAGTTTTAAACATTTCTCGGACCTTAAGGGATAAGATATTGGAGGATAAATTAAATTACCCCATCTCTACATCAATTGTTGAAAAGTTTGAAACCAACAAATAGAATTTAAATAAAGGTACCCAAAGTTTTTTAGTCTACAAATAAGATAAAGTAGTTAGAAAGCTTTGTGTACCAGTGAAATTTATAGTCCAATGTCCCCTCCATCCCTGACATATATACCCATTTTTTCCTTGCTTTTGTAGAAAAAAATATTTAAACATTCCACCCCCCCCCTCACAATGAGTATGTTCATATCTATATATATATATATCTATCTATCTATCTCCTTCAAATAGCTTAAAACTTACCATATTAATTTTATTATAATTGGTCCAGCCGTTACTAAGATCTTATTACATACACACATACATACAGATTGATAAATAGGACAGGTTGTGTGATTAAAATATATTAAAGAGCTAGTGTTGCATCCCCCATTAAAATAGCATAAAACCTATGATCTTTAAAACCCCCCTGAAAATTTTGCAATAATCGTTCCAGCAGTTTTCGAGATCTTAGTTGACAATCTCCATCCACCCCCCCCTTTGCAATAATCGTTCCAGCAACTTAAACTCAACCCGAGACCTTCATTAAACTTCCCTGAAAATTTTGTATTGATCAGTCCAGCGGTTAAAAGTTGTGTGATTTAACTGTTTATGAGATCTTTGTTATCACATAAATACAGAGAGATTGATTTATAGAATAGTCAATAAGATTTGCCGTTTTATAGATCTTAATTAAAATAAATAAATCCCAATAAATAAATGTTTGTAACATTCATTCAAGCCGTTTACAAGATTTTAATTAACAAATATAATAGGTTGAGCGATTTTTAAGCAGTATATTTTTCGAGTATTTTAAGAAAAATTTATTATTTTACAAAAAAATGTAAAAAATGTAAAAAATGTCTATTTCTTGAAAACATAGTGGAGATTTTGTCAAATATTTAATTTTTTTCCCGGAGCCGGCTCCGAAAAACTGAAAAACATAATGTTAAAAACATAATGTAATTTACTTATAAAGTTTACTTATACTACACTATGAATTTCAATTTTCGGAGCCGACTGGCTCTCGGAGCTGGCTCCTCAGTTCATGTTGTATATTAATTCTATTATATAAAGTAGTAAGGTTTTTTTGTTTGTAGCTTAAGATTTCGAAAACTACTGAACCGAATAAGTTCTTTATATTACGGAAGCTTTTAAATTTCCCTGGGTGATTTTAGGCTATTTAAACTATAAATCTAAGTTTGGTTTTAGGCTATTTCCTTACTTTCTGTACTCCGTCAAAAATCAATTCTTTTTAAAAATACTTTTAAATAAAAAATTAAATAAGTTGATTTTTAGAAATATTTAAAAAGTTATGCTAGTGGCGTGCACAGTCATTTGTCCAAGAGGAGAATTTCTTGAAAAAAAATTGAAGGATTTCTTTTCAAATCTTAATTACTTTAGAATTGTCTAGAAAATGAAAAAAAAGTAAAACTATTGAGCCGTGCTATCATGTATGATATGGATGAAAGATATAACATATTATGTGCTTGTGTTGGCCAACTAATACAGTCTAGATTGAAAAATAATATACCCATGCGAGCAGATATAACCATAATAGGTTCTTATGGCAGTTTCCATATAATCACATTCGGAGCACCAATAACCAGTTTTTTTTTAATTTTTAGGATAAGAAAACGTATCGGTGTTGCCTATTTTTGATTATTAGGTCAAATAAGGGATTAAAGAACATCGCATGGTTTTAGCATTCTGTGAAGGGCAAAAATGAAGCCGTTTAAAGAGTACCTGATAAAAAGGTGGGGAGGGGTTGTTTTGCCTCTGGGTAATAAGAGGGATCCTTCCGTATTTACAAACATAAAAATAGATAGATATGTGTATCATCACTTTATGAAATAAGAAAATGTTGTAGACCTAAAATCTATCCATTGTTTTTTGGCAAGTTTCTTTAGAACAATATTTCTTTCTTTTTTCCATCTTTTGTAAAGCAATTATTTACCTTTCCCCAACGTAAATTTCCTTTTCCCCAACCTTCCTACGCAGTCATTCTTTAAACCATTTATAATCAGAGAGAGAGGGGACAAAGGGGTTTTTATATCACAGGTACCCAAAGTTATATGACAACGTTTTCTTATTAGGTGACTTTAGTGAATTGTGATTGGTTGGTTCATTAAATTGAGTGTCCATACGTATCAACCACTAATTTTAATCTACAAAAGGGGTAATTTTTTTGTATAATCATAGGGGATGTACATCAATTTATCGGCCATTGTCTTATCCCTTTAGATCCCTGCATTCTCAGAGATCATTCTATATTTTCTTCCATTGCATGGGGCATTTAGAATATATTCCTCCCCCCCCCCCCTCTACATTACACGCCCACATATATGACCCAAGTTATGATAAATACATATATCCTATGCATACTTACATATATGTATATGTTTAAGCTAGAGGCGTGCGCATGATTTTCAATAGGGTTGCTAAGAGGCCACTTAACATTTTTCATAATTCAAAAATTATTTTCACCCATAAAAGCTTTAGAATATGTTGAGTTTAGAAGATTTTTTATTACGAATTGAAAAATTTTACATAATACTCCCACAACCCCCCTAGCACACGCCCCTGTTAACTAATCTGCGAGTATATTAAAACAATATAAAATTTAAGTATGTATTTTTTAACCATCAACAAAAAATTCACATGTAAAATTCAGCCGTTATTTGTTTATCATCAAGGACGCTATAACCTTATGGAGCGCAGCAAATATGTTAGAAAAGACTATAGATATAAAAGTAAAGTAAATTAAAATACACAGTAACAAAAACTTTATGCAAAAAAAGTTAGGTAATATAAAAGCTTTTTTTTAAAAAGACATTTTTTAATTAGTCTGTGTTTGTGTTGTAAACCAAGTTAATTTTAGTAATTGTTCACGTCTCTCTAGACCATAGAAAACGGACAGATAACCTTTGTTATAGAGCAGTTGCGATTCTAACCAAATGAGCCCCATCCAGAGCCCCGTTATGAAAGCAATGTTCTCTCATTAATTTGAATAATTGAAAAAGCTGATATTTTTCTTTCTTTGTATTATCTACAATATGTTTAAGTGTTTTTCAAGGATGCAGAAATATTTTTGTAAAGAAAAATAGAATGGGGTATGAATTATGTACGCCCACAGTTATGATAAACAAATTACCTCTTCTTTAGATAAATTGTTGTAGGAAGAGTAAGGACACTTTCTATTCACCATTCTATGAATTATATGTATCTAAAATTTTTAGTCAACAAATGAGAAATCTTGTTTATGCAACTTTGGGGAACAGTTCAATTTACAGTCCAATGTCATCTCCCTCCCTAAAATTTACTAAGCTACTTTAGAGATCTTTGTTAACTTATCCAAAGAAAATTTCATATAATCATGTATTTTCAAATTTGTCCCTTTAGCTGTTATAATGTGTATATGTGTTTTAAGTGTGTGTGTGTGTGTGTATATATATGTTTGTTTAGTTTAAAAGATATTTGTTAGCAAATTCCAGCCTATATTATGCCCGTAAATGGAGAACTGTAGAATTTGTCGGTCTCCCTGTCTTAACAAAGCATACACAATATTAAAATCTAAAAATGGAGAGAAATGGAATCAAACTATCAATATTGATGATTCTTTTCAGATATACAAAACACAAAAGTAAAAAATCATTACAATTTTGGTTTCTCTTTGGCAATGAATTTTTATTTTTTATATAATTTGTGAACATTTGGGAGGGGGTTAGTTTTTCTCTCATGCATAACTCGTGCGACCCAGTACCCAATATAACTTAATCTTGCATGCCCTAAAGTAAAAAACAATCAAACAAAAACTAACCCCTATTCCCTATTTTCTATTTATTCTAATTAATTTCAGAATTTCATTGTTCATATTATTCTAAAATAATGTTTGTACTGTGCTACTTATGGCCCGACGTTTTCTTGTTATTACTTAATAAAAGATTTAGAGCATTTTAAATTCTCCTGTAATGTCACTACATTCAGAACAAGGTCTAATTTTGAAACGATTTTTCTTAGGGTTTTAGCATCATCTGCATGGTGTGAAAAGCCCTAAATCTAAATTTGTATGCATTTACCATTTATGTGCATTGTGCAGTGCACCCATTAACTCATTTGCCAGTTTTTATATGTATTACACAGATGGCAATAAGTCATCTCGATGATGCAATTTGCAGGTTTTACCACCTTTTTCCGCCTAATTAATGTATGTATTTTTTTCAGCTTATGCCTTATTCAATATATAATATTTCATTAGAAACAAGACTTAAAAATAAAATATGCTTTTTTGAATTTATGCGTTTAATGCTTTAGATTTTAACAAGTGGCTGCGGCTAAGGCTTCGGTTATCTTAGAATGAAAAACAATAACGGGGGGAGGGATGTGGGTGGATGGAGGTCTTTCTTCACAGCATTAGAAATATTCTATACAATATTAGTGTTTATGATGTCCTATTTTGGGTATCTAGTATGCACAGACACACATCCTTTTAAAGGAAAGTTAATTATTTTGATAATTTACTTTTTGCTTGTATCACAAATTTTCTTGTTTTAGGCCTCTGACCGAGATTTTGGAGAAAACAGCGAGCTAGTATTTACACTGCAACCCCAGGACAAGTTTTCTGTCAACTACAGGTCTGGACAGGTCGTGACGGCGGCCACTTTCCACAAGGAGGCCGGCACCATCTTCAACATGATTGCCAAGGTCGAGGACAAAGGTGGCAGGCTCGGGTCCCTCTCCAGCACTGCTCAACTTATTGTAAGTTTTTTTTCTGTAATTAAAAATTGAAACCAAAAATATCAATAAGATTTTTTCCTTCCCATAATGTTTGTCCTGTTATTTTTTATCCTTTTAGCTATAAATTTTATCTTTCTTTTAATACTTTCGGTGGGTAATTTCGTTTTCATTTTATCTAATTTTTTCAAAATTGCCAGAATGATGTAATATTTTCTTGATTGATTTTTTGTTGTTGCAATTTCTATCTATTTTATAATCAGTATTTGAAATTGGATAATAGTCTAACTAAATCAAAATAGACACTGAATTGTATATTTTGGAAAAGAGAAAAAAATGAGGAAATTAAAAAAGAAAAGAAAAATAGTTTAGTTAAAGGAGATAATAAAAAAAATCATTATCTCTCAAGAATAAAAAAAATCGCGTGCAATTAAAGTACATCAAAAATTTTAATAAACAGAAAAATAGCATAGTTGTAATGTCAAGGCATATTTCCTTACCGCGCCCATTTTCTGTAGCACAGCTGCTATTTAATTAGGGCATGTCTGTATGTCTTTCTAAATACATAAATTTTAGTTAACCCCTTTGAAAAAAAGGAAATTTTTACCCTTTTTTTCATTAAAAAGTGCAGTAACTATACAAATTGTACGTAATTAATGAACATAGCTGTCCTTGTTATATTAGTTAAAAATTATCTAGCAAATTTTTTTGTGAATCAATCAATTTAGCTAGAAATTTTGATGCATTTTCCCATGAACTTTGTTTACATAATTACATAATTATCTCCTTAGGATCACCACAAACCAATTTTAACCTCCCCCCCTCCCCTCCCTCATCATACCCAGAAGGAAAACCCTTCATTTTCAATCACCCCCCCCCCCCCCAACTCTATCTAGGATAAGGTAACCTTCATTGGTTAGCCTATCTAAACCTTTTTATAACACATCGAGGACAATTGGGTTAATGGGTTGCGAAGCAAAGTTAAACCAAAAATATAAAGGAAAACATAAAGATAAAGTATAGGGAGGCTGGATTTTCTCTAGAATAATAGTTCTATATTACTTTACGTGACTTCATGAGGTATGAAATAGCTTAAAACCACTTTAATATACATAAAATAATATCATTATTATGACTTTGGTAAAAGATGCATACCCCCCCTCCCCTTAAAAAACTGCACCCTCCCCCTACAAGAACCTATCTCCCGCTGATTCTGCACAACTTTCTATGAATGATTGCCATTTTAAAGTTTGCAAATTGCAATTGGTTTTACCAAGAAAACTTCTGCAAACATATTTGTATTATAACCAGGGATAAGGAACTCATTGGCAGAGATTTTAGTTATCTAAAATCTAGGTGATATTTAACTGAAAGCAAAGGAGATTTATAATTCTGAAGAAAGATAGGTGCAAGGCAATATGGGTATCGCAATAAAAGTTAATGAAAAATTACATTTAAAGTTCTTCTAATTTACCATTAAAAACCTAAAAACAACAGTTTTGCTTATTCAACATTTTAATATTTATATTTTTCTACATCAAAAAATTGTCTTGCAAAGGACCAGTATTTTTTTTAATTTAGATAAAAAATTAGACATGAATATCTATTTTTTCAGGTATCAATCCTAAATCCTGATCTTGAGGTCTTCATGGTGATAGACCATCCCATTGACCTGGTTGAGTCCAGCATCGGTAACCTAACCTCGCTGTTGTCCGACCTTGCCGACACCTCCATCTCATGCAGCGGAGTGCGGTCAGCCGGCCTTATGACCGAGGTGCGACTGTACGGTCATGTCGGTGACCGGTTAGTCTCTGGAGAACAACTTAAGAACACACTCTCAGTGCTGGCTCTTCAAGACCTGGGTGTCAGAGAGATTGTTGTCGGAGACGGAGATCGAACCTCCGGCCTCGGGTCTGTTGAGGTTGCCGTGTTGACTATTGCTTGTCTTGTCTTCCTGGGAGCCTTCATTGCGGTTCTATGCATCTGCTGTATTAAACTAAGAAGGTAGGCTAGTCTTTATTAGCGAAGCTACTCTAACTGTCGGTCTGTACGATAGTTTCTTTTATCTTTTCCCTTATTTTTCCAAATATTTTATTAAGATAAACATTTTTTTTAAAGATTGTATAGTGTTGCTTTTCAAAGACAGTAAAACCCTTTCAAGTGTGAAGATTAAGAAAAGAAAATGTAATAAAAAGTTAATTAGGTTTTATTAAAATTCTTACTGTGAATAAGATTAGTTTTCACCCTTTGCACTCTTAAAACTTTGCATTTTTGTTGGCGCGTCTACTCTATAAGTTGGGAATTTCTGACACAATAAAATTTCCGAAAAATGACGTTATATAGACAGTTTGTTCCACAGTTTGTATGCAGTCTAGCCGTTGCACGGTTTTTCTCTTCCTTGTAAAAAGCTAATATTTAGCTATCTTTCACATACAATTTTCTCAATTTTTTCTGTATTACAGTTTATTATGTTTATGAATTAATAAGTATTGTATGCTTAATAAAAATATGTTCTTTCATATAATTTATTTTTCTTTATAAATTTTAAAAATATATATTTTTTTTAATTGTTAAACTTTTTTGGCAACCAGATGAAAAGTAAATTAATTCCTCGGCACATAAATTCTATTAATAAACTCATTACTCATTCATTACAGGGGTAATAAAATTTAATGATAGGGCAGAAGCAAGCCTCGCCCCATAAACTTTAATGTATTTTAATTAAGCTACATAGATTTAATTATCTTATTTGAAGATCTCAGAAGCACTTCCCTGCGCCGCTGGCCATACCACTGCCCAACTACAGCTACGACCAGGGCGGCGCGGCCAAGGATATGATGGAGCGCCAGGCCAGCCAGAGGTTCGGCACCATACCCAGGGTGTCCACGATACATGATAGGACGCGCAGTGACCGGGTGTCGACGCGGGCCAACTCAGAGCGTGGCAAAGGAGGATCTTGTCACGTGGTGGAATCTTCTGAAGATGATGCTAATTATCTGGCCAAGTCAAGCTTACATTCAAGGTAAATTATTTCGAGCTTCGCTCTTTAGATCAACAACTAATTGAGGTTGACAACAAAGTATTCGTCATCTGTTAGCCGTCTTGCAACTATGAAAATAAGGTTTTAAAAACCCTGTTCCTAATTTAACAATTCACTCATTAAACTCTTCGAGCAACCAACCGGTTTTTATAGTAACGAATCTACTCTATAATTTGAAATGTCTGTATGTCCGTCTGAAACGTTTTGTGGGAAACGTGATTTTCTCGGCTCCTTTTTATTTTGTAATTGCGTCTATTACCCCTGTAAAGGATAACTTAAGATTATAATTCTCAAGTAAATTTCATTAGATAGGCAAAATTAATACTATTAAATAATTTTATACATCAATATAAAGATGTCTAAAAATTAATGTTCTTGTTCTTTTAATTTGTGTAATTATTTCATAAAATTGGTCTAAACATTTTTATACTTTAGATAATTATCTAGTAAAATTAATGATAAATTTGTTTCATATAAAAATTGTAAAATCATTTCACGGCTCATTAAGTTAAAGGGTGAGATATCCTTACCCTATCTGCATTGCCAACTTTATAACATGTTAATTTGACAACCTAGTATAAAAGAATTGCTATTTTAATGTTGCTTTACATGTCACAATATTGCTCAAATTTTGGGGACAGCAGAAAGTGTCATGTATGACGTCATAAAAATACGTCTATTATCCATTTCTTTTATAGGTGTTTCCTTTTTCACTTCTCCTCTCACCCTTACGTTTAGACGTATTTTTATGACGTCATACGTGACACTTTCCGCTGTTCCCAAATTTTGTATTTGTGAACACAGTAATAGTGTCTGGCTGATTATGACGTAACAAAAAAAAATAGCCAATGAGAGGCCGTTATTGACCAATGGTAAAATTTATAGTGGCCTCTCATTGGCTAATTTTTTTTGTTACGTCATAATCAGTCAGACACTATTACTGTGTTCGTATTTGTCCATAGATTTAAAACATAAGTTAATTTGAAACTAAATGGACTTAAACTTCCTATAGATGAGTTGTTGTTTAAAAATTACCTTTATTTAATAAGATGTAAAAAATTAAAAACTATTCTAAGGTCTTATTTTTTTTTTAATAAATTGACCAAAAAAGCAATTTTTATAAATAATAATAAATTATTAATTTATGGCATACGGCACATTTTTACAAAATCATGTTGTTAAAATTAAAGGAATGTAGATTGACGTCTGGGCTAATCCTATTATTACCCCGGCCGCATGAAACCATCAATTATCACCTCCCCCATATCATCACAATATTCAACAATATTTTGGATCAGGACCAAGATACGATGCCTTTTTTTTTTAAAAAAAGCTGCAAAGCGAAATTTTGTTCATCATGAAAAAGACATTTAGGTTTTACAGTAACTAGAAGTGCGCATTGAACATAAATGCGTAAAAAATAAATGCGACGGTCAACCCTTTTGCATTAAAATTAACTTTTAAAAGGAATCCTCTAGCAAAATAGACATGATCCAATATATTTAATATCTAGTCATTTACAAAATATTCATAATCTTGGAATATTTAAGGTCCCAAAAAGTTAAACATAAACAAGAATGCCAAAACTTTGGTTGCCAAAAAAATGTTTAGATATTGGTAGGGACGTTTTCATAAAAATACGAACATAAATATTGTTATTTTACAATTTCCATATTTTTCTCAAAATTCTGTGTTTGGTAGATTTATATTTCAATATCATAACAATCCTTTGAAGAAACTGCTATTATATATTATCTTATAAATTTATATAATTAAACTATTTTTAAATTTAAAAGACAAACTATTCTGTCGCCAACTTTTTCTGTTAGCCAGAATCAGTTCCTCTATAGATATAAATAAAAGTATTTCTTAATTTTTACAGAATAAAAACATCTCAATTGGTATTTATAATAATGATCAATGATCCCCATTAGCTAATAGAAAAATTATAAGGAAAAAGTATTTTTACGTAATATATCCCTTCTGGCGTCATAAATAACAAATTTTACTAAATTTGCTGTTTTAACTGACTGTCATCATTGTGTATTTGAGTACATGTGTAATATGCAGGGCTCGGCAGCCGTGCGTCAGCCGCGAAAAAGCCTTATATTAGAAACCGTTTGGGTGCTTTCAAATATTTTGTTAAAAAGACTGATTTCAATATTTTACGAGCTGATATATTAGTCTTCCAGCTGATTTTTAAAATTGTAAAAGATTGATTTCCCTGCGACTTCCAGACGGCTGACTTGCGGCTGCCGAGCCCTGTTAACATGTAAGGTGTAAGGAAGTGAATGATGGAGGAATAGATAAGAATTAAAGATTGTGGTCGTTGTCATATTTACTTCTCAACAATTAACTATTCATCAAAAAGAGTAAATTGTTTCATTTTAACTTATATTGTATTGAAAAAAGTAAATTTTACAGACAATCCTAAAAAGGGACAAAAATACATTTGGGAAAATTTTTTATCATTATTGGTATTAAGGACATTAGAATCTTTCTTCTTTTTATTGATAGTTTTCAAATGATTAAATGATTTGAACAGAAATTGATTTAAATAATATGAGATGTCTAAAGATTGTACAGATTTTCATGTTGGAAGCAATTTCTCATCACAATCAAATCCTTGAAAATTGTAGTTTTTATGCTTATTTCAGATTAGGTTAGGTTAAGTAAAGGATTAAAGAGCCCCGCCGAAAAAGGAACACGCAGGTTAGATCATGCACTGAGTAGGAGCTAAGTTCTATTCTTTGTAATTTTTGGCTGAATCTGATTTTATTCTATGATGTAAGAACATATAGGCCTAGATGTCTAAGAGTTTGCCAAGCATATTTACATAATATTCAATAATGAAAAATAATTAATTAAAAGGAAGTGAATATTATAATTATTGTGTGCTTAGAAAATTAATAAGATATAATTATGGATAATTTAATTATATAGATTTACATTTTTTGCAAATAAATTTGCATATTTTGTCTTGTAATATGAACAGCAATTTACTTTGCCATTTTTGCTATAAATAAAGTTTTATATATTAAAGTAATATCAGTGGCGTGCACAGCGATTCAATAGTTGGTGTGAAAGCATTAGGTAGTTAGAAAAGCTTGTTCAATTGTTCATCAAATAATGCAATAAGTTTTTTTATTCAAATCAACTTAAAACCAAAAGTGCATATATTTACACAATTTAATATTTATAGATAAGGGTCTGACTTTTATATTTTTCAGGGGAATCGAACGACGCAGCCAGGCCTCCAGAAATTCCAATTCCTCGCACAGAAAATCCGTGAGAAGTGTACATGAAGCCAAGAGCTCTGGAGAGTCTTCCAGGTATAAAATTAGTAATCTGTAAATGTAAAAATTTTAAATAATAGAAAGATCTGCATACATACTGTCAATTGCTCGAATGGGAGTAAAGGAAAGGGTATGACGGCAGTTTGTGTTGTTGTAATATTATGCGAATTTAATGATTTGATTATTAAATACTTAACAGAATTAAAGAGAAATATCCGAAATCATATATAATCATAAATAAATCTTATATTATACCAATAACAAACAAAAAAAACCTTGATATAATTGAAATATGTAAAATTTATAAACCTTCTTTTTGATAATTTTATCACACAAGACAAACTCACCTTCAATAAAAGTATAGCTTTTTGGCATTTTAAGAACTGCTATGATTTTTATCTAAAAAATGCTTTTTGACCTGTCTAAAGTTAATTTGCAATGAACTGTGTCAACGAAAATATTCTTTCAGGTCTCGAGATTCTGGTATAGATGATAATAGAGACTGTTGTAGTTGTAGACAATCTAGTGTTAGTAGCAGGTAAGATTAATGTAAAAATAGATGTATTTTGTCATGAAAATTGTGAATTTGGCAGCCTCATTGCAATTCATTGGGTGTGAAAATGACAATAAAACTGTGTTTACGGTAAAGATGCAATTTTGACAGTGGATAAAAAAAATATTGCCAAAATACAGTGGCTATATTTTGCTAGTGGTAGAAGTGGGGGCATCTCCTTTTTTATCTATATAATACTTCATCTATAGCTATGTATATATTTCTATTAAGAAGATTTTTGAGAATTTTTGTTATAATTTAAAAGGTTGCGTGATGTTAAAAAATATAAAAATATATACTTTGATTGTCAAGAATTTAAAGTTAATTATGGACAATAAATTGATGACCAAAATTACTACTTCTGTGAATTAAAATTATCGGTTAAAAAGTTTGGACACAAGTAGTTTGAACTAATCAAACAAAGTTCAATCAAACCACCCAAAATTTTCGAGCCAACAAAAAAAGATAACTTAAGGTTATAAAACTTTGGGTATCAGTGTAATTTAGAGTCTAATAATGTCCACTCCATCCTTTTACTTTGCCAATTTGAAGTTTACACTGTGACATTACTTGAGATTTGAATTTTGTGTTTCTTGGTAAATGTTCATCAAGAGGAAAAACAATTTGCGCTGGATCTTTTATGTAAAAACTTATATTTTTCTGACAATTTTTGTTTTGTTTTTACATATCTCTTTTTTTCTGTGTAAATAAGTGACAGAGAATGATATCAGGAATACAGTGATATGTCAAAGGGAAGATTAATTTAATCTTCTTCTTTTCAAAAAATGAAATATTAATCGTTATATACCTTTAGTCAGATAGAGAGGGGACAATGAGCTGTTTATTACACTGGTCCCCAAAGTTTTATAATAACATTTTCTTATTTCAATTTGTTGACCTTTGGAGACTTTAGTGATTTTTGATTGGTTGATTCATTAATTTGAGTGTTCTAACATTTCAATCACTAATTATAGTCTACAAAAGGGGTATTTTTGTGTATCATCATTGGGTATGTACATCAATATGTTGGTCATTGTCTTATTCGTTTAGATCCTGACCTTTGGTACATCAAAGATAAATTTTAGTTATTTATTTCTCCAATAAGCCTCTCCCTAAACCCCTGTGGATTGAAGTGAAGTTTGATTTGTTCGTGACCATACACAACGCCATAAAATAAAACACCAAGAGAGTTTAAACCAAAATCTTAAAGAAGTTGTATCAACTTTTTTGCTTTTTATTTAAGATAGCTAGCCGGTCCTTTCAGTAAGTAGTAGATGTAAAATTTTTCATAGAATTCAGATATGCAATCGGTTTTTTTGTAGACCTCTTATTTTTTAAGTAATTTAAGTTTTTTAAAAAAATAATAAAGTCGGTTTTAAGGTACTAAAACGCAACAAAATAAAAGAAGAAAATGGCCAGTATGAACAAAAATAGTAAGATCTTTAATTTGACACCTTACTTTTAAAATTCTGTTGCGTAATTATTGAAAAAATCTATTTTTTTAACCTAGGTTTAATAAAAACTTTAGACCTAAATATTTTCTCAAACAGACATAAATAACATGGGTTCATATATACCTTTAGAATCAGAAAAATATTACGAATCTATTCTAAGCAAAATTGAAAAAGTTTTATAAAACTATAATAAAAAAAATAAGTTTATTTTAAGAATCATAATTTTCGGCTTTAAAGGGTTAGCTTGAACCAAACCTAAACAAAAGACAATGCAATGTAGCAGATATTTTTTAAACACAAGAAACAATAATGTATTTTTAACTGCATTGTTTTGAAGTTTTTAAACAGACTGATGCATATTTGTTCATAATTTTTCATTCTTTACATGTTCTTTAATATCACTATATTTATTGTAGTATCTATTGTATATATTGTATGAACGTTCTCCTTTTTTTCTGGCAATTCTATAGGTTAATTTTATAGATTAAGCTTCCCGATTCGTCAATTTTTGCGATTTGTGATTGGTTAGTTTAGTAGTTACAATTCTTAAAATAACTTTTTTTTATTTTTTCTATTTTTTATTACAATTTTTTAAAACTTTTTCAATTTTGCTTACAATGGATTCATATTATTTTTCTCATTCTAATGGTATATATGAACCCATATATTTTATGTCTGTATGAGAAAATATTTAGGTTTAATGTTTTGATTAACCCATTAATGACAATAGGGTCTTAAACGACGCACAAATTCAAACCTATACTATCACTCTATTTTTTTATGCTGTCCTTTTTAAATGTTTGTAAATAACTGAATAGAGCTTCAAGTTTTGTCCTCTACATTGCTTGGCCTCTCACTTCATTCGATGACCAGATGAAATCATATTTTCATGGCAGAAGTGGAAAAAATAGGAAAAAATTTCCACACCAGGCCTAACTTTTTTCTTCTAAAGAATTAAAACATACTTATTTATAATTAATTATAGCACTGGTTATATATTTTTAGTTTCTGCTAAGTTTTCTTTAATTTTAGTTAGTTTACATACTTTTTTTTGATAAATTGTTGTGCGTCGTATTCGACGCATTCGGACTAATCATTTTAGCCATTGCGTCCTTTTTGACCTTATAGGACTAATCATTTTAGGATTTTACTGTATAATCTCCTATAATCTACTAGTTGCTACGCCCCTAACCTCTAAGACGTGTGGGGGTTGTCAGGAAAATAGCTTAAAACCATCCCAAGGTATTTATAAAGCTTCCCTGATAAGTAAAACCAATTCAGACCTTTAATTTCTGTAATATTTGGCTTGAGCCAAAAAACCTCACTACTTTATAGTATGGAATACAATACAAGCAGCGGCTACGCCCCTAGAGGCATCTAGGGCCCCTTAGATTGCAGGGGGAGTCAAATCCCCTCTTTCAATTACAATTTTTTAAAGAAAAAGTTTTTTTTTAATTTTGTTTTTTTTTTATTTTCTAGGGATGATTTCTCTTAAGGGATGGTGGTGGTATCCTCCTTCAAAATAGTTATAAACCTTACCATGACCTAGTAGAAGCTACCATGTAACGGAGCACCATATAGGTTCAGTGGTTAGCAAGGTCCTTTGGTACACACACAAAGACATACAATAACATGTTACTTTATTTTAAGGATATAAAAGTAGTAGCGCAGATAATCTACAACCAGGGTCTGTCTGTACGTCCACCTGTCTGTATTTCCATAATTGCATCAAAATAAATAATAGCTACCTTACAACTAGGGAATGTATGTATGTCTGTCTATATATCCAAAATTACAGCCAATTAAAGACTGTAAATATGTTTATACTTCCGTAATTTTTATTGCACCTAGCTGTTAATATATTCATAAAAATAGCGCAAATACTCTACAATTTTGGTCTGTCTGTACATCCGTCCGTCTGTATATATGTAATTGCATCCAAATAATTAACAACTACGCTACAACTAAGAAATGTATTGGTTAGGGATCTAAAATAGTAAGTCAATGGCCGATAAATTGATGTACTTACTCAGGGATATTATACCATAAAATCTTTCTGTAGATTACATTTAGTGGTTGAAACATTTGGACACTTAATAAACCAACCAATCAAAATACAAATACAATTCCCCACAGTTGGTAAGACAACAAATAAGAAAAAGTTATTATAAAACTTTAAGGATTAACAGGGGCTGGGGGGGGGGGGGTGGTGAGGGGTTTTCATGTATTGGGTTGTTCAATATAATTGTCGACAAAATCATATTTCTTTGCTAAACATTGTAATAAAGTGAAAGGGTATCTATCTGTGTATCTGCTTAACTGATATGCTTCTTTTTTTACTTTGTAGCTTCTCATAGGTCCTAGGAAGGTTTACAACTATTTTTGGGGAGGTTACCTCCACCCTCCAAAGAGAAATCGCCCCTTGAAAAAGACCCCCCAACACAAGAAAAAATAGAATTAACTTAATGAAATTAGTTCTTTTAAACAAAATAATATTGTTGTTGAATTCAATGACCTTTCCCCATCTCAAGTGCTCCTAATGGCCTCTAGGGGCGTAGCCACTAGTACTAAATAATTATATTCTGAATTGTTTCATACAGACGAATGGACGTACAGACCGACACTGATTGTAGAGTATCTGTGTTATGTATCCTTTTAATAAAGTAACAGGATATACTTTCTACATGTGTCTGTGTGTTGTGTACCAAGGGATCTCACTAACCACTGAACCGATATGGTTCTCCTTTACATGGTAGCTTCTCATAGAACTTGGTAAGGTTTATAAATATTTTGGGGGAGAGTACCTTCACCCTCCAAAGAGAAATCGCCACTTAAAAAAGACCCCCAACACAAGAAAAAATAGAATGAACTTAATTCTTTTTAAATCTAAAATAAAAAATATTGTTGTAGAATTCAATGACCTCTCCCCATCTCAAGTGCCCCTAAAGGCCTCTAGGGGCGTAGCCACTAGTACCAAATAATTATATTCTGAATTGTTTTATACAGACGAATGGACGTACAGACAGACACTGATTGTAGAGTATCTGTGTTATGTATCCTTTTAATAAAGTAACAGGATCTAAATACATTCTACATACATGTGTCTGTGTGTACTAAGGGATCTCACTAACCACTGAACCGATATGGTTCTCCTTTACATTTCAGCTTCTCATAGGACCTGGTAAGGTTTATAACTATTTTGGGGGAGAGTACCACAACCGCTCTAGAAGAATTCACCACTAGAAAATAATAAACCCCTCTCATTATTTTTTAAAAATTTTTCTTTAAAAACTGTAATTGAAAGAGGGGGTTTGACTCCCCCCAAACCCAAGGGTCCCTGGATGCCTCTAGGGGCGTAGCCGCTGCTAGTATAGTGTTCCATACTATAAAGTAGTAAGGTTTTTGTCTGAAGCTAAAGATTATAGAAATTTCGGGTCTGAATTGGTTTTACTTATCAGGAAAGCTTTATAAATATCTTGGGATGGTTTTATGCTATTTTTCTGACATTCCCCACCCACCCTAGAGGTTAGGGGTGAAGCAACTAATAGATTATACAGTAAAAGCCTAAGATGATTAGTCCGATATGGTACATAATAGACGCATGGGAAAAATGATTAGTCCGAATGCGTCGGAAACGACGCAAAAAAAAAACTTCTTTGGTATGCCACAAATCAAAAAATCTAAAAATACAAATGTCTTACAATCCCTTAAGGAAGCTGTGTTTAAAATTTCAAGTGATTCTGACGACAGGGGGGAAGTTCGGCACTAATGGGTTAAACCGAGGTTAAAAAAATAGATTTTTTCAACAATTACTCAACAGAATTTTAAAAGTAAGGTGTCAAATTAAAGATCTTACTATTTTTGTTTATACTGGCTATTTTCTCCTTTTATTTTGTTGCGTTTTAGTACCTTAAAACCGACTTAATTATTTTTTTTAAAAACTTAAATTACTTAAAAAATAAGAGGTCTACAAAAAAACCGATTGCATATCTGAATTCTATGAAAAATTTTACATCTACTACTTACTGAAAGGACCGGCTAGCTATCTTAAATAAAAAGCAAAAAAGTTGATACAACTTCTTTAAGAATTATTATTCTTCACAGAATAAAATAATACAGTTTAGGTTGATTTGGAATTGGAAATTGTATTAATATATAATATACTAGCGACTGCGCCCCTAGCACCAAGGGGCTCTATATTCGAAGGGATAAGGAAGGGCAGAAAAGTAGCCTAAAACCGTACTCAGACTTATTTATAAGATAAAATAAAATAAAAACATCTAAGGTCCTATAAGAATCTTCACTGTATAGGAGAACCATATAGGTTCAGCGGTTACCGAGGTCCTTCGGTACATTCAGATACACACACATCCTGTTACTTTATTATACGGATTTATGGCAGTTAAAAATTTACAAAACTATATTACGATACTCTCTTATGAATAACTCAAGTCTCTTTTACAGAGAGAAAATAAGATGTAAATTATTTTAGTACTCAAAGTCGCTTGAAACATGATCTTTAAATCGTTGGCTAAACAAATTTGGGACTTGTATTAAGTCTTGATTTGATTGTATTCTACTGGAAAGGTGTTTGGATGCAACCACTATTTCTATGATAGATATTTTATCGCATGAAAACAACTTTTTGTTAAAACTAACATGCGGAAAACTAACTTACTTTATCTGAAAAAGTTCAACGCAAATATCTATTTTAAAGATTTAAAATCCTCACAAATGTCGATCCCTCAAGTTGTTTCACGCGGATGTCGATGCCTGAAATAGTTGCACGCGTCAACTGTCTAATCACACATACTTCTTGTCACAAGAATTTTATTCATTTTTTGCTCTCATCCCCGGCTTTTTATGCTTTTCAATATAGCATCGCTCAGCAAAAAGCTATTTTATCTTTTTATTCATCTTGTAAAATTATAAAATCTAATAACAATACTATTAATATTTCAAAAATGTATACAGGGCTATGTAATAGATGAAAAATTGACCCATGCCTTACTCTCTTATGCAATAATTTAAAGACAAAATTGTGTAAAGACCAGATATGTTAATAAAGTTTAATTTTATAGCGAAAAAATCATATTTTTCAACATTTGTTTAATTTTAGGGAGAGCTATGGATGGACCCGAGGGGCTACAGCTCAATGCACCCGATGCTGCGGTTGTTCCTCACAGGCCATGTCACGGAGACACAGGAGCTCCTCACCACCTCTAGCTCGCAGATCATGCTCTCTGCGGCATCGTTGTCAGTCACACAGGCACAACAGTTATCATTATATTTGAGCTGGCAATAAACAAGTCCCATCCTATTATATAAAGTAGTAAGCGTTTTTTGTTTGTCCCGAAGGATCTCGCTTACCGCTGAACCGATATTGTTCTTATTTACAGTGAAGCTTCTTATAGGTCCTAGGAAGGTTTTAAACTATTTTTGGAGAGGGTGTCTTTTCCCCCCTCCCCCCAAAAATTTTTTTTTTTACTCTTTTGAAACTCCAATTTAAAATGGGATGAGGTCGACTTTTCCTTCTCCTACCTTAAGTGCCCCTAGAGGCTTCTAGGGGGCGTAGCCGCTAGTACATTAAAAAGTGACATACCTATTAAAAAATAAAAGTATTTGACAACTTGCACTGAAAAAGTGTATGGACTTTTAATAAACAACGAATAGTAAGTAGATTTATAATTATTAAAATCATTTAGGTTAGGTTAGAAAGGATAAAGTAAAATTTTAAGATTCAGAATTGTTTTAAAAAAACAAACATTTTGTTTAAAATAAAAAATGTTAACCGCTTTAATGTGCGCAGATCTTTGCCGCGTCACGCCCACTCGCACCATGATCTCAGACAGGAGACCGACTCCGACACCGAGTCTGACACTGGGCTGGCTCCGGTGGCTCAGGAGAGGGCGGGCTCCACCAGGAGACCTCTCTATACCTCAGAGCTATGGAATAGGTAAGTATAATATTACATATGAACTGAGCCTTACAACTAATTTGAACTAGGCATAATAAGGATGCTCTTTATAAAGCCTAAAAAATTACGTCATACAATAAAATGACCAATCTACACAGATTAAATTACCAATGGAAGGCCAGTAAACATTTTATTTTGCAATGGTTGGTCAGTATGATGTCATTTTGCATAGGCACTATGAAAAGCCTTTATAATGAGGGTTCCTTTCAAATCTTTGAGGCCCAAATTTACAATTTTTCGGTAGTTTGTCTAACCTTTTCCCTTGCAGATCAGAACCTGCTTTTCTATAAGAAATTTTGTGTCTTCAGATCTGAAAATAAGAAAGAACGGTTATTTTGTATATATATACAGCTGTCCACAAACTTATGCAAGAAATATATATTCCTTGACAATAGTTAATTACGATATCAAGCACAATAACTATTTAACTACACCAATAATAATTATTTGTAGATCCCTTACCCCGGCCCAGAGCGAGGCACGGCTGTCCCAGGCCGAGCTGAGGCTGGCCTCCACAACGGCCCTGCGCGGCCACAGCTGGAGAGGAGAGGCCAGGCCTGTTTTCACTGACCTTCACTTTCCATTCCAGGTATGAATTAAAATGTTTAAAATGCATATTTAGATTAAGAAACACCTTATTAAAGTGTCTCAAAATAAATAGGGTTCGAGTCTCTTTAATCATCTATATATCATAGAAGTTAAAATAGGTATCTGCTGTTGCAAAAAAAAACTGTAAGAGTAAAAGTAGGGAAACGCCTTTGCCCAATTGGCATGTGCAAATAATTGGATTCAACATTTAAAGAATTAAATTTGTCTTCCTTTTACTAAGTCAGTCATTTTGACGTTTAAATTCCTTTAAAAATTGTTTCGAAAATGCCTAAAAATTATCTCTCATTGGTCATTTTCAACATAAATTCTTTTGTGCAAATTTTTATATTCTTTTGAATGTTGGGAAGTGATTAACCCCGCATATTTGTAGAATGACATCAAGAAATGCATAAAATATCATTGTATTCATATATCATATCATGTACATTTATATACATATATATATATGTTCATTAGATCTGTCCATTATTGTCTTTTTTATCTAAAATTAATAAGAGAGGCAAGAACTTTTAATTGAATTTTATATCGTAACTAGGTTACTATTTTTTTCGCAACTTTGTTCTTTTGTGAGAAAAATTAATGTAGATCTTTTAGGGGGGAAATTTTCATCAATTTAGGTTACATCGTTATTTGGTCAGTTCGTTCATTCAGTAGTTAGGATGAGGTAAAGGGGTGATAGGAGAATCATTATTTTAGCCCGCTACATTCACTTTTTTAGAGTACATGATAATCTGGTAAAAAACGAATTTTGACCCATTTAAGATAAAAAAAAACCTACATTTTAGCCTAGAGTAATTCTTAAATAAAATTAAAACATAAATTAAAGATAGAATAATGCACAGGTCTAATGTATATAATAATGTATGTACATATGTAGTAAGTATGCTATTCTTTTTCTTTATTTAAACTAAAGAGGTTGTGCCGTTATTCTTGCATTTATTTATACAAAAATCAATTTAAAATTGCATTCTTCTTTATACTTTTAAATTAACAAAATTAATATTAGAAAAACAAGCAAGAATGATATACGAGCATAGTTGGCTAATAAGGCTTTGTAATAAAAAGTGACAATATTTATTTTATGTATTTTAATATAGAAAAATTGTCAAATTTCTAAAGCGGGTATAGTATTGGTAGGTCAAGTTTCTGTCCCCTGTGGTGCTATATTAACCTTTGTTTAACTAACATAATATAGCTTGAACAAATAGAGTTTTAGATTTTTTTCAAAAAGGTGTTTTGTGGTCTTCTCTTGCAAGGGTGGGGGACGGTCTGGAAGATATGCTTTTCCTCTAGGCCTATCCCTACTAAATAGTATTAAACCTGCCAAGGACAATAGTTTACAATAACGTTTTGGACCAATCTGTCTACAATTTTATGAGATTTTACTTAATATAATGAATACTCTACAAAAACAGACAACTAGGAACTCTATTTTGTCTAGACTGTTTGATTATTTTCAAAGTCTTTTTTTGTGGTAAGGTACATTTTTTTAGAATAAAGGGCCTTAAAAGTAATATAAGTATATATATTTCTACATATCGGTAAGAAATCTAGATAATAACGGGGTCTACGCTTTTAAATTATATGCAACGTGACGTTGGAAATAGTTATTGGCATCATTAACTTGTTGTTTGCCTCTCTCTAGTTACCTTAACCTCTACCCATACTCTCATGTATGTTTACACTGCTTAACTATGCCATAAACCCATCTTTTATGTGTTCTACATGTAATATTGCTCTATATTACTATGTGTATATGGAGTATAATTCGGTATATTAGTAACCTAACAACATAAATATGTATGTAAGTATGTGTTTTTTTCTCTAAAATTAAGATGCTTTAATAGAGGCAAAAACCTTTGTTGCATCAAATTTGAAATTTCTTATAATTGGCTAATTTCTAGTTTCTAATGCTTTAAAGGCACATTTTTTCCCTCAATATTTTTACCCTTATCTTTGATTATTATTTTTCGGTGGTTTGACCACAAAAAAAAACGGTTTTTTTATGTTTTTATGTTAGGTAAGGTTAAGTAAATATAAGATGATCCAAGTAGGGATAGAGTTCTGTGACTATTGCTATGTAAGATTGTAACTAAATATATTCCTTCCTTTGTAACTTATAATTCAAATGTTTTTGTGCGAAGCAATGAATCATTATAGTGTAAATGAGACATGTCATAAAGCTGTAGCTCCAGACCTATGGATGGATATATATCTACCTAATTTTACACATAATTCCACACCCGTGGTTCCGCCCTAAGCTCGCATTTTTCATTATTAGGGTAGGCATGAGCGTGTGTGTTGTATTGGCAATAATGATACGTTCTCAGATTCGAATAGAAGAAGACAAATATTTCAGTATAGATTTGAAATAATTTGTAGCACTAAATCGATTTTAATACAGTGTTGTCCACTTGTAATTCAGTTTTTTCATCGATCATTTCATATCATTTCACTTCCTTTTTTTTTTCTTTTTTTTTCTTTAACTTGCAAAATTTTTTACATGAATTAAATCAATTAAAATCGCTGCAAAAATTCTCATGGCATTTTTTTCATACATTTTTCTTTTATAATCACTAAACTTAAAAAATTGCTTAGCTACGATGATAGTTCTGCTCATTTTCCTTATTAAGATAAGGTGCCACATAGCATATAATTAAACATTTAAAAATTGGCAGTATCCTTTATTTTGACAAAAAAAAAACATATTAAGGTACCCCCTTTCCTGGTACGTTTTTTTCAACTTTACTTTTTAAACTCGTTCAAGACTGTAGCTATTTTGAGGGGAGGTGATTGGTTCGAATCTTAAACCAAACATCGTTATTATTATAGCTACTAAAATGTACCGTATTACAATGAAATGCACAATTAAGACCTCCAGACAACAATCATGCAATTAAAAAGTTGTTTTTTCACAATAGTTGGTTTGAACAGTACCTTGGGACCAGCTATATAGCTCTATGTTGTTATGAAACTTTCCCTGAGATACATTTCAAATTGAAATTTAAGGGGGGGTGGGAGTTGGTGGTCAAGTGACGTAAAAAGGAAAATTCTTCTAAAGGTTCCTAGGTATTTACCCATTAACAAGAAAATAAATCTTATTTAATTATGATAATGTTTTTATTTACTGTGCATTGTTTTAACCTTACAAAATTGAAAAGGATGCTTAACTAGTGTTTACGTTCATATTAACTGAGGAATTTTTAGTATCAGAGCTACTCTATAATTCACTTTGTCTGTCCGTCCGTCTGCTTTTGAAGATAGCTGTAAACCTTTGTAAAGATTTCTTTTACATATGCGCATCTGTTCTATGTATTGTTTTGTCCGTCTGTCTGTCGGTCTCGTAATTTCTTTCTATCCTTTGTTATGACATTGCAAGTCAATTAAATTCCATGATTTTTGATTCGCTACTTATGAATGTTGTCATCCTTGTTATTAATTTTATACACAATAAACATAACACTAAACTCATAATGTTATTTTTATAATCGCCTTATATTAAATTCAAGTAGTAAAATTAAAATCTAAGCTCTTTATAATGCCTATAAAAAAAATGACGTCATACAATACAAATGACCAATAATAAACCGATACACACATACTACATTACCTATGACAGGCCACAATACATTTTAATTGACCATAGATAGGCCAGTATAACGTCATTTTTTATAGGCACTTTAAAAAGCTTCACTAAATTTTGACAATTTGAGTGAAAAAAGACGATATACATAACAGAGTAATCCTTAAAATGTGATTTAACGTAAAGAATAGTAACGTAGTATTGAAGCCTCTATATCAGTTAACACTGTCACTATTTTAAACTGCATAAAATCACAGGCAAAACAGTTATTTCATGAATGAATTCATCCAAAGAAAGAAAAAAAATATTTTATTAAAATTTAGAAAAAAAATATAGAATTATATTGCTAGTGCCACTTGTCTACTTTAGCGTAAATCTTTTAAAGGACAATCAACCATTTGATTTCTTGGCATTTGTCTGAAAGTATTTTCAGTTTGACAGGGCAAAATCTCTTTTACTTTCAAGGCCACGCGTCTGACATTTGTTTAACATCTTTAGCATAACGCTGTGTTGTACAAATTTCGACTAGCGGACAAGTCAATGTGAACGTTAAAGCCTCTTAACAGGAAACATAATACTTTTAGAGATCTTATGCAACAAAAAAGCCTGGAATCATGTCTTTTACAATTCCATCTTTTCTTTTATTTGAAAGTTGTTTATGTAAGTGCCAACAAATGTGGCACAAAAATAACAAAATGTGCATTTTAGAAGCGAAGCTACTCTAAAACTAGGGTATGTCTGTCCGTCAGGCTGAGTTAAGTATGCACACAATAACATAAAACATTATGTCAATATAAATATTGAAATAAAATATCTTATGGTGTATCTCTCACAATCAAAATGGAACTAACATTTTAATGATTACACCCTGTATAATACTTTTTTGTCCTCTTTATGTGAAATATTAATTTCAATCTATTCCTGCACTACTTATGGATACTATTGTCCTTGTTATACTCAACTTACTGAGCAGGGACAGATTATCTGAAGATTTTTTGAACCTATAATACAAATATATTTATTTCCAATTTTTGTTCATTAATTCTAACATTACTTAAAAGATTGCCATTGCTGACATAAAAAAAACCTACGACATGATGACAAACAAGTTATTGCTACTAGAAATAAAAATCTTCCATTTAAAGATGATCTAATCTAACAATGACATTAAGTCTTTCAATATATGGTATTAGTTTTTATTTGGCAAACTAATGTTTAATGCATTGTTGTGCAAAGATTTAATCATTTGCATGCCCCCCCTTGTGCACGCCCGAGTTTTGAAGTTAGTAATTGTATGTACATAATTTCAATTACGCAATTAAGAAAATCTGCAAACTTACATGTTGTCATTCTTCAGTTAGGTACCGTTTTCTTACCATTCCTCATTCTTTACACACACACTCACACATACACACACACACACACACATATTATCATGATTAATACTTACACTTTTTGCCCCCCTTCATACATAAACACAAAGAAAGAAAAAAAATTACACTCAAACTTCAAACTTATCAACTTAAAAACAAACAAAGTATTAAACTAATGAAAAAAATCTTTGAAAAAATTTATAAAATCTATAAAAGTAGAAAATATTTATGTAAATGAGCTTTATTTGGGCGGTAACATTCAGACATTATGGACTTGGATCTTCAAATATTCAACAAGAACACATTATAAACAAAGATTTAAACATGCTGTTTTAAATGTTTAGTTAGTTTAGGGTTTTTACCTATACTAAAATATTATCATGTTGTATAGCAAATGTCCTAGAAAGCTTTTTTTGTACATTGCATTTATAAAATATGAGTTCTAGCAAAATTTGCATTCGAATCATAAATCCAAAAAACATAATATGTGTGTCAGAGGGAAAGGTGGGAATGCGGGAATGGAGATTTTGTGGAGTACACCAAGGATCAAAGGCTGGAACTAGACTAAAGTGGAAGGTAGATAAAATATCATGACATTAGATTAATTAAATGAATGTTATGAGAGGAAGAATAATGAGGAACCATGCAAGCAATGGCAAGGAAAGGTGAGGAGGCACTGAGTCAAGCGCAAGAATGCCGTGGACATTTTTCACATTCACGGTTATTTCATTTTTGATATGGAAAAATGCGCATAACAAACAAACACGCGCATAGGTACATAAGTTATTTACATAATTGCATTCTTTCATTAGGAGATATTACAATCCTTTTTTGTTTGTTTTATTGAATAAGAATATATTGTTGGTTATTATTGTTAATTCCTATGTGTGTCTAATATCCTTGTGTGGAATGAGTAAGAATGTAAATTATCTAACTGTAACAGTTGGAGACTTGAGTCAAACTTTTAAAGGCAGTTTTTGTATTTGAAAACAATAGTATAGGGGTATACAATAACAATTAAAAAAGTTGGTAAAAATAAACTTTCTTTCCTAATAAAATTAATTAAAATCTATTTTCATCTTTATATGATTCGTAACATTAGTATCAAAGTTCTGCTTTCGATTGGGGAGGTGGTGGGTTAGAGTTTTGACCAAATAGTGACATACTACAGAAATACTATTGCTATTTATTGCATCAAAGTAAGGGTAATGCTATTTACCCATTCAAATGTGTAATCTATTTAGTGCACGCTTAGGACCTCTAGACAAAGGTCAAGCAATTAAATGGTTGTTTGTATGTTTGGTGTTTGATATTTTCAAGTCTGCAACTGTGTAACATGAAAGAATTGGTGAAGAAGGAATATGCACACAACATTATTTGGTGTCTCTACAATGAAAAAAAGGATTTTTAGCAATGCTTTACCATGCTTGTCAATCAGACAATCTGTAGTGATTTATTTTACCCTAAATGTATGTTTGACTCTTTCTTTAACAATATCAATTACAGTTTGTCACATATTTCTTTCTCTAGAGTATTATTATCATTATTCTTTTGGACCAAATTGTCCTTGTCCAAAAATCGATAAAAAAAAGATTATATTTCTAATGATTTGAAAAGAATAGTCAGAATTGTTTCTATTATTAATATTTAAATATATTGAATAACTATTTTAGCAACTTACCAAAGATAAGTAAAAATTCGAGATTATTTTATAATGAAATTACTTTGGCATTTCAAAAATTTTGTTTAAGATAATTACCACTTAATTAATATACATTATACATAATTTAAAACATGATTGAATTTTTTTTAAATTTTATGAAGTTTCAATTGATAAATCAATATTGCGAAAATTTTCATTGCCCATCAAAAAACCAACATTTTATTTATTATTAACTTTCCATGCAAAAAAAAATGCAATAAATGTACAAACACCAAAAAATGGTTTACAGCAACTTTTCATAATTTTGGCAAACAACAAAATTGTTCATAATATCTTCATTTCAAACAAACCCAGAAATCTTAAAATGCTCAAAATCTTTAAAGTTGACCACGAGTTAAAATTGGAAAAATATTTTCTCGTATTCATTCGAATCCGGGGTTCTCATCCATACGAAAAAACTATGTCTAGCATCGTATTATATCCAGCTTTCTACGAATATAAAAATGTACAATCAAAAGATTAAAACCAGTTTTTTAGCCGGTGCCCTCGGCACCTCGTAGCTAAAAAAACTAGTTTTAATCTTATAATTGTACAGTCTATATCCGTGGAAAGACGTTTATAATACGATGCGAGAAATAACTATTCTTCGCTTTTTAAATGTAATCGAAAAAGTAATTTTTAAAAACACTATAGAGCCTAGCCAAAAAAAATAATATGCTGCTTTTTAATTGCTTTGAAAATTTCTGTTCTTTAAAATCTAAAAGGTCTTAAATATTTTTTTTATCAAATTATGATAAAATTACTTTTGATACAATAAAAATTTCATAACCAATGGATAGAAAGATAGATTGTATGTTGTCTGAAAAGAAATAAAAATATTACAGCTACTGTTTGACATTTTTTCCGTGAGATTAGATCACGTCTAGATTACAAATCACCGGATGAAAGCTACCCCCCCCCCCCCCCATCATACACTAACAAGATATGCCCCTCCCACCTTCTTAATATTTGGAATAAAACCAGCCCCCCCCCCCTCCTAGAAAAACCAAGCCCGTGCAAATTGCCCCTTGTTTTTTGCCACTGCAATGAATGTGCAAAATTGTGTATATTATGGGCGGACAATTATAAGAGAACATAAATTATGTTACAATTAACGCTAGAAGAGGGGCTATATATGTGTAATAAATATTGTACACACCTTGTTAAACTTTAGTGCTGATATTATGTCGACAAAACATAATAGAAAGCACTTTGATTGTGCAACTTTTGTCTGGAAGTCCTAAATGTGCAATTGCACGGGCCAAGGCATACCTCCAATTCTTATTTTTAGCGTATCTCATGGAGGGGTTTTGGGGGGCATGGCAATGACGTCATCTACTGCATGCGGTGGCTCAAATTAATTAAGTGTTAAAACTATAATAATGTAGCACCTCTATTTTAGGAAATGTAAATGTTATGAAGGTAGCCTAAAAATAAAATATATGGTTGAAGGATGTACTAAAAATATGCGCAATCATTTCCGTAAATACACTTCTATTTTCACAATAGCAAAAATAAAATAAAAATGTTTCAGCAAAAGTTGTTGAGAATATGTCTAAAAACAGTTTAGCAAATTTCACTACAACAAAATTAATTTGATAATAAAAATACTTCAAACAATCCACCTTCACCCTTCTCGTGAAACACCGCCTAAAGTGATTTTTGCGAATGTTATTATATTTTTCCTAAACTGTGCTTATATATTTACACACCCACTAAAAATGCTCACACATGCACACACACACACACACACACACACACCAATTGCCCTAGCACGAAGTTCGCCAAAAGGAGGTGGTTTTTTATACCTCAATAAAAAAAAGTGGAACTAGGTGGTTGAGTAAGTGCAGTGACATTTTACACTTTTTTATAATCCTTCTGGATTCGCCCCTAGCCTTTTGCAAATTTTCCTGTACATTTTGGTGACTTATAAATTTCTTGAAGTCTACTCCGAATGGCCGTTTTAGTTATCTCAAGTAACAAACACCATAGACAAACAAACCTTTAATTGTTTTAGTAAAATAGGCATTTGCTCCACTTCATACTGATTGTTTAAGTTCGTTGATAAAAGTATATTTAGAATATAATAATTCCTTGTTGCATTGCTTTGATATAACTACCCTTGTTGATTAACAAAAAGTTTTAAGCACAACAAATAAATCTTTTTATTAAGCTCTCTTTTTTCATTTTGCAATATCACTCTGATAAACTAACATTGGTAGAAATCAGTGAAATACTAAAATTCGCAAGTAAACCATCATAACCCCTCCCCTCCCACTGGATAAACGAACTAACCATTAAATTATGTCTATGATTGCAAGCTAAATTGACGACAATTTTTCCCCTGCCATAATCTCCACGTTTATGCTACACCCAATCTTTAAAATTACCTAATAATAAACTTTTTTTCAACAATGATATTATTTTGGAAAGTGGAGGATGGGAGGGGGGAGGGGGTATTAGATATCTAATTGCAAAATATGTTATTGTTGTAAAATCAATGATGGTTAGTTAAACCTTTGTAGAGGTATAGTTACAAGTCACATCTATGATTAGACATTTCTAAACATTTCATTTAATTTGCTATTCAAATTAAACAGAAGTTTGATCTTGATATTGGTTCTTTGTTTGGTTCTTTTTCAAATAAATCATTTTTTACTATTTGCTTGATAAACAAATATTTATAGTTTTCACTTCTTCCAAATCATTCAGTAGTTATTCGATGGAATGCTTAAGGTTTATGAAAAGTATGTCGCAAAAGATTTGTCTTCCTGTTTTGTTGTTTTAAAAATCAAAGGTTTTCTATAATTAAGGTAGGTCCGTACGTCCGTAGAAGACTAGCTCTTTTCGTTTTCACTTTTTGACAACAAAGTTTTGTATGTTATAATTATTCTTTTTTGATAAATGAATCATAGAACAACAAGGTACAATATTAAAAGCGAGGCATCTCTATAAAATATATTAAAAATTAAAAAACCCAGTATTAGTGTCGGACTGATTATGACGTAACAAAAAAAATTAGCCAATGAGAGGCCACTATGAATTTTACCATTGGTCAATAATGTACTCTCATTGGCTAATTTTTTTGGTTACGTCAAAATCAGTCCGACACTATTACTGGGTTCAAAATGAAATTATGTCTTCTCATTGCATCCTATTAATATTTTAATTTTTAACGAGTATAATGACATAAAGTTGATAAACATATCTAAGATATGTATGCCTTAAATTGTACGTTAGATAAACCAATGGGAGATATTTTGTAGGATTGTGTCTGAAAACTTTCATAAAACTTTCATTCTTATAATGGTTATAAATTTCCATTTTTAGTAAAATTCAAAAAAGTCAAGTTAAAACTGAAATATTATATTTTTTATCTTATCTATTTTGGTCTTTCATAAATAATGAATAATTGTTAATAAATAAACTTTTTCCTATTTCAGGATGTGAAGCACAATACAGTTTATGGGAAGCCAAGTGAAAAGATTACCAAGGAGCTGACTACAGTACTCAGAACTAGTGCAAAAAAATCCAGCCTCAAACAACCAATGAACAAATAAACTTTTTTTGAAAAAATTCTAGGATATTCTAATTCTAATGTTGGTGTATGTATATATGAGTGAAGACAATCAAATGAAAATTTCATTCTTAAAAACATTAAAATAATAAACTATTATGTTAAAGTTAAAATAAAAGAGTTTATGAAACATTTATTTGTGAAAAGAGACAGTTTACCTTTTCTAGAAATCATGAAAACAAGGAGCAAATTCTTGCTAAAAAGTGATAAAGTGAAATAACGTTAAATTGAATCAGAAAAATATCTAGTTTTTTTCTAGTCCTTATTAAATATTTCTAATCCGCCAGTAAATTTGTTATTATTTTCCACGGAAAAAAATCTTTTTAACTTTCTCTATAATTTTATCAAAATTTTTATATAACTATTCTCTATATTTTGTGTAATTTGTATATTTTTTATGGATTTTTTTCAAGTTCTTCCATTTTGTTTATCTTATATGTTATATTTTTTATTCATTTGCATTAAGAGAATATTTTTTTTAATACTATAAAAGTTTTAATTTAAATTATGTTTTTAAATGATTAACAAAGTTTTATTTGTTTTTTTTGCATTTATGTATAAGACTGACACTTAAAAACTTTAAAAGTATAATATTTTTTTATATTTTTTTCTACTAAGGACAACACATTACTTTTTTTTAAACACATCGGCCGTAACCAAAAAAAAATTTGGCAAAACTTCTTGCTAGTCAATAATAAATTCATATGGCATTGCCTTTTTACTTAAAATTTATTTTACATTTTTTCAGTTTATGCGAAATCATAAAAAAAGTTTTATGTAACTAAAAACGTCAAAAGTGATTACTATTTTACCATTACAACTAGTCATAAATTGCACTGAATTACGAGGTACCATGCTTTAAATATATTACTCTATGTATAATGTATATTGTATACGGTTAACAAGGATAATTTGGTCTATAAGTAGCGCAGCCATAACAAGATAGAAATAGGAAATACAGAAAGATTTCACACAGTCATTTTTTGCAACCTCAAGAAAAAATTATAATCACATGCTAAAAATATTACTCCAAAAAGCTGTTAACTCACAAAATGAGAATTATTAATGTTTCCTAAATGTAGAGTAGCTTCGCTACAAAAAAAATAAGTATGTGAAATAATTATATTCTGTTTAATCTGATCATCTTTGTGATTGAATAAAAAGATTGAATAAATGGACAATGTATCTTTAACACGAAATTTTTCTTCATATCTTAAAACGAATCGCTTTTATTCCAAACAAGTATTTGAATATACTTCCTTTAAAATAAAGTAGCAGGTTGTTTGTGTGTTTGTGAGTTTGTGTCAGCTAAGATCTTGTAAGCTACTGGATAGATCATTTAACAGAAAAATTTTGCATTAGTCCAGGGCGGGTTTTAAGCTATTTCACAGGGGTAGAGGGTAAGATAGGTATGAGAAAATGGCCACAAAAAAGCTACCCCTAATATTTTCCTTTTTTTAAAGATATTAATTTAGGAGGGAGGGGAATCCAAATAAACCCAAAAGGCTAAGAGTTAAGGCACTATTACATGATATAGAACACTAACGTCAGCTGAGAAATTAATTTCAGCAGAGAGTAATATAAAACTCGATATATTATTACTTGGATGTTGCTCCAGATTTTCATGTACTCTGATAAAGTGAGGTTCGTAGCTGCCAAAAAAAACTATACCCACCATCCAACCCCTTTACCCCATCCCCTCCCCTCCTACTTGATGAACGAGCTGACCAAAAAATTAGGTCCATATTAGCAAGATAAATTGACGATAAATTTTCCTCTGTCTATATCCACTTATATCTTTTATCCATTATTATGTCCATTTGTATTGCAGAGCCATCCCTGAGCTTCTTCGTGACAAACAAACATACATTTAATCTCTTTTCATAAAACTTCATTTATATAATGGTCAAATTTTGAAGATTAAATTGATTTTGACGGGCGAACCGACACCTTTTCTACCTAACTCGTTATAAGCCCATTTTACCTATATTGATTAAGCACATTAAGGCCAAATTCTTACTTCACGACATTATTGACTGGAGCTAAGCTTCTCTATAACTAACTCTGTCTTTCTGTTTTATTATCTAACCCGTAAATAAAAGTGTATTTTTTAATTGTACATTGTTGCATTCAATAACAAACACTCAGCTTTTGAGAGTTTACATTGACTTTTTTAAAAGTCGATTATAACTCCAACGACAAGTATAAATAGTAGTATATTTAACATCTTTGGTATGGCGTGGTCAGAACCAAAACTGGAACTCTTAACCTACAACGTTTCATAGATGGTTTTTCCTTTTTTAATTAAAAAATTTGTGTTTATGTGGACTTTATCGTGCTGTTTTGTTAAGATATTAAACTTATATGTATTAATATAAAATCCGAGAGCCGGCTCATTGGAGAATTTTAAAGAGCCATTGTTGAATCTTATATGTAAAAGATTTTAGCTAAGATAAGCACCAAGTCATAAATACCTTGATCTAGAGATAAACATTGGAATCTAATATGTAGTGGCTCTCAATATTTTTTTTAGAGCCAGTTTAAGAGTTTTCACATATGAAAACCAAAAATGTCTTGTTTAAATCACACAACCTTTCCAAAGATTTTGATAAAATTGATTAAAAGGATGAAATTATTCAAAATTAGCACAGCATGATAAGTAATAATAATATTTTTTTTCTTTTTCAGTATTCAGAATGAAATATGAAATAATTTTCATTTTAGTATTTTTTTTATAAAACTACAATTAAGGTCGTCCGTTCGTAACGGTTAGCTCTTTTTGTTAATTTAAAAATTGAGGTGATAGGTTCGAATGTAAGACTGACACTAGATCATAACTAAAGTTATTAAAAATCCTCTCTACTTTGGATTTGTCATGTGATCGTCATAAACAGTTAGAGAAGGGATAATGCCTTGGCCTTTAAAAAGGCGCAACTCGTTAACAATTACAGTTAGAACTTTTCAGAAAAAAATTCGTGCAATCAAAGGGTTAATTGTTTGTTGGACAGTATTTTACGTAAATGATAACGAAATTTTCAATAACAGAGTAGCTTCATTATGAATTTAATAATTTTATGTAATTTGATAATTTATTCATCACCACATAAATGTTAGATTAAAAGCATATTCAAATCTCCCCTACTGCAAAGTATTTCTGTTTCTTTAATCATATAAAATGATGTGCTATCTCGTCCGCACAGCTAAATGTGTTGACGGGTTCCCATAAAAAAAAAACTTTATTTATCGGTTCAGCGGTTAGCAAGATCCTTCACTACAGACAAAAAAAGCTTACTACTTTATAGAATAGGATGGAGTGGAAGAGGAGGGGGGGGGAGAAGGAAATATGGGCTGTTTATTACACTAGTACCCAAAGTTTTATAATAATGTTTTCTTATTTGTTGGCTTAACAACTTGGGTGACCAAAGTGAATTTGATTGGTTGGTTAATTCAGTGTTCAACTACTAATTTTCATCTACAGAAGGGGTAATTTTGTGCATTATCATTTGTTTTTTTTAAGCATATCTTACAAAGGTTGGAAGAGTTTTCAAGTTCACTTAGTAATAAAAGTGAACTTGTAAAAGAAAAAGTAAATAACACATTAGGACAGAAATATGTAATCAAAAATTGTTATTAGATGTTTAGTTTATGTGCTTGATATGATTTTTTTCTAAACATAATGACAAAAATTACTTTTTTTGCAAACCATCTAGTAAATCTTCCCAAATCCCTCCTACCTAACCCTTCCTATCAGTTTCTTTTCTAAGATTTAAAGATTTCAATACAAAAAGAGTTCTTGAAATACTTGAAGCATATTTTTCCCTATCCCTTGTCAACCCCCCACTTAAAACGACATTTCCGTGGATATAGAGAAAAGTAAATAGGCTAGGAATAATTACATAATGATATTTAGTAACTTGAATACATTTATTATGTTCATAATTTAAACTAATTGGCATCTCATTTAACCCTTAACTTTCGGGACCCTTGCCTAACCTTAATCGGTCAGGGGGGTGGGGTGTTGAATGCCCCCCCCCCCCTATTATCACAGTTCAGTTTAAAGCTAAGGGGCTAAAAAGTTTTGTGCATGTTCCCTGTTTTATAATGAATTTCCGACCCAAAGTAGGTCAATGTCAAATTTCACTTCCTTCACCATTTTATATAATGTTTAACAACCTTTGTTTTAAATTTTAAAATTACTTACCTATATATCTCCCCTTTTCCCTTTGTATTATTTATAATTTTTTCCTTAAAAAAGGACCACTAAAAATCCTCAAATAAATCTGTTAAAAAATACAAATTACCTCTGGGCAACATACAAATATGTAGGAGCAAAGCTTACTAATGATTTATCTTTTGATTGATATAAACAAAATAAAAATCTAGTAGGACTTGTTAATGGGCTGGCCATTTTTTATAGAATTTTAGATAAGCCTTGCTGATATATGAGAGGCTATTGTTTTATTTTTCATTAAATATTATTGTGTTGGGATTCATATATCCCAATCCAATAGATTCAAATAAATTCGTCAAAATTAGTAAAACCAACTTTGATGTTAAATAAAATATCTTAAAAGCTTTGATAATATATTTCTTATTTTTAACATTATGTGTAAATGATTTATATTTTCTTCTCTCTTATGTTTCTAAAGAGATAATATTTCAATATGTTTGTTCTTGTTATTTATTTATTTATGTTATTTTTACAACTTAAATATCTTTTCACCAAATTTTTCCCCTGTTTCTATCTTTTAAACAAGGATGACAACATCCTTAAAAGTAAAGCTAATAAATGACAAACGAACTTAATGAAACCAACAAATTTAGTAGTATACATTGTTTAGATATCGGAACCAAAAAGCTGTATAAATTAAACCAAAGTTAAATGAAAAAATACCCTGCCCCCTCCTAAATTAAACAAGGATGACAACATCCATAAAAGCAAAGCTCTGAAACGATAGGACAAATGGACATTAAAACTTGTATAGTGTTAGAACTGAATAATCAGAATATAATTTATAGGAGTCAAAGCAAAGTTGGAAGTAAATTTGTTGTAAAACTTCTTTACACAGTATAATGTTTTTTAGACATTTTTGACATACTTACATTTTAAGGACTTGATTATAGAGTTGCTTCGCTTATAATAATGTATATTGTTGTCACAGGAATCAGTATACCAAAAATCAGATCAATCGGATAATTAGATCACATAAAAAGTTGTTGTTAAAGAAGTAAAAAAATCAATATGTTTAAAATGGACTTACGGACATTCATGTATGATTATAGTGTTACTACGCTTTCTAAATCGTACCTAACTAATACAGGAATCACCATGCAAAGTTTGAAATTGATAGGACAATTCTGACATGCCTAAATTAATGAAAAAAGCTATCTGTGACGGACGGACAGAGGGATGTAAGGACCAACCCTAATATTAGAAAAGCTTCGCTTTTAAAATTAAATAATAGTAGGAGGGTATATTAATAACAAAGGTAGTCTTAACAAGTTAACAAGGCACTTTTTAAATCTTTCAAATATTTAAAATTTTTGTCAATGATGCATATTGCATATAATTATATTTTAGAATTCGCCTATTGATTTAAACTTAGCATGATGATTTCTGTGATATTTAAGTACAATTTACAGAGCTTAGCAACTCTATCATTGTTAGAGAAAATAGGTTGACCTATGATTTGAAAAATATTGATTTTTAAATTAAGTTAAGGCATGTTAGAATTGTTATATCGATCTCAAACTTTATATGATGATTCCTGTAACAGTTGAATAAATTTTTTTTATAGCGAAGCAACTCCATAATTGTTATCAGAAATTAAATATGTCCATTTAAAACATATTGATATTTTAAAAACTTTTTATTCAACAATTTTCATATGTATTTAAAACAGGATAAGATAAACAAGGAGGAGAAAATAGAATGGGTTAGTCTAAAACTAAAGGAAGGTAGATGTCCCCTCCCTTCTTGCAAAGTATCAGATTTTATTTTTAAGCTAATAAATAAGAAATTATTTTGTGAATTATCATTAGGAATGTGCATTAATAATTGGCCATTGTCTTATCCCTTTATATCTCTGTGGGTTTTACATATGAGTAGCTTGAGTACATATGTTTATGTAATTAGGGATCTTAAGGGATAAGACAATGGACGATAAATTAATGTTTGCACCCAATGATGATAATCAAAATTACTTTTGTTTAAATCTTATCCAACCAATCAAGGTTTATTGTTTTAGTAAAACTATACAACCAGGTATTTTGGAATTATTAACATTTTGTTATTAAAAAAACTTTAGTATAATTGTTAAGCTACCTCTAGCTAAGCTTATATTAATCCTTGTCCTGCCCCCCCCCCCCCTGTGAAAGTTGCTAATTTGTAAGTGCAGCTACTCTATGATTAAAGTATGTCCATCCATACTTTTTGTTCCTTCAATTATTTTTAAATTGATATTTCTCTCTTTCTCTTTATATTAAGACTAGCAGTTTTGCCCCCTTGCAGTCTCTATAAGAAGCTTCTCTGTAAAGGAGAACCATATCGGTTCATCCATTAGTGAGATCATCTGTTTTATTTATTAGGGTTAACAAACTTTTAATGCTGCGCTACCTGTCAACATTATTGTCCTTAATTTTAAATATTCTTTTAACACACATTAAGATTTATTGAAGCCATCAAAGCATTAAATATCTTTTAACACCCAAAAAGGTCTGAACTCAACGACTTTTTTCACAAATAAACTAATTAAAGGACATATCAGTATGTCCATCTTTCTATTCTTCTTTCTGTCTCTATCTTTTTTTTCATTTCTTTCACCTTTTCATCCTAAAATGTGTAAATTTTAAATGCTGCGCTACATATCAACATAAACTAGATTGTCCTTGTTATTTTAAACATTGTCCTTGTTTTTCTAAAAATTAGTAGAATGAATAGACAGAAATTCTACTACTTTTTAACATACTATTTGCTTCGTCCCTAACCTCTATGGCAGGACAGGGGAAGTTTGGAAAAATAGTCTAAAACAACCCAAAGACATTAATAAAGATTTCCTGAAAATTAAACCCTTAGGACCAGTAATTTCTGAGAATTTTAGCTTCAGACAAAAAATCGTATTTATTAAAATTAGTACTGGTCATTGTATTTTATTATGAAAAAAGTAAAAAATTTTAGAGGAGACGGTTACACACACACCTTCCCCCCCCCCCCCTCTCAGATATAGTACTTCTTTACAATGCAGGGAGGGAGGGGACAATGGGCTGTTTATTACACTAGTCCCTAAAGTTTCATAACCACGATATCTTATTCGTTACTTTAAAACTTTGGGGAATTTTACCAAATTTTGATTGGTTAGTTCAAAACTAGTCCAAACATTTCAACCAATAACTTCAATCTACAGAAGGGGTAAGCTTGTCTATCCTCATTAGAGATGTACATATATCAATTTATCATTCATTGTCTTATCCCTTAATATCCATGTTTACAATGTTTTTTTCTCACATATCTTGGTCCATATATCCTTCTTATATGTCAACTGTTGAAAAGAGAAACAAGGATGAAAACATCCATAATTAGAAAAGCACAAAAAATTGTATCTACGAAAACATTTGAAAATTGAACCCTAAACACCAAAAGTCTGATGAAAAATATAAAAATAGCCTAAAATCTACTAAAAATCAGCCCGACCACCATGAATGTTTAATAGTTGGTTGTTTATAGGATCGGAAAATGATGTTTCCCCTATTTTGTGTCTAAAGGACAAACATTGTAAATTATAGAGTAGCTTTGCTACTAAAATATCTATAATAATGTCTAACGAAGGAGTCTATCTTTTTCACATACACACACACACATATATCCCCCCCCCCTCCCTTTTTCCCCTTCACTCTATAATATGAGTGAAAGTTTACGGAGTAGGGGAAGACAGTGGCTCCGAGAGTTGGCGCATATCCTCCTGTTTATTGTAAGCTCGTTTTAGCACTTATTCCCCTTTCTTCTTTACCCCCCCCCCACCCCCCTTAATTACTTTTAGGGCTCATAAAACAAAACAAATGTTATCTATCTATCCATGATATTTTTCAACTGTTTAAAAGATGTTTAAAATAAGGGAAAGTCAATTAGAAAAACTGAAGGTTAAACTTTGTTTTTTAACAATGACAATGATAGATGGATAGATAGATGGAAATATGGATGGATAGATAGATAGATAGATGGAAATATGGATGGAAAGATAGATAGATAGATGGAAAGATGGATGGATAGATAGATAGATAGATGGAAATATGGATGAATAGATAGATAGTTAGATGGAAAGATGGATGGATAGATAGATAGATAGATAGAAAGATAGAAAGATAGATAGATAGATAGATAGATAGATAGATAGATAGATAGATAGATAGATAGATAGATAGATAGATAGATAGATAGATAGATAGATAGATAGATAGATAGATAGATAGATAGATAGATAGATAGATAGATAGATAGATAGATAGATAGATAGATAGATAGATAGATAGATAGATAGATAGATAGATAGATAGATAGATAGATAGATAGATAGATAGATAGATAGATAGATAGATAGATAGATAGATAGATAGATAGATAGATAGATAGATAGATAGATAGATAGATAGATAGATAGATAGATAGATAGATAGATAGATAGATAGATAGATAGATAGATAGATAGATAGATAGATAGATAGATAGATAGATAGATAGATAGATAGATAGATAGATAGATAGATAGATAGATAGATAGATAGATAGATAGATAGATAGATAGATAGATAGATAGATAGATAGATAGATAGATAGATAGATAGATAGATAGATAGATAGATAGATAGATAGATAGATAGATAGATAGATAGATAGATAGATAGATAGATAGATAGATAGATAGATAGATAGATAGATAGATAGATAGATAGATAGATAGATAGATAGATAGATAGATAGATAGATAGATAGATAGATAGATAGATAGATAGATAGATAGATAGATAGATAGATAGATAGATAGATAGATAGATAGATAGATAGATAGATAGATAGATAGATAGATAGATAGATAGATAGATAGATAGATAGATAGATAGATAGATAGATAGATAGATAGATAGATAGATAGATAGATAGATAGATAGATAGATAGATAGATAGATAGATAGATAGATAGATAGATAGATAGATAGATAGATAGATAGATAGATAGATAGATAGATAGATAGATAGATAGATAGATAGATAGATAGATAGATAGATAGATAGATAGATAGATAGATAGATAGATAGAAAGATAGATAGAAAGATAGATAGAAAGAAAGAAAGATAGTTGATAGATAGATAGATAGATAGATAGATAGATAGTTAGATAGATAGTTAGTTAGTTAGATAGATAGATAGATAGATAGATAGATAGATAGATAGATAGATAGATAGACAGACAGATAGACAGACAGATAGACAGACAGACAGACAAACAGATAGATAGATAGATTAAAAGATAGATGGTTAGATATATAGATATACAGATAGATAGATCGAATCAAATAAAAAGAAATAACCTGAAACCTGTCCATATAACAAAGCTAAGCTTTTATGACAATTTAACATTGAATAGTTAAGCCGTTTATAGGACTTACACTCAATCACACATCCAGATACTTTACAATTTATAGAATAAATCACTATGACTTTATCCACTTAAAAAGTAATATAAAGTAAAATTCTCGAAAATTGGTGATCCCAATTGGTTGTTCTTTTCAGGTAAGCTTTATAGATATCTTAAGGGTTGATTTAAGCTATTTTCCTGACATCCCACGTCTTCCTCCAGAGGCTAGAGACAAAGTGTTCATCAATAGAAAAAACCTAAAAGGATAGGACAATGGACGCTAAATTGATGTACATATCCAATGATGAAGCACATAATTACCCCTTATGTTGATTGAAATTAGTGGTTGAAACATTTAAACAGTGAACTTGATAAACCAATCAATCAAAATTGATTAAAAGTCCCCAAAGTTGTTAATCCAATGAGTAAGAAAATGTAATCATAAAACTTTGAGGTTTAATGTAATAAAAAGCCCATTATACCCTCTCTCTATTATAAATATCTTAGAGGGCGGATTTAAGCTATTTTCCTAGCATCCCTAATATATTTGGAAAAAAAAAACAATCTTAAATTCACATTTCTTTCATGGTGTTACCTCAGGGATCTAAAGGGATAAGACAATAGTCAAATCTTGTACATTCCCGATGATGATAAACAAGATTAGCCCTTCTGTAGATTCAGGGAGGAAGGGGACATTGGACTGTTTAATGCACTAGTCCCCATAGTCATAACAATGTTTTCTTCTTAGTCATTGGCTTAACAACTTTGAGGATTTTTCTTGGCTTTTTATTAGTTGGTTCATTAAGTTGAGTGTCTAAATGTTGCAACCACTAATTGTAATCTACGGAAGGGGCAATTTTCTTATCATCTTTTGGGTTGTACATCAATATATCGGCCATTATCTTATCCCTTTAGATCCCTCGTTATATTATAACAATTTGTTATACAGAAATATTTAAATATCATTTATGTTATATTTTTTTAGCAAAGCTACTCTAGAAATAACTTGGTGCGTCTGTCCATCTGTATGGCTAAGGGGAAACATGAATTTCTTGACTACTATTAATGTAGAAAGCTGAAATTTTTGGTGAAAACTTGTAAGACCTATGCACATCAAGGCTACATACATTTTTACTTATTACATTATACCAGGGAGGAAGATGACATTGGGCTGTTTATTACACTTGTACACAAAGTTCTTTTTGTCTAACAACTTTGGGGACTTTTGAAGAATAATGATTGGTTAGTCCAATAAGTGTTTTAACGTTTCAACCACTAATTGTAATCTACAGAAGGGGTAATTTTGTGTATCATCTTTTGAGTTTTACATCAATATATCTGCCATTGTCACATCCCTTTAGATCTATGTCATCCAGACTATATATGTTCCATTATTACATTATACAGTTCAAATTTCTTGAAAACCTTTTTTTAAACAAAACTTTTTTCTAATTCTGTCTGCATGGTAATTTGGATGGGTTAGAATTGTTCTATTGTTTTCAAATTTTGCATGATGATTCCAATAACAGTTAGGTACGAATTAGAAAGCATAGCAACTCTATGAAAATCCAAATGTCCATTTAAAATAGGGTGATTTTTAATGTTTTTTTTACAACATCTTTTTGTATGACATTCATCTGATTTCAATGTATTAGGAAAAGCATCTCTATTAAAATAATTATTTATTATATAAATCCTGGGCAGGCTTTTAACCTCTCCTTGTTTGGTTGTAGAGGTGGGGATGGGGGGGAGGGTAGTTTAACCCCAATTTTGTAAAATCAAGTACAGATTAACTCATGACCGTCAAATAAAAATAAATGGGCAGACAATAGTCTATAGTCTAATAGAGATTAATACGTGACCGTTTTGTTTTTTTGGAAATAATTGGGCAGGGATCTAAAGGGATAAGACAATGGCTGTTAAATTCATGTACATCCCAAATGATGACACAAAAAATTAACCATTCTGTAGATTGATATTAGTGGTTGACACGTTTGAACACTCAACTTACTAAACCAACCAATTAAAATTCAGGAAAAGTCCCCAAAGTTGTTAAGCCAACAAATAAGAAAATGCTTTTTATAAAACTTTGGGGACATGTGATATAAACAGCCCATTGTTCCCTCTCTCTAATATATACTTTCAATTTTAGGATTTGATTATAGAGTTGCCTTGCTTATAATACTTTACCTTGTTGTCCTAAGAATCATTATTTAAAAAATCAGATGAATAAGATAACTATGTAATACAAAATTATTTTGTCAAAGTGTCAAGAAAATCAGCATGTTTAATTGGATATACGGAATTTCTGGTAACGATTATAGAGTTGCTACGCTTTCTAAATTGTACTTAACTGTGATTATTAGAGTTTACGAAAATATCAGACAATAAATTATTTAATTCTAGCATTTCACCTTTAAAACATCTATTTTCTGCAGGGTTTCTAAGGAATAACACAAAAGAAGATAAATGTTTATGCGTCTTCAATGATGATTATCAAATTTATTCATTCTTTAGATTAAAATTATTGGTTAAAAGGTTGGGACATCTTAAAATCTAAGAAGTCAGTATACTAATAAATTTAAATATAAGTACCCAAAGTTTTGACGCTCTACATGTGTTAATGTTCTATGGTCCTTCGTTTTTAGAGATTTATTTTTATGGATGTCATCATCCTTGTTTTCTTTAACAGATAAAGATAAATTTACACTTATTCTCACTGATATAGAATCTTCGCTGTCTATCTTCAATGGCAGCTGAGAAAATTGCATGTCCCCCATAGCGTTACAGACTGGCGGACTGACGAATAGAAAAAGTAAATTAAAGAGAAGCTTCGCTACTTATAAATGAATTGAATTAATTGAACTTTATTATTTAACTTCTAAGATTGTTCTATGTTTCTTAACTCCTTAAACATGAAAAAAGTTTTCATGTACGAGTTAACATAGAATGAAAATCAAAAAGTTATAGGTATTGTAACAGAGGGTGGTGGTACCCTCCCCCAAAATAGTTATGAACCTTACAAGGACCTATAAAAAGCTACATTGTAAAAGAACACCATCTCGGTTCGGTGGTTAGCGAAATCCTTCGACACACACAGACACACACACACACACACACACACACACACACACACACACACACACACACACACACACACACACACACACACACACACACACACACACACACACACACACACACACACACACACACACACACACACACACTGTTACTTTAATAGAAGGATTATTTTGGATAATAATTTTTTAAAAATGAACACAGCACATAAATTTACCAAAACAAGGATGACAACATCAGACAACATAAATTTGTTGCAAAATAAATTAAATATGGGACATACTTTCATTTTTAGGATGGCTCTGTATCTAAAAGGGCTTCAAAAATAGCTTAAAACCAAGGCTTAAATCTAAAATTGAAATAGCCTAGAACCATCACAGGACCTATGGCATTGCATATACTCAATTATTTTTCGTATTTTTAAAAATAAATTAAGCTTTCTTGGTCTGAAAATTATACTGTTGCTCAAAGTTTTGAAAACACATTCTCTCGGATGTTCGCACAAAATTTTGGGCACTTATATATATAAAGGATTTATTAGAAATAAGATGATTATATTTTTTATGTGGTCTTTTTTCTCTCGATGTTAGTTTTTTGAAGCCACGCTACTTATGAAAATAAAATTACATATTTTTTCAATAACATAAATCACTTGAATCCGACTTATTTACAAAAATTTATTTGATTTGTTATTTCTTTATATAAAAAATTTGCAAATATTCATGTAATGCAAAAATGATGGTTCATTTGAGATTCAATACATTTGGGATTCTTTTTTAATGTAATTCTGCAATTTATGAATATATATTTTAAGATAAAATATAAACTTTTAAAAGAGCAGCTTTTCTAACTTTAGATTTGGTAGACCTGTTCGTCTGTCTGTCTGTCTGTAACTGTAAAGCATCACTATAAGATCGTCTAAAATATGTATATTTTGGAATGACATTTTTATTTTTTATTTGTTGCACATTGTCCATAATACTTTATGATAAACTAGCGGCTTCGCCCCTAGCCTCTAGGGGCTTTATTTTTGAAGGTTCAGGGGAGAATTTAAAAAATTTTGTTTACATATTTTTAGATATTTTTTGTATTTTATAACATTTTATTACTCTTTATATCATTTTATAACTCTTTATAACATTTTATAACTCTTTATAACTTTTTATATTGATTTATAATATTTAAAACCTTTGAAATTTTTCTTTTTTTTATTGTTTTTTTTAATCTCTTTGCCATTAGTCTTTTTGGGGCTTTGCCCCCACAGGAGAAGGATGTTTTCACAATCTTTTTGAATGTAATAAAACAAAGTTTAAAAGAAGAAAAGAAATTTAAAAAGAAGAAAAATAATTGAAGATATAATGAAAATATAAAAAAGTATAAAAAAGTATAAAAAAATATAAAAATAATAAAAATTAATAAAAACATATAAAAATATATAAAAACATAAAAAACATTAAAATTAGAAAAAAATATGAAATTTTTTTTTTGGGGGGGGGGGAAATTTTCATTTTTAGGGGGGGTTGGGGATGTCCCACCCCCCAAGAAAATAGCTTAAAACCACCACAGGACCAATAGGTATATACCCTGAAGAGTAGAATCCAATCGGTTCAGTGGTTACTGAGATCTTAAGCTTCAGACGGACGGACAGACAGACGGACAGACGGACGGACAGACGGACGGACAGACGGACAGACAGACATCAAGCTACTTTGTATTATAGATGATTTTTCAGAATTCTAATTCAGCTGATATTTAATTGTTTGATTAAAGGAATCGTTTACATTTGTTAAAGTTCGTTTGAATGACAGTCTGATCGATACATCTTTGCTTCTAGTAATTGTTGTCATCCTTGTTTTCTCTAAAGTTATTTAAAGTTATAAATGACGAATTACATTTTTTTTAAAGCAATGTAAACTTTTAAAAACTTCATAAAAAACGTATTTACCTACAGATTTTCCTTATTCTATACATTTTTTAATGAAAGAATTATAAATCAGTGTATTTTAAGAACAGCATTTAGAAGCATTTCGGTCTTTTTGTGTTTTTAGCAAAAAAATAAGGCCTAATCTCTGGCATCAAACCTGCCCATAGAGGCTCAACGACAGTTGGAAAAATACTCAAATGAAATTTTTTTACAGTAAAAGTGTTTTCAGATTGACCAAATTCGGCCTCGGAGGCCAGAGATTAAGTGGCCAAAAAATGAACTTATTTTAGGTTCAGCAAACCAATAATCTGGGTACACTTTTACAATTTTGCAGACATTTTCATTTCAGAGGCTCAGGAGGGCTAAAGTCCGCTTCGACTACCCCCTCATAAATGGGCCAAAATAATAAATCTTCAAAAATTTTATTAGAGCAGGTTTTAGGCTACTTTTGATGACCGGGAAGAAAACATAATCCAATTTTGAAAATTTAAAGGTAACTTCAGTTTTTAACCTTAATGGATTGAATCAAATCAGATTAAGTTTAAGTGTCTAATGATATCAGCTTGACGAGCTGGTCATTTTTGCTCCTTTTTAAGCAAGTGATTGGTGGCCTCTGGCGGCCTCGAGCCTCAAAAAAACAATCCAAAATGACAATTTTGATGTTTAAAAAATCGTAGCTCAGCTCCTAATTGACCAAAATTTTTGGTTTTTATACTTTTAGAATTGTCTGACCTGTAGTTATAACATACTGAAAGGTCAAAGCTCTAGCTAAAGGTTAAAGGTTCGAAACCCTGCATTGAAAGTGGAAAATGGCTGTATTTTGGAAATAAGCTCATAAAAAATTCAATTTCTTGTTTGTCTTTTATTGAAACCATTTATTGTGCATATACATTTCTCATAACTATCAACAACCTCCAGTTGATTTTTGAAAATCAGTCAACTACAACCTAACCTAACCTAACATTGCTGATTTAACCTAAATAGCATTCTAGTTCCGAGTTTTTTTAGGATTTTAACAAAATTTCAAAACTTGATAATAGACTTATTTATTTGCCATTATTGCACAACATATCAATGCCATATCTCATAGGTGGCAGGTGTGAGGCCATTTTAAAGTTTTGATATTTTTGAGTGTTTTTTTTAGGTTACAACAATGTAATTCTTGTTTGTCTATTGAGTTATTGAAACCATTTATTGTGTATATACATTTCTTATAACTATGTACCACTTCCAAGTGATTTTTTGGAAATCAGTCAACTCTAATCTAATCTAACTTATCTTTTCTGGTTTTTCCATAACCAGCACTCTAGCTTCGAGGTCTTTTAACATTTTAACAAAATTTCAAAACTAGCTAATAGACTTATCTATTTACAATTTTTGCACAAGAAATTAAGTTCATATCACAAAGGTTGCAGGTTTCAGGCCCTTTCAAAGTTTGATTATTTATTAAATTAATTTTTATTCATTTTTACCTTCTACAAATGGCAATATGTGTCACAAAAATTTGGTCTTTACATTTTTAGAAATGTCTGACCTTCAGTTATAACATACTAACAGGTCACAGTTCTAGATGAATGTTTAAGGTTCGAATCCCTGCATTGAAAGTAGAAAATGGCTTAATTTATTGTTTGTCTATTGAGATATTGAAACCATTTATTGTGCATATACAGTAACCCTTGTCAAGCGGGAGAAGGTTACACTACTCTACCCCTAACCCTCGCCCAGTTATAGGCTCCCTTTCCCTACTTAAGCGCAATTAGACTACCGTAATCCAGCCTCAAGACACTCTTCCTTAGGCCAGGACACCAATACCCAGGTTATCTACTACCCAGCTAAGCCAGGGTATCCCCAAAGTAGCCCTCTGGAAGCTAGAACTAAAGATCTTTAACTAACTGTTGTTAAGATATCTCCAACCGTAGTCTATTTATAAGCCTTCTATACTAAGCTAAGAGGGCTCTATCTACCCTCTAAAGGACAGTTTTACATCGTAGACTAGCTTAGTAGACACTTTTGTGTTGCCATTTAACGCTAAAACCTCCATCAAGTCCATAAAGGGTCACCAAGATAGACGCACATCATAGTTCCCCAAGAAAATACACTAGATTTCAAAATTACACTTATTAAATATGTTTAAAAACATTAAATACCAAATTGACAAAATCCATGTTTCTTCGATAACTAGCGAACGGATTGAGCTAGAATCGATGTTAAGGTGTCTAAATGACCGTCTCGACATCACGGACCCACACAAAAAATTTGGTTAATTTTGGACAACTTTTAGGGGGGTAGACCAAACGATGTTTGATTTTTTGATGCAAGTTTTGGCTCATTAAAATCCAAAAAATCAGTTTTTCCTAGGAAAACTTTTTTGTTTCTCAACCGATTTTGGACTTCAAGGTGGCAAAATGTCCGTCTCAATATGCTACACACATGTACAACATGGGGTCAAGATTCCAACTCTAAGGGGGCTGGACCACGACTTGTAACTTCAATTTTAGTGAGCCAAAACTTGTATCGATGGACTTACATCTTGTGGTCCGCCTATCTAAAAATTGTCCTAGGATCTTCATCTTTGGAGGGTGAATTCTACTCGGTGAGACGCTCATTTAGACACCTTAACATCGATGGTAGCTCGATCCTAGCCCAAATGGTGGAGAAAACTTAGATTTTTCAATACGTGAGAGGCAGAAATTAGTGAGAGTGAGCCAAAACTTGTATCGATGGAAGTTACATTGTTTGGTCCAGCCCCCTTAAAATTGTCCTAGGTTCACCAAAATTTGTGTGCTTATTCTACTCATTGAGACGAACATTTTGCTCAATCCTAGCCCAGATAGTGGCCAAAACTTGAATTTTTCAGCGGCACCTGTTTAGGTTTGAAAATTACTTATTTCTTCGATAACTAGCGAACGAATTGAGCTAGAATGGTGTCCTAACTTTTAAAATCTTTTAAACTATTATTTTAATTAACAGAAAGAGTGCAATTTAGTTAACATCACTGAAGATCAAAATAAATTTATCATCCATTGTCTTATCCCTTTAGTACAAAGTTTTTTTGTGCGAAGCTTAAGATCTTGACAATTGTTGGAATTTTAAGTGTCTTGTTGTGGTTTTGGGCTATTTATTTGATAAATGCAAGAAAACAGATAAAATGCTATCTAAATTCTAAATATTACAGTTGGAAAGGTTGAATTTTTTTCCTCTCTTAAAAATGATTTTTTTCTTCCCTCTAAACTTCTATTGCCAACTTGGCATCTACTGTTAAAAGCAGGGCATGGATTATGAATTAAAGTACTATAAATCAATGGATGTATTATTACTTGGATCTTACACCAGAATTTCATGTTCTATAATAATCAAGTAAACTCTGAAGCGGGCTAAAATAACAATCTCCCCCATCCTCTTTCCTCCAACTGGATAAACGGCTCAACCAAAAAATGTAGGGGAAAATTGCAACCTAAATTGACGACAATTTTTCTCCTTTGATTTCATCCACGTATATTCTATATCCATTTATAAATCAGGGATAAGACTATGGCCCATAAATTGATGTACATCGCCAATGATGATACACAAAATTATCCCTTCTGTTAATTAAATTAGTGGTTGAAACATTTTATCACTCAACCTAATAAACCAACAGAACAAAATTCAATAAAAGTCCCCAAAGTTGTTGAGCCAACGAATAAAAAACGTACTTATAAAACTTTGGGGACTAGCATAAAAACACCATAATGTCCCCTC